>NW_023425584.1:49414345-50101845 GCF_014108245.1 Pipistrellus kuhlii
AAGGAAAGTGTATAGAATATAAAATAATTTTCTACAACAGAAACTTGAATGAGCTTTAATTTACCTTGAATTAAAAGAACTATTTTATACCCATTAAAAGCTAACACTAAGATTTAAAAATAATGCATTAACCTGGACAGCATAATGTTAAGCATTTTTTGAAAATCATAAATGTGGATTAAATACTATTAGTCCACCAACCAGTTATAGAAATCCCTGTTGTCTTACATTAATTCCCCACAACACTTATGATGAAATTTCCTCTAACCATATAATTAGAGATCCCATATTTCTCGCATTAAGCAACCCTATGACTTGCCTGACTTTGATAGGAGAAGAAGGAGGGGTTTCCTAATGGCTCCCAGCAATCGGTACTTTTACCCTTGGGTGACCTCTGTAGTTAGAGAATGCATGCTTAGACTGAGAAAGATTCACCTTGCTATGGACCTTGAACCATTCTACAAATACATGGAAAAATAAATTAAGTTAATTCATGTGCTATTGCTGTTGCTGCTGCTAACACTGTCCTTCACTGAGGAGAAAAAAAAATAAGTGGGTTCAAGCAGTGGGAAGGACTGTAGAGAAGGAAAATTTGGAAAAGGCACAAAAAATTTACATTCTTTGTATGCCTATTGGCATATAAAATATCTGAAGAGGAGAAAGAAAACATGTGTTTTGTCGTATAAAATTAGTTACCATGATTTAAGCATGTGGCGCTATCCAGAAACTAGGCTTTTCTTCTTCTTTTTTATTTTTTACACTTTCTAGTTCATAATATATCAAAACTCCTGTCCAAACAGAGCTTGATACTACACCCACAGTAAAATTCTGCCTTCTCTGTATTTTTAATTAACTCGATCCCAGCAGTGGTTTTTAACAGCTAACATTTTGTGTGAGTTACAGTATGTGCACTGCTGAGACATAAATGCAAAGTAATCACCCTAATAAGTAGATATAAACATTTACAACAATTGCAACAAATCCCTGAAACAAATAAGGGGAGATAAAGAAAAATAACAAGCTGCAAGCCAGGTACTAAGTCTCAATACAGTTGCATGAGTATGAATGTCATTCAGAACTCTGGTCTTTTGTTGCCTTTAGTAATTCCAACACCCAAAGTCACTAATGAACTTGTACTTTCAATGGAGAGAGAGGGAGAAGGAGGGGGTGAGGGAGAGGGAGAGAGAGAGAGGGAGAAGGATGAAGGAGAGGGAGTAGAGGGAGGAAGAGGGAGAGAGGTGAGGGGGAGGGAGAAGGGGAAGTGTGAGGGGGAGGGGGAAGGAACCCTGATAAAAAACAAAAACCAAGACTTCATTGCCAAAAAACACTAGCAAAGAATTCTAAGCACTAATGTGACTCTCATTTCCATAACAGAAAGAAATGATAATACCTCAGCCCAGAACTAAACACGGCAAGTCTTTTGGCATTCTACCCAGAAAAAAGCAACAGGCCCTAAGGTGGGAAGAAGCTGGATGAATGTGAAGAACAGAGAGATGAACAGAATAAACTGGTGAATGTAACAGAATCAGGGGCATAGAAAGAGAGTAGACTGACAATTCTTGGGGAGTAAGGGATGTAGGGGTGCAGGAAGAGACTGAACAAAAATCGTACACCTAATGGATGAGGACAATCAGAGGGAGGTAAGGGCAGAGGGTGAGGTGGGAACCTGGTGGAGGGAAGCTGGTGGGGAAGGGGCTGAGAGGAACAATTGTAATAATCTGATCAATAAATATTTATTAATTTTTTTAAAAAAGAGAATGGAGCTGGAGCCCAGTGAGGCAGAAGAAGATGAGGTGGAATAATGATGACATGAGAGGATTTTAATCATGATAGTACTATAATCTTATGTGTCTTAAAGGTTATTTTGGCTATAGGTTAGAACGTTAGAGTATGGGTTGTATGGGGCATGGGCTAATATAGTAGGTGATTTGGTATTCAGAGATGAGGCTATATATAGATAGAGGCAGAAAAAAAAATAGATGAAGAACAGGAATTATAGGAGAGGGTAAGGAAAGGGAAGAAAGAATGGATCTCAGATTGAAATGAGGGCCTATGGGAGAATAATGAAAAACAAGCTCACACAGAATTTAGGTCAATAATTTTCAGGTTTCTGAGCCACAGCAAGCACTCTCTCTTATATACCATGGATAATGTCACTGCCATTTAACTGCCAATGTATTACCTACTATGACACAGAGATGGATACATAAATAATGACTAGGGAAAAATAACACAGAGTGTGTAAGTGTGAGCTGAATACTGGTTTAGGAGCTCTCACTCATTTAAACCTCACAGAAACACATGTCACAGGCAAGAAAATTCAGATCCAGAGAAGTGACAAGCCTCAACATAACCCATAAGATGAATATTAGAGCCAAGATTCAAAACTATGGCAGTGTGCCTCCAAGTCTATTCCTTTAACCTTTTATATGATAAAACTTTCAAAGTATAAACATGTGCACATGTGAAAACACACATGCACATACATTGAAAGTTCTACAGTAAAGGTACAATCGAACAAAGATTGATGCCAACTTTAAGCATCTGACAATGTGTGAGAAATAAAACAAAAATTGATGTTCCCCACATAGCTCAACATGTTCAATAATTGGTGTTTCCTGCATAGTTGTGTATTTAGAGAACAACTTTTCTAAGTGATTTCTGGCTAGAAATAAAGTTTGAGACATGATTTATCTCAACACAATTTCTGGCTCCTGAGAAGCATAATGAAGGGAGAGAAGATGTTATGCAGAGAATTGGAAATTTTAGGTGCCAATGTTTACATGATTAGCATATATTTCTCTGTGGGTTAAAAATATACACATGTGCATATACCTGCTAGTTTTTCAAGAAACTAAATAGTATAATCACCTAAGTTTTATTCAGCCCCTTTAATTTTCTCAAGAAAACAATATTTTTTCATCAAAATATTAGAAAAATAATCATTTGCCTCAGTAAAGGAGAATACAAACACTTAGGAAGATACTGCCCCTATATTCATTGGCTAATAAATATATTAAAAACAGAAAGATATCAATATTTAAAGTCTACCTGATTCCTCTCTGAAGGCAGATGACTGTTTTCCTCAGCAATATAAAAATTGCCACCAGATACCCTAGCCAGTTTGGCTCAGTGGACAGAGTATCAATCAGCCTGTGGACTGAAGGGTCCCAGGTTCAATTCCAGCCAAGGGCATTTGCCTGGATTCCCCGGTAGGAGGGTGTGAAGGAGGCAGCTGATCAATGATTTTCTCTCATCCTTGATGTTTCCATCTCTCTATCCCTCTCCCTTCCTCTCTAAAATCAATAAAAAATATATATATTGTCACCAGAGATCTTTTTTAGAAATTGTCCTTATTATCTTAGAAACAGCTGTATACCCCATAGGCAAGAATTGAAAGCTCTTAAAGGCATAATTTTTAAAACTCCAAACTTTATGTTACAGTAGTGTAATACTAATTACTAAAATGATAGCTTGGGAATAAATTCAAGATGTCTACTCCATCTTCCACAGTAAAGAAGAAAGAAAATGCCCATAGGCAAAAATAATGGGTAGCAAGACAGTTGTATTTACTTTGAGATGTAATTTCTATTCAAATATTCCAGCCACAGGAATGAAAAGAAACAAAACAAACAAACAACAACTTAGAAATTGCCTGAGGTCTGTGGAAAATCTTCTGTCAGACCCTTTCTTGCTCAGTAACTTCCTGTAACTCACTGCATCCTGCGAACTTACTGCTTTCTTTCCCAACTAATCCTAGGCAAGGACCTAAGCTTAGTAGACCTTCCAAACCCTCTCTAGGGAAAAGTAGTTTAAATGGACAATCAATTATTAAGCTCTTGTTTGTTCAAATACAATTTGGTTAAGAAATTTTGTTCTAATGACCTATCTTTCATTATTTCAAAGGTAAAGAATCTGAGATAACAATATAGAATGGTTAGATGAGAAAAGGTCTCAACTATCAATAAAGGGAGAAATCCCTGCAGAGTGAACACTTCATGTTGTGCCCGGGTTGCAGTCTGCATGATTATTTATGATTTAAGCCAGCAAAACAGCAAATGACGTGCAGGCTTATTTATATTATATTATATTTTATAATATAAATCCTCTCTCTGTATTCATCTAGGAAGGAGTGAAAACAACCTTCTGGTATAGGCAGTGAACTGAACCTTCAGGTTACTGAGAAGCCATTAAAAGAACATTTAAGTGTATGAAGAGTTCAAATACAGTATTTAGATCCAGAGGACTGAATGCACTACCTTGAATTAACTTTTACAAGCCCGTGTAAGTTTTGAAATTGAAATAAAGATTAAGATAGGCAAAAGGTGTCTTGTCCCTTTTGTTTTAAGGATGGGTTCCAAAAAGTAAATAAAAAAACAAAACACCAAAATAGTAAAAAAAAAAAAAAAAAAATCTGTATCAGAGCAGAAACATTGAAAAACTGCAAAATATATACACTGCAGGGTACCAAGGACATGCTTATTTCAAACCATTTACACTTAAAAAAATAATATCTAAATTTTAAAATAACCATCAAATTGGGAAGAAAATGCATCTGAAATTTGGCAGAAAATATGCTGTTATTCTTATTATATAAAGAACATTTCTAAATTACTAAGAAAATGAAAACTTAAACAAGCAAACAAATCAACAAATAACCCAAATGGACAATAACAAATGAGAAATTTCAAGTGGCAAGAAAGCAATGAACAAAATTTCTTAACCAAATTGTACTTGGACAAAAGAAGAGCTTATTAACTGATTATCCGTTTAAACTATTTTTCCCCAGGGAGGATTTTGAAGGTCTGCTAAGCTCAGGCTGTTGCCTAGGGTTAGTTGGGCAATGGGGGATAAGGACACATAGGTAATACCTTAATCAATAAAGAAAAAAAAGAGTAAAATAATAAAATTAATGAAAAAATATGCAAAACAGAATGTAAGAAGGATATAGAAAAATCACCCATTTATGTGCCAGATAATCTTCTAAATGAGGACTTGTACTAATAAACATGACAGCTAACATCCCTAATCTCATGGAGTTTACATTGTAATGGGGGAAAATAGGAGAACAGGCATATCAATGAAATCTCTGAATACATAAGAAAAGCACAAAGAAGGGGGGGGGGACACAAAAATATCTGAAGTCATAGAAAACCAATGACTTATATACAATTTTAAAATAATCTTTCTTTAACACACCTATTGAGGAAGTATTTCTTAAAGATGTCATAATAAGAAAGTAGAATTCTATAGTTACCTTGTAATGGCAAATGCTTTTGGTGAATCCCAATATATGTTACCAAAATGAAGGTTCTGAAATATTCTAAAAGTAAGATATCTGTCTTATTTTTCTTTAACTTTTCTGAAACTATTATTTTTCAAATGTAGCTCTATAGTTTTTACCAGATCTTATAAAAATGCATTTGAAATACTAACAGAAAGAAAAAGTATAAAGGAGCAAATATATATAAATCATCTGAATCACACCATCCTGAGATAATCACATTTATCTGCTGACCTCCCGTTCTTTCCTCTCAGTGTCTCTATGAACACACAGAAAAATGTGTATTTGGAGATTGTTCTAAAATACTGTCACTATACTAGATGTACTTGTTTTCTTTTTTCTTTATCTCAGCTCTCCATCTTCCACCCTGAAATCAATATTAAGGATCTGGTTGTTACTTTTATGTAAATTTGTATAAGCATATACAATTGCTTAAGGATGTGACATGGTACTGTCCCTGTAGTCAGAGTGGCCCGAAAGCTTAAACAGAATATGCTCAGTGATAGGTACCAAAACACCCTACAGATTTTAAAGAGAGATTCTGGACACATTTCACTAAGAGGGGAACAAAGCTGGGTCTGTAAATCTTAGTTACCTTCCACCTTGAGCCTACATATAACCATTTATTGATATTTATACAAGAGGAGTAAGCCAGCATTTTCCCTTCCTCATAGAGATGAGGATGCTATCTTCCCACTTACCAAGCCAAGGCAAAGAGAGGGGAGCGAGGAGGGCAGCAATAAAAACCCTTAGAAAGATTAAAGGAGGCTTGCATAAGAAAACTCTACCATGTTACTCTCTGATTGGACACTTGTTCACCTAAGGAAATTCATAGGCCCAATTAATACTACATCTGCTTCTATTATAAAATAATTATTGGAGAATATGATACAACCCTACAAGAGTTAAGGGGTATACATCATAAAAACAGAGGCTGCTGGGATTCCTTGACATCAGAATAAGGAGAGAAGACTACAATAAGTGTCAAGTACATTTCTATGGACGTGGGTCAACAAAGTCAGTTTTCTGTAGATTGAGTGATACACCATAAATGCCAAAGCTACTTTAAAAGGATCGCCTTTCAGGGTGCCTGACAGAGGGAGAGGACAGACAATATCTAACTATCTATCTATCTATCTATCTATCTATCTATATACACATATACAACTCCTTTTGGAAAGGAGTTAAGAGAAAGTATAAAATGATAGACCAATAGCACATCACTTGAATTAGGAAAAGGTGGGAGATAAAATGCCACAGCACCAGGGTACTTGGTGTAGGATGTCACTGAAGAATCTACAAATACAGTCCTAATAAGAAGGAGCTAGGAGCAGTTAAACATCTGTCATAACAGACAGCTTATAGCAATCAAGATGGAACAATAAGCATCAGTCCTTGCCTGGTTATCTCTCATCTATCCTCTCTGCTCTGACTCTGGAAGAATCAGAAGCAGCAAGAACGTGATAAAGGAAGGTGAGACATCAAGATAGGAAACCTCTGAAGGAATAGATGATACTGTATCACCATCACCACTCACCCCCTCCTTCTGGTCTTCCTCACTGCTGCTTTGCAAGAATCCAGCCTGAGCTAGAGGTGAAGGAGGGAGAAGGTTTGAATTGGTTGAGCAATTGAAGTTTTGATGTTAGGTTAGATTTTTTTATTAACTGAAAAAATGACTGGTATAGCCCAGAGATTTGAGATCAAGATATAATCAGGGACAAAGAAGGGATATCTGAGAATCTGCTTGATTATCAATAGAGCAAAGTAAAACTTATTTTCTTGTTGCATTTCCCTGAGACTATCACTTTTAATAAACAAGAGACAGTAGGTAGATATATGTACATATATATACATGCATCTACATATATGTAATATCTTATATATATATATATATCAGTATATATGTACACATATATATTGTATACAATTATTAAATTTACAAAATGCAATCATATTTATAAATTTTTTCATATATTTCTCTTCTTTTTCAATAATACACTCTGTAATGCTTCACAAACTATTTTCTAATTCATCTATAATATTTTCTTTTCAGTTCTTGGTATTGATACAACTTTCTTTCATCATTTTCATATTATAGACTTTCATTTCATTTCAATTTCTTTTTGTTGTTAAAAATAACCCTGCAATATACATTCTTATTTTATTCTGACTTTTATTTTTATGGGATTATTTTCCAGGAGTCTGTTTGCAAGGAAAATGTATGCATATTATAGTCTAATATAGTGCCAAAGTGAATTCTGCAAAGAATAAAATGAAATTCTACCAGCAATATATAAGCATGCTATGTTCTCAGAATCCCCGCTAGCACCAGATATTACTACTCTTTTTAATTTTTAACAACCTAAGAGGAGAAGAGATATCACATTGTTATTTTAATTTGCAATTCCCTGACTACCAGTGAGGTTAAGCATCTTTATTGGTCATGTGAATTTGCTTTCCTAAAAAAATGTCTTATAATGTAATTTGCCCATTTTTCTAATCTTTGTCTTTTTTAAAAAATATATATTTTATTGATTTTATACAGAGAGGAAGGGAGAGAGATAGAGAGTTAGAAACATCGATGATAAGAGAAACATTGATCAGCTACCTCTTGCACACTCCCTACTGGGGATGTGCCCACAACCAAGGCACATGCCCTTGACCGGAATCGAACCCGGGACCCTTCAGTCCGCAGGCTGATGCTCTATCCACTGAGCCAAACCGGTTTTGGCTCTACTTTTTCTCTTTTTCTTATCAATTTAAAGAACTTTGTATGGTATAGAATCTAAATATTTATGTCACCAATATTACAAGTATTATTTGCAAATCAATCACATCTTAGCCATAAATTACTTTTTTACTCTTTTAAAATAAATATTTTAAAAATGTTTTTGGAATAACTATAGATTTATAGAAAAGTTACAAAGAAAGTACAGAGTTTCTGAATGCCTCTCACCCAATTTCACTTTTTTCTGATATTACTATTTTTCATTATCATAGTACATTTGTCAAATCTAAGAAACCAATATTAGTATATTACAAATAGCTAAATTTTTTTTCTTTAATATATTTTTATTGATTTCAGAGAGGAAGGAAGAGAGATAGGAACATCAATAATTAAAGAGAATCATCAATTGGCTGCCTCCTGCATGCTTCCTCCTATTGGTTATCGAGCCCACAACCTGGGCATGTTTCCTGACCAGAATTGAATTGTGACCTTCAGGTTCATATGTTAATGCTCAACCACTGAACCACAC
Organism: Pipistrellus kuhlii; assembly: GCF_014108245.1. Lineage (NCBI taxonomy): Eukaryota > Metazoa > Chordata > Mammalia > Chiroptera > Vespertilionidae > Pipistrellus > Pipistrellus kuhlii. Next base: position 49,422,887 of record NW_023425584.1, read on the forward strand.
TGGTCATGTAGTTTATAAAATGTTCCCCAGTTTGGGTCTGCCTGGTATTTTCCTCATGATTAGACTGGTTGACAGATCATGACCTTCATCACATGGGTACCACAATGTTTGTCAGGTTTCCTCCATAAAGTGTCCATTTTTCCCTTTCCAATCTAAGTTCTTTGCAAGCAAGTCCTTAAAGCACATGTGTCAAACACAAGGCCCGCGGGCCAAATCCGTCCCGCCAGGCCTTGCAATGTGGCCCGCACCGCGCTGTCATCACTGCACTCCACTGCGTTTCCATCACAATGACAGTTTACAACTGTTCAGTAAACCATTCGGCCCGCGATTTAGGGTGGATTTTAGATTTCGGCCCCTTCTCTGATTGAGTTCGACACCCCTACTAAAGCCATACATTTTTGATAAGCCAAAACATAATTTCATTTCAACTTCTGGGTTTCCTACCTAGAACATTTCCCCATGTATCATGGAATAAAGCCCAGCCTCCTCAACATGGCCCACATTTGACCCTCACTATCTTCCTTAACCTCATTTAGAGATTCCTGTTCTAGTCTTCCTTTCTTCACAGAGTTAAACCCATCCTTTCTTCAGTTATCAACTTACATACCACTTTTTTCATGAATGCATTTCATAAGCTCTGAAGTCTGGGTGTGGTGATGCCTCTTGGAGACGCCATGGCACATTGTCCTCTTCTGGATGGACCTTATTGTTGTGCTGCTATATCCTCTGCATCCTGCATGGGTTACACATTACAGCAAGGCAGTGATAGTGTCTTTCCTCTTTCTTTAGTGTCTCCACAGGCCAGCATCAAGCCTGATACACAATGTCTACTCAATAAGTATTTTATGAGTAAATGCTGTTTCAGAATATTCCTTATTATAATAGTTCTCAAAGATATTTGTGTATTGCTCTTAATTGTCATTCATTCCTCCACACTTTCATTCAACCAGCATTTATTACACGCCTTTGTGCCAGCTACATGCTAGGTGCTAGATGCCTCATGAGTAAGACAGACACAGCCTCTGCTCATATTACTGTATGAACATGTGCTGCATGAAATTGTAAAGCATATTTTATATGCTAAGACCATTCCCAAAAGTCACTCATTCACATTCTGGTGGTCAACACTGACTGATCAACCTATTGGCTTTTGGAAACATGAGCTCAATTTATCAAAAAATGTAAATCAAGTTCTTAGAAAGTACTACTAATAGTTTATAAAAACTGGGGTGGTGGGGTGGGACTGGGGTAAAAATGTAGATGGAAGGAGGGAAAATGATTTTAAAATTGAAGGTTTCCAGCAATGTAATGCAAAACCCAGATGTGCAAATTTTATTTCATAATGCCAAGCTAAGAAATGTGGCAATGGAAATGGCAATGGCACTTTTAAACCCTTTATTATAGATATTTATTTAGTTTAACTTGAGAAAATTCGCAAATATAAATTTTAATGAAGAGCATTTGACCTTTCCTATTAGATTTAATTTATTTCTCTTTTAAATTGTTTTAATATTTTCATTTGATTCTGTGTTGTCAGTTGAATTATTCTACTAAGTCAGAGGTAGAGCTTACAATTATGAAATCCAAGCATACTTGTGACTTATGACCTACCCACCTCACATTATTACTGACTGGATGAACTCAGACCTCTTAAAATATTAATTGTGTAATTTCTGCTGTGGCCCTGGCCCTTTTTCATAAATATGAGTTTTTTAAAAATGAAGTCACTATAGTCAAACAGTGTTCTGAATAACTTTATCTCATAAAGCTGAACTAAAGTGTTTTATTTAAGTATTTTATTGAATTTCATGGGGTGACACTGAATAATAAAATTATACAGGTTTCAGGTGCACAATACCATAACACATCATCTGTACACTGTATTGCATGCTCACCACCCAAGTTAGTACTCTTTCCATCATAATTTATCCACCCCCATACTCTCCTCTATCCTCCCTCACCCAGCTCCCACCACCCTCAAGCAATCACCACACTGTTGTTTTTGTCTATGAGTATTTTCTCTTTTTTTCTTTTTTGCTCCATCAGAGACCACAACCTCCCCACTCTGACAGCTTTCATCTTCCTCTCTATAACTCTGTCTTTATCTTGTTCATTAGTCATTTTGTTCACTAGATTACACATAAGAGTATAAGAGTGAAATCATATAGTACTTTTCTATCTCATAATGGCTTATTTCACTTAGCATAATGCTCTCTAGGTCCATCCAAGCTGTTGCAAATGGTAAAATTTCATTTTTTTTATGGCGGAGTAGTATTTCATTGTATAAATGTTCCATATAGTTTTTTGTTTTTGTTTTTAAATACATTTTAATGATTTTTCACAGAGAGGAAGGGAGAGGGATAGAGAGCTAGAAACATTGATGAGAGAGAAACACCGACCAGCTGCCTCTTGCACACCCCCTACCGGGGATGTGCCCACAACCAATGTACATGCCCTGGACTGGAATCAAACCTGGGACCCTTCAGTCCGCAGACCGACGCTCTACCACTGAGCCAAACCGGCTTCAGCTCCATATAGTTTTAATCTACTCATATACTGATGGATACTTGGGCTGCTTCCAAATATTGGCATTTCTAAATAACGCTGCAATGAATATATATTTTTCAAATTAGTGGTTTGGGTTTCTATGAATAAATTCCCAAAAGTGAAATTTTTGGGTCATAAGGTAGTTCCTTTTATAATTTTTGGAGGTAACGCCATACTGCTTTTCACTGTGGCTGCACCAATCTGCATTCCCACCAACAGTGCACAAGGTTTCCCTTTTCTCCATTTCCTCAGCAGCACTTGTTTGTTGATGAATTAATAATAGCCAGCCTGACAGGTGTGAGATGAAGTGTTTTTACTAAAGATAGCCCGAGTTCCTTACAGCATGACTGCTTGGATTTCTATGTGAATATAATATAAATTTAATATGCCTTAAGTTTCTATTTCCTAAACTATAAAATGTCTCCAGTTTTCTGTTATATAAATAATCCAGCCATGTCCCAATGTCATTCAACTACAGAGATAATGCAGACTAATGAACTCACTGCATCCCAAACCCATTCTAGCTAACCAGTGGACCATAAGTCTAACGTTAGTAGAGAAAGTATGTCTGGTCTCTTTAAGAGATTCTCAAATAATTACACTTCGCCATCTTATACTTTGCTTCTAAGAATATAGAATAACCTAAAACATGGCCAACATACTCAGTGAGGGGAGGGAGTCCTACATTTCTTAGTAGAATGAGCCAGTCTCTGAAGGTGAATAAGGCTTCTGCAGTTAGTGTACTCATCCTATTTATAGTGCCCAAGTCATCCTTGTGTTCTTGTCAACACAGCTTTAAGAGCTATTATTCATTCTCTTAAAATGTAAATACACAACAAATGTTCTCTCCTAAAGAATAAGTGTGAGAAAGAAAAAGAAGGGCCACATTGATCTATTTAGTTGTAACAAATAATGCAAGCTTTCCAAATGGAAGTATTGGAATATTTAAACTAATTTTCCAAAATTATTCTAGTGTATTCAATTATGGCTTTTAATTATTTTAGAGAAGCAACTCTCATTGTTAATGAAAGGAACAGTAGTAAAAATCATGGTGGGGTTAAGATTCATGCTTCTACATTCTATAAGCTCTATTAGACAATGTTAATCAAATATTTGATGAATACTAAGAGCCTTTTGGGATAGTAAAATGAATATTACCATCGTGACTCTGAGAACTAGGTTGAAGTGTAATCACAGTCAGTTAAGGTAAATGTATTTTGCTGCCAAAGGGAACATTGATTGTTGAAAAGAGGCCTCTGGAGAACTCTTGGATAGTAGATAGAAAAATTACTAAAATAAAAATTAAAGCATATTGGATTTATAATGTAAACTACATAAAACTAAAAATAATAGGTTAATGTTGTTTTTAATCTTCAACTCATAATGAATAAAAATATTTAATAGTGTATAAGATAATAGATGAGAATAGACCCCTAATCATTTCTTTCTCTATATTATGTTTTATGTGTCATCCAAATATATCTTATACTTTTCGCTCTATGGCATCTTCAAAAAGTAAAAGATAAAAAATGAATGAAAGAAAACAAATAAATGAAACCAATGTGCCTTGGACTACCTACACCATAACCACCTGGAGGTGATAGTTAAAAATACAAATTCCTGCTAGTCACCCCGAATCTAATGAGGGGCTTTTCCTTTAAATAATTTACCCAAGTGAATCTTTATCACATTAAGATTTAAGATTCATGGAATTAGATGATTGAGTGAAAGGACTTGCTGAATATCTTACTAATAGTATTCCTCTCTTGCCTCCAACATTATCACCATAATCTTTATAAAGTATATGAATTCATTTACTTTTCAGAATAAGTATCACATACTGGAATACTTTGCTTATTTGAAGTTTAATAGATCTTCTAGAAACTGTATTAGGGTACAATGGATATGAAACAAACAGCACAGAATATTAGGGGTATATGAGAATAAGCATTTATTTAGATCCTATCTTTATCATTATCAATGATGGTTAGCTCCTGTGAGTTAGCAGGGAGTCAAATGAACTAGCCTAGACTTATCCAGTGAGGGGATAAGTCTGCAGGTTGTTTTCCGTTTACTCCCTCTCATCCTCCTTGAACCAGAGGGATAATTGGGGCATGCCATTCTCCTAGAAATGACACAGGCACAAGAAGACTAGCCCAACCACACAAGCACATGTCAAGTTTTTGCTGGTGTCACATCAACTAATTTCCAATTGGTTAAAGCAAGTCACATGGCTGTGCCCAAAGCCATGAAGCTAAAGCTAATTAAGCACCCCAGTCCAATACCGTGAGTGTAGGGAAATATACTTCTAGCATGCAAGTAGTAGGAGAAAATGAGTATTTAACAAGCCTGAAAATCATAATTTACTTGAATAAAATTAGAGTAGATCTAACCTAGGGCTAACTGGATATATGAGTGAGACATGGGAATTGGTCTTCCACGCACCACTATTTGCCTCAAATGTTACTACTAAGTCTATTCCTTCCAATTAAGTCTCTGTGATATGTAGGAATCCTCTGTTGTAACTCAAGGTACCCAAGAAAGAGGCAGTGGATTTTGAACAAAGCAATAAGTGTTCATCTTTCTTATTCAAATAAGAAAGCATAATAGGGGACTATCTTAGTAGCACATCCCTAAGTTATATGGGTCAAATATAAAACAGCAACCAAGAAAACAGAAAGGAAGAGAGAGATACTATGAAAAAAGAATCCAGAGAACTTGATTACTGATTGATGATGTGAAACAAATCAAGTGGAAAGAAGTTTAGGTTCTAGAGCAGTGGTTCTCAACCTTTCTAATGCTGCAACCTTTTATAAAGTTCCTCATGTTCGGTTTGGCTCAGTGGATAGAGCGTCGGCCTGGGGACTGAAAGGTCCCAGGTTCGATTCCGGTCAAGGGCATGTACCTTGGTTGAAGGCACATCCCCAGTGGGGAGTGTGCAAGGGGCAGCTGATCGATGATTCTCTCTCATCGATGTTTCTAACTCTGTCCCCTCTCTCTTCCTCTCTGTAAAAAAATTAATAAAATATATTTAAAAAAATAAAATAAAGTCCCTCATGTTGTGGTGACCCCCAACCATAAAATTATTTTCGTTGCTACTTCATAACTGTAATTTTGCTACTGTTATAAATCATAATGCAAATATCTGTGTTTTCCGATGATCTTAGGCGATGCTGCTAGTAGTTCTCAACCTGCTGTAGAGCCTAAGACCATCAGAAAACACAGATATTTACATTATGATTCATAACAGTAGCAAAATTACAGTTATGAAGTGGCAACGAAAATAACTTTATGGTTGGGGGTCACCACAACATGAGGAACTATATTAAAGGGTCACGGCATTAGAAAGGTTCAGAACCACTGTTCTAGAGCAGTGGTTGGCAAACTATGGCTTACGAGCCACATGCAATTCTTTGGCCCTTTGAGTCTGGCTCTTCCACAAAATACCATGGCCTGGGCAAGTCTATTTAAAGAAATGTTGTTAGAAAAAGTTTAAGTTTAAAAAAATTGGCTTTCAAAAGAAATGTTCATCTTTGTACTGTTGATATTTGGCTCTGTTGACTAATGAGTTTGCTGACCACTGTTCTAGAGGATATGGAAATGAAAATGACTCAAAGAATATTAGAACTGTGAGAAGAGAGCTCAGCCAAAAAGTGTGTGTGTGTGTGTGTGTGTGTGTGTGTGTGTGAGAGAGAGAGAGAGAGAGAGAGAGAGAGAGAGAGTGTCTTGGATATAGAAATGATGTTGAAAATTGAGAAAGGTGATGAGGTCCCCTGAGGAAAACACTGAGGAAAATTAAAGACAAGCTCTTGGAGAGTTCCTGCATTAAAGGAAGAATTAGAAAGGAAAACAGAGAGAGAAAACCTGAATTAAGTTTCCTTGTCCCTGATAAGTTAACTAGACAAAAAATAATAGATAACAGGTCCCATCACTTGATCTAGAGAAGGTAGCAGAGAGATGAGACTATATCTCTATATTATGATTTTTTTTTGTCAAATCATTTACCAGCCCTTACTGTTCTTTTTCTACATAGAAAGCACATTCTTGAATCCAGTAAAAATAAATAATAGCAAATTTGATGCCATATAAATATCAAAAAGTAAAATACTAGTACATACTGAGTGAAATATTAATATATACAGTAGAATAAAAAGCAGATTAAAACAAAAAAGACAGAAATATTGTAACTTAAAATGGGCAAACATTATAAATATAAAAGTCATAGAAGAGCATACAAATATGAAGAGCGGTTACATGTCACATTCACATATATTCTATAGATAAATGTAAATTAAAGTAAGTCTCAACCATTTCTCATTTATCGAATTGGCAAATATACCTGCCACTGGTAAATTAGATAAAAAGCATATACTCAAACTTTTCTGGTCAAAATTTGAATTGTTACAGTCTTTCTAGAAAACTATTCTGTAAATATCAATGAAATTTAAAATTTTTATGTCTTTTGAATCAACAATCTCATAGAAATAAAAAGGTATTTGTAATGGCCTAAAACAAGAAACAAAGTAAAATTCTGAGAACTGGAGTGTATCCATGTCATAAAACATGATGAAGACATTACAAAGAGTTAAGGGGGTTTTCATAAGTGAAAAAAGATTTAGAAAAATGCATACATTATGATTTTGGTCAGTAAAATAAACTATAGCCTTAAATATGTACTTTCATATGCACAGATAAGAAGAAGGGCATAGAAGAACTTTAAAGGTTTTGCAAGAATATAGCATTTATATAATCAAAAATGTCGCTTTTTTTTTCCCACTGTGTAAAGGTGTAACGTGGTATACAAATTTGGAAAATGCCTCTCCTCAGATACTGAGAGTCTTCTCACATTACACAGGTGAAAATAGACTCTCCACAAAGGAAAGCCACTTCTCTGTGAAGTCAGGACAGACTAATCCCGTATTTGTTTATAATAATTAAGTAATATTATAATGCCCAGATGGTCTAAATAAAATTTTAACCATTTGACATTGTTTTTGATGATTACACACATTTTTAAACATTAGAACTAAGAAATTATATAAAAACTATTTTTATGGCAACATTTTAAATATAGAAACTGTGACCATGAAGAATTAACACCCAGAACAAAAAAATAAATAAATAATCATCCTGGCATACTTCTTTATTTTATTCCTTTTTGTTATTTTGTAACCATTTTGTTTGTTGCTAAATGTTATATTCCAATTTTAGGAAATCATTTATAAAAAATTGCAAGTAATCAGTTCTATTCTTTGTTTTTATTAATTTTCAGAAAAAGGAATTACAAAGAAGTGAGGTTGTAGCAAGGAAAATTATAACACATGCCAAAGTACTTTCCTATCTGACTCCTGAAATGAGAAAGCCAGCAAGAACTGCATTATAACAGTGATACCAAACTGAGAAGGGAATCACCAGAACCATTATTCTAAAAAGATCATTATTGTCACAACCATCAAACAAGAAGCACCACACTAAGCATGGCTTCGCCATACCAACCAAAGCAGGCTTAATGGCTGAATTATTTCTCCATAATTGGAAGAAAGGACATAAAATGACTAACATTTAAAACCCATAGATGTGTTGCTTTATACATAATACGTATGTTCCTATTATTATAAACTGAATGTATAACCCACAAGTTCTTATGTTGAAACTTTAATCCTCAGTGTTCTAATGGTAGGAAGTAGGGCCTTTTGTAAGTAACTAGGTTTAGATAAGTTCATGAGGTGGAACTACCATGATGAAATTAGTGCCCTTATAAAAAGAGAAAGGGCCCAGCTGGCATGGCTCAATGGTTGAGCATCACTATGAACCAGGAGGTCACAGTTTCATTACCCATCAGGGCACATGCCTGATTGTGGGTCCAATCCCCATGCAAGAGGCAGCTGATCAATGATTCTCTCTCATCATTAATGTTTTAATATCTCTCTCTCCCTCCCCCTTCCTCTCTGAAAACTATATATATTTTACTATATATATATTTTACTATATAAACTATATATATATGTAAAACTATATCTGTTTTACATATATATATATATATATATATATATATATATATATATATATATATAAAACAGAGTAAAAGGGATGCCAGAGATTCCTCTCACTGACCTGTGATGATACAAGGATAAGATGACCCATTTCAAGCCAGAAAGGAAGCCCTCACTAAGAATGGGATCTTCCAGCACTTTGATCTTGCGTTTCCTAGCCCCTAAGATTGTGAGAAATACATGTCTCTTGTTTAAGCTACAGACATATTATGGTAGTCCAAGCTGACTAAAATGCTAGAAGCATTGGTGAAATAAATCTATATTTTTAATTTCAATGTGTTTTGTGTTTTGTTTTGTTTTTCTTTAGAAACTGTGAGCAATAATAAGTTCTTGAATATAATCTGACAGCTACCAGTTTTAAAAATTCATTCTATGCAGCACTAACAGACTGGGCCCCACAAAGAAGCCTGCAAACTCTGTTTATCATTCTGTTTTATCTTTGTTTCAACAATAAGAATAGTGCCCCTTTTTAAATATTTAAACAATTTCTCTGATTAAACAGTCCACTTCTGCTGACTCATAACAGACACTGGTGCTACTTATTAACTTTCCTATGAACATACTGTTTACAGCAGGTGTCTGATTAATATAACTGGTCACTGAAGGCTCAATGTTGGCCACATAAGAGAGTTGCATTGCCTGGCAGAAGTTCCAGATTCCTTACAACCTCATGTATTTGAATGCTAATCAGGTTGACTCTCCTAACTTTCCCTCTTGTTGGATGACTCATACTTGGCTGGCTACACAAGTGTGTCCTAAGTTCACCAGATCCTTGTAGAAAACTATTTTAATATGCCTGAGTATATATGGCCTCAGCTCTTTTCACCTTAAAAACCATATAAACAAAATGCAAATGAAATTAAAAAAAAAAAAGCCACAAGATGTCCTTTGTGCAGCGTGGTAAATAAGACTCTGGTATGACACCAGGGGCCTGGCCATCCTCAATACCTGCAAAGTGACACATCAGCAATAGGTCCATAAGAAATGCCTCATGCTTGTAATCACATTCCCCCACAAACTGAAATCATTACCTGGGCAATACTAGAGGACTTCCACAGGATCTCCTGGAGAAGAGCTTTTGGAAAGCTCTGAAGGGTAACTTTCTTGCCCAAGACAAGAGACAAGGCAACTGAATAACATGTTTTTAATCATCTCTAGGGTTATTATATGAGAATATGCTACATTTCATTTTTTCCTCCTCCATTAATTTTAGAGAAAAGTGGGGAAGATTTTCCTTCCATATCTCTGACATGTGTGACAGTCACATGGCTGTGACATCATCCTTCCTTGGTCCTATACAAGATTTTATTCTATGAACTGGATCATAGCAGTGAACAAGTAAGATGAGGTCCTTAACCTATTGGAAATCAGCAGGGAAGTTAAGGAGAGAGACAATAAACATACAAATACATGTGTAATATGAAATCAGACAGACTTGTGGAATGAAGGAAAATAAATATGGAAGACAAAGAAGTATTGAGGACAGAGGACAGTGGGGAAAGTGAGGTCTTTTAAAGAGAACGTCAGAAAAGGCCTTTCTTGAACAAGTGGTATTTGATGTTGGTCAAAATCTTACAAAGTGATCCATGAAAAAAGAATGTGCTAAATAGAAAAAACAGGAAATTCAAGGAATTTTATGGATTCAGAAAGGAAAGTCATCAACTTAACTTAAGAGCGGAAGCAAGAGGGAGAGGGGTCTAAAGTGAGGCAGGAAGGTAGAAATGTATCATTGTTACTCTGCATGTGATAGAAAGAAAGTGGAGATTCTTTACATTTCATTTTTAAGCATTTCAGATATGTAAAAAAGAAACAAGAAGAAAAATGAACATCTGTGTACCCAGTGCCCAAGTTAAGAAACATTATAAGAGCATTAAATCTCCTTCATACCCCAATAGCAACAAAAGAAATAGATCCTTAGAAACAATCCAGGACTGCTGGCTCCCAACTGCTCGCTTGCCTGATTGCCCCTAACTGCTTCTGCTTGCTAGCCTAATTACCCCTTAACCACTCCCCTGCCAGCCTGATTGACGCCTAACTACTCCCCTGCTGGCCCAATTTCTCCTAACAGCCAGCTCCTGCTGGCCTGGTCACTTCCAACTCCCCTCCCTTGTAGGCCTGGTCCCTCCCAACTGCCCTCCCCTGCTGGCCATCTTGTGTCCATATGGGGGCAGCCATCTTTGACCGTACGGGGGCGGCCATCTTGTGTGTTGAAATGATGGTCAATTTGCATATTACCTCTTTATTGTATAGGATTCCCTGATACTTTTTATAAGCCTGAAGTAATGCATAACGTGTTTTTTAAAAGAATAAACATATGGGAAGTAAGGAAGTAGACATGGCAAATAACATTTTGAGGAGTTGTTTATAAAGGAAAATAAATAAACAAAATGTTAATGAAAGAAGGAAAAATTAAAAGATTACATAACATTTATTGAGGTGTCTATAGGAAGGAAAATTTCACAGCACACTCACATGCTTTTAAGAAACAGACCAGTTGAGAAGAAATAAACAATAAAGGAGAGACAAAAAATAATCAAGAGTAAAGAAAATAAAGACAAGAGTAAAATTCTTGTTGAGGTCAGAGAGAGTGGGTTACTGTGGTCAAGAAGGGATCCCAGGGAAAGTTGATGTATCGCAAGAGTAAGAAAAGCAGGTTCTGAGAGTGTAGATGGTGGGAGGGTGATAGACTGAGAGGAAGATAAGGGAGTCTTTTCTAATTGTATTTGCTACTTCAATTTCATTAGAGATATAGTCATTAGATTGAGGAGACAGACAGGTATTTAAAGTTTGAGGAAGGCCAAAGACCATGTGGAATATAACCTGAGAGAGGAGGGGTTTCAATTAACTCAAAAACTGGAATAAAATTGCCTGACAGTTCTGAGGGTCTTACTGATATTTGTGAACAGAAAATGAAAGTAAAATAAGTGAGAGTGATGAGTTTTTCTTCAGCCATGCCAGGTTCCTGTGCTTGAATGAAACAGAAAGTTGGCTCTATCAGGTTCAGCCTCTTAGAAAAAAAGTCTGAGGAGGGTAAGGAAGCTAAAAAAATGTATGCAGGGGTGCATGGAGTGACAGGTTATGAACACTGTGTAAAGTTAATGGAGTGAATGTCCCCATGTGGTTACAGATTTATCAAAGAAGGGGAACTAAAAAAAAAAAAGAGATGATGAGGTGGCCAGAGATTAAGAGGCTTCAAAGAAAGCTGTTGGAAGCTTGCAGTTATCAGCAATGACAAAATCTGGTTACAACCAAGAAAATCAGTAGCTATGAGAATATGATCATTAGAAATGGGGGCTGAAAATGACTTTAAGCCCTTTGGAAGTTTTCACTTTACGGAATTAACAGGATTCCAGATCAAGTGAAATACCATAAAACAAACACACACACACACACACACACACACACACACACACACCTCTTTAATGATATGTTTATGAGATTGGAATAAATGTACTATAACCTAAAAGTTTGCATTTCACAAGAATTTCTAATGAAATATTTTGCTTCTTTTATTTATCAGAGACTTGAATAACCAAGTTGTTCTCACCAGGGATTTTATATTCCTGATATTATAATAATTTAATCATTTAAAACAAAGATTTGCTGGTGGGGCTCTGAATATTAGGAGTATTGGGTGTGTGATTTCAAGAAATAGCGACCTAACAAAAGGAGCCTAAAGCCTCGCTAACAAACTTATAAAAGTAATTGTACCTTTATTGAAGTTATACCATTCTCAAACCCCTGCTGTTTCTTAAAGATGGTTATTTTCTACTTAAAGAAAATAGACAGGCTTTAGAAGAACAGCTGATGTTAAGTAATATTACAAGACTTAATCAGGTTCTCTGTGCAGTTTATACAACAATGGTACAAATATTTTAACCCAGATGGTAAAAGACTCAAAGGTTTGAGGAACAACAATCCAGAATGGCTGATTAGAGTAGCTCACTAATTGGAGTAACAACTCACAAGATTTTAGGAGGACAGGATAGAGGGGAAAGGGGAAAGTCTTTCCCGGGCCATGATCATTCCCAGAACACGTCATTAGCATAGGCCTTCCCAGGCTTTGCAAAGCCATGACTCAGGTGCAAGATAGCATTAACAGAGTTGCATAATGTAAGACGAGACAAAATGTCAAGAACCATCTTTTAAAAAGTGTTAGGGCAGAAAGCAGGCAGAATTGTAGGAGCAGCTGCTTGGATTAGGTGACGGAAGCAAGTTGATGACAGGCATATCTTTCAGGATTGCTCTTTGCCCCTAGGGTTTGATCTCTAGTTTATTCAGGGGTATGAAAGCTCTAGGGAAAGTATTTAAATAGCTCCTCCTGACACAAAACTGACTTGTATCCAAAACCTAATTTGCATTGTGCATTTGGAAACATCCATTTCCAATAGGCAGGTGACAGGTGATAAGGGACTCAAAACAAGAAGAGTCCCATAGGGAAAAGCAACCACAGATCTCAATGAGTGATCTGGCATCTTTTACTCTGCAGTTTTAGTAACATCTTGCCCTCTCCAGTTACCCACAGCAGACACAGATTTCCCCCTATACAGTGTTAACAATAGCCCTGAACACTCTGATTTGCTTTGCCCACAGTTGTTTCTCTATTAAACCCTTGTCTTTCTTTTATTAGCTAGTTAACTCATCCTACAATGATTAATTCAAGTCTTAAACATTCTATATTACCTTTTCTAATTTCTAAACTTAACACATAATTAATATTTGTATCATCTTATCATGTGTGATATGTGTGATGCATGTGTGAATGTGTAAGCATTTACAACATTTTATGTTTCTAGTTATACATGTGTATGTCCCGCCAATTATTAAGAGGACTCTGAGGCTTTGAACCACCTTATACATCACAGCACATGTTAAGTGCTCCAAAAATGTTGGTTGAATATATCTGCCACAACAATTTCATTGAAAAATATTCTGGATTGCCACAATCAAGAAAGGCATTCACTTAGTATGGCTAATGCATTTCCATTTGCTTTAAAACATATTCCTGAAATTATCAATTAGAGAAGAGAATATGCTTTTAAATCTCAAGTGGCTGAAAGCATTACAGAATATTTACTAAAATACTAGAAAAAAAGTGGCATTTTACTAAAACAAGGGCTATAAATACAACTACAAAAATTGTCACATATTTGTAATGCATAGAAGGTCTGTGGACTCATGGGTCCTTAACAGTAGACCCATCAGAGAAGGCGGGCCAAGCCTCAGACATTTCTATTGATAAAATGATCTGGTGGTATATAAAACAAATATGTCAAAGACTGCCAAAGACGTTATGGCAGTACAACTTAAACACACATTTCACTAGTGAGGTGGAGGTGATAGTAGGAAAAAATAAACCACACTATTGGAATTGACAGTATTCATAACATATTTGATATAAAATAAATGGAAAGAAGCTGAAGCTCTGTTAGCTGGAGCTTTAGTCTAAGTTGGCGCAACAACAGCCAGCCAGAAATTTAATTGGCAGCTTTTGGAAGTGAGAAGGTCATAGAAGAGCTTATAACCTTTATGCATATCCCAAGTACACTGGGAAACAATGGGGAATGAACAGGAAAGACTTAAAAGTGCCGGTGGAACATAAAATATGAGGCAGGCATAAAAACTGCATATTGAATATGCTTTCCAACCCACACACATGTATGTATGCAGAGGGGAGAAATCTTAAGGGCTCAAGGTGCTTTCCTAAATGCTATGTTTAATCATAGGCTGACAACTGTGTTATATAGATCAGAGATGACCTCTTGAGAAGCCATTGTCTAAAATATCTAGTATTCAACAATTTAAAAAAATGAATCATTCAAATAAACAGAAAAATGTAACTGATACTCAGGGGAAAATAGCAGTCAATAAAAACTGACTGTAAAATGTCTCAGATGTTAGATTTAGTAGGCAAAGACCTCAAAGATGCTATTATAAATAGGTTTAAATAATTTAAATAAAAATTAAAAGCATGACAACTACTCAAAAATACAATTATCAAGAGAAATAGAATCTATTAAAAAGTAACTAATTGGATTCTATAATTGAAAAATACAACAGCAAAATTAAAAATTTATAAGATGGGCTCAGCAATAGATTTGAGAAGGCTAAAGGGAGAAATTGAAACCTGAAGACAGATTAAAAAGAGAGAACTCATGAACATGGACAACAGTGTGGTAATTGTGGGGGTGGGGGCATAGTGGAAGAAGGCATAAAGGAGATAAATGGTAATAAAAATTAAAATAAAGCATAAAATTATACAAGTAATAAAAGAAAAAAAATTCTGCTATTTTTTTTAAAGGGAAAACATATTAAAGAGTCTCTGAGACCTCTAGGATAAGATTAACTGTATTAAAATAAGTTTAATCCTAGCTGGGTTTTCTCAGTGGATAGAGCATCGGCCCATGGACTCAAGGGTCCTTGGTTGAATTCTGGTCAAGGGCATGTACCTGGGTTACAGGCTCCAGGCACTGATCAGGGACATGTGGGAAGCAACCAATCAATGTGTCTCCCTCTCACATGGGTGTTTCTCTTTGTCTCTCCCTCTCTCTTCTACTCTCTCTAAAAATCAATAGAAAAAAATATCCTAGGGTGAGGATTAAAAACAAATAAATATAAGTTTAATAGAAATTCTAGAAAGAAAAAAGAGAAAAAAAATATGCAAAAATAATTAAAAATTTGCCAAATTTGGTGAAAAGCATTAATCTACAGATCCAAAATCTTTAATGACCCCAAAGTTTGATAAATACGAAGTGATCCATGACCCTCCCACATTTGTGTAAGCCAGCCAGTCTGTGGTATTTGTTAGGGCACCCCAAGCAAGCATATACTAGGAAATAACTATGTTAACAGGTGATATTGCAGATGAAGTGGACACTTCACATACTATGTCATTATATAAATTTCCCCATCCTTACTTAGCCACAGTCATAAAAGCAAGAGAATGAAATCCAAATGAACTGAAATTAAATGTTGGAAGATGAAAGCTAGAAAAAAAAGCACCTCCAGTGAATTCATGGACTGATATTTGTAGCATCATCATAACTATAGAGAGTGACCACATTTTTATTACATCTGCATAATTAAAAAAGGAAACAGATAATCAGAGACTTCCTCCAAATGTTAATGGTGGCACTAAAAGATCCTTAGAAGACCTGGCTATCAGTTTTGGTTGGCCCCTAATCAGTTACCTCATGTCATTAAGGAAAATCAAATTGCCAGTGTTTTTCATTTCTTCTTTTGTTTTTAGTGTGTATTTTCAAAATTTTTATAGTAAAAAGGTGTTAATTTTATTAGAAGTTATTTAAAATAAGGCTTTTATAATAGGTTACCTCTAATACTTTATTATTTACCATTAGAATTTCCTGATGTCTCATATTTCTTATACCCTGGAATACTATTTTTTTTAAAAATCCTCTTTAATCTTTTACCTGCATAATTAAAATTTTATTGTTAAAGTACCTGTTCATATTTTTTAAATTAAGGGAAAATCATGATATGCTTCCCATTAATAACATAAAGCTACATCATGAGAATGCAGTAGAAAATGCAGTGTTGTCTGTGGTTAAAAAAAAAGTATGCTCCCAAGAGCAGGAGGCCTAAATACAGTAGGTCTGCCACTAATTAGTCAGGGAGTATAAAATAATTCACAGTCCATCTCAGGCCAGTTTCTTCATCCTATATAATAAAAGCCTAATATGTTATGTGTCTGGTCTTCCCGTCATCCATTCAACCAGTCAAAGCATAATATACTAATGATATGCTAAGGCTGCTCAACCGCTCGCTATGATGTGCACTGACCACCAGGGGTTAGACAATTGATCAGTCGACCAGTTGTTATAATGTGCACTGACCACCAGGAACAGATGCTCTGACTGGTAGGTTAGCTTGCTGCTGGGGTTCAGCTGATCAGGACTGAGCAAGATGATCCAGACATGCTCTTGAGTCCTCCTGCAGTCCCTCCCCAGCTGGCCAACTATCCCTCCCTGGCCCCAATCATGCACCGATGGGGTCCCTTGGCCTTGCCTTCACCCTCTCATAATTCAGGACTCCTTCGGGATGTAGGAGAAGCCGGTTCTGGCCCAATCCTGCAGGCCAGGACAAGGGATTGCACTAGCGCACAAATTTATGCACCAGGCCTCTACTATATACACTGAGTGCCCAGATTATCATGATCTCTGAATGCATAATAATCTTGCCACTCAGTGTATATCCTATGTAATAAAAGGCTAATATGTAAATTGTCCCCTCAACCAGGAATTCAAACAGCAGGCAGGCCAGCCAAATGCCCATGTCCCCTTTCTCTGGCCAGGCTGGCCTGACACTACACATCCACAAATTCATGTACTGGGCCATTAACATATGAGTGGCAAGATTATTATGTGTTCAGAGATCATAATAACCTGGCCACTCAGTGTATATAATACATCAGGTACTTTATGTGTTTTTTAAATTTTGTGGGATTTTTTGGTTTGTTTGTTTTTATCTAGGGTTGCATAGTCAAAACAGACTTCTCTTCATGATTGTTTTCTGTTCACTGTAACTCAGAAAATAAACTATAAGTTCTATTTACATACTACAAAATTAGAACAACAATATGTTATTTTCCATACCTTCAGATATGCTATTCTATTGTTATCAGTTTCATTCATTAAATGAATGTCAAGTAAAAATGCTCACGTTTGCATAACTTCCAACTTTTAAGATCAGCCTTTACATGCAGCCTAAAGTTTTATTCTTCCACAAGAAGATTTTCAGATGAAAATCATGTCCCCAGTCACAAATTCTTTTTGTTACCATAGTGATAAGAATAAAGAATTTTAAAAAGACTAAAAATGCCTGAACACATACATGCAATTTTAGAAATTTGACCTACTTGGTGTCATCACTGAAGAAGTTAATCAATAGAATTAACTACATATGCATTAGATGAAATATTCTACTGAATGAAAAAATGCGTAGGTTGCACATCTGGAACTATTATCATAATCAAAGAAGTCATTATGAATGAAGATGAGTGACAACCTAAAATGCATAAAATCAGATTCTCTTAAAAATGGAATATATTCCAGAAACAAGTAAAAAAAAAAAAAGCAAAACCACCATTAATTTAACTCCATTTTCCATAATTTTTTTCTTTCCATTATTTAGAATATTATCATTTTAAATGAAGTTTTCTATGCACCAAAATATTTTTTCTAACTGGTTGGAACAACAAAATTGGACATATATTTAAAATGATAAAATCATATAGTTTTATTATAATGCCTAAATTTGGAAAGCTTTGATTCCCAAATTTAGGCATTATAATAAAACTATATGATTTTAAACTAAGTTTTCTTTTGAAAATTTTAGTTTTTATGAGCAATTTGATTGACTCAATCATTCACAGAAAACCTACTATAGTTCAAGGCCTTAAGCTAGTTACAAAATATCAGGAGTACTTGCTGTAAAAAATCCTATAAACGTTCATTTTTCATAACATTGACTTTTAAAGTATCTCCCATAGTGAAATGGAAAGAGCACTGAACTTCACTTGAAGAGACCAGGAAAAAGTTTCAGCTCTATTAATGAGCTTATAAAAGTCTCTTTCTAAGTCTCAGTTCTCTCATTTGTAAAAATGAGCATAAATGAATGAGTGTATCTACTCCTCTACAGGTCATTATGATAGTAAAAAGAGATGACATGGGTGTGAATCAATAGATGACATTTAATAAATAACCTTTATAAAAATGAGTCATTATAGCCCAGCCTATGTGACTTAGTGGTTGAGCATCTGTCCATGAACCAGAAAATTGTGGTTTGATTTCCAGTCAAGGTACATGCCTGGGTGCAGGCTTTATCTCCCAGTGTGTGTGTGTGGGGGGGGGGGGGGGGGGGGGGGGGGTGCAGGAGGCAGCTGATCCATAATTCTCTCTCATCATTAATATTTCTATTTCTTTCTCCCTCTCCCTTCCTTTCTATGCAACCAATAAAAACATTTTTAAATGAGTCATTATATAATTAGGTTCAATATTTTTAACACCTTCAAAATGTTATTAAAATTTATTTTAATTAAGTATAGTTAAAATTATTTAAGAATAACAGTAGCAAAGATTTATTGAGCACTTATAATAGAAAACACATTTCCCATGAATTATTTTATTTAAACCACTCAACAGCCCAATGACTTAGATAGTATTACCTTCCTTTTATTGTTGAGCAAAATAAGGCTTATCAAAGATAAATTATCCAAAGACATACAACTAGTAAGCGGTGGAGCCAGGAATTAAACCCAGGAAAGCTAATTTCAGAGCCATGCTCCAGATCTAAGCCTTTATGATATACTCCCAAATAACAAGCAGAGAAAATATATCTATAAAACTTAATTTAAAAAGAAAAGCTTGTATTTCAATTACTAACAATAATCAGTATGTTTCTAAAATGCTTAATTCAATTTTGCTATATTTAATTTTTTCATTTTATTATTATTCATTATAAAATAGAAATATAATAGTTTAAATATACAACAGTAAATACATTATAGATGATCCATATGACAGATTATTATAAGGCATTTATAGCTTGGAAACTTATGAGTATTTCTAAGCAAAAAAAGGACAGATTTTCAAACACCTAAAAAATAATCTCTATTTTCATAAAACAATGTCTTATGCACGGAAAAATATGGTTAGACTTCAACTGTCAGGAATTGCTATTTCTTAGCAATTTTATGTTTTCGTATCACAAATTTTCTATAATAAACATGCAATGTCTTTATCACCAGGAAAAAAAATTACTTGAACAAACCACCTAATCATGACCACTGAAGCACAAAGTGATTTGGATGCTTATGCTCGTCTGTGAACAAATGTTCATTAAGAGTCTAGAAAAGCATTCTACATCCGAGGGATACAGAACGGCCAAGCAAAGTCCATAGGTAAAGTATTAGGTAAATTTACACTAAGAACCAATGAAAGAAGAGAACTTCAACCCTCTAATGCGTCTTCAGCCTTGTCACTCTGACCTGAATCACACCTTCCTACGAGCATGTGAGCCCTATTCTTCCTTTTAAAAAGATCATGATACCTTTGTTTACCTTTTTCCCCTCCTCAATTAAATTGTGGGTACCTCTATGCATCCTCTCTAACTGTGGTAGCAAGCCATATCATTAGTATGAACAGAGAAAGAAAAGTTGAGAATTATCTCAAGGAGTTAAGGAAAATTCATAGTGTTTTTCACATCTCAATGACAATTTTATACCCCATTACTACTGTTTGCTAGTAGAGAAGGGAGAAATGTCACTCCACTTAGTCTCATACAACACAATCTGTTCATTTATTTATTTCTTAACTATAAAATTCTATTACGTTGAACTATTATATTGATATTATAATACTATAAAAACTATGATATTGAAATAGTTTACACTGTTTAAACATTTATGTTCATTGGTACCAACTATAACTATCTATGAGAAAGCTTATTAGCATCATTATTTAAAATACAGTGGTTTAAAATACACTCAGATGTAGCTTATAGCAAAAAAATATATTAAAAGCTTAAAGAGCAAAATTCACCTCTTCCGTCCACCCAAGAAAGTTCATTGTATGAACGTCTTTTAAACTTTAAATCTGTTTTTTCATATATATATTAAAATCAGATAAAAAATAAGTTTGAGAAAAATGATGTATAAGTTTAATAAAAGAGGGAAGGGAGAAAAGAACAAGGGAGGAGATAGACAAAAAGAAAAAAAGAGAAAAGACAAAGAAAAGAGGGGGCTGTGGGGAGCAGGGGGGTGGGGGGGGGAGGCAGGGTGGACAATGGAGAAACTACTTGCCTGTATGGACCAGGTCCCAAACCTGCTCAGTTTGCTGCATTGTTGGGTAATGACCACAGTCACTGAAGAACTTAAGGAGCTCACTTCTTTCTAATCCTTGCCAATCTTCTCTCTTAGCAAACATTGTTTCATAGACTAAAAAAGAGGGGTGGGGGGAGATCGAAGAAAATATTTTCTTTACAAGTAATATATCAATTACAAACCACCTAAAAGTTTCATCTGGATTTGAAGGAAATTTAACCCCACTTTTATTTGTAGTATGTGTAGTGCTAAGCCTCCATACTTAGAGAAATACTGTGTCAACTTCCTACAGACGGTTAGAAGGAAGATAATTTTGGATTTGCTTCCCCAAGAGAACACTGGTGTCCTTTGGCCTGGTTTACATGACAGTTGTCTACAGACCCTACATAGATGAATGCTCAAACTTTATCATAAGACACAGCTTCTAGGTCAGTATTTCTGGGAGGGGGAGGGGAAAGGAAAGGGCTGACTTCTGCTGACTCACTTCAGTAGTCATTGCTTATTAGGTCCCCTGATTTTTTTCACTTTTTTTTTTTTTTTTTTTTTTTTTTTACTTCTACACATTCTAACTATTTTAATTTCTAATTCTTCTTTGAACTGATATTCTACTTCTGATTTGGCCCCTAAGTGGAATGATGTGTACTTTTTTGCTCACTTCCTGTATTCTTACTTCCTAGTTTAAGGTATTTGGCTATTGCTGGTTCAGGCCTACCACAGAAAACCACTCACCTATCTCCCATACATGGCATGATTCAGGGGTTAGATAAGGACCAAGAGAATTGACACATACATTTTGTAAATGTGGTTTTCCATAAACATTTTATTTTTCTTTTCGAAATGGTGATAGTGAGACTCTATTCTTAGGTTTCTGGATTAGCCCAAGAAGCTAATTGTTAACTAGCGTTTACAGGATGATGGGTTTTGACTCAGTGTAGGTTTAGCTCTGAAAATATGCACTCTGGATGCCTGGATGACAAAGGTATCAGAGAGGTTTCTAACAAAAGTTAATGTGTCATCTTGGCACTCAACATATGGACTTCAACTTTCTGTACATTCATTCATTCATTTGAGGTGGACAGTCATGAGACATTGACAAATTCAAGCAGTATTTAGTGATTGCCTAAATGAGTAGCTATTGCAGATCCTGAATCACAGCAGCAAGTTCATAGTTGGTATATCTATGACTTTTTCTCTCATTTCAAATAAGCTAACTAGAGCAGTTGCTATTGATGCTTCATTCCATATAGCCTTGTGCCTGACATTTCTGTGCATGCAGACCTGACTTTTAATTGCCAGCATCTGTACTTCATGGCCTAAGGGCTCCCTCTGGCTGCTGGACTCTGCTCTGCCCACCTGAGGAGCAAGCCAGAAGTTCCAGGAAACAGCTTCTCACTGGAGCAGCCCCACAACCACTGACTGGAGTAGTTGATGGACAAAGACCCCGTAGGTGAGGCAAGTTGGCTGCACTGTTCTCTAGAGGAATTAAGCTCCAGTTGCCCGCATGATAATCTGCTTACTGAAAGTCTTTTTTTTTTTTTTTTAACTTCCATCCCTTCCCTGTCTCACCTCCCCATTCTACTAACAGTATTTCCTGGAATCAACTCACAAATAAGTTTGTTGTACTTGAATTCTTGTCTCAGGGTCTGATTCTAGAGAAAGCCAAACTAACACAAAGAACATCACTTTTTATTTTTATGTTAAAGTAAATATATTTCTCCTTGAGGTACATATGCCTTTATTAGTTTTTCCTTGTATTAATCCATTTTATATGTCTCACACTAGGTCAGACTGATGCACATATTAACATTATGGTTTTTAATTCTATTCATAGAGAATGATGTCTTTAACCTGGAATTAGGCCCTCAAAACAAACATTTGTCAACATACTAGCAGAATTAATATTCCACATAGGTGAAATTAGGGTCCATATAAAACTTAAATCATGACAATTAATGAAATTTTCTGGTCACTAAAAGATACTTAAAAGGTGCTTGGCCATCTGTCAGATATCAAATAACTGGCAACCAGAATATGGAAAGAATGGAGAATTTTCTAAAGAACATGAAGACAGGTGACAACTTGAAAATTCTATGGACTCTTTGAGTTACTTTAGACCTCAATGCAAATGGATGCCTTGGAATCATTCCTTCAGCTAACGTTCTTGTATTGTTTAGATCCTATGCTGGACAGAGCACCCTTGATGTCAACTTGACTTCTTGACATCCTTGCCTCATGTCAACCTATCCTCAAAAAATCCTCCAGGGTGATGTGTGCAGATATAAACTGCACCACAGTCCTTGGTTCACTACTCAGTCAAGGTAAAATCCAGGGGTCTATAAAGCCTGATACAACCTGTGTCCCACTCCCTACTACCTCTCCAGTTTCAGTTTGCTCTGCTCTGGCTCACAAACTCTATCCATTAGTCCCCTGGCTTCATCCCACAGTAACTGCACCCAACTTCCAGTCTTTATCCTTCTTCTCCCTCTGCCAGGAGCATTTTTTTCTCCATCATTTTCTTTAAGATGTTTCCCAAATTCTCAGCTAGAAACTACCAGAGTCCCGATTGGAAAACATAACCACATTTGTTTTTTTTATGTGTAGTCTCCCCCCCCCCCACTCAAATTGAAAAGGTTATATTTAGATGCAAAAAAAAAAAAAATAGTATAATCTGCAGTTATAAGTCAAGGAGGAGAAATAATGGAAAGTAAGTAAAATGAAGAAAAATGAGCAACACTATAAAATTAAAAATGAGTTTAGTGAAAAATTTGAAGGAATAAAGGTAAGACAGAGTAAAATTAGTGGGGGCTTTTAGATAAAGAATATGTTATTTTGAAGTCAGTAGCTAAACATAAAGTGAGTGGAAAAGAAGTCAGTGTAATAACTGTAAGGTACTATTTTAATAAAGATTAATATATCTGTACATTCATACTAGACTATGGAATATAAAATTATTATCCATAAAAGAGTATTACTCAGAAATAGCTTCATTACTTACATTTTTTTCTATCCATCCATTCTTCTAGCTCTGCAAAATCTGTAATTTGTCTTGTCCTCCAAAGACCAAGTCGATGTTTAATACGATAGATTAGTCTGTGATACATGTTTATAACTGCTCTCAAACTTGGTCCATGATACATAGCCTATAAAATAACAAGACCAGTAAAGATCCTTATATATTTCTTTTTTTAAAATATATTTTATTGATTTTTCAGAGAGAGGAAGAGAGAGGGATAGAGAGTTAGAAATATTGATGAGAGAGAAACATCAATCAGCTGCCTCCTGCACGCCCCCTACTGGGATCATGCCCACAACCAAGGTACATGCCCCTGACCAGAATTGAAACAGGGACCTTTCATTCCGCAGGCCGATGCTCTATCCACTCAGCCAAACCTGTTTCTGCAAGATCCTTATATATTTCTGCTACTTATATTTAACTAGTGGCCTGGTGCATGAACTCGTACACATTGAAAGGAAATTAATTAGAAGAAATATTTTAATATTGCTATTCACTCTTTCTCTATATTAGAAATATCAATCAAATTCACAATGGACAATGACAGATGGAAACATATGCGCGTGATTGGCGCCAGCAAGAGCTTTATATAGAGATAAACTTACTTAATTAGACCTGCTTTCTGATTTAACTAAATTTTTTCCAGCCCAGTGAAGCACTCCAAATTCTCTTTCATGTAATTGTCAGCAACAGAGCAATAAATATCAATGCAAAGCAGATTATTTTGTAGACCACGTAGGGAGAACAAAGGGTAAAATATTTAACTGAAGCAGTGCTTGACTATACTCTGCACACTGAGAAAACCTGAAGTCATTTTCAAGGTCCACCAGTTCTTACTTCTTTTCAGTCAGGTCAAGTTTCAAAGGTTTCTAAATATCTGTTTTCTAGCTAATAAAAAGAAAATAGGATTCCACCAGTCTCCTATCTACTCCAGGACTCCTGTGAGGATCAAATGAGATGAGGCATGGAAAAATGCTTCACAGACATTTGGTGAAATGTTTGAACCTCGCTATAAAGCAAATCGTGTTCCTGGGCTGAAGAAACTACAAGAAAGCTAGTCATTGATAGGGAGAGGAAGCCTGGCATTGCTACGTGACATCATTACCCAGCATCCACAGCAACCATTTCTGGGCTGGGCTGTATTGTGGGCCTCATTTCATGCTATGGGGTCTCCACAGCATCAGCTGCAATTTGGTGGGCTGTTGCTCTGGGGTGGTGGCGGGGCCTGCGTTCCACTTGAGGGAAGTCAAGTATTGCTTTGTGAGTGCCAGGTCTACAATGCGATTTTTCTGTAAATAGCCAGTGCACATCACAGTAGCTCCTGCATTGAGCATTTGCCCCTGGTGGTCAGTGCACATCAATCAGTGACTGGTCAGTCAGACACTTAGCATATTAGCCTTTTATATATATATATATATATATATATATATATATATATATATATATATATATATATTTGAATTTGTCTCTTTCATTTCACTCAGTTTCTTAGCTTACAGATGCATTTATTGTTTCTTGCCTATGTTGGTTAAATACATGTATTATACAGTGAGGTAATCTCTGAAGTTCACAGAATTTCATTGAATTTGTTTTCATATTTTTGTACTTCCCACAGAATAGAGATTTCAGTGATGGATACTTTAATAGTAGCCTCATAGGGTGATGTCCAAATTTCTATAATATGTAGCCTACGCAGCCAGAAGAAGAAATTTGGACATCACCCTATGAGGCTACTATTAAAGTTTTATTAAAGCATTATTCTGTAATGAACAATTTTTACCGAAGTTATACACTCTGGTCCTCAAATTCTTGTATTTCTTCCTTTTAAAAACTGTATATTCATGTCTTTTACCTAGTTTTCACGGGACTTTTTTCAGATTATTCATGCTGATATCTAAAAACTCCATTTTAAAAAGTATCTCTTTTTAGCATATGTGCAAATTATCTTTAGTTTATCTTTCATCTGTGACTATATTTTTCTGCATATTAACTTTCTACACTAATACTTTAAAAAAATAAAATATTCATTTATTTTAGGAATTTTTTCTAAGTAACCAGTTCCATTTTTATTTATCAATGCAGTTATTTTCACATTTTCTAGCTCATTAATTTTTCTACGTATCATCAATTCCCCTTTTAGCCTATTTTCTCTGTTCTAAACTTTGATTTTCACTATTTTGTAAGAATGTATTTAAAGGTCATGAATTTCCCTGAGTCAGCTTTCCTTTGATGTGTTTTGCATACCATTTTACAAGTGAATAAAACTGAAGTATAAAATCTTTAAATAACTTTCCTAAGGTCCCATAGCTGGTAAGTTGCAGAATTAGTTTTGAAATGAAACTAATTAAAAAAGCCCACAGTTTTAATTATACACTATATTCCTCATAATTTACTTATACTTAGTATGCCTTACCCATTCTGTGAACTTTTGTTCTAACTTCTTTCCTAGTATATTTCTTTTTATAACACTTATGCTTGTTCCTGCTTTTGTCATTTATTTTGTTCCATGTGATTCTTTAAGGTTATTTTTATAATTTTATTTTTTTTACCTTTGCTTAATTTTGTGATTCTTCTCGGAAAATTTTAAATGTTAGGCTCAACCGACTAGTTAGCAATAGTATCAATGAAATATGCTTAATTTGCTTGAATGAAAAAAATAATTGGCATGTCACCACTTTCCTCTTCTCCTTTTTCCTTCCATCTGAATGCCAACAGAATCCAGGCAGATCCTTCATGTTTGCTAATGTCTTTCAACTCATAATAACATTTTCTATGTTTATTTTAATCTGCCTTTTGTTCAACACATTCATTAAAAAATTAATAATAATTTGTCAGACATTATTGGAATATTCCCCACCCTATGAATCTTAGTGGAAGGCAAAAACCTCCTACAGTTGGAAGCTACAAATCAGATGCTCATGACCCAAGCTTGCTCTGTTGCTAGGATGCAGACACGTGATGAAACTTCATCCATTATCTACACCAAATGCACATTTTGAATCAAAATGAATAATGCTTTTAAAAGCAAAATAGTGGGAAGTCTATTTGTGTAGTAGAGCAACCATGGCTGCAATATCCATTTTCCAAGGGCAGGATTTGTGGAGGCCAGAATACCTCAGATTCAGTATCTACATCAGGCTCTTTCTATTCAGGGTTTGGCTGGAGCCCTGGGAGCTACATGCATTAGATCTTATTTCTGAGGTTAGTTCTCAGTCCTCTGCCCAATATCCTTCTCAATTATCTTCCTGCTTAAAGCTGTCACTAGGTTTCTTTTGGTTATAATTGAGAATCAAGCAATGTTTTAAATTAGAACAGGAGCCAAAAGGTCCCAGCTTGGAGTGTGCTGCTTAGACAGATGATGCCATTTGCAGAGAGAGCAGGAGCTTTGGACAGACACCAAAGCCAATTTTAGCATCTTCCCCTCTGAATTTAACAAATATTCTTTGGGGTACATAACTTATTTTATGAGGAAAACCTTCTCAGATCTGAGGCATTCGGAAGATTAGGCAGGGGGTGTTTATGGTTAAGAAGCTGTGGTTCTTATTCTAGCATGCCTCTCTGTCAGGCTTCTGCATGGAAATATGCCTCAGCTATGATGTTGTAGACACCTCAGGATAAAATATTTATATTTCCATGCATTTCCCAAGTCATAAATTATCTAAAATACTTGAAATCTGTAACAGCAATATTGAAATAGAAAAGTCTCCTTGGAAATTACTGATTAGAATTTTTTCTAATCCCTGTTAGTAGTTTTTACTAACAGGGATTAAAGGGTAAATATATCATCCTTATCACACTACAACATGAAAAATAAAAAATAAAATGTTTTACAGTAGGTATTTTCAGCCTGCCTTTTGTCTGTTTAAAAATATGTAAAGAATGACTTGCTTATTTAGAGGATTCCATTACCATATAACACTCAGTGGGATTTCATTTATTTTATTTTCTAGCAACAATAGCCCCTTTCTATGTTTATTAGCCACTTATGTTTCTCCTGCTATAAAGTAGTGTCATGTGTTCTGCCTATTTTTTTCTATTGTATTATTACGATGGTTTTTATCAGTGTGTAAGATAGATGTTTGCATATAACCCTTGTGCAATATTTCAGCAAATATTTCCCCACAGTTTAACTTCTTTAAAAATGTTATTGACCTATAAGTAGATATCTTGACCATACTCATTGATTGAAGTCTACACTTATCTAAACAAATATGTAAGACAATTTCCCAAAGGATCTTTATCCAAAACCTTATAAAAAAAAACAAAAAAAAAAACAGAAAGGAAAAGGTTTTAAAGTGACTAAACCTATATACAATGAAATAAAATATTTTGAGTAGTAATCTTAAGTGCATACACATAAACACACATTTAATAATTATGCAAAACATAAATACCATTACAGATTATTTTTTATTTACTTCCCCGCCCACAGAAGAATTAGTGAAGCCCTTAGCCACAATGTAGCTACAGGACATGTCTCTCTCCTGTTTTTTTTTTTTTGTTTGTTTTTTGTTTGTTTGTTTTGTTTTTCAGGCCTCTTCTATGTGCCCCCTAATCATGGTCAGACTGATGACTTTTATTACTTTCTGAAGCACATACTCAATCATTCCTTATCTAATTTATTAGTATAAAGACTAACTACACATTTTTGATCATCTGTGTCACTGAATCTTATTTTCTTCCAATGCACATTGTAAAACCTATGCAGTCACTCCTGATGGCCATGGAATTGGTGCCTCTACATGAATGCACCTGTGGTGATCTCCATGTCGGCTCCCTGAGGTGAGCATACCCCAGTTAGATCTATAGGGTCAGAAAAGAGTTTAATCTAGCCTCAGCTTTTTAAAAAAGTACATGTTTTTATTGTTTTGAGAGAGAGGGGAGGAGAGGCTGAGAGAGAGAAACATCGATTGGCTGCCTCCTGCACAGCACCAATGTGGGATCGAGCCTGTAACCCGAGCATGTGTTCTGAACAAGATTCATATTGGTGTCTTCTTAGTGCATGGGACTACCCTGAATCAACTGAGCCACACTATCCAGGACTGGCCTCAGATTTTGACAGGACAATTCAATGCCCATGTTGAGCTTGATTTGAAAAAAAGAATCCACCATTTTGCAATGATTATTGGCTACTATTGATACTAGAATGTCTAATATTTTTAAATTTCTGGAGCCATGTCAACTTAGGTCTGTTTGATTCTCAAAATTTGAGTTTGACACTAGCTAGATGTGTAACTTTAGACAAGACATACTCTCTCTGTCTTACTTTTCATAATTACTAAAGATAATTATACAAGCAGGAGGAATAGCACCACGTCAACTTCGGCCTGGGTTCTTAAAGTGGGCTGCAAATTCATCTGCGTTTTACTAGTCATCTCTCTGCCACTTTCTATAGAAAGTTAATTTCAACAAACGCTCACACTCACCATCCATATGCTCACAGAGAATAAATGGATAGCAAGGGAGAAACAAAATTAGTGCAAATTGGTGGCTTTAAAGTAAAAGTAGTCCCAGAACTGCTTTTTGGTTAAAGATAAGCCAGAACTTTTGTTCAGAGTCTCCAGCTTGACACAATCAGTAAAGTAGATTATTCATAACATTTTCTTAATCCAAAAAAGGCAGATGGAACATTATTAAAAAAATCATGCATTTATTGACCAGATGATTACTCAAAATTTTCCTTACTTGAATCTACATTAGATATATTATAAACACCTCATGATATTTAACATATGCTTTACCTTGGTCAATAATCTCTGGTATCTTCTGCGTTCTAGCCATCCTCTGACATAAGCCTGCATGACGGTGAGCATTTTAATCATTTTTTTGGTGATTATAGATTTGGTCCTTTCCCGGAATACTTGGAAAATTTCTATGTGTGGTCCAATTCTCTTAACTTTGCTGTCAAGTTTACTGGTTTTACTTATACTAGTAGGTGCCCTAAAAATAAAATACAAAATGTTTTATTAGAGTTAGTTAAAAAAAAAACACTTTTGAAAAGTCTTAAATTCATTTCACTGGTAAGTGTATTGAAATAAGAAACACGTCATGTGAGGTGTACACAGAATTTATACACATTGCTTAAACCTGTCAATGGGTTAGTGAACGCGCCAGAATCAATATAGCTTGTATAAAATTAATCTTCTGGAAAAAGAAAACTCAAAATAAAGTGAGTTTCTCAAAGCTTATTCACAACTATTCAAAAGAGATAAATAGAATCCAAGGGAAATAGTATTTTCGTACGACGAGACAAGTTAGTCAAAATAATTATACTGTCCCAGAAGCTATTAAGCTAAAGAATACTTCATATTGATATGGTAGTGCTACTCTACTTAGCAACCTTCTGAAAATTAATTTCATTTTCCAAATACCACCAATTGAGTGGTATTGGTAGGGTCACAGACTATAGGATCGAAGAAGTGAGGGATCATACTGGAAACGAGGTCAAGCCCTGCAGTACTGATATTGACAGTCCCTGCAGTGACAAGAACATATGAAAAAAACTGCTGTCTTTCTTTCACAGATGCTCACTCTGTAACTTTAGTATTCCTGCACCTTCATTTTTCTTTTGTATATCTGTTGAATTTTTTTTATATAGCAGTCAGTTTTTCAATGTCTTCCAAAGTCCAGTTTCATTGTAATGTAAATACAAAAGGATTTTTTTTTATTATTCTTTTTAATTGCTTTTGATTCTGCAACTTGTCACAGCTGATGTTCCAATGAGACTGCCTGGTGAACTTCACCAGAGCTGAGGCTTGCCCTAAAGTGCACTGCCTAGAGACTTCCGAGTCCCAGGTCCAACTTTCATAATCCCCACAGTGAAAGGCACTGACTCTGTTTCTGCTTTTTTCTCCCCCTCTGAGTCTGTTTTGATATCTTCATTAAGCTGATTCTTAATGCATCTTGTTCGGTTTTATACAAAGCCATTATTTTTCTTCACTTAGTGACAGAAATGTTGAAGGTCTGATTTTGATGGTTTGACTCATCTAGTCTCTTTTGGGCAATATATTTCAGGGAATCCCACATCAGTCTTTTTCATTATCTTTTCAGTTGGTTTGCCTTGCAGTTTGTGGCATGTTCAGAAATACCCTGTATCATGTTGTTTGAATACCAGTATAGCTAAAAACATTCAAGAAATAATTTTGGGCTCACTATAATGATGTCAGTTGCAAGTCATGAGATATTCCTAATAAGCATTTCTTGGAGATCCTTTTTGTCTGCTTAACCTTCCTACTCCCAAGTAGTGACATTGCTCAGGCACTAAAAATTGTATTCCATATGATGTTGAACCTATTGCTAAAGATGTAGTATTTAGACTGTTGGTTTCTTTGTGCTTGTATATATAAATGAAAAATGTCCTTGTTCTTGCCTTGTACAGTTTCTAGTAAATGTAACTCTTTTGTATCTATGACTTCTTCCCATCATTCTCTCTCTCTCTCTCTAAAAAAAAACAAACAAACAAAAAAAAAAACTTCTGTAGATTAATGAGTAAAAAATATATTTTGGCCCTAACTGGTTTGGCTCAGTGCATAGAGCGCCGGCCTGTGGACTAAAGGGTCCCAAGTTCAATTCTAGACAAGGGCACATACCTTGGATGCAAGCACATACCCAGTAGGGAATGTGCAGGAAGCAGCTGATTGATGTTTACCTCTCATCAATGTTTGTAACTCTCTATCCCTCTCCCTTTCTCTTTTTAAAAAGTCAATAAAAATATATTAAACAATATATAGATATATATTGTTCTCTGGAGACATATCTTATTTAAATATTATAGACAAAACTATCAGAAAAAAAGAAAAATGAAGGAGAGTTTTCTGTCTATATTAAGACTAGAGACCCAGTGCATGAAAATTCATGCACTCGGGGGATAGGGGGGAGAGGAACCAGCCCAGCCTGTGCCCTTTTATACCCTGGGAGCACTTGTGGGATTTCCGACTGATGGCTTAGGCCCACTACCCAGGGAGAGTGGGCCTAAGCCATCTGTCGGACATCCTTAGGGCTAGAGCAGAGGTGGGAGAGGCTCCCGCCACTGCCGCTGTGCATGCCAGCCATGAGCCTGGCTTCTGGCTGAGCTGCACTCCCCCTGTGGGAGCGCACTGACTACCAGGGGACAGTGCCTGCATTAAACATATGCCCCCTGATGGTCAGTGCACATATAGTGACCAGTAGTTTCGCCATTCAGTCAATTTGCATATTACCCTTTTATTATATAGGATTGATATTGAATAGCTTAGAAAAGAAGATGTTCTGATTTCTAAGAGGATTTTTGCTTGGTTAATATACCAATTTTTACAAGTGGGCTTTGATGTATTAAATAAACAGAATGGAGGTGAAGTGGACATAATTATTTCTGGCTTGTTCAGAACTTCAAGACCTATTATAAAATTTAAAGAATTCTGAGTTCATGGCTTTTTCTTTTTTTCTCAGAGAATAGATAAGAGAAATGTTATTATATAAATGCCCAAATGAGCCGAGTTAATATTCAATGTTATGTTCTCTAACAACGAAGTGTAAATAAATCTTAAAGTGATATGTGTGATAGATTCTAAATTGATGTGTGATGTTTATTTTTGAATCTTCAGCAGTGGTCGCAAGAGTTCTGGTCTACTTGAGTATAAATGGCACAGAGTTCTTAGTCATCTATGGAAAAGAGTGTGTGTGTGTGTGTGTGTGTGTGAGAGAGAGAGAGAGAGAGAGAGAGAGAGAGAATTGAAATTAATTGTTTTGGTTAAAAGCTATACCGAATATTAAAAAATGAAACTATATTAAGTAAAAATACTATAAATACAAACACATTTACCAAGTGATGGATGTATTTTGTGGGGTTTTTTTTTTATAAATGAAAAATAAAATAACATTATCTTAGGCCTTAGACATATGGATTTTGATCAATGGTACATTTCTAAATAATTAAAAGCTAAAAATAAAGAAAAGGGACATTTGGGGTTGAAGCATCTATACTAATAAAAGGGTAATATGATAATTAGACCAGGTTTACAGGACATCTGCCTTCCTTCTGGACAGTTAGGGGACAGTTTGGGGCAACCAGGTTGGCAGGGTATCCGATAAGGGGCAACCAGGCCACCAAGCAGAGGCAGTTAGGGGCAATCAGGCAGGCAGGCAGGTGAGCAGTTAGGAGCCAGCAGTCCTGGATTGCAAGAAGGATGTCCCAGTTGGGTCCCAGAAGGGAGAGGGTACAGGCCAGTCTGAGGGACCCCTCCCCTGCCATGAACAAATTTCATGCACTCGGCCTCTAGTGACTGATAGAAGATTTAATGAAAAGCGAACTATATTAACAAACAATGGGTTGAAAGAAGCTATAAATTATACCAAATTTTGACAGATCAGGTGTAATGATCTTAGTTATAAAATAGAGAAGTGCTTATTAATCATTGTTTATACAATATGACATAGGTGATATATAAAAAAAACATAAAATTAAAATTTTATTTACTTTCTCTTATATTGATGAACAGATTTTTGAATACAGTCTGCTCTTAATTTAACAAAGAAAATATCAGCCCCTTCAATATAGTTTTCTAGAACATAAAAGTTCCTTATATCACAAAATATTCCTTTTATCATGCTCATGAATCTTTTTTCTTCTGTGTGATCTACTTTTTACAAAAACTGGTATTACAAATATTTTGTTACTTGTGGCTGTTACTTTTTTTATTTACTCAAAAGACTCATATTTTGCCTACTCTTACAATTATTTCCAATATTGTTTTCTCCAAATTCAAGCCCCAGATTAAAAAACAAACTGTTATGTCATTTTAACCTATCTTTTGGGTATGCCATGTAGTTGCAAGACTGTACAAAGATTTTCTTCTTCACTATTAAAAGGAGGGATGCTAGAAATGACAAGGCATATTTCTCACAGCTGTTATATAAATTAACCAAAGATAGCCCTTGTATATTGGCCCCTTTGTTGTTTACTTCTTAAGTCAGACTAGGACCACGAGCTCAGAAGTCTGCTGGCTCTAAACTCAAAATCGATGGACATCCAATTATTTTAAACATGGCCCAAATAAGCATATTTAGAGACTGCCTGCTTTGCATATCCCACCAAACTACAACTAACATCTGTTGACATAGGTAACACAAATGTTGGGATTGAAAAGACTGTACACCATGGGTGTCCTTTGGGATTTTCTTAACCAGAAACTCCCCATCATGCTACTGAATGACATCACCTAAATATACAAGCCCATCTCTGACCCTTCTCTCTCCTACTCTCTTCTCATTCTGGGTGGTGGCTCTGTGCCATCATCTCTAGATAGTTTGCTGTGAGGGACTTTCCCTCTCATGAAAAGTTATCTATGTGATGCCCAAATAAAGCCTGTTATGTGCTAGTACCACTTCCCAGCCATATCATTTCCTTGATTAGCCCAGAATCCTTAAACTTATTGCAATGCCCCATGGCTTTATTTCATTCATCATGATATTTAATAGCTGTCTTATAAGTCCAAAATATCTAGGAAAGGATGTGAGTGATCAAAGAAAAGTTCTGCATCCTTAACTTTAATATATAACAACTAAAATATCCTATAAAATAAAAGGCAAATATGCAAATTGTCCCCTCAGGAGTTCAACCAGGAGACTGGGTGTTCAATTGCTTGCTATGATGTGCGCTGACCACCAGGGGGCTGTGTGGAACGTGGCAGGCGACCAGTGGTGGTGGCAGGGTGCTGAGAGAATGAGGGAAGGGGGAGGTGAGGAGGCTGGGATGTGGGAAACCTGATCAGCCCTGATTGCTGGCCAGTCCTAGGGACTCTACCCATACACAGATTTCATGCACCGGGCCTCTAATTATTAATATAAATATATTGGAAGCATACTGGGGAAATGGTTGCAATGATGGCCAATTGATGATTCCTTAGATCCACATATTTGCAATTTGATTTTATAGCTCCACCCATCAAGAGGTAGCGTCTATTTTACCCAACTATGTATCTGGGCTGACTTTGTGAATTGGTCTGACCAATAGAATCCTATGTAAGTGATGCTGTGATTATCCTTAGCATGTGTTAAGAGGCCTTACACAACACAATTCCATCTCTTAGACCCCTACATCTACATGAGAACAAACGGGCAACTCTCAAAAAATAAGAGACCACATGGAAAAGAGACAAGTTGTTTGCAATTTAAGTGGGTTGTACCCAGTGAGTGCTATTAGCTGAGTCTGAACCAGATCATCAAAATTGTCACATGAGAATAATAATGGTTATTTGAAGCCACCAAATTTAGTAATGTTATTGGAGCAATGCTTAACTGATACATGTACTTATGTTTATATCGAATTAATTTTTAGATTTTTTTATTTTAAAGATAAATTATCTCTGTCAAGTATTAACATTCATGACAAGTAGTTTATAAGTTTTTTTGTTTGTTTGTTTGTTTGTTTGTTTTAACTTGAGGTTTGTGAGTGCCTGCACTGTGGTAATATGTTCTTATTTCAAGGTGCTCAATGACTAATACCTTGTGGATAGCCCTCCAGTAGAGGGCCCCATTCCTCTCTACTCTGATATTATTGGTTATATACTACATATACACTAAATGATATTACACTATTTAGTCTTATCTTTAACAGGAAGTTTCTGCCTTTCTCATACTTGCCCAAAGCTCCTGATACAGGTTACAGTTCAAAAATTATGTCTTCTATAATATATATAAAAAAAAAATGGTAGCCTTTTTAAGAATGCACTTTTTCTAATACCTTATAGTAGAAGTAAGACATGACCACAGGTTTTTCAATTTAAAATGATATTATAACCATGAACCTGCTGTAATTCTTTTTTTCCAGAAATAGAAAACTTTACGTCTGCTTAATCCAATGTCCAAGAAAAACATAATCATCTAGAATTGCATAAACAGATTAAATTATGATTAACATTAATTTTTAATTAATATGTGAGAAATATCTCCTTTTGTGAGAAACTATAAAATTCAATTTTTTTTTCTTTACTTGTATAAACTAGACTGAAACACCCTTTAAAAGGTATGGAAATGGTTTCAACTAACCACTCAGAACTCTAGAAAATAAATTCTAATAAAATTTTAATATTGGTCAGAAGTTAATAAATTATCGAAAATAATTTTACAGAAATTAAAAGCACATATTAATTTATGTTATCTACAAAACAATGTATCATAATAGTTAAGTATATACAAAACACCTTATTTAATTTATTATATGAGTGTTTATTTACAAAGTTTTGATAAAGATCGATACTTTTTTCTAACATAATTAAAAAAAATCTAACCTACGGTATATCCATATTCCATACTAAAGATACTTTATTAAAGACAAGTCATTTTACTAGATACAGTGGCTGCTATTAAGGAACAAGGACTCACTTATGTGAAAATGATGGCCACTAAGTTAACTAGCCTGGTTTCTCTTTTATTGATTAAGGGATTCTCACCTGATAGAATGTCAAACAAACAAGGAATATTATAAATGTTGAGGATGTTAAAAAGAGACAGAAGATGCTTACACTATTGGTAGGTGAGATTTGGAAAACATATTTTGACTCTTAAAAGACCAATAAGTAGGAATTATCTTCCAAATATACTTTTTAAATTTGTCTTTCTTTACAATGTCTTAAGATAATTCTGATATAGAGATAATTATTATTTTTACAGATTCTTAGTCATTAAAAATTCTCTATAAAACTATTAGAAAATCTTTATGAAGATGAAAACATGACCCCTGACCAATTTTTCTCAATGGACAGAGCAATGGCCTGCGGACTGAAAGGTCCCGGGTTTGATTCTGATCAAGGGCACATGCCTGGGTTGCAGACTCAGTCCCCAATGGGGTCCATGCAGGAGTTAGCCGATCAATGGTTCAATGGTTCTCTCTCATCCCTGATGCCTCTCTCTCTCTCTCTCTCTCTCTCTCTCTCTCTCTCTCTCTCTCTCTCTCTCTCTCTCTGTCTCTCTCTCTGTCTCTCTGTCTCTCTCTGTCTCTCTCTGTCTCTCTCTCTCTCCCCCCCCCTTTCCCTTTCTCTTTGAAACCAATAAAAAATATACATATCAAAAAAGATAAAAATGTGAGTCATTAGAGGTTAGACATAAAACCAGTTTTCACCATGGACAAGCCCACCCCCTGGGTGTCCTCAAGCAAAAGTCACGTCCTAGGAAAGCCACTCTAAGAAAGAAGGAGAGAAAGGCCAGAGCTAAATAGCTGAATTTGACTTTTTCACATGCAGTTTGACAAATCTAGGATCAGGGCATCAAATCAGATAGTTTTTAGTGAGAAAATAAATCACTAAGAAGGAAGATATAGGAGAAAGGATGCAATAATTAGTAAGTAATCATGTCTGAACATCAGGCACCGAGCTTGGCAAACATTTGAACGGGGAATTTCCTTTTAACTGCTAATGCTTATATGATAATATATATTAAACACTAAATCAGTTTTAGAATTTGGTTCAGATATTTCTACTAATTAGTTTTGGCTGATATTGAAGTATTTTGTATGCTCCATTTATAAAAGCACTGTTTGCCCATCTGTTCATAGGTTGAAAGTGATTAAAAAATACTTATTTTGGCTGTTGTAAAAGCCAAATACTTTTTAAGCTGCCAATATGTGACAAAGCCAGTTTGGCTTGCCAAACTCAGAAATATATTAAAAGTGGTCTGTGATGCAGCCTTCCCCCAATTCCTCTTCCAACCTGCATTATCAGAAGCTTTCCTGATTAGACTAGCACGCCTGCTTTGTACAAAATGCTTTGCAATTTAGTTATCATTTACTCCAACTTAGAGGGTTCTCTGCTACCAAGCTGGGTGGAGGGCTTGGGTTTCCTGTTCCTGCAGCCTTGAAGTAGAATCATGTGATGCCCCCCTGCTTTGAATGCTGGATTAGAAAGCAATTTGGGTGGTGATTGAGACAAGTTCGCGGCCTCCTTTAGCCCCCTGTATGAAGTCTGTTCAGTTTGAAAACAATGTCTTACATTCAGCATGTGTGACATAGATTTTTAAGAACAGGGACGTAATACATTTCCATGAGTAGTACTGACTCAGTGTTGCTTAGTACTCCATTCCCAAGATCTTGCCACGGGTTTAAATTGCTCTTTGTGCCAGGAAGACCTGTTCCCTTCAAAACCCAGAGCGGGATTCCTGGGACTTTTAAAGATAAGACGATGCCGTCTTCCTGGGTGAAAGATACCACTTACATTCAGGAAGGCATTTTAAGTCGTTTACATATCTGCATGAGCCATGTTCTCTTCTGTGCTTCCTGCACTCCTTCCGTGTCCTGCTCATTCATTCCTCACAGGGCTAGCCTGCCGCAGCCCCCGGAAAACCCAGAGCGGGCCTCGATGTGGCTGCTCCCAGTTCCTCAGCCATCTCTTGAGCTAGAGCTTATGAAAGGGTGGAGGCTGGTACGCTGTTGAAAGCATCAAAGAGTATTTTTGTCTTAAACACTTGACTGCCTGAAGTGCTCTACCTTGTGCTTCTTGGGGCACCCTCTGCTCCCAACCCAAACTTTAGTCAGTCTCCCCACCACCACCATTTCTCGCACCTTTGCTCAGGCAGACAGTGAAGATCGGTGCCTGTTCAGAGATGCCTTGTCCTTAGAGCAGAGCTTCAGATAATGAAGTAAATTCCCACAACAATTCAGGCAATTCTAAAAGCAATTTCTGCTATTATGCTGAATATCTTATTCCCAGTCACATGCATGTGTTAGGAACTGTAATTTCCAGGAACCAGGGAGACCATCAATCAGGCACACACAGAGCGATGGTCAACATGCAGGGTAAAGTCTACTCGTGTTAGGAAAGCAGGAGATGCGGGCAGTCTTCAGAGCAATAAATGTACTCCATTCCATTATATCAAAAAAGATAACATTTAGGATTGATAGTGCCATTTTGCCTTCCATTAACATATTAGTGATATGCTGTTACTAATTTTTTTTTTTTAGTTCATGTTTACTACAAAATGAAAAAGATAAAGTAAATCATTTTTATTCACCTACATGTTTACTAGTACAAGAATATCTGGAGCCTTGGCATCCTAAAGAATTTTTCAAAAATAAAAAATAAGGAACTTATGGGTCCCAAAAGGCTACAATTAACTTCATAGATGGTATGTTTAAATGACAATATCTTTATCATCCAGAAATGAAACAAATTAGATATTTAAAAGGTTAAAGGCTGATGACCAGCCTCTGAATTTATTACAAACACAAATTTAATATTATGAATCAACAATAGGATGTTTTTTCTCTATGAAGTCAAGACCCATCAATTGTTCTATTCTATACTTGGAAATCAGTCAGTCATTTAAAAAAAATTATGTGCTCTAGAAATTCAACAGAAGAAAAATGTATCACTGAAGTCATATTAATCTGCAAAGAAATTAACAGCTACTGCAGAAACACATCTAAAAAAATAAATGTTTTACTAAAAGAATACAATAGATTATCTGAAAGAAAAAAGAGAACTACCAAATAAATTCATGGGGATCCCAGAAAGATGTTTGTATATAAAAGGATCTGTTTCTAGCCTGGCCAGTGTTTCTCAGTGGTTAAGCATTGACCTTTGAACCAAGAGATTATAATTTGATTCCTGGTCAGGGCACATGCCCAGGTTGCAGGCTTGATCCCCAGTAGGGAGTGTGCAGGAGGCAGCTGATCAATGACTCTCTCATCATTAATGTTTCTATTTCTCTATCAATTTTCCTTCCTCTCCCTCACACAAAAACGATAATATTTCTAACAGAAAGTAAAAGTGCAATGTCATCATAATAGTACAGTGGATCACAGTGAATACAGCTCCCAGTTCAAAATTTTTCTTCAGAAATTGAGAGTGAACTCTGTGTGCACTAATGCATTACTTCCCTTTATCTGATAATATAAACTGCTTTGGATTCTTTATATTAAACATACCAAATCGTTATAAGGGAAAAATGCATTATACATAAAGAAGTTAATGAGACAATATCCCACTTTACTGCAAAATATCATTCAATTTTTACCTTTACCAAGGTAAAAACATAAACATACATAATTTATGCACATATTACATTTAAAAAGCTAAAATTTAAGAGTTAAATTGTTTGGTTTTAATTCTTTCTGGTTTAGAAATTTTACATAAGGTATTTTATTTTAAAATGCATAAAACTCAGAAAACTGTTCCTTTGACAATTCTTATTGGACTGAGATTGCATGGCTTTCTTTGAGATGCTTAACATAACCTTCCTTTCCCTACAAAAGGTTTTAGGCTCTTTCAACCGTATTTTAATCTTATGGATTTCTAACAATCTTCTGAAACTTATGGAGATCTTATAATTTCAAAAATTATCATTTAAATTGAAATATTAAGGATGTAGAAACCTCCATTCAGAAATAAAATAATGCTGTATAAATGCTCATCTATGAAAATTATATCCTATAAAAGTTGGGCAAAGGTGTGCATGAAATGTTTATAGCACAATTAGAAAATCAAGGCAATAAGATTATCTATCTAATAAAAACACATAAATATACATTTAAGAGCCCAAAAAATAAAATCAAGTAGGCACCATGTGGAATTTATAACCTAGCAAATTCATTGTAATTGTGCTAGAAGGCAGGGGGAAAAAAATCTAAAGATCTGAACATTGTAACTCTTTAATAATGCTGCTTATGGAAAGTCTTATGCACACCTGTGCAAACAAATGTACCTATGCGGCACTATATCAGCTTTTCTTCTAAATTTTGAGATCTTTACAATTAAAAAAAAAAAACACAGGAAGATGAACAACAACAAAAAAGAAATTTGGGAACTTGCCTCTTAGGCTTATGATCGTTGAAGATTAGATCAGAAATAATCATGACTGCCTTACCCACCACTTTTGATCTATATATAAAGTAACAGGTTCCATTCCCTACAAACAGTAGGACTGGGTGCTCAAAATTGCAGGAATTACAAATCAAGTACAACAGTAGCATTTTGTACTTGGCCAAATCGAGTATCCCCATCTCTTTTCAGCCAGTGGCTGCCTCCTTAAATAATACTGCTGAGTGGGTGCATAAACCAGTCCTATTTGCCAACTGTGGAGCATTCCAGCCAAGCTTGTGGGTATGTGTAAATGAATTCCATCATCTTTTTTTCTTCTTCTATAAGAACAGAGGGGGTGGGGAGGGGATAAAAACTCTCTTGTATTACTGTAGCCTGGCAATGGTAATGTATGTGAGACATATTTTTCCCCCCTTAAAATGCAAAAGTACAAAAATTACTTTAGAAATTGGCCAGTACCTTAGTGAAGTTGATGGACAACTGATGGAAGATGATACTCTGCCTCATGCAGACTTTAAGGAAACATCTAGCTAAAAATACACTGTGTCCCCCCAAAATGTACACATACACTCTGAATAATTATAAAGGAGTGTTTATTAAAATAGGTTTCATATTCAGAATGTAATAAAATCAGCTGTCAAAGTGTGTGTACTTTTTTTTTTTTTTTTTTGGATACCCTGTATATGAGAAATTCCTCTGTAAAAAAGAAAAATCCTTCAGGCCAAACTTTAAAGAATCCCAAGATTTGGATTCTAAAGTATCATGGAATTGCTATGATAGAAATGGTAAAGGATTTCAAATAAACAAGAAAAATCTTAATATTGTTTCATTTAAATTTTTCCCAGTTAAATGGGTCTGTTTTTGATACATATAGTTTTATATTATTTACTACACTATGCTTTACTTTCACACTGTTTTGCCTTTTTTTAATCTCTCTCCAGGATTCTATTCTAGTAACACTTTTTTAATTACTTGAGTTAATTCATTAAGTAACTTTTCAGTCTACTTCTCTTAAGTAATCATCAGAAAGGCTCTTAAAATTTAAGATATAAAGAAAATAAAAGCAGCATGGCTGAATAAGAACTCAGTGAATTGAGGATCAGATTCTAGTAAAGTTGGTTTTTTACTTTTGTGAATTTGAAGAAGTCACTAATCTTTCGAATCTCTATTTTGACAAGGGGGATTTAAAAGGATTGCATCAAGTGATGTCTAAACTTCCCTTCAGCTATAATTCTCTAAAATATTTAAATCTCCCTGCAAAAATTAGCTAGATATCCCTGCAAACCTTGCCACAGCTCTTTATGCCTGCAACAGATGGTAGATTCTACACAAAAATGTTTAGCATTCAGACTAGCCGGCTGGCTCTAGGAAAATAACTGTAATAAATAATCATTTTTCAAATTATATATATTTTTTTATCATTGAAAGAACAGCACTGAATTTTAACTTAGTAACACCTACAAGGAAAAAAATACTTCCTAATCAAATTAATCAAGTAAAGAATATTTACAGAAAAAGACTTACATAAGAAGATAAGCTGCTATTAATATAATCAAATACTACATGTGACAGTTATTATGTTTTTTCTTTAAAGAAAGTCTTTTTGTGGGAAGGCTTGGAAAACAAATTCAACATCTTTAATAGACATGGGTTATTTATATTTTTCTGTATTAATTTTGGTATGTTGTCTGTTTACCAAAGAATTTGTCTCTTCATCTTAGCTGTTGAATATAGTTGGCATAAGTTATTCATATAGAGTGATGGCACCTCTTTTATTTTAAATATTGGTAATTTGTGTTTTATCTCTTTTTTATCTTATTTGGTTTTTGTTAGGTGCTTGAAATTTTTTTTAAATAATTAGCTTTTGGCTTTGTTAATTTGCTTTATTGCTTCTCCATTTGTATTTAATTCACTTTGGTTCTTTCTAATGAATGTCACAAGAACACTTAAAAATATATTCTACAGTTGTTGCATATAGTCTTCTATAAACGCCAATTTGGTCAAATTAGTTGATGGTTTGTTCAATTTGCTGCATGGTTATTTACTCTTTTTACTAATTTTCCTATTAAGTACTAAAAAAGGGATGGAAAAAATTTGCAGCAACAATTATGGAGTTGTCCATTTTATTTAGTCATGTCACTTTTTGCTTTATTTAAGTCAAAGTTCTATTACAAAAGCATATTCTATATATTTAATATGAATGTTGATGTAATTCAGTTTAGTCTGCCATTTTCATTTTCATCACTCCATATGATCCTCTTTCCCTGTCCACTTTGGGTTAGCCAAATAGTTCCTGTTATCTCTTTATGTTAATGATTGATCTTGGAATAAAAATATGCATTCTTAATTTATCATACACTGCTTAAAATTAATTCCTCTACACATAAAATATAAATAAACTTGCAAGAATACAACTACACTTCTTTTGATACTATTGTCATATATATTTGCATCTCTCTAACTTAAACGTACCATAAAAACATTATAAATTTGCCTTAAATTGTCAATTTTAAAGAAAATTTTAAGTATATTATTTTATATTAGGAGCCCAGTGTGCACTTGGAAATTGTGTAGCATCACCCACCCTTGAGTCTCGGGTCTGGCCCTGCCAGACCCCACAGTAGCTGTGGCCACTGCCGGGCCAGCCCTGCCTCCCTCTCTGGCCCTTGAAGCAGCTGCAGCTGCTGCTGATCAGGCCCTCCCCCCAGCACAGGCACATGGAGGCCCCTGTGGCCTTGTCCCCAATGCTGCAGGCCCAACCTCCCCCTGTCCAGTCCACCCGTTACAGTGTCCTGGTTAATTAGCATATTTCTCTATTGTATATATAGATGGATTAACATATATATATTTTATTTTAAATGTTATTTCTTCTGTAGAGTCAACTTTCCGTAAGATATCATTTATTTTCAGCATGAAGAGCTTCCTTTTACATTAAGTAAAGATTAGTTATCAATAAATTCTCATTTTTTTATTTAGCTGAAAAGGTCTCTCTTCAACCTTAATGTTATAAGATAGTTTCATTAGATAAAAAATTATCACTTGATTTTTTTTTTCTTTCAGCCCTTTAAAACATGATTTCATTGCCTCCTGGTTTTTCTCATCATTTATGATGGGAAGACATCCATCATTCCTAAAAATGTAACCCTCTGTACAATGTATATTTTTCCCCTCTAGTTATTCCAAACTTTTTTTATTTGACTTCAATTTTCAACTGTTTGACTGTGATGTACTTAACTGTGGGTTTTTTCTTGTTTTGTTTTGCTTTTCTTTTGTAGTTATCTTCTTTAGAACGTGATGATCTTCTTGGGTATGTAAAGATGTTTTTCATTAAATTTGGAGAAAATTCAGCCACTATTTCTTCAACTACTTTTTCTGCCTCATTCTATTTTTCTCCTTCTAAGATGCCAGTTGACATGGTAGAACACTTGATATTAAAATATAGTTAATCAGGCTCTGTTCAATATTTTCTTAATTACTTCTTTCTTTTCTTTTGAGTGGTCCTATTTATCTATTTAATTATTTTTTTCTATTGTCTTCTCTAACATGTTGCTGATCAGCCCATTCAATAAAATTTTCCTATCAGATATTACAGTTCTCAGTTCTAGAATTTTCATTTGACTTTTTAAAATAGGTTCTACTTTTGGAATAAGATACTTAGCTATTATGAAAATCTTTTTAAAAAAATAAAAAGTTCTTGAACATTTATAATAGCTGCTTTAAAGACCTTCTCTGCTAATTCCAATAACTAGGGTATCTTTTTAAAAATATATATTTTTGTATTGATTCAGAGGGGAAGAGAGAGGAAGAGAGAGACAGAAACATCAATGATGAGAGAGAATTATTGATCAGTTGCTTCCTGCACATCCCCTACTGGGAATTGAGCCTGTAAGCTGGGCATGTGTCCTTGCCCGAAATTGAACCCAGTACCCTTTCGTACACAGGCCCACGCTCTATCCACTGAGCCAAACCAGCTAGGGCATGACCTCCTGTTTTATAGATCTATGCTTAACAGCTGAGCAACACTGGTCAGCTATTAGATTTTCCTGTTTCTTGACATGTCTAGCATTTTACTTATTGTGTACTTAACAAACACAGTAGGTACATTG
This sequence comes from Pipistrellus kuhlii, assembly GCF_014108245.1. Classification (NCBI taxonomy): domain Eukaryota; kingdom Metazoa; phylum Chordata; class Mammalia; order Chiroptera; family Vespertilionidae; genus Pipistrellus; species Pipistrellus kuhlii. The sequence continues at coordinate 49,467,232 of NW_023425584.1, forward strand.
TAGAGACTCTGCATTCTGTTATTGTCCTTGAAAGAATGTTGGTTTTTTCCTTTTATTCTAAATGGTGGCTAAATTACTAGTTCATCATCTTAGACCTGTTGAAGTTTGGTTTTATGCTTTTGTTAGAGTGAATCAGGTGGGGTTTTATTTTCCTTAGTACTAAGGTGAATCTCTTAGTCCTGAGATATAGTTTCCACTCCTTGGTCTTCGATTTCCATCGGCAGACTGACATGTTTACTGATTCCTGATCATTAAAATTGAACATTTGTTTATAAGATATTTAAATAACTGCATTGTACTTATTTCATCATTATCTTCAGCCTAGATTAACTATGGAGTGCAATTCCACAGTACCTGAACCTTAGAGTTGAATAGATTTTGGAAATCATCTTTTTTCAAATATTAGAAAATTAATATAGCATATATACCATATATTATATAACACTCAAGAATGGTGTGGGGCAGCGTTCTCCATTCAAGCACATTAAGTTAATGTTATAATAGGCTACTATAATTAATATTAATATGTATGCAAAACACGAGTACTTACATGAAGTGAGAAAAGTAAAAACTATGAGTAATCATAATTATGATGGTTTTGACACTACAGTTTTGGCACAACCTTCATTGTTATCAGTTTTAGTTTTTGGAGCTATCTGGATTTTAGAATTGTTGACGAGGGACTGGTATGGACCTTATAAAGCCACACATTTTGAGTAATTGAGAGAGGGCATAAAAGAAAAGATGTCAGGTAAGAAAAAGTAGCCTAAATAGTATATTAAAATAAGCCTTTACTTACTGAGGAGTTAGAACTCCAAACAGATTGTTTTTTGACAAACTTTAGTCTCCAAGGTTTACCCTTTTTCTATTTTCATCTATATGGTCTGGCACAGTGCTTTGCACCTCATCAGTACTAAAATATTATTTAATGAATTATATTACCAGGCAACACAAAATGTATCCTTTTTTTAAAAAAAACTTCACTGTTAACTTTCTACAATACCTTCTTTTCATCTCACTCTCCAATCTGTCTCTCAGAGTCAGTAATTTTCACAAAAGTTAGTTGACAAATTTCCCACATAAATTAGCAAAGCAATCTCATAGCCACTGAAAGATGCTCTACTATAGTGAATTGTAGTACCCAGTTTCTAATAAACCATCATGCAGTATTGTTCACACTGCTTTTCCTACCTGCCCATATATTGTAGTAACCTTCAGCCTGATCAATTGAGAGATCATTAATACAATTGGGGGGGGGGGGGGGAGTTTGTTTTTCTCTGTGTCTTAGTTAAATGGAAGGGGAACATTGGAAAAGATATACTAAACATGTGTATTTCTTTAAACTTGGAGACTTAAGATAAAACCAAAAGCAAGCACTTTAATTTATACCTATCTGCTATGAAAATAAAAAGTATACCTGGATGATGATACTGGTTCTGGCTTTAAATATATGGGTTCTTTCTTCAAAAAGGATTTCTAGAATAGGAGCAAGAAGAATTGACATAAGTAGGAAAACAATGTCATAGTTGGCAAATTTTAATTTTATTGATATTCTGTTGTATTATCAAAGGGAGAAGAAACCATTCCATTACAGTACCTATTATACACCTAAACAATGATATGAATTTGTAAGTAAACACAGAGGCCTATGATCGCTGAGCTGCCTCCAGCATCTTTTGACATCCAACAAAGCAGTTCCTACTGATCATTTCAGTGAGCAATATTCATACAAATCTAATTCAGAAGATAATTTATTTATTCACTTACTTATTAGAATTCTGTCTTATTAAAAAAAAGATTTAAGATAGCTTATAATATATACAGTAGGATATAAGGTTGATCAGGCTGCAACATCCGTCATGCCATTGATCACCAAGGTTGATCCGGCTGATCTGGCCAACTAGGCTGTGTCCCCTTTTCCCTCACCAATTTATGTGCGCCCTCTGGAAGCTGCGCATTTGGTCCAAGAGGATGACCATCCCCCCATGAGGAGAGGACCTTCAGTAAAGGGTATACAAGTAACTACTCTCCCCTGCCAGAACCTCCAAACAAGCTCTCAAAACATACAGTAAGTATGTATGAAAAAGAAAATAACAAAATCAAGTTAAGGGGATAATATGTATAAAACAATTATTACCTGATGTCAAATATTATCTCATGTTTCTTGATGGTGTCACGCAGACTTGGCGCTCAAAGTCCTACCTGCCCAAGTATCGCAAACTGAATTGTGTCCCTCCAAAATCCATATGTTGAAGCCCTAATCATGGTCATGGCTATCTTTAGAGATAGAGTCTTTCAAGAGGAAATTAAGGGTAAATGAAGTCATAAGGGTGAGGCCCTTTCAAATAAGACTGGAGGCCTTGTAAAAAGAGGAAGAGATGCCAGGGGCACATGGGCACAGAGAAAAGGCCATGAAGAGAAGCAGCTACCCATCTAAGCCAAGGAGGGAGGTCTAAGGAGAAACCAACTTTGCCAGCATCTGACCTGGGAATTCCAGCCTCCAAAACTATGAGGAAATTAATTTTTGTTGTATATACCACACAGTCTGTGGTATTTCATTATGGCAAGCCTGGAAAACCTATAACAGAAGCAAACATGAGTTTTTCAAAAGAAGCCTGGTAAAGGTAATGGTGAGCCTCAAGAGCATCTCTTCAACAGTCACACTGGAGTGTTTAATGTGGATTTTTTTTATACAACCCTTCAATATCAGCCAACAGCAGAAACAAGTAAGGTCTCTAAGACCTCAAATTAACTGTGCCATTGTGTCTCTGGTCACTTAGTGTGATCCAAGGGTTAAACTGACACCTAGAGGCATTGATGGATTGCACATCCACTTGTAATCTGTCATGACAACTGTTTTGCACAGAACAGCTTTTGAAAACATGGTCTCAAATGAGAGGAATTTTAGGTTATCTTGATAAATTAGAAAAAGTTAATGGATTTTGGATTGTTGGTGCTGTCTTCTCCCTCAGAATCTATAAGAAATCAGTAACAGAACAGGCCTTGCCTGTTGATATATGGAGTGCTCATATGCCTCAAGAAAAATGGTTAGTTTTGCTTTTTAACTTTCAAATATATTTTTAATCACTATTTGAAATTGGAGCCAAAGAAGTCTCTTATGTAAAAACCTAGGATATGTATCTAAAGGATTGATGAAAAGATGAAATGTGAAAGATTGTGTTTGTGTTGCAAACATACTCAGTATCGGGACACTGAGTGATTGTTTCAAATACTTTAAACAAATCATAAATCCTTCATTCTGTCTTAATACTGCTCTCTCAGATGCAATCTAACTTATTTGTGTTCATTTGTACTTTACACCATTTATTTCTTAAGATCAAAGTCAGTCTTCTTCTATTGTTATGTTAGAATGCAACAATAACCTTGAGAATTAGTTTACATCATCTCTCAAGTGTTTGTTACTTTTAGAATTCTCTGATCATGTATTTTTAAGTAAACAATCATTCTAAGGAATAATGTGCTTTTATTAAAAATTTATTTGCAACATGTAGGTAATGATAAAACATGGAGCAGGACCTATATTTTAAATATGGCTCTCACACATGTTTCTGACACATGATCATGGCTACAAAAATACTAATGGCTACGACAATTAATTTGTAACCTATATATCCCATCCTTTTGCACACAGCAATGCACTTGGCTTAGAACACACTGTCCTTATGTGATACTACTATTTACATTTGCCAACTTAATTTTTTAACTGCTTCCTTCTTGGCCAGACTAACTGCACTGGCATGCTGTCCATGAGGAAGGGTGTCAAGTGAAGTCTGCTAAGTAAAACAGACTCAGACAAACATTATTGAGAATTTTTCTTACCAACACAATCTCTGATATTTTCCCCGCAGTTACTCTCTTACAACTATTGCCTTCAAAACTGCCACTGTGTATCTTCCTACCTGGTTTTAGAAACATTTTTCTCTCAATTTTAACAAGTCAGTAGCAGTCATTTATTTAGGATTCCTGTGCATGTGTGTGTGTGTGTGTGTGTGTGTGTGTGTGTGTGTGTTTCCCCCCTCATTCTTTGCTTTCTATATACTTACTAGAGGCCTGGTGCACGAAATCCATACATTGGGAGGGGGGTGTCCCTCAGGCCAGCCTGCAGCCTCTCCAATCTGGGACCCCTCAGGGGACATCCCTCTCACAATCTTGGACTGTTGACTCCCAACCACTGGCCTGCCTGCTTGCCTGATTGCCACAAACCACTCTGCCTGCCAGCCTGATCACCCCCTCACTACTCCCCTGCCAGCCTGATTGATACCTAACTGCTCTCCTGCCAGCCCGATTGTCCCTCCCCAACTGCCCTCCCCTGCCAGCCAGGTTGCCCCTAACTGCCCTCCCCTTCTTACCTGGTAACCCCCAACTATCCTCCCTTGCAGTCCTGGTCCCCCCATAATTTCCCTCCCTGCAGGCCTGGTCGCCTCCAACTACCTTCCCCTGCCAGCCTGGTCCTCCCAACTGCACTCCCCTTCAAACCTAGTCACCCCCAACTGCCCTCGCCTGCAGGCCTGGTCACCCCCAACTGTCTTCACTCCCTACCCTGCAGGCCTTGTTGCCTCCAACTTCCCTCCTCTGCTGGCCCAGTCACCCCTAACTGCCCTTCCCTACTGGCCTGATTGCTCACAACTGCCCTCCCCTGCTGACCATCTTGTGTTGGCCATCTTGGGACCACATGGGGCAGCCATTTTGTGTGGGGGCATGATGATCAATTTGCAATTACCTCTTTATTATATAGGATATAGTAAAATCTCAAGTCCACTCTGCCTTAATTTTTTAATTCCATTCTCTCTATATAATCTTTCCTGTCAACTGCCACCTGCTTCTTTAAACTTCTTCAATATTCCCATCTTATCTGGACAATGCATTTGAAGTGACACATCCTAAATACCTGGCTGAAGATTATAAGTCTGGTTTCAAAATCATCAAATTTTTAACAACACCCATTAAAACTAATTTTCAGACTCCTTTCCTCCACATCTTTTCTCAAAGTCCACAATTTATCTGGCCCCTACTTCTGATCATCCATACAATATTGTTAAACATTAAGTTTTGTTTTATAAGCAGCTATCTTAACCATCAATTTCACACTTCTTTCCAAATCTCATAGAATTTCTTTGTCCCTTTTGATAATTTGGAGGGATCCCAAAGCTAATGTTGTTCACCCTATAATGGCTGTGGCCTCAAAAAGCCATCCAACCTTCAGATTAGGGGAGACTGAAGAAGTTGACCCAACAAAGCATAGGTTGTTCATTTACCAGTACTTACAAAGTTTCTTTAACCTCCAAGGGAAATCAAAATTGTAAGAATTTTACTCTTTCATATGTAGGGATTTAATATCGCATAGGAGACAATACAAAGACTGATGAGTAGACCGGAGCTGGATAGAGAAGTTTACATCCCAATATAAGTCCCTCAGAGGGCTCAAACCTATTTGTAAATGATATAAGAAGGCTGCTGTTTCCAGAAATATGTTCATGTAACAAATCACTGCATAATCCCATAATAAATGTTAAAAACAAAAGGGAAGGATATCTTACATGCATGGCTGAGCTGATGGGAAAGTAATAGAATTCATTTCCAGGCAAAAACAAGAAGTTTTGAATTGACTATTGTATGAGTTTTAGAAGCTGTGTTTGCCTCAGGGGTTTCATGATAATTCCTGACAACCTAGAGCCTGACTTTTAATGAATTATTTATGCCGAAGTTTGAAGACCAACACTGGAACCCAGAATATGGAATGTCAGAGCTGAGAACACTCCCATAAAATGTAGTTAGTGGAAGTACAGTATCCTTAGAGTATAAATCAGGATTTTAAATTTTTCCTAGAAAGAGAAAAAAAAATGAGGAGAATGAGAGACTCCATGAAACCATATCTACCATGACATTAGCTTTGGGTGGAGAAGGAATAAAGAATTCCCACCACCACCAGTAATTTATGGTGAAAATACCTCAGTCACATGGATTTGGGGGCCTCAATTCATTCTTCCTGCAATGCTCCACAACCTTCTCTCCAAAAGAAAGGCAGAATTTAAAATCAAGTGGTTCTTAGAATATCTGGTAAAAGCAACTATCAATCATTTTTAGAAGACGAATTCATAATACAATATCAAGAAAATTGAGATCACAATTAGAAAGGTCATTAAACATGAAAAATATGCAGAGAAGGAATCAAAAGAAATAAAAAACTAAACAATCAGTACCTCAAATGTATAATCATTCAATGGGATGTTATGCATCAATGAAAGTGAATAAACCATAGGAGGCCCACATAAATATTTATGAAGACTGATGGATCTTGAAAATACATTATTGAGGCAAAGAGAAAGAAGACATCATGTTCCATATACATAAAGTTAAAAACAAACAAAAGTAAACAAAATACTAATTAAGGATATGTGTCCTAAAATTAGAGATAAGCAAAGAAACCAAATTAGAAAGATTGGTTTCCTCAGGAAAAGACACAACAGAATTTTACTTCTTAAGCTTTGTAAGTATTTGTTCCATTATTATTATTATTATTTTGAATATTTTATTGATTTTTTACAGAGAGGAAGAGAGAGGGATAGAGGAGCTAGAAACATCGATAAGAGAGACATCGATCAGCTGCCTCTTGCACACCCCCTACTGGGGATGTGCCTGCAACCCAGATGCATGCCCTTGACCGGAATCGAACCCGGGACCCTTCAGTCCACAGGCCGATGCTCTACCCATTGAACCAAACTGGTTTTGGCTCCATTATTATTCTTTAAGATATAGGTATATTGATAGATGTATATATGTATTATATCATATACTGTCTTGTGTAATCAATATATAAAAATAGAAAATTTTAAAATAATATGTACAGATGCTTGAAGTATGATGTTTTAAAGTGTATGAACCTATAAGTACATGTGGCTCACCTTTTTAATCAGCTAGAATTAAAAGCTCCAGAGACAGAGAAGCATGGAACAGACTGACAAATCTCAAAGGGAAGGGAAGGAAGGATATAATGAGATTAACCAAAGAATTTATATGCAGAACCAATGACACAGACAATAATGTGGCAAAGACGTGGAGGTGTTTGGGGGGCAGGGAAGTGGACCAATGGGAACATCTACAATACTTACAACACGAAATATAGCTTTTTTTAAAGTTCAAATTGAGAAGAGGGGGTCTCTGTTTTAAATTTTGGATGCATTTTAATATGCTTGTGTTCATTCTGATGTTGAAGTTGATGATTAAGCAGATGGGGGTATTTATTTGATTTTGAAAAGGTTTCCCCTTTTGGATTTATGGTAGCCTCCCATGTACTAAATTTATTACTAAATTATATATTTACATTTCTGTGTATTAGTTTGGGATTTTTTGCTATGTAAATCCATTGTAAATAGTGAGTTTGATTATCGTCATGAGATTTGTAGATGGAGAATGCATCACAGAATTAATTGTTATGACTAATTATTAGAACCTAGTTTGTGCTTTATCAAAACAGGTATTTAAATTACCACCTTTTCTATGGAAGTTGAGAATTTTAATATCTTTATCTTTTTTTAATATATTTTATTGATTTTTCACAGAGAGGAAGGGAGAGAGATAGATAGCTAGAAATGTCAATGAGAGAGGAACATCTACCAGCTACCTCTTGCACACCCCCTACAGGGATGTGCCCACAACTAACGTACATGCCCCTGATCAGAATCGAACATGGGACCGTTCTGTCCACAGACCGACGCTCTACCACTGAGCCAAACTGGTTTCAGCTAATATCTTTATCTTGATTTCACAAGTAGAAGGTAGCTGGGATTCAGTCTCAATCTATAATTTTATTTAGAAGGGTAAATTGATGATATAGGCAGATTTTTAATCCATAAAAATAATCAGGATACAGTGAACAAAACAATATTGGAATCTATGTTAGATATTTAATTGATCGGCACTCAGCAATTTTATTTCCCACTTGTATTTCTTTAGAAAAGATCCAATGATTTTGTAGAAAGCCAGTAGGACTTGACCATAATGGATTTAGAACCATTCATCAATGCACTAACATGAAAGAGTGTCCCAGTCCCTAACTTGACTGTCATTCCTTGTTTGGAGGACTACTATAAGGAATTAGATAAAACAATGCATCTCAAACTATAATGTGCTTATCAATCTCTAAAATGTGATTTCTAGAGACTCAGGATACACCTGGATGGATATATGAGCTTATTGAAATTGTTCAGATTAATCTGTTTGGGTAGAGGTTTTATTATCAAAATGTATGACTTATTTTCCCAAGCCAATTTTAACGTGCACTGTAGCTTTATTGCATTATTTGGGACTGTGTTTCTAATACCTTTGATTTGTTGTTATTTTACTCCTCAACTTTCAGAAGAAAACATATTCCTATCTTACCATTTGACTCTAAGCTCAACATGGGTTATCTGCACTTATCTAAAACAGTGTTCCTCTAATTTTAATATGTTTATAAATTATTGATATTGATCAAAAACAGATACAGTAGATTTGGGGTAGGCCCTGAAATTCTACATTTCTCAGATGATAACAATGCTGTTAACTGATGGAGAGGGTGCTCCCTGATGCCTCAAGCTGTCCTAAAATCTGACTCTGATTTAAACTAAATCTGCAGAGAACTGAATAGGGGACCATATTGTTTCCACGTCATCTCCACCACAACTCACACTCCCCAAGTTCTCCAACCCCTGTAAAAGCACTTTCACCAAATTTTTCTTTGGTCTTATGATTAACATGGGGCATACAGCTGACCCTTTAACAATGCAGGTTAGAACTGCATGATCCTCATATAGGCAGATTTTTTTTAATAGCACTACACATGTATTTTCTCTTCTTTATGGTTTTCTTAATGTTTCCTTTTCTTCATCTTCCTTTATTGTAAGAATACAGTGCACAATACATGTAACCTACAGAATATGTGTTATCAATTGTTTATGATATAAGTAAAGCTTCTGTTTTACCATAGGATATTAGTAGTCCAGTTTTGGGGGAATTAAAACTTAAACAGATTTTCAACTGCTCTGGGATTGGTGCATCTAATCTAAACATTGTTCAAGAGTTAACTGTAGTATATAACTGCATTTTCTGAAAGTATATTATTGAATACATAATATATAACATTTATTTTACAGTACCATCTTTTTTTTTTTTTTTAATCCTCAAACCAGTATGTTTTTCCATTGAATTTTAGAGAGAGTGGAAGTATAGGCAGGGGGAGACAGAGAGAGAGAAACATCCATGTGAGAGAGACACATCAATTGGCTGACCAGGGCTGGTAATAGAGCCTACAGCTAAGGCATGTGCTCTTGATGGGGAGTCTAACCTGGGCCCTCATTCCATGGGCCAACATTTATTCCACTGAGCCAAACCGGCTAGGGCTATTTTATAGTAACATCGTCATAAGCATCTGCTTGATATATATTTCTAGTTTTATTTTATTTTATTGAAATACCCTGAATCAAGTTACTATGAATTATATATTTTTGATAACTGCTAAAACACACATAGCTGTTTGTGGCTTTCTTATTAATAACACAATATAAAAATTATATGTATATAATTACAATAAAGTACCAATTTATGAATTTTGTGTACCTACCTCTTTTAAAATATATATAATATATATGTATATTTTATTGGTATCAGAGAAGAAGGGAGAGGAGGAGAGAGATAGAAACATCAATGATGGGAGAGTATCATTGATTGGCTGTCTCTTGCATGTCCCACACTAGGGACAGAGCCTACAAGCCAAGCATGTGCCCTGACTAGGAATAGAACAGTGACTTCCTGTTTCATAGGTCCATGCTCAACCACTGGGCAACAATGGCCAGGTACCTAAATCTTAACTTTATATTTCCTATTCTCTTTTTTACAAACTCTATTTCTTTACATGTACAACATTACATGTTGTAAATATTTTATAAGCTATCATAAATTCTTAATGAAAGGATTTAAATGAATTCTTTAACAATTTGATAAAGGTATTAATTATAGTTGTAATTAATTATATGTATATAATTACAATAAGGTACTATAATCAGCTCTTACCATAATCCAGTCACATTATGCTAAGCCCTTTTCATATATGATCATCTAAATGTAGTTAATAATTTTTTGTTTTTTCTTTGTGTACTTTTGGTTTTGAGTTAGAAGAAGCAGTGAAATTCTATGTAAAGCACAAACCAGCAATTCTTTGGAGGACAATTTAACAGTATATAATAAAAGACAAAGCAAAAAAAGAAAGGAAGCACACCAAAAAGTCCACTGGAAGGAACTTATACTAAGGAAATTAAGAATATGCATAAACATTTAATTACAAACATAGTGCAACATATTCCATTAAAGCTTTGTTCAAAGACCAAAATAACCAAAAATGAATTATATCCCCAAATAAAATATCGCTGCCATAAATTTAATATTATATATATAATATTTCATATATATAACATTTCATATATATAACATTTCATATATATTATATTATATATATATATATATATATATATATATATATATATATATATATATAAAATGTTCAGAATGTATTTTGGAAAGAAAAACTAAGGTTATAAAGCATTCATTATTATAAGAATGGTGGATTTTCTCCTTATTTTTGGCTCATCAAGCTTTTTTCAAAATATATGTATTGAAAACATAATTTACTATTTTTATTTTTTTATTTTATCTTTATTGTTGAAAGTATTACATATGCCCCCTTTGTTTCTTTTTTTTCCCATTGACCCCACTCACCCCCTACTTACCTCTTCCTGGCCTTCACAATACTATTGTCTGTGTCCATGGACTATGCACATGCATATAAATTCCCCCAGTTAATCTCACTCCACCTACTCTGAAATTTGTCAGTCTGTTCCATGTTCTATATATCTATTTTGTTCATCAGTTTATTTTGATCATTAGATTCCACATATGAGTGAGATCACGTGATACTTATCTTTTTCTGACTGGCTACTTATCATAATACTCTCCAGGTCCATCCATGCTGTTACAAATGGTATGAGTTCCTTCTTTTTCATAGCCAGGTAGTATTCCATTGTATAAAAGTATCATAAATTTTTTATCCACTCATCTGATGGGCACTTGAGCTGTTTCCAAATCTTAGCTATTGTAAATTGTGCTGCTAAGGACATAGGGTTGTGTATATTCTTTCTGATTCTGTTTTGGATGTCTTAGGATATATTCCTAGAAATGGAATCATTGGGTCAAAAGGGAGTTCCATTTTTTAATTTTTTGAGGAAATTCCATACTGTTTTCCACAGTTGCTGCACCAGTCTGCATTCCCATCTCTCTCAAAGCAATGTGTTTACCGATACATATCCCAGGGCAAAGTAAACTAAGGAGAAAATAAATAAATGGGACTATATTAAAATAAAAAGCTTCTGCACAGCAAAAGAAACCATCAACAAAATGAAAAGAGAGCCCACAGCATGGAAGAACATATTTCCCAATGATACATCTGATAAGGAGTTAATATAAAAATATACAAGGAACTCATACAATTTAACAAAAGACGAGCAATCCAATTTAAAAATGGGCAAAGAATCTAAATAAACACTTCTCCAAAGTAGATAAACAGAATGCCAAGAGACATATGAAGAAAATACAGTAACTAATCATGAGAGAAATGTAAATTAAAAGAACAATGAGATAGTACCTCACACCTGTCAGAATGGCTATCAAGAAATGGCAAGTGTTAGTGAGGATATAGAGAAAAGGGAACCCAACTACACTGCTGGTAGGAATATAAAAATTTATTTTAACAAATGACAAAAGGCTAGTGTTAAGAGGCTTAACGGAATGGTCATAAACATGTGGTAACAGATATGGAAAAAAAGAATACAAATAATTTGAGATGAAAAGTTTTCCTGTGTGTTTGATTTAAGGATAAAACTAGAATCAGATTAGGAATCAATAACTGAAGACAGCATCCTGAAATGGACTTTTATCACTAATAGGATCTCTACTGCTTGATAACTTCCTAACGCAATAACTGAATGGGAATGTGTGAAGCCTTCTGATTAATACCAACTAGATTTTGGTATCTATGACCTAGTTGTCAATACCAGGATCTCCAACAACTCAAAGTTTTGGGTTTGTGCCTCTGGAACAAATTTGTTCCTTTCCAATCAGCTGATGAAAGAAAGCTACCTTGCCTGCAGCCTCAATGGGTCTTCTAATGAGAGTTTTGGAAGTGGTTTAAAAACAGAAAAAGAAACCAAGAAGTTAACTGCCTGACTAAATGAGAGTGGCCGCTGACTCCAGAGAAGAGGAATGGGAGGGAAAGCACATTTCAGAATAAATAATTAAGAACTATGCAGCACTTTTTGGCTAACATAGAGAAAAAAATTAATGATAGCAATATTTATGTAACAGCATTATTTTTTTTTCTTTTTCCTTTTCCAATAATATCATGGCTATGATTATCACTGCTTTGGAACCTTGGGTCTCTTTTGCATTCCTTTTATCCACTTATTCAGCAAACATTTTCTGAACCTTTGCTGTATGACAGAAACGATTCTAGGCACTGGGGCCGCATCAGGACTCTAAACATCCTCAGCCTGGTGAAGCCGACACTTCAGTGAGGAAGGCCAACACTCACCCAATAAAGACATACACAATGTCCTGTCAGGTTGGAATACATTGAAATAAAGGCAGTCGTGCTCTTTCAGGTGGGGGGTCAGGAAGAACTCCATAGAAGGTAGCATCTATCAGAGATGTATTCTCACATCAGCCTGGTTTTGCCACTGGGAATCACATATATACACACCTTCACAATTAATTCCAGGATATCTTGCACCAAAAATCAAGAACAATCATTGTATGATCATGATTTTTTTCTTATGCAACTAACAATACATGTGTTCTTACCTCTTTCTCTTCCCCATCTATCTTAACCTACTACCACCACCATTGTTACTATTGTTATTACTACTACTATTACTATTATTGTTTTACTATTCAGGTCTATGATTCCTTATTTGAGACTTAGAAATCCAAAAACCTTTGAAAACCAATAATTTTTTCATAAGACACATGGAGGCAAAATTTAATTTATCTCGTCTTTGTGGCAAAATCTGACTTGAACCAACCAACAAAAGGTCAATAGAGTGAACTCTATCTCCTATTTAATGAGAATATTCTTATGCTTGACTGAAAAATAATAACATATTTTGATTATAGTTTTAATTGAAGATCCACTTAGCATCTTACCTTTCTACAGTTTGAAATGTTCTGAATTCCAAAATACATCAAACTACAAGAATTTCTAATAAAGGGTTATGGATCTATACAACCACTGCAAGCTACAACTATTACTACAGTTGTTGCTTGTACTACAAAATAATGCTTTGAGTAGCTGTAGATTTGTTATTCTAAATCATTCTAACATCTCATTAGCCTAAAAGTGTATAACTTAAGAGAAATCTTTGCATCTAATGCAGCTGTCATTTAATGAATACACTAGACTTGTTAAACACTTTTTTATGATCATTTAAAATACTAAATTACAGCAAATCTACATCAATATAATATTAACAGCCACAGCAATACCCAAAGCCTGTGACCATAACCTTGAATATCAGCAATCTCTATGTCCACTGGCACTTTCTATGTCTACTTATTATTGCTACTAAAGTTTTCATTCATATTCAATATCCCTGTTTGGTGCATTTTGTTTGATGAAAATAAGTTAATTAGTGCAGAACCTTTCCTACTTCATAAATTTGTTCCTAAGAATATTAAAAGGAAGTCAACTGAGAAATGTTCAGCAACAGATGTTGGCCTCTTTTGCCTGCCTTTTTACAGTTTGTTCTCTTTCATTACTTTTTAAGAAATTTAGTTAAATGTTCCCTTTACTAGAGAACAAGCATACCTAGCTTCCCAGGAGGGTGAAGGAGGGGGAGTTCCCAGGGCAGGCACTGTCTGTTCACTCTCTTAAGCCAGTATCTGCTCTAATGGTTTCCACATTCAAGTTTTCCTTCTTTCATCAGACTCCAGCTTATCTCAAAAAATGCACATATCGATGGCAACTGTAGAAATAGAACTGTGGTGGGCTCTATTACTAATGCAGATGGGCCTAGTTACCCTCAAATAGCTTACAATCTCAGAAAAAAGACTCAGTATACTGAGAAAATTTGGTTGAATCTTTTTGGCTTGCACAGTAAAGACAGACAGTGAAGTAACTCCCAAAAGTAAAATTCCAATTACCTTTTATAAAAAAAAAAAAATGAGAAATGTAGACTAAGATTTTTCTCTATAAAAGTAAATTGATCCAAAAATACAAATTTAAAAATATCCTATTTATATATTGATACATAACCCTCCACTTTTGTATATGATTTAGTGTAGGTGGGATTTTAATGCGGTCAAGTGGTGGTACATTGGTAAATCTAAGTAACATTACATCCAAATACTTCATTTGTCAGGCGTGCTTTCTTTAAAACATCATGAGGATGTTGAATATGAGTCTTGACCAATTTCTTCTGACTATACATCTTACCCTTTTTATTGCTAAAATTTTGTATGGAGCACATCCTTAATTTTTCCCAATAAATATCTTAACTAGGACAAGAGTAAAGAATTTTTATCTAGAATTCAAAATTTATAGAATACACTTTAGAACCAGAAAATATTGATGCAGGACAATATAACAATTGATATATGGGCTTTTAATAGCAACTATGTACATTTTATAGATATAGTAAATGTATATGTCAAAATAAATACATCATTTTTCATAAAAATGCAAAACTGTAATATTTCATTGGAAAAAATAATACTGCCCCCCAATATTAGCTAGAAATTAACTATTTTCCCAAACTTATGTCAATATTTATTTTATCTTATTTTAAAAGCATATTTTAATACATTGATAAATACATTAATTTTTGCATCTCTGATTTTGATAAATGCTAAAGCTTCTCTTAACTACAGTCCTCCAGCTCATGGGCTTCAAAATAGCTTCACACATTATCATGAAGTTAGCAAACCTTTTTTAAAAAGAGTTATAAAATAAATTGTAAAAAAAATAACAAAAAACTTGGAGATGATGGTCTTTTCTATAGTATTGCAATGTAATGTTACACTTTTATGTTACATAAAGGATTATATTCACAGATGCTCACTTATCTTGGATAAATATTACCTTTCAAGATAGTTAAGACTATAAATATCTCAGTACTTCAGAAACTATAAAAAGTAGCATTAGTAACTTTGTCTTCAGCATGCAGTTTCTTTAGCTTCATACAAAGAAGTTTTAGTGGTTATATGCCATTTCTTAAAATAACTGGAAATTCTAATATAATTCTAATACAATAAGCCTGCAGTGGCAGAAATAAAACACTAAAACTAAAGACATATAATATTATTAAATTATTATTTAATTAGGACTAAAAACATATAAGCATAAAAATATATTAAAAAGAAAACAAGAACTTCAGGCTTAAAAGGAATAGTATTTTTAGCCTACCAAAAGCATATCCACAGTAGCTTTCTTATTTCAGCAAATTAAAATGTTGATAAAAGCATCTAAGCTGTAGAGAGGGGACTACATCAAAATAAAAAGCTTCTGCACAGCAAAAGAAATCATCAACAAAATGAAAAGGAATCCCACTGTATGACAGAACATATTTGCCAATGATAAATCAAATAAGGAATTAATTTCCAAAACATAGAAGGAACTCGTATAACTTAACAAAAGAAAAACAATCCAATTTAAAAGGGGCAGAGAATCTAAATATACACTTCTCCAAAATGGACATACAGATGGCCAATAATCATATGGAAAAATGCTCGAAGCCACTAATCTTCAAAGAATTAAACATAGGAAATCAATATGGTTCAGGTTTTTCACTTCTGGATATATATGCTAAAGAAGCAAAACTAGGGTCTTGAACAAAACTGTATACCCATGTTCATAGTGACATTATTCCCAATATTCAAAAGGTAGAAGCAATTCAGGTGTCCATCAACAGGTGAATGGATAAAATATGGTATATACATATGTAGAATATTATTCAGCATTTAAAAAAAGAAGGGGAATTCTGACATATGCTACAACATGGATGAACCTTGATGACATTATGCTAAGTGAGATAAGTCAACCACAAAAGGACAAATAAAAAGGATAGAGACAGAAAGTATAAAGTTTGTTGCCCAAGAATGGGGAGGAGGGGAGAACAGAAAACTAGTATTTAATAGGTACAGAGTCTCAGTTTGGAAAGATGGCAAAGTTGTGGAGATGGATGGTGGTGATTGTTACACCACAGTGTGGGTACACTTAATGCCACCACACTGTACATTTTTCAATGGCAAGCATTGTTATGTATATTTTAACACAATAAAAATATAAAAAAAGAATTTATTTGAAATTTGGTGTTTGATTCCTTCTAGGACTGTTCTTATTTTAAAGAATAAGCAAAAGGGGAATCCTTAATAAAGAACCTAG
The DNA here is from genome assembly GCF_014108245.1 of Pipistrellus kuhlii. Lineage (NCBI taxonomy): Eukaryota > Metazoa > Chordata > Mammalia > Chiroptera > Vespertilionidae > Pipistrellus > Pipistrellus kuhlii. The sequence goes on from NW_023425584.1 coordinate 49,483,715, forward strand.
TTAGATAGCCATTGATGAAAATGAAAATGCAGAACCTATAGAAAAAAAAATTTAAAGGTTGGACTCTCCTAATTTATTTCCCACCATTTATATATAGTTGGTTTGGAAGGATAAGATATAAGCATCTAACTGCACTGATGCAAAATGCCTATTAATGCCCACCCAGCCTCCGTTTCAGTTCACCCCAAAACCTCTAGACAGGTGCAAATATCCAAAGCACCATTTATTGTGCCATAGCCATGGTGAGTAGTATTTTGTTCTCTTAGTATTCACCCAGCAGTGAATAAAGTCCCCAATGTTGCATCCAGAGCTCCCCACAATCAAGTCTATCCCGCCAGAGGTATTCCCAAAAGAAGTACGTTTAATGTACTTATTTGTATAGTGAAAGATAGTCTCTAAATTGTTAGCATAAAACAAGGTAGAACTGGAAGGCTTATAAGTAGCAGTTCATTATTTCACCTTTACTAGAAGATAAGAAAACAACCTTCCATGAATATTACTTTTGTTAAGTACACATATGCCTTAGAAACACATATCCTGTTAACTGGGGGTGACTGTCTAGGCTGTGATTAACTGATCTGTTCTAAAAGTAGTAGAGTACAAAGACTGTTAGAATTTCAGGAAGCATAATATTCATATAATTTCCTTGTCAAAATTCTCATAATATTTCTTAATGATATTCGTATAATGTCCTTGCCTAAAACAAGGTTACAATGATTTAGTTTTAGTAAATTTACTCACAAAGAATTTAGCAGCATAAATTAAACGATGTAATTCAAAAGGTTTACTTTGTATGAAAAACATAAAATGATATTTGTGTGTGTGTTTTTTTAATGGTAGATGAACTTTTCAATAGATAGAAAAAAAGAAAGCATTGTCAAATATATTTCAGTTATCTAATGGTATTGTGTACTGAGTCGTGTCTCCCCAAAATTCATATGTTGAGGCCCTAACCTCCAGTGTGGCTGTATTTGGAGACAGAGACTTTAAAGCGTTAATTGGGCTCAATGAGGTCTTAAGGATAGGGTACTCATCCAATATGTCCTCATAAAAAGATACAGAAACACACACAAGAAAACCCACATGAAGACACAGCAAGAAGGCAACTGTTTGCAAGCCAAGGAGAAAGAAGCCTCAGGAGAAACTAGCCATGCTAGCTTTGGACTGACAGACTTTGGAACTTCAAGAAATATATCTCTGACCTCTAAGCCAACCTGTCTGCGGTAATTTTTTGTTATTGTTGCTAATCCTCACTCCAGAATATTTCCCCATTGATTTTAGAGAGAGTGGGAGGGAGAGGGAGAGACACAAGAGAGAAACATCAGTGCTAGAGTGACACATCCATTGGTTGCCTCCAGCATGCGCCCAGACCAGGGCGAGGATCGAGCTTGCAACGGAGATACATGCCCTTGACCAGAATTGAACCTAGGACACTCCAGTCCTCATGCTCTAGCCACTGAGCCAAATTGGCGAGGGCTGTCTGTGGTAATTTCTACAACAGCCTATGCATACCAATGCAAATGGCAAGTCAAAAAGAAAAAATAATATAGTTATATGAAAAGAGAGAAAAAGACAGAAAGGATGAGATAGACACATTCATACCCAAAACAGAACACATAGGAGATGCAATAAACCCAGACATACATGCAGACACTATGAGAAACAATGTTATAAAATAGCATTTTGCAATCTTTTAAGAAATTATTGCTAAAGATGTCAGAGTCACAAATTTCTTCTACTGTATACATAGAGACATCTTAGAACTTGCTTTGATGAACAGATGAACCAAAAGTGAAGCCCATTTTTAAGACACAGATTCCCCTGTCCCTGTTTAGCGGGTCCTCTTTCAGTAAACCGTCAATGTGTGGTCATGAAATGGCCCTTGGATTTTTTTAGTCCTCAGATTCCCACACTCCTAACTAATATCTTCATTCTCAATTGGCCAACATGATAGTATTTTCTTGATAGTTCATATACCATTACAAAAATAGTTGCTATTATATTTGGTGCAAACCGTTGTGATTATTGCTTTGGCTATTAGTGTTCTTCAACTAAAAATTAAGACATGTTTTTGAGTTAAGGTGATCAACAAGATGTACATTAGATATGATAACAGAAATAAAACAGTGATTCAAAAAAATATGAATTTTAATAAAGAGTCATTTTAGAAATGAAATAGGTCCATAGTAAAAAATTTCACATGTTATATCAAAATTAACCCAATAATTTGCCAGGAAAATGGTAATTCAACTCTATGTCCAGTTTTACAAATACTTACAGTACTATACTCGGAGTCACTGGGCAAAGTGGAATCAGGAGGCTGGCGGGAAGACTTTATCGACACCATTCCTCTCCAATCGCACAATGGTTTTTCTGTTAGAAATATCATTGCAGGTTAAAACAATATTTATCCAGGAAAAGTACACACTGATCTTATTGCTTAATATTTCTAAGAGGAAAGTAAATCATCTTTATGGCCCCATTATTCTGTATTAAAATCACATCTTGTCATCTAATCAAAGAAATGGAGTGATAGCATTGCAGAGAGAGAAAGACTTCAATTAATTGGCTTGCTCACACAGGAAAGCCCTCATGTTTTTATTGCATACAGTGTGCCCATCAGAAAATTAATAGGCTCCTTCTCCTAACTCCCTTCTCTTCAGAAAACACTGACTTCTGTTTTAAAATGAGGCTTAGAGCAAAATCGTATTTGTAAACAGCTCTTAAAAAATAAAAAGAAAACTCTCCTGTTAATGTAAGTACTTTAAAAGAAAATTCAAAATTATTATAAAGGCACAAGTTTTGAAATTGCAGAATAAATGAAAGTATTAAAAGTATTGCAGGTAAATAGGTTGACAGATCAAAAGGTATATCACGTATTTATTCTCTCTTGTGTCAGTTGTTACATGGGATTTATATGGAAAATGTGTGTGGTTTTTTTTTTTTTGGTTTTTTTTGTTTTGTTTTGTTTTTTTTAATGAGGCATAGGTGACTTGAGGTTTATTTCTCAAAAAAAAAATCATTTTAAAAAGAAAAAAATTCAATTCAATTCTGCCATTCAAACGAGTCAAATTATTTTCACATTTCCACTGTTCTTTCTAACACATATTTAAATAGATATTAGAGGCCCAGTGCATGACATTCATGCACTGAAGGGGGCGGGGGTTCTTTAGCCTGGCCTGTGCCCTCTCACAGTCCGGGACCCTTCAGTGGATGTCTGACTGCTGGCTAAGACCCACTACCCACTGCTTAGAGTTGGAAGAGGCTCTGGCCACCACCACTGTGCTCACCAGCCATGAGCCCAGCTTATGGATGAGCAGCACGCCCCCGGTGGGAGTGCACTGACCACCAGGGGACAGTTCCTGCATTGAGCATCTGCCCCCTAGTGGTCAGTGCGCATCATAGCAACCATGTTTCCCCATTCGGTCGATTTGCATGTTACTCTTTTATTATATAGGATATTCTTTGCTTAATTTTCAATTTACTACAGTCATCCATAGACTAGCAATTCTATATATATGAAAGGCTAAGCAACTGTCTGACCATTTGATGGTTTGACCAGTAGGTATGACACACAATGACCCCGGGGGGGAGGAGGGGGCAGACACTCAACATAGGAGCAGCAGAGCTGTGGTGACTTGGCAGTGGCAGTTCTTGGGTGATGCACCCCGTAACCAGAGAGGAGGGAGCCCAATCCCTCCTGAGGCTGCAAGATTCCACATTTGGCTGTGGGTTATGTTGTTGCTGAGGCCGATTGGTTTACTGCACACTTGTGTTTGCATTTCACCATTTCACACCCTGTACGACAGCAACTTTGCAGAGTGCCCTCTCTCACTCAGGAACCTCTCAAGGTATGTCATAGGGAAGTTTTGGCCTGATCCCCACAGGCCAGGCTAAGGGACCCCACCTGATTAAGGGACCCTGCTCACTCCACAAGAGGCCTTTGAGCTGTGGCGCCACCCCAGGTGCGGCTGGCTGGGGAGGGATTGCGGGAGGTTGGCTCCATGCTGTGTCCACACCTTCTCGCCCAGTCCCGCCCTGCCAGCCACCTTCTAATTAATTTCCTTTCAATGTGCATCAATCCATGTGTCAGGTCCCTAGCTTTTCCATAAATTTAGAGAAAATTCAAAATTAATAATTTTTTTTTCATTATATTGCTTCAATTTATTTACAAGATTATAAGTTAAGTGTCTCATAGAGAGGCAGAGTAATAACATAAAATAATATGTGATGTTATCTCAGAGACATCCTAAACAAATGATATACACACAGCCTAGACCATTTTAATTTTGTAGGTATTTCTTTCATTTCAGTTAAAAAGACTCTTAGCCTCTATTGAAAAGGCAAAATCTCTAGAATAGGCATCTATATATATAAAAGCCTAATATGCAAAGTGTCCCCTCAGGAGTTCAACTGGACCAGGAGTTCAATTGTTTGCTATGATGTGCGCTGACCACCAAGGAAGGCCCCAGCCAGCAGCTGCTAGGGACCCTACCTGTGCACAAATTTCATGCACTGGGCCTCTAGTCATAATATAATCAAATGAAAGGTTTTATTATATATATATTTTTTTCTTCTTATTGAATTTATTGAAGTGACACTGATTAACAAAATTATACAGGTTTTAGTTACACAATTCCACAACCCATCATCTGTACACTTTAGTACATGTTCACCACCCAAGTCAAATTTCGTTCCATCACCATTTATCCCCCAGTACATTCCTCCACCTCCCTCTTCCCCACCCCTCCCTGGAAATTTGCACACAGGAGGTTTTTGTTTTGTTTGTTTTTTATCTTTTTTTCCCTTTTCCCCCCTCAATCTTTCTATCTCCCCCAACTCTTCACACACCCCCATTAAAAAGCTACCAGCTTATTCTTTGTCTATGCATCTCTCTCTCTCTCTCTCTCTCTCTCTCTCTCTCTCTCTCTCTCTCTCTCTCTCTCTCTCTCTCTCTCTCTCTCTCTCCTTTGCTTGATAGTTCATTTTGTTCATCAGATTCCACATATGAGGGAAATCACAGGGTACTTGTCTTTCTCTGGAAATAAATGTCAACAAGAGAGGATTACAGAGAACCTGCAAATATAAGTATCTGAGAAGAGAAAGACCATACATCTTATACTTTGAGGACCCTTATAGACTCAGGTGTCTATAAGAGACATCCTAAACAAATGATATACCAAACGTCTTTTGTCAGATACTAGAAAAGCCCAAGAGTTCTTAGAGATGTGTAAGCCCACAGATTTCTTAGGAAGCTTTTTGACTAATTTTGAGCACTCTAACTCACTAACACTATCCCGGGTCCACCCACTTCCCTTAATGAACTTCTACAAGTGTTCTCACATTTTTTAGATAATTTGCCTCTCTGTCCACTCCTTTTAAATGTATAAACTCTTGCAGGGCAAGGACAATATCTTACTTGGAACTTCTCTGCACTTCTACTTCATTAGCAATGTGATTAAGGTAGCTATGTAAACACTAGTGAACAAGAATTAGCCTCAGGATGGTAAATCTCACAGATGAAATTGTCCTGATCATTGAAGAGCCCAATCCAAAATGACACTAAATATTACACAACTTATTTCACCAAGGGAGCCCAGAGCATTTCAAATATTTTATCTTGTTTACCCATGCATTATTTAGAAAGCCATGCATTATTTTCTTCCCTCTATAGGTATCAGATTAGAAAATGGAGCTATAACTTTTCCACTTAAGGAAGCAGTAAAGCCTCCACTAAAATCCTCAAGGTAATCATCCACATACTGATATTATGCTAATGACCCCTCCTCAAAAGCCAGACACAGAAGGTGGCATGCCACAAATTCTGGTTTATTCATCAATGTCAGTTGAAAGTTATAAGCTGATAGTTTAAAGAAGACCAAAACCATACATCACACTAAATCTTCACAAACCCTTCAGAGAACCAACAATATAACGAATAATGCCATGAAGAAATAAAGATTCTGAATTCTACGGGATAGGGAGAGAGAGAGAAGATTTGGGGATGAGGGGAAAAGAACACGAGTAGGATGCATGTTGATAGATGAAAAAAGTAAGAAATGTTATCAGTAATTCCAATTTATCAACTAGCAATAAGAATAAAATACTCTGATATTAAACAAATCTGGGAAAATATAATATCAGGTTAACAAGGAGTTATTAGCTAAATAACTGCTAATTTAGAATGTATTTGTTAAATACTACCCATATTAATGTCTTTATGGCTTTCATTTCCTCAATACTTTTTAAGTTTTCTTGAAAAATTATACCACTAGTCATGTTATTTTGTTTTGTTCTGCATATATTATTTCTCTATCTAAACTTAAAAGTCTTTCATTTGCTTTGTATTCCCCAAAAAACTGACTGTAAAGCTGTGCCCCAAGCATATGTTCAATGAATGTTCACAGACTGGTTTGTCATTGATTTGATACCATTGTAATTATTCATAACAGGAAAGGAGTAAATAAAGTTAAGGCCAAATAGTACAGGCATGCCATTTGAGCAGCTCTGCCAGGAAGCTGCAGTTTAACACTTCCCAGGTCGATTCCCTTCAGATTGCTGATGGAAAGGACTAGACAGAGTGGAAAATATCCAGTAAAGTCTGAGTAAAATCAGGAAGGTACTTTCCTGTCATTCACACATGGGAATAGGTCTTTTTCAGAGTAGGCATGGCCACTGCAAGCACAGGAAGATCTGAGATACTTAAGCCCCTAAACAAAGGAGTTCCCTCTCTTGCACTCTTGGACCACTTGGCTGCTCTTGGTTTGTGCTCTCATAATCTTGTACTCACCCACATGGACCCTCAGCCATGTGAACCTCATACTATGGACTAATGGATTGCAACTAGCCTAATGCTACACTGGATCCAGTTCCAACATGAAATGGGAACTTTGGACACTGGCTTTGCTTTTAGCTCTACTGAATCCCCACCTGCACCTTCCTCCAAGACTGGATTGAGGGAAATGGTACTTTAGAAACCCAGGGATGTAATTCCACATGAATAAAAATCACTCATCTCCCATGCAAGTCTCAGAAAATTATTTTTCTCAAGATATCATAGGGACATCAGCCTGATCACTCAGTGGGGAAATGGATCCCCACTTCTACTAGTAGCAGATTGAAAAGACAACAGCAAAACTGGTAAGAATGATAGGTCCCATACAGCGCAACTGATATTAATATCTGAAGAAATGGAAAAAACCTTAAATTTATTTTAATTCTACTTTTTTTTAGGACAAATATTAGTTTTCACCAGAGTATCTTCCTTCAAATTCTAACATCATATTGATGTTTATAATAGTAATAGTTTATAAGCACATTTCAGTTGGGTGTAGCTTTCTATTTTACTTCCTATTTTTAGTCAAGTTGCTGTAGTTAACAATGAGCCAATTATTTACACAGGAGGGAGATATCTCTTAAAATTTAATAAGCATCGTTATTTTAGAAACTTAGATTATTCAGATGTCAGACAGAAAACTGATAAGATTGTACACTACAGTGATATTGCCATAAGAATGAGAAAAAAGGAAGAAGAGGAAGAAGAGGAAGGAAGGAAGGAAGGAAGGAAGGAAGGAAGGAAGGAAGGAAGGAAGGAAGGAAGGAAGGAAGGAAGGAAGGAAGGAAAAGAGGGAGGGAACATTTCTCACTAGTTAAAACAACCACTACTTCTATAATCTTTGAAGCTACAAATATTTCCTCCACTTTGCAAATGGATAGATTGATCCAAGTCACCTGAATATCAGTTAAAGAACAAAAAACAGTGGAAGTCTAACTTTTTAAATATTCTGTCTCAGAAACCAACTGTTCATAAGAAATAGTCTATGCAACAGCCTCCGACAGAGCTGAAAACATACAAACAAAAGGCAATGCCCTGAGGGAGGACAATGGCAGAGCCTAAGACACCACTGGCTTCAGTGGTGCTGTCCCTAGAGCCTCTTTCATGCCAAGCCTGTCGCTTCTCTTTTATCAATTCTCTTGTAACAATTAATTCTTTGCGTTAATTGCACATGCTGTTTTAATCTGTAGGTAATTACAAACAATTAATAGTTAGGAGACAGAATTAGCAGTTCTTGGTCTGATTATCTATATAATTAAGAGGGGTGGTAAACTAGAGTTGACAAATAGCATCTTAATCACTTGAATAATCAAACCCAGAAGCCTGCTTGGGCAGCTGAATTCCATGTGTTTTATTAGTTCATATTTTAGAATCAATGACTGAAATGTCCATTTACACCAATACATATTGTTCATTTATAGTAAAAAAAGTACTCTACAATTACTTAAACTATGTACCTTCTTGCATTTGTTTATAATGAACTGTTTCCAAAGGAATTCAGTAAAAATATAAAAGAGGCTAAATATGTATATCTATTACACACCAGTTAATAGTCATGGCTCCCAAATATTATTTTGTAAAAGATATAAGAAATGTGGGTAACTCCTTTTGTACTAGGTCTATTTAATTCTTTTATTTAAGTGTGTGCTGACAGCAGCTGAAACATACCTTTAATGCTTTTCCTAGCTTATCTGTTGAGACCAGTTGTTTGTAGACAGAGCAAATACTAAGAAGCAGGACAAACTTAATGTAGAGTTTTTTAAAATCCATATGAGAACTTCATTCTGATCAGGATATAATGCAGAACAGTAGCATCATTATTGCATAATATCTTTCTAAATTGCCAAGTATTTGAACAACTTTGGCAGATGCTTCTAAGTTAATAGTGAATAAAAACCATGCAAAGAAAATAATGCTTTATGGTTCAATGTGGCTTGTTACCTTTGGCTTTAAGGTACTTTCTTTAAAGTCCCACTAAAATGTTACAACTGTAAAGGAAAAGATGAAAATCTCAAGGTCACAAAACATTCATTAAGTCTGACCATTCACCAATATGCAGATGAGAAAAACACTGTTCTTTAATTAGGACACTGGAAATGAACTGAGGAAAGCATCAATGACCTTTACATAATAATAAAACCCCTATCCCACCTGAAAGATGTTATTATCTTAATACCTCCCAAGGGGGAAAAAAAATAAAGAAAAAAGAACAAAAACCATTTTTTCAGAATGTTGGTGGCTGCTTTTGAAGACTCACTTTTTGCTCCATACCCTTGTCCATCACAGTCCACTTGAACAATACAACTCCAAAGAAACAACTAGGAAAGGAAGTAATCCTGACCATAGTGCCAGGATTTAATATAGCTCTATTGTAAGGAAAGAGCTCTGTTCAGAGGGTGGGACTGGCAGGTCTTGATAACCATGCATAATGGACGTTGTAACTTTTATGTGCTGAATAGCTAAATATAAGAAAGAATGAGGGAGTAGAACTGGAAAGTCCCCACTCAGCAGAGCCAAACTATTCCAAATGGATGTTTGAAGGTTACTGGAAATTAGTTGAAGTGGGCATTGACACCTACTTATCAAATACAGAACCAGAAAAAGTAATTAATGCACCCAAGTGAAAGTAGAGCAAACAAGAAAAACTCACATGTTCTACTTATTTTGCATAGATCAATGTCTCCTTATTTGGAGCAGAGTAAACACCTGGGGCCTACATTGATCCTGGCAATGATAGCTAACATTTATTGCTAAGAACTTTATATACATTACCTGATCTAGTCTGCACAGTAACCCCATGAGGTGGATGCTGAGTTTATCCCCAGTTTAAGAGAGGAGAAAACATCCCAAAGTTCAGACAGTGGATAGTGGTTGGGTGAACCCAAGTCATTCTGAATTGGAAGCCCAGGTGACTGTCACATGAGGGAAAAGGTCCCTGTGTTTAGATGGAACAAACAACTCATGTCCCTGGAACCTATAACTGTCACTTTTAAGGCAAGAACAGCTTTGCAAACATGATTAAGTTGAGAATCTTACTACCAGCAATCATTCAGTGGGCCCTACATGTACTCATAACTATCCATACAAGAGATTTAACTATGGAAGGGGCGAAGGAACTCTGATGACAGAAGAGATCGCTTGCCGAAACCGGTTTGGCTCAGTGGTAGAGCGTCGGTCTGTGGACTGAAAGGTCCCAGGTTCGATTCCGGTCAGGGGCATGTACGATGGTTGCGGGCACATCCCCGGTAGGGGGTGTGCAAGAGGCAGCTGGTCGATGTTTCTCTCTCATCAATGTTTCAGCTCTCTATCTCTCTCCCTTCCTCTCTGTAAAAAATCAATAACATATATTAAAAAAAAAAAAAAAGAAGAAGAAGAAGCAAGAGATTGCAGTGATTTGAGGAAGAGGTCATGAGCAAAGACATGCAAGCAGTATTTGGAAGCTAGAAAAGACAAAAGGAAAGCAAAACAAAAACCAAAGCAGATCCTTCTGTAGTCTCAAGAAGAAATCAGTACTACAGACACTTGACTTAGCCCAGTGAAACGGATCTGGACCTCTGGCCTCGAACTGTATTGCTTTAAGCTACCAAGTTTATGATAAATTGTTAACTAGCCCTAAGGGGGAAAAATATATTCTTCAACTATGAAAATATAGTAAAAGGCTTTTAAGTATTAAAATAATTCTGGTTGCAACATTGTGCTGTACTTTTATAGGATCAGGGGAAAGCAGGATGAAGGACACATGGGATTACCATGTAGCATTTCTTCCGACTGAATGGGAAGCTACACTTATCTCAAAATAAAAAGTTTAAAAAATTCTAGTAGGCTCTCCCAAAAAATTTTAGGAAAGTGTTGAGATTTTCACTATATTATAACAAGCCAACTCTTTAAAACGGAGAACAAAATCAATAAGGAGAAAATAAGCAAAAACTTAAGAAAATAATATTTATAAGGTAATTGAAATGAGAGTTTTTAAAAAAGCAAGAAACACAAGAAAACCAAATACATAATGGCAGAATTAAAGTGAACTTCAGAATTAGTAGAGATGTTAAAGACAGTGTAGAATATCAAACAATTGGATTTGGCAAGCGCTCCTACAATGCAGAAAAAAAGTATCCAAAGATGAAAATTACAAGGGAGAAGATTATAGACTGAAGAAAAGAAAAAATAAATATCAAAGGAATCATACACATTGCTGAGGATAAAACCAGAACAATCAGAAATGAAGAAAGTATACACTATTGAATATTAATTTCCAGAGCTGAAAAAAAAATACGTGCATCTTCTCAATATTGGGGCAAACAGTGTTTAAGAAAAAAATTAAATTAAAAGACATTTGTATGCAAGTACATTCTGCAAAATTACAAGAATAATAAAATGTAAATTATAAGAATACCAAAAAATTTATACATATTTAGAAAGATAAAAGCATCTTGCCCTGACCAGTTATCCCAGGAGCCAGGATTTGTCAGTTTAATTTCTGGTCAAGGGCACATGCCCTGGTTGCAAGATGTTGACCTCTCACATCAATTTTTCTTTCTCTCCCTCTCCCATCCTCTCTCTCTAAAAGTCAATAAAATATTCTTTAAAAAAAAAAAAAACTACACCAACATCTCAAAAGTTTACAGTTATGCTTGTTCTAAAATTTCTTCTAAGAAGCAACCAAAGAACCATAAATATTAGGACAACACCAACAGAAATTCCAGGGAGGAAAAAAAGTTGTGAAACAGACATTTTATAACCAAATTGTCTTCAATGTATAAAGGCCAGGAAGAAACTCATTCTGAAATATACCCAACACCCTGAAGATGTCTATGTGACCATTCCCCAGTCAAAGCCTTGAGCGTTGAGTCTCTGAAGAGTTTCTCCATTTACAAACACTTTACACATGTCATGACTCATTGCTAGAGGAATGAAGAGCATCCATGTGACTCCCCTGGAAGGGGACTCTTGGAAGTTTTCTCCTGGTTTGCTCTGGACTTCACAATGTGCCTTTTTCCTATCTTGATTTTGCTTTGGATCCTTGCACTAGAATAAACCTTAGCTGTGAGTATCAGTAAATACTGAGTCCCATGAGTCCTCCTAGCAAATCATTGAACCTGGAGGTGGTCTATGGACACACAACACAACAATAACATTGGAAATAACATGAATTTTCAGTAATAAAAGATAGTTTAGCTGAAACCGGTTTAGCTGAGTGGATAGAGTGTCGGCCTGCAGACTCAAAGGTCCTAGGTTCGATCCCGGTCAAGGGCATGTACCTTAGTTGCGGGCACATCCCCAGTGGGGGATGTGCAAGAGGCAGCTGATGGATGTTTCTCTCTCATCGATGATTCTGACTCTCTATCCCTCTCTCTTCTTTAAAAACTATATTTTAAAAAAGATAGTTTAAGTAAATAACAGTATATACATGCATTGGATTACTTTATAAAAACAAAATGTTTGATTCTGAAGGTTTTTACAAGATAACTATAACATTGAAAATATTTTATATCTTATGCTTCTAATTATAAACAAAAAAATCATAAACAAAAGGACTGTACAAAAACATACTAATATGCTGAAAGTGACAACCTCTGGTACAGTCAAATTTTGTCTGTGTTATATTCTTCTCTGACTTGGCTGAATGAGGGGTACAGATATCCTAAGAAGCTGATTCACATATGGCCACCTTTTTAGGAAAGCTATCCTAATCAGTTTTTTCCTCATACCAGTTGCTATAGGACTTAACCCATGTTTTGCCTGTGAAAACAGACTTGCTGCCTGAGCTTTAGAGGGCTCGATTAGGAAGCCATTCATGAGCCTGAGACAAACACATCTGAGTTGGACATGAGAGGGTGAGTACATTGAACATGCCTGGCTCAAATTCTGCCCAGTTTGGTCTCTACACCAAACGAAAACCATCTGACACAATCAAATCTTACATTTAACAGATTGAAGACTACGTGAACGAACAGAAGCAGGTGGTTAGCTGAGAGGTTCAGCAACTTCTCCCCAAGGCAGGTTGATACTCCCAGTGTTGGGAAAACTGTATCACAGAATGGCTGTGGGGCCAAGGCGATGACTTTCCGCAATGCCTTCGCATCCATGCTCCATCACTAAAGGAAAACATGCATACCACTCCCTTTCAGTTATAAGGAGCCTGACATGCATGTTTGGCTTTCCAGATGATCTATAATGGAGATACATTTGTTTTGTAATAAAAAAGATGATTAAGTTTTAGTGAACAAAACCAATCTACAAAATGTTTTGTCGCAAATCTTTGGTATTTTATTTCCTCACAGGTTATGCGTGCAGTAGAATCATTGTGCAAATTCTGGAATCAGCTGGCCTTTATATAAAATAAAAACAAGAATCTAATTCTCTAAGAAAGATCGTTATTTTTTAGTTATTTCCATCTGTCTTTGATGATTGCCTTGTCAGAAGATTGAAGTTCATTAATGTATCATTATCTTTACTAAAAGCTCGTTAAAGTAATATATTCAAGGAAAGGAATAAGATTTTTGGTGACAAAAGAAAAGGATAATTATGGAAGAGCATTTTAGCCCTGCTTATGTCTGTGAAACATTTATTCCAAATGTTTCACCCCATTTTTTTTCTACTCTCCTAGTCATAGCTAGGAGAGAGAGAGCTTGTCACCTTACAAAATATATAGACCATATATGGTTGCTGGCAACTTAACAAAGTTATAGGCAACTTAACAAAGTTAAATATAAGCTATGACACAATCATATCTTATATTTAACAATTTAAATACTAAGTGAATGAACATAAGCAGGTGGTTAGCTCAGAGGTAAGTAAGTACAGAGATTCACAAAGACTGAGTCTATAAAGCTACAGAAAATATCACATAAATATAACAGACAAGATTAGTGAAATAAGCTAACAACATGAACTTTCTAGTATCATGATTACCAGTTAACAATTATTGAGTTTAAAGATTAGCCAATTTCTACCTTTTCTTTTCAGTCCTTTCAATCATCATTAGAAAGGAAGCAAAGATGTTTCTCCCTGTTAAAAATATATGTAAAATCTACATTCTGAGTGAATAATAAAAATCCTGAATATTAATGTGTTAAATGTTCTCTCTGAATCTCAGTAGCCATGTGGCCCTGTTTCCATTATTATCAATAAATGAAAATTGACTGTACTAATAAAATAGTTCGCAGATGCTCTGTCTTCTTACTCCTACACATGAACAGATAAAATTCAATAAAATTTGGTTCTTTTCAGAAACATAATATGTATTATTTTGTGAAAACTAAACAAAATTGAGGATAAAATTAAGCTTATTTATTAATTCACCTTACCGATTTTGCGAATTACTGTGTCCAAACCTGAATCTTTTCCCCACTTAAAGTGCTCTGCTTGCCTTAACCTAAAAGACTATTAAGTCCATTCCACTCATTTGCCTATGCCATAGTCTCCACCTATGGTGGTTAACTTTATGTGCCACCTTGTCTAGGACACAGTGCCCAGATATTTGGTCAAACATATCTAGATGTTGCTATGAAGGGTTTTTTTGTGTTTTTTTTTTAAATGAGATTAACATTTAAATCTGCTTTGAGTAAAGCAGATTGCCTTCCATAATGTAGGTGGGCTTCATCCAAATAGTTGAAGGACTTAAAAAAAGAAAAGATTGACCTTCCCTGAAAAAGAGAAAATTTTATGAGCAGACTGCCTTCAGTCTTGAGCTGCAATAACAACTTTCCCCAGGTCTCCAATCTGTTTAAGAAATCATATATGGAAAGAAGCAAAGGATTCAAATATATGTTTACCTATATAGATAGATATGAATCCATAGCTATACCTATTCCGAGAGAATGAGAAAAATTTTATTGGCTCTGTTTTTCTCGAGAATCCTATTATAACCTCATAACAAACCCTAACCAGTCTTCACCTTCCCAAGCACAACAAACCCTCAAGTCCAAGCCAAAACACCATCTTTTTCTCTTTGCTCATAAATGCATTTTGGAATTAAAAGAAATATGACTGGCATGATGACAACAATAACCCTGAATCTATTCTAATGATTTTAAAAAATTAATTTTCAGTTTTATGTTTTTAGTATTAAGAAAGGTATGCCTTGCAATCTCCTCACTAATAATATAAGCCAATATGAATGGTTGTGAATGCTGAGGACTCTGCATCCACCACTGGGACAGAATATAGTCAACACCAGTATTGTGAGTTACTTTTCCTAGTGTCTTAACTCAGTCACAACACTATAACTTATTTAGACATGACAGATGTCTCCAATCTATTTATATCCCTAAGCACCTTGCAGAGCATTTTGCATGCTCTGCTTTCAAAACACACACACACACAAAAAAAAAAAAAAAAAAAAACACAAACCCTTATCCTTTTGCCTTAAAAATTTAAATAACATCTTCACTTTCATTTAGATACTTATAAAATTCATCTTTAACCCCTATAAAAGATGAAACCAAAACAATACAATAACTCCATCTCTATAAAGACTTTGTCAAAATGATGAAAAAATGTAATTACTGGATATTAAATGAGATAATATTTTGTTTGTGCTTTAAAAAGAGATTCCTGCTCAGCTAGCATGACTCAGTGGTTGAGAACTGACCTACAAACCAGAAGGTCATGGTTCAATTCCTGGCCAACGCACACACCCCAATTGTGGGCTCAATTCCCAGTTGTGGGGCTTGCAGGAGGAAGCCAATTCTCTGTCATCATTTATGTTTATACCTCCCCCTCTCTCTCTCCTTTCCTCTCTGAAATCAATAAAAAAAATTTAAAGAGATTCCTTATATTTTTATAATAAATCTGAAAAAAAGTTGAAGAGATAATGACAGAAAAGTTCCTTGATGTTGGGAAGAAAAAGAGTCACACAAGTCCAAGAAGCAGAGTCCCAAACAAGATGAACCAAAAAAACCAACATCAAGACACATAATAATTTAATTGGCAAACATCAACAACAAAGTAAGAATCTTAAAGGCTAACAGAGAGAGATAAGAAAGTAACCTACAAGGGATCTCACAGTTCCTCATGTGGTGGTGAGCCTCAACCATAAAATTATTTTTGTTGCTTCTTCATAACTGTAATTTTGCTACTGTTATGAATCGTAAATATCTGTGTTTTCTAATGGTCTTAGGCTCTACAGCAGCAGTTCTCAACCTGTAGGTCACAGCATTAGAAAGGTTAAAAACCACTGCCTCAGTGGCTAAGTTATTAGGCTAGAACGAGGACCAACGACTGATTTCTCAATAGAAACACTTCAGGCCAGAAGGGAATGGAATGAAATATACAAAGTGATGCAAAGTAAGGGATTGAATCCAAGAATACTATACCCAGCAAGGCTATCATTCAAAACTGAAAGTGAAATCAGGAGTTTCACAGACAAAAAAAAAAAAAAAAAGCTAAGGGAATTTATTACTAAAAGGGTAAAAGAGAATAAAACAAGACAGAAAAAACTTATTGTGCTTAGCAGATATCTTGCAGAAAGCTTGCAACCTTGAGCACTGCATAGTGTGGATTACCACTGGGAGGAACCGGACCCTTATGTCAGCAGGAACAGTTTGCAGCCCAGAAAAAGTTAATAAAAACCTTTCTCTCCCTTGACTCTCTGCTGACTCCCTTTTGTTGGACTAATCCCACCTGCACCCCGGTGCCTGGAAGAAAAATATATTTTGATACATTATGGCCTCATGTCATGGGTGCCCGACCCTGGCCCACTCTGAACTTTTCAATTACCACCACGCCAGCAATCCCAGAAATGCTAAAGAGAATGATGTAAAAAGAAGAAATAAATGGAGAAGGAGGAACACGGGCATAAAGAAAAAAAATATGGCAACAAACAAATACCTATAAGTAATAACCTTTTTATTGTTTTATTACATTTATTAATAAATTTTACTAAATTTGCTAATAAGAACATAGAGGTTTCAAATGTACATTTCTGTGACATAAGATGTGTATGTTGCATTGTGTACCCACCACCCAAAGTGAAATCATCTTTCGCTTTAAATATAGAAAAATCACACAAAAATATGTCCCACTCTAACAATGAGAACAAGCCAGTCTACAAAACCATAATTTTTTTAGTCAATCACAGAGCCGAGGTCACAGAGCAACTTGATGAACTGCCATCAAGGGTGACAAGCTCTTACAAGGAGAGACGGAAAAACAATTAACCTTGGGCAAACTGTGGGAGCAAGAG
The DNA here is from genome assembly GCF_014108245.1 of Pipistrellus kuhlii. NCBI lineage: Eukaryota > Metazoa > Chordata > Mammalia > Chiroptera > Vespertilionidae > Pipistrellus > Pipistrellus kuhlii. The sequence goes on from NW_023425584.1 coordinate 49,500,736, forward strand.
ATGTCCACCACAGGAGCAGGCAAGGAGCAAAGAGGTTTAGTTTTAATAAAGTGTTTAAAGGCCAAATGTGGACTCACTTGGTAAGCAGAGACTCCATGGAAGTTCAGACACCCAGGGGCATCCACATCGACTCTCCTATTCTTTCCTAAAGGATTCCTTCAGAAAATATTTGCCTTCAAATTTAATTGAGGTTTAAAAAAATCAATAAAACCAAACAATAGAGAAAGAGAAAAGAATACCTGAAAAGAATAAAATAAAACTACTGTAATTTTTGCCGAAACCAGTTTGGCTCAGTGGATAGAGCGTCTGTCTGCAGACTGAGTGGTCCCAGGTTCAATTCCGGTCAAGGGCATGTGCATTGGTTGCAGGCACATCCCCAGTGGGGGGTTAGGAGGGGTGTAGGAGGCAACTAGTCGATGTTTCTCTCTCATCGATGTTTCTAGCTCTCTATCCCTCTCCCTTCCTCTCTGTGGAAAATCAATAAAATATATATTTTTTTAAAAAAACACTGTAATTTTATTGAAGCATGGTACTTACTATTTTTCTCCACGTCAATTTATTAATTCTAATGTATATGTTTTTAAAACACCTGTTGCAGTAGAATCTCACACAAAATGCTATATATTTTAATTTGTTGCTATTTCAGAAACACTGAAAATAAAAAAAATACCATTTTTAAAGTTCATGTTCTAAAAATTATATGTGGATAAACATTTTCATTCACATGTAATTAAATGAAAATGATTGAGGTCAATTAAGATCACAAAAAACATAAGAATTCTTTTTAAAAGCCTGTGTATTTTCTTCTTTTAGAAATGGAAAATAAATGTTCTCTTTTTTTAAACACAATAAGAGAAAATGCATCAGTATTTTATATTTCTTCAATATATTTCCAAACCAAATTTTGCCCAACAGAGGAATTTAAACTAAAAATTAGAAACTCAGAAAAAGAAAACTTTATAATATTCAATTATCCTTATTATTCAATTATCTTTGTTTCTATGCTTTAGCCTTCTATTCCTTCAGTCAGATGAGCCTGAAAAATATTCTATGACATATGTGTAGATTTCTATGGTCATGAATTATTAATTTCAATTTTTAAAATGCTAAAGATACCACCTTGGGTGTAAAAGCAGGATTGAAAATCTGGTTGCAAAACTGCCTTTAAAAAAGGCAAATTAAAAATATATATATTGCTTTTTTTGTATTCTAAAAATTAGTTCCAGCCCTAGCTGGTTTGGCTTAGTGGATCAAGCATCGGCCTGTGGACTGAAGAGTTCTGGGTTTGATTCTGGTCAAGGGCACATGCCTGGGTTATGGGTTTGATCCCCAGTGTGGGCCACACAGGAGGCAGCCAACCAATTAAGCTCTCTCATCATTGGTGTTTCTATCTCTTTCCATCTCTCTCCCTTTCTGAAATAAATAAAATATATTCTTAAATAAATAAATAAGTAAATAAATAAATAAAATTAATTCAAAGTCATTGTAGTAAGTTAACTAACATTAAGAAATGTGGCTATCTGTAGACAAAGATAAATTCTCAGTGTGCACATTCAAGAGAAAATATTCCAAACAGGGAGTACAGAGAAAAATCACCTTCATAAAACGGCTTCACAGCAATTTGCTTTAAAGGGACAAAGGTACAGTAATTAATATGACATTTAATAAATTTCACTTTGAAGAACTGCTTAAACCCCAGTGAATCTTCGAGTCTAACCACCTCAGCTTTTATTTGTCTTTAAGCCATAAAATTGTATATTTTACCAGCATAAGTTTCACTACCTCATGTTTAAAAGATTCATATGTATGAAATGCTTGAAAGAAACCTCCCTTATATACACTATATTTCCCAGTGGACACAGTTTAGTACAAACTGATAAAAAATGAAGGGTCATAAAATAGGAAATCCATTTTCATGCCCATTGGTGTGTAATTGAATAGATTCTTTGAATGGTTGCTAAAAATTAATTCCAACTTAAGAGCAATGAGATATTTTATCTTTTGCAAGGCAGTCAGGAATGACAAAAGTATTCTTTTTCCCCTTTAGCAAAGCACTGAAATTCTGTGATCTCAACAGTTATTGCCTTCATCTATCTAAACTATAAACCCTGCTCATGACTGCACAGGAAAATTTGGAGCTCCTTCAAAGCTCAATCATCCAAATACAACAGAGAGTCTCATTGGTTTAAAGTATATTTTAGATCACTAGGATATTGTTCCAGGATATTAAATTTGAAGAATGACTGACTTTGGTTTCCCTATGAGTTAGGACACAGTAATGAATAGTTCTCCTTGATTTAGGATTGATTCAAAACTATATTTAGGGCATACAAACATGTCTACTGGTCCATAAAATTGTCTCACATATGCCATATGTTTTAGAGAGAGAGAACACATACCTTTAAATTAAGAATAATAAATGTGGTGGTAACCTGGTAGAATTCACAGAAACCGTAGTACCTGCCCTTGAGGGGTTTATGTTCTAAGACATTTATTCAATAAGAGTTATCTACAGATCACTGCTTATTTTTTTTTCCTTGACTTTTTTAAAACTTTCTTTACTTTTTTAAAAAATCAAAAGTGTTATTGACTATACCTATACTCAATCAGGCAAACGGGGGGGGGGGGGGGGGGGGGAGATAGGTTAATAGTTGTTTGCATGGAAAATAATATAATCATTAATAAATAATAATATAAAAATTAACTGTGTTTTTCATTCTCACAACTGTTAACCCAATTTCACACACACTCCCGCCTTACTACACTATAGACATACTAGTAATAACACAGTATGCTTTCCTTCAGTGCCAAAGGAAATTCTATTCCTAGCATTTCAGTTCAACACGGGGTTTTGGTTTTAAAAATCTACAAGCGCAACAGGTATTTAGTTTGCATTTAGTAGGTGCAGTTAAATGCTGAATGCTTACTATGTACAGGCATGTGCTTAGCGTTGAGAATACAAGATGAACAAGACACAGCCCCAGGCTTTGAGAAATTCACAGTCTAGGAGGGAAAAGTAAATAAACAGAGTTTACTACCACTTTGTGGTTAAGTTCTTAACAAATACCTGTGGTGGAGGCTCACTCAGAGGTGAAGCAAATCTGCCATGAGGTCCATGGATAGCCCACAGGCAATGGGCACTTGAGCTGACACTGAAGGATGATGAGTATGTCTAGCAAGGGGCGGGAGGATTCCTATCCCTCAGAAGCAGATAGTAATGATAAAAATGAGGGGGTTGGGCTTTGAATTACACATTCTCAAGGCTCTCCAATACTCTTTGGAAATCCTTGAGAGTTAGCACAAAGCCCTGTTTAGGCAGACAGGTGGGTGAAAGGGGCAGACAGGTGGGTGAAGTGGTTCCTGATATCCAGATAGGCTGGCCAGGCAAGACAAGAGTGGGTAGCCAAGAGTTTTTCAAGGAACGCAACATAATTTTTAATACTGTGGCCCTTCCCTAGTTGCTATAACTAGAGATGCCAAGTACTAGTAAAGCCTTCCGATGGGTTAGCCTTAATATTCTGAACCTTGGGTTTAAAGACTCTATCTTTTGCCCTTAACACAAGGGTTTGTAATAAGAAAAAATAAATAAATAAAAAATAAAAATAAAAACAAAACAAAATAAACAAATAAAGACTCTGTCTTTCTAGTGGTACATTTCCTAGCATAATTTTACAATAACCGATGAGATGTTATAGATAGATAGATGATGATAGATAGATAGATAGATAGATAGATAGATCTATATATAGATATGTAGATATAAATAGGTAATATGCAAATTGTCCAGGACGCTGTAGCATTAAGAAGGCTCAGGAGGAGGCTGCATGCACAAGTGGGCAGGAGGGGACTGCATTGGGAGGTGGGAGGTAAGACAAGCCTAGAGCCTGAGCAGGCCTGGAGCAGAGACAGGAGGGCCTGTCAGCAGCCATGCGCCAGCAGTCTTGCCTCAGCGCATGAGCTGCAAAGGAAACACCTTTTCTGACCGCTCATTGGCTAAGCTCCTGGTACACCCCTTGCAGTGTTCTTGGTTACTTGGGTAATAAGAATCCAAGAAGGTGACCTAGTGTTTTTCCACCTCATTCCTAGAGGGGAAAATGAAGGTCCACTGCTGGAGGGGCTAAGACATGTCATATCCTGCCCTAGCCAGTTTGGTTCAGGGAGGAGAATGTTCGCCTGTGGACCACAGGGTCCAGGTTTGATGATTCTGATCAAGAGCACGTAACTTTCATGCTCTCTAAATATCAATGACAAAATATCCTCAGGTGAGGATTAAAAAAAAAAAAAGAAATGTCATATCCTATGAAAGAAAAATTTTCAAAATGTCTAAAGAAAGTTGTCATTTTTTTTTTTTTTTTTTTTTTTTTTTTTTTTTTGTGAAGGGACTGAGGTCCCTGTTGATGAAAACACCTTGGTGGCTGTGGCAGCCAGCAGTGGCAGCAGCAGCGGTATGATGGGGGTGGTTCTTCCCCTGATCAGCCTGGTTGCCTCCCTCAGAGGGAGGCCGACTGCAGCTTAGGTCTGCTCCCCCCAGGAGATTGGGCCTAAGCTGTCAGTAGGACATCCCCTGAGGGCTCCAGGACTGTGAGGGTTGGCAGGCTGGGCTGAGAGACTGCCTTTGGTTGATCTCTCACCCTTACTCCCACCCTAGTGGACAAAATTCTTCTAGTGCACGAATTTTGTGCACCAGGCCACTAGTCTTTTATATTTAACTAGTGGCCCGGTGCACAGATTTGTGCACATTGAAAGAAAATTAATTAGGAGAAGATTCGTGCAGTAATTACATTACTGCAAAAATTACATGTCAAAATAGTACATATAATATAGTATTAAAAAATTAAAATACAAAATATTTTAATATTGCTAGTTTCCCTTTATAATAGAAGTGACAGAGATGAAAGAAAATTAGTAAAATGTATATGGACATAATATATAAATTGGTTAATAAATAATAATAACAACATAATATAAAAACAATAAAGACATGATATAAAAACAAAAACATGATGTAAAAACAAAAACATGATATAAAACAACACTGATAAAAATAATGACTGGTAAATAAATATTTATTTTTAAATTGCCAGTGCACATCATATGTACCGGCTGTTTGGTCAGGGTTAGGATGGACAGATGGTCTGTCACTTAGCCTTTTATATATAAAGATGGGCTCTCTGAAGATAAAGTGGCCTAGAGTTGTATGTGGACAACCATTCCAATTTGCCCATTATGGCCTCTGTTTTAGCACTAAAAGTGATACATCCTGGAAATCTGCTCAGTCTAGGGCAAACTGGTCACATTAATATTTCCTATTCCCAAGCTTCTAGCAGAATATATACACAGCGTGCATTCCTAGTGAATTTCTCCTTTTAAAAATCTATAATGTGATATTAAAAAAAAAAGGAGTTCTTACCATTTGCAACAATGTGGATGGAAATAGAGAACATTATGCTAAGTGAAATAAGCCAGTCATAGAAAGATAAATATCACATGATCTCACTCATTTATAAAATATAATGAATAACATAAACTGATGAACAAAAATAGATCCAGAGACAGAGAAACATCGATCAGACCATCAAACCTCAGAAGGAAGATAGGGGAGGGTGGGAGTAAGGGTGAGAGATCAACCAAAGGACTTATATGTATGCATATTAGCCTACCCAATGGACACAGACAACAAGGGGGTGAGGACATGAAGGGGGGGATAGAGGAGGTAATGGGGGAATAAGGACACATTTGTAACACCATAAAAAGTAAAGATTTTTAAAAAATCTATACTGTGAAATGTAACATACATGAAGAACAACACAGAAAATGTCATATGCACAGATAACAAACAGTGGACCACTCGGTACCAGAAACCATGTATAGGCCACCACCCCAGATCCCTCCTTCATAGGCAAAGTACTTTGCTCCCCATGAGCCAGCTACTTTCCCAATTTTTCTTATAAAACTCTCTTTGTCTTTCAAAAGTAAATTTACCAAGGTATTAAACTATAAAGTTTAGCTTTATCTTTTTATTTGAACTTGATCTATCAAAATACTTTTGCATTTTGCTTTTAGGGCTCAACGTTATTTTTTTTAAAAAAACCGCCCATGTTGCTGCATGTAGATGTAGCTGCTTCCCTTTATTCCTATATACTCTTCCCGTGGATGCATTAACCACAATGTATTCATCACTGTCCTGTTAATGGCATTTGAATTGTCTGCAGTTTGGGTCATTACAGACAACACTGCTATGATCATTGTTACATGTGCTGCCAGGAACTGAAACCTAACATTCTCACTGGTAATAAAATGTAAAAAGAGCTGGCCAACCTTGATGGCTCTGAATGGTCAGAGCTATTAACTCACTGTCTAGTTGAGATAGTGGTGGTTGAGGCAACTTTAATTTGTTAATCGTAGGTAAATTCTTGTTGATTTTCTGTTGTTGGAACTTCCTGCCTAAGAGATGTCTTTGTCTCAGAATCTCAATAAAAGGAATGGTAAAAGGCCAGAGCAGGGGTTAGTCTTCCCACTAGAGGCGAACTTCCCGCCTGGCCCCCATTTTCCCAAATTAACTCTTTTCCAGTCTCTTCGTTTTAGTGTGTCCCCGAGTGGGCCCTGAACCACGCGGGTCATGCCTCCTGGTGCATACTGCCCAGAGATGCTCTAGGGTTGTGCTAGTGAAGTGCGGTCCCTGTGTTCACAGCATCCTCATCACCTGGCAGCTTGATAGACATGCAGATGCTCAGGACCCGACCCAGATCTACTGAATCAGAATCTCCATTTTCATAAGTTCATTTGCACGTTTAAGTCTGTGTGATAACATGCAGACTTTAATGCAGCACAGGGAATCCCTGCCCTAGAGTACCAGCTAAGGAGTGGAATCACTCCAATTAAGCTTTATTTGGCAGCTGCAGAGCCTGAGGGGCTCCTAGCCTTTCACATCTTCACCAGCTCTTCGTACAGTCAGTCTTACATCTGTAACCATCTGGTGGGTGCGGTCTGAAATCTCCTAGACTTTTCTCTACACATACTTCATCACGATTGAGGTTGAGCATCTTTTTGTAAATTCATAAGGGATTTTGATTTCCTATTTTAAACTTCCTTTTCCAGTCTTTTGTCTAGTTTTCTGTCAGGTTATTAATCATTTGAAAAAAATATTTATATACTAGGTTTTACAGAGTTGTTGGATATATGGATTGGGATTATTTCTCCCACTCTGTGATCTGTATTTTTACTGTTTATGGTGCATTTGATGACTGGAAGTTCTTAATTTTGATATAGGTTAGCCAATCAGGTTTTTTGTTTGTTTGTTTCTTTTTTCATTTGGTGATTTTGTGTCTTGTTTAAGAAGTCCTTTCCGCCAGCACCGGTTTGGCTCAGTGGTAGAGCGTCGGTCTGCGGACTGAGGGGTCCCGGGTTCGATTCCGGTCAAGGGCATGTACCTTGGTTGTGGGCACATCCCCAGTGGGGGGTGTGCAGGAGGCAGCTGGTCGATGATTCTCTCTCATCGATGTTTCTAGCTTTCTATCCCTCTCTCTTCCTCTCTGTGAAAAATCAATAAAATATATTAAAAAAAAAAAAAAGAAGTCCTTTCCTACTCCATGGTAGGATATATTTCCCTACACTGTTTGTGAAATCTAGTAGATTCATATTTTTTAACTTTTTACTGAAATATAGATCATGCAGGAAATTGAGTGTAAGAATTCAGCTTAGTAACTATGATTAGATTTAAACCAGAACATTTCTAGCAATCAGAAGGCCCTCCAATGGTCCCCTTTAGTCACTACACCCCAAGAGTGAGGTGATATATGTCCATTTTTGCCTCTTTCTATGAGGATAAAGTATTTTTAAAAATTCTCTTTTTCCACTTCTTTAGTATATCAAATACATATGTAAGGTACAGAACCCTTGGCAAACTCACAGCCTAACTTCGTGACCACTTTCTCACAGCCCTTGCGATAGGGACCTCACACTCAACACCGCTTGCTAGCATTGGCACCCCAACTCCCTCTGCTCCTCTCTCTTCTCCCAATGTGGACACCAGACATTCCAGGCCTCCCACCTGCAATAGCATGCTCACTCCTTCCACCCCCTCTTGCCTATGGGACTGCCCTGGCTGAGGGTCACATGTAACCCCGAAAGTCACTTCCTGTGGACCAGCTCTGGCGAGGCACATAGTGAACTCCTCTGCCTTAGTGGGCTTCACCTTCTCCAAAAAGGTATGAACCCCAGCCTGCAGCAGGAGGCCCCTTCCACTGTTACGCCCAGACTTCATGCTCACCACATTTCCATTCCTGGATGCCCTCTCTCAGCCTTAGGATACTCTGTAGAATTCTCTTACGTCTCTTTTCTATGGCATAATAATCATATTGAACTTCCCCTGTTTAAATTATTATGTAGTATATGTCTCCTGCCACAAACCAATAATGTCTGGAGCTATCAGAGCTGGAAAGACAACAATGGAACCCCCCTTACTCTCTTAGAGACTTCAAAGGGAGCCTGGTTCCACCAACACTTTGGTTTCAGACTTCTAGCCTCCAGAAAAGTGAGACAATAAATTTATGTTGTATTTAAAACCACTGGGTTTGTGGTAATGTGCATTGGCAGCCATAAAAAAAAAAACAAAACACTAATACACCCTATTAAAAGGTAATTTTTAATTTTATATCTAAGCAGTAACTTCTGGAGAAATTATAAGACTATCCTTTAAGTTTAGCATAAAAGAATAGATAGGAAATAATAACTGTGTTAAACATTAATGTATGAACTATAATTCTTCCAGGGAAGCTTGCTTTTTGACATTTGCTTTGGTTCCTCGAAATATCATCATGCCTTCTCATTTGTAAATTCTGGAATTAAAATATTATCTTTGCCCTTCTTCTCTTGGAATATTCTGAAACCAATAGTAAAAATGAAAAATCTGAAAAAGCGAATTCTTTAGGTGGAATGAAGACACAGCCACAACTCTGAAACACACTATATGAGAAAGAGCTTCTGTGGAGAGCAGCTACAGTGTTTGGACAGGATCAAGTCTCAGACTGACTTGTGGCAACGCCACAGACAAGTCCTAGCTTGGAAGGCAAAGCCCTCCCAACACAATTACAGCCAAAAGGCTATGGTTGTAAGCTTAAATTTATCATCCGACCCTGCTAAGGGACATGGGCTATGGGGGGGGTGCAGCAAGTGCTGCCTAAACAAAGCTTGATAGAATTTAAGAGAATGGCAACAGGAAAGAATCAGATTTGAAACTTGCACAAACACTGTAGATATCTTGCCCTTGTTTTGCTTTGTGTAATCTGATTATCAAATAAAGCCTTGGATTACAGACTGTGTCACTGTTTCATCATCCAGGCACAGTGCTCCACCTGGTCCCAACTGCATTCTCTTTGTCTTCTTTAATCCTTCACTACCCCTCCTCAGAATCACCCCTGGCCTTAACGGACATGGTTCAAACTTCCGTATATAAATGAGAGAGAAATGGGAGAGGAAGAGGGGGAAATTAAAGATGCCCACAGTTTCAGATCTCACACAATGCAGAGAATAGCTCTCTAAAATAAGCAGTCACAGCCTGGGGAGAAAATCCCTTTGGGAAAATATAACCAAGGTGCTTTTTCTGACAACAGAAGCACACTGGACCACATCTTCACAAGGTCTCAAGGTGAAGCTGAATAAAAAAATTCTCATAGATCAGCCATATTTTAGGACTCAACTTCCTTGAAAGAAAGGAAGTCAGGAATGTGAGCTGTCCTTCACTGTAGAGATGATATGGCTGGGGAGAAGCCAGAGATAAAAGAACTCATGCACACACATAGACCTGTGTCATTATAGGTGTTCCTATTAACCTGGATCACTGTTCTGGCCACATGCATACTTATACCTCCTACCAGAGCCTGTCCAGGAAGAACTCACCTCATTCAAAGTGAGTAATTAAAATTTTTAAATAACTAGCATAAAAAGTGTACAAAGATTATATAGACACACACAAAAAAATAGAAAAGGTGATTTAAAAAATATAGACAGATGCACACAATGAGAAAAGTACTTCTAGAAAAAAAGATGAAAATTATTGCCACAAACAATGTATATGTTTTGACTAAACATACTGCCTAAGGTTTGGGAAGAAAAAAGGTAATTGATTCTATTAAAAAAATCCCCCAATAAGAGGTTAAATAGTGAGACTATAGAAATAACTACTTGAGCTGATGGATAAAAAAAATAAAATCATTCACAGAAATAAAGTCAGACTATGAGCTTTTGCAAACAGGATTGGCAGGCATGGACAACATGAAATAATAAAAATAGAGTTTAAAGAGATTACAAAAAAAATGACAGATCCAGGACAGGCAAAAGAAGAAAAGAAACCAAGTAACAGAACAAAAACATATTAAAGACATAGTTTAAAAAGCAATTACTAAAATAAAATAGGATTAGAATCTTCAAACTGAAGGGCATGCTTTATATCAGGAAACAATTTGTCACAGTATGATGCTCACAAAAACACATCTCAGAAATAGTATTAGGATTCAAACATAAAGAATTCTCTCATCCAGGCAAAAGAACAATATAAGGATAAGTAGCAAAGCCCTAAGCAGCAAGGCAGTGGAGAAATGTCTACAAAATACTCAATAAAATGATTGTGACATAAGATTTTTATCCTAGCTTGGATAACACAATCTACATATATATAAAAGACTAATATGCAAAGTGTCCCCTTGGGAGTTTGACCAGGAGACTGGGAGTTTGATCACTTGCTATGACATGTGCTGACCACCAGGAAGCGGAGCAGAACAAAGGAAGGCCCCAGCCAGCCCAGATTGCCAGCCAGGCCTAGGAACCCTACCTGTGAATTAATTTCATGCACCAGGCCTCTAGCCAATAAATAGCATACTAACAAAAATTTTGAGACTGAAAAAAATTATGTAAATAGCTGATTCCAACATCTTTTATTTATCAGGAGGAAATGTATCATTTGGAATTACTAAATTATATAATTAAAAATGGATAGAGTTAAAGTATAAAGGTATTCACTAAGGAATAAAACTCTAAATTGCTTCCATAGCTGCTTCATTATTATAAATAATGCTTAAATGAACCTATTGGGGGGAGGGAAGCTGTGGCATATATTTTTGATTTTTCAGATATATACCCAGAAGTGGAATTGTTGGGTCATAAGACAGTTCTATTTTTTAATTTTTTGAGAAACCGCCATACCACAGTGGCTATACTAATCTGAATTCCCACCAACAGTGCACCAGGAGGGATACGTTTCCTCCACATTCTTACCAACACTTGTTATTTGTTGACTTATCAATGACTAGAGGACCAGTGAACGAAATTCATGCAGACAAAACGTATTTATCAAACTGTTCATAGATATAAATGCAGATTTGCATGTTTAAAGGCTGTTTTACAAATTAAGTATGTATAATTAAGATCATGGGCAATTAATTCCACTCCCTGCTAAGCAATTTGACATAATCATCCTTGGCTAAATCTTGAACCTCCTACTATCTGATAATACTTCCTTCCTATCCATTCACTTGTAATTGGGAGGAAAAAGTACCATGTTTGGTACATTTTTCTTAGATCTAATAAAAGTAGAAACAAATAGATTAAGTTGTCTAACATATGACTTCATTTAGATTTCAGAAAGAAAATGGGTTATAAAAACAACAACACGCTAGTAGGTGCTATGTTGCCCTGATTTAATTCTCTCACAGTATTTCTGAAAAGCAGAAACAAATATCACATTCTTATGAAAGGACACCGAGGTTAGGAAGGATAAATATCCTAACCAAGGTCATATAGCTAAAAAGTGGATTATAGTACTATCTGACTACAAACTTCTTTTATGACTTTTCTTTGCTACCATTTTTTTCCTTCTTTTCTTTAAACATTTATTGTCCATTTATTATGTACTAAGCATTATCACAGAAATGAGTGACCAAGATCCCAGGAAGCCCAAAATCCAAGGCTGTGTTATTCATATAGTAACACATAGCTAGGAGTACAAGAAATGTGGCTAGTATCAATGGAGATGTGCTGCAAGTTATATAACACATTAGATTTTCAAAGATTTATAAGAAAAGGATATAAAATGCAACAGATATAAAATAGTAATTTTTCACATTAATTACATGAAATAATAAATGGTATATATAATAGGTTAAATAAAAATGCATTTAAAATGTATTTCTTCTGTTTTTCTCTACTTATTTAATGTGGCTATTAGAAAATATTGATTTATAAATGTGTCTCATATTTTTATTTCTTTTGTATATCACTAGTGTCCTCGCCATCTTGCTTCAGGCCATGTTAAATGAATTACCTACCTGTAACTTAAAAATGTATATTCCAGAATTATTTTTGAATAAGAAATACCTATAAAATTAGTATGGAATGTATCTTCCTGCCACCATTAATATTTACTGACTAAATTCAATCTGTCCCGAAATTTTAGGAATCAGCTTAACTAAAATTAGCTAAACCCTATTGGCTTTCCTTTTCCTGGTAGAGTGCATAAGGAACAGAGAACTGCCTGGATTCAAGATGTAGGTATCCTTGTAATAGGTTAAAACAGCTTTTTTACATCTTACAATTATCTCTTAGAGATTTGCTGAACACTTTTAATATAGCATTCATTTCTCTCAGCATGAATGATTGTTTATAATTTGTTACATTAAATATAGTTTTCACATTTTTAAAGATGAGGCAGGATGTGTTTTCAGACAATAAAATACTTGTGTCTTTATGGAATGTCTATTAATGTAAGCAGTGGGGAGCTTTACAAGAAATCTATCTTTTCTATTATATTGTTAAATACTGCAAAAGCAATATAAACTAAATTATAATTCAGTATAAAGGCTAACACTCTAAAATTGTAGCAGGATGTAATTATATTATCAATAAGCTTGTAAGATTAATTGAAAATGTAATTCTAAAATATATGTACAGTAGTATCACCAAATTTAGATGGTAGAGAATCAGAGTTTTGAGACAAAAATTCTCAAAAACAAATTTACACTACTCTTTAGTTCATTTTTTGGTACACTATAGATATTTATGTACAAAAATATCATTCTATAAGCTCATTCTTTATTGAATCAGTATATTTTATCTTGAAATATAACCTTAAAATATCTCAATTTTATAGTTAAGAAGCAAAATATTTAGATACATATAAGACAATATAAAGATAGATAAAGTAGTACAATAAAAATAGAACAAAAACTCAGAATGAGAAGCCTTGAGCTAGTTGCCAACTTTTAGATATTTAGTTTCTCCATTGTAGAATTTGGGGGGATAGGTGACCATAAAATTAAAAGGGCAAATGGAGACCATCTAAATGTACACAAAGCAAGCAACATGCCCCCTCACCCTTCTCCAGCAGTTGTGAAACAGTGGATTCCTGTATTAAGTTAAATGTATTTAGAATTTTATTATTTTAAAATCTATTTTCCACTTCCAAAATGAGTTGAGCATTCATCCCTCTCCCCTTTCTTTCTTTAGCTGTTTTCAAATGGTATCGGATGGAGGAACAAATAACATACCTTTTTTTCTTCCCTGATAATGAATAGTATGGACTGAATTGTGTCCCCCCAGATTTATAGTATGTGAAATCCTTATTCCCTGTGGGATGGTATTTGGAGATGGGGCCTTTGGGCAATAATTAGGTTTAGATGAGGTCATAAGGTGAAGTCCTCATGATGGGATTAATGCACTTCTAAGACCAGATCTCTCTCTCTCTCTCTCTCTCTCTCTCTCTCTCTCTCTCTCTCTCTCTCTGCTCTGCTGAAAATCCATGTGACAAGGTGGCTACGTATAAGCCAAGAAGAAAGTTCTCATCAGAAACCATTCATGCTGACACCCTGATCTCAGACTTACAACCTCCAGATTGTGAGAAAATATTTCTGATGTTTAAGCCACCCAGTGACTATGGTATTGTTTTTTTCAACCCAAGCTGACTAATTTACTGAATAACCCCTGATAGGATAGACAGGTGAAGAAGCTGAAGAGTTGCTACATTGGTACGTGGGGGAGAATTCTCTGTCATTGGGAGAAAATAATGGACATTTATGTCCAATTAATGAAATGAACATACTCTATTAAAGTTGAAATAAAAAAAATTAATTTATACAGCCACTAGATTTTTAAGAATATTTAAAATGTTTTTTTAATTATGATTTACATTTCATATTAGTTTGTATTAGTTTCAGGTGTACAGCATAGTGGTTAGATAATCATGCACTTTACAAAGTGCTCCCCCTCATATTTCCAGTATCCAACAAGCAGTATACATAGTTATTACAATACTAGAGGCCTGGTGCATGAAAATTTGTATACTGGAGTGGGGTCCCTCAGCTGGGCCTCCCCCTCTCACAGTCTGGGAGCCCTCAGGGGATGTCTTACTGATGACTTAGGCCCTCTCTCCACAAGGAGCAGGCCTAAGCCGCAGTCTGCCCTCCCACTGCAGGAGGCAACCCACTGATCAGGGGAAGGTGCCACCCCCATTACCCACTCATTGTTACTGCCACTGCCACCCCTACAGCTGTGAGGCCTGAGCCCCAGGCCTTGTAGCTGCGGCCCTTGCTGCCTTCTCTAGGCCCTCATAGCCACTGGGGCTCATGGTTGTCTGAACCCCGGCCTTGCAGCCACTGTGGCTTTGTCCATAAGGACGTCCGGAAAACGTCTGCTCTAATTAGCATATTATCCTTTTATTAGTATAGATTGTTTACCATATTTCCTATGTGGCACTTTATTTCTCCATGACTATTTTGTAGCTATCAATATGTACCTCTCAATTCCTTCACCTTTATCACCCAGTCCCCCAACCCCCCCACCCCTCTGGCAACCATTATTCTGTTCTTTGTAACTATGAGTGTATTCTTTTCTGTTTTGTTTGTACTGTTCTTTAGATCTCACTTATAGTGAAATCATATGGTATTTGTATTTTTCTAACTGAATTATTTTACTTAGAATAGTATCTTTTCTAGGTCAATTCATGCTATTGCAAATGGTAAGAATTCATTATTTTTTATAGCTAAGTAATGTTCCATTGCATATATATGCTACCACTTTTTATCCAATCATCTAATTATGGGCACTCAGATTATTTGCATAGCTTGACTAATGTAAATAATGTTGCAATGAACATACAGGTGCATATATTGCATATATTCTTTCAGATTAGTCTTTGGGTTTCTTTAAATACATACCCAGATGTGGAATCACTGAGTCATAAGGAATTCCATTTTTTATTTTTTATAAACCTTTAAACTCTTTTCCACCGTGGCTTCACTAATCTGCATCCCCACCAACAGTGCATGAGGGTTCCCTTTTCTCCACATCTTTGCCAATATTTGTCATTTGTGGATTTACTGATGATAGCCATTCTGACAAGTGCGAGATGATATCTCACTAAAGTTTTAATTTCCATTTCTCCAATGATTATTGATATTGAGCATCTTTTCATATGTCTATTGGTCACCTGTATGTAGTCTTTGGAGGAGTTCTATTCAGATTCTTTGCCCATTTTTAATTTTTTTTGTGTTGGGTTATATGACTTCGTTATAAATTTTAGATATTAATCCTTTATCAGAAGTATCATTGGAAAATATGTTCTACCATTCTCTGGGTTGACTTTTCATTTTGCTGATGGTTTCTTTTGCTGTGAATAAACTTTTTAATTTGATGTACTTCTGTTGGTTTATTTTTCCTATTGTTTCCCTTGCCTAAGATGATATATCAGCTATGAGAAATGTTTGAGATATTACTGCCTATTACATCTTCTCTGAGTTTTCTGGTTTTGAGTTTTAAATTTAGTCTTTAATCCATTTTGCATTTATTATGTTATATAGTGTAAGAAACTTGTCTAGTTCTTTTTATGCATGTATCTGGGTAATTTTTTTTTTATGGTGGTGGTAGGGTGGTGGTGGTGGTGGTGGTTGTGTGTGTGTTTTTTTGCAATTATCCCAACACCATGTACTGAATAGACTATCTCTACCCCATTGTATGTTCTTGCCTTCTTTATCAAATATTGACCATGTAGATGTGAGTTTATTTCTGGGCTCTCTAATTTGTTCCATTGATCTATATGTCTGCTTTTATGCTAGAACCATGCTGTTTGGATTACTATAACCTTGTAGTGTACTTTGGTTACAGGGTAGTGTGATTCCTCCGGCTTTGTCCTCAAGATTGCTGAGGTTATTCAGAGTCTTTGTGGTTTCATATAAATTTTTGGATTATGTGTTCTAGTTCTGTGAAATACATCATTGGTATCTTCATAGTAATTGCATTGAATCTATAGATTTCTTTGGTTAGTAGGTAGTTGATAGGTAGGTGGATAGATAGACAGATGATGAAAATGTTTTACTATTTTTTTTCTTACCTAGGAAAATTCTAGGCTACCAGGAATAGATATGAGCCCTAAAAAAATTAAAAAGAGCATTAAACCCCTCTAGAGTCAGACTTTCTTAAATGTTCTCATTTTATTATTTTTATGATGTCTTGCCAGTTCAGTCAAGTTTTTAAAATTATTTTTTAATATTTAACTAGATTTTTTAGGTGCTCTACAACCCAGGATTCTTTCCTTACATGGTTGTTCACCATATTTTCAGAAACACACACATACAGACCTATATTTTTTCAGCTGTTGTTTTCACTCAAAATGAAAACAGTATATTTGAGTTCCATGGATGAAAGTATGTATTCTAACAAATTAAATAACCTTCCTTATTGAACAGAAAAATAAATATGAAACCTGATACCACTCTTTGAGGAAATAAAATAGCAGAATGTTCATTCACCCAACACTTGGCACTCCTTATGTGCCAAGAATGAGTCTGGAACTAAAGGGTCTGGTAGCAAAAATAAGCAAAACTATTAGAATTCATGGAAATTACATTCTAGCCGGAGGAGGCTGACTAAATCAGAAAAGTAAAATAGACAATATGTCCTGATGCCTTAAATGTTAGAGATCCAAACAGAGCAGGTGAGGCACATGGGGCTGGAGGTACGGTTGCTACTGTGACAGGCTATTCAGGGATGTCCTCATTGATATGGAGACATTTGGATAAAGCCTAGAAGTAGTGAAGTGATGCCTGTGACATCTCAAGGAAAGAGCTTTCCAGACAAAGAGAACATGAAGTGAAAAGTTTCTGAATTGGACATATTAGTTTTGAAGTGCTTATTGAAAGTCTATACAGAAATGCTGATTAAGCAGTTGAATGTGAGCTGAAGTTCAAGGGAATAACCAACCAGGAGATATAAATTTGAAGTTATCAGAATATAAATGGTACTTAAAGCTGTGAATTACCAAAGGAATGAATATAGGTAGAGAAGAAATTCAAAAATTGATTGCCACGCCTCTTATGAGCGTTAGGGGCCCCAAGACTCCCAATGAGAGTTGTTTTTTGTTTTTGTTTTAATTGTTGGTTTAGAGGTGAACGGGTTGAATAGTGGTGCTCTACAAAACAAAACTTTAAAAAATATTTCAAAAGTTTCTGGGCCACATCTATCAGAGAATAAATATAGTATGGTGGAAGGAAAAGATGCCAGGGAATTGAGAAGCCAATGAGTAAGAGGGCTTATTTATTTGGATATCAAAATGACAAAGTTATTGTAAGACTAGTGCTAGAGAAAGTTGAAAGGGTCTGGGGACAAAAATGTTTAAGATATAAGAGAATGGATACAAATCAATAGATGGCTGTAAGAAGGAGAGGCAATGAAGGATATCATTTGATGACATGATATTCAAAGCCAGGAATTCAAAGGAAGAGGAAGGGAGATGGTCTGAAAACGGTATGAGGAATAAAGAGGTAACACCCACTCCCATCTCCAATGCCAGAGCTGTGAGGCATAGGAGAGAAGACCATCACCAACCACCCTGAAGAGCAGCAAAGGAAGAAATATCCTCGTAGTTAGGAGCAGGGCCCGGATATCTGTTAGACCATAAGGATGAAGAAAACCCTTAGAAGAGAGTAATGCTTTGAATTTTTGCTAGTCCCTGGTGATGAATTCAGGGAGAACAGTCCATGGGAGTCAGGAATGGGAAGGGTAAAAAGACATACAGAATTGTATCAAGAGTGAATGGGGTTTTGGTGATAAGAGGTGACCTGACATCCCAGGTGTCTTGTCGAGATTGATGGGTGACAGAATTAAAGAAAAATGCTTAAAGAGATTCATCCTAAGGGTCTCAAGGCTGTGAACTTGAAAAGTAAGAACAGGTAAAAAAAAAATTCTTGCCAAGACCAGAGTCTGTGGACCTATCTTCTTTTCTCCGATCCACAATTATGTATGAGAGGTTTTAATATCTGAGAAGCCATACAGGAAAAAGAAAAATTTCTAGCCGTTACATCCCTTTTGTTGAGGTCAGTTTCATTCTTTTCTTGAGGTTTCCAGGTGATGAAAGTAAAGTCCAGAAAATTAAAGGGTCTTGCACCAGGCCACAAGGAGAGCTCATCCTTATGTAGAGCAATGTGGGCTTCTTTGACACATCTACCTTCACTCAGAGCTTACTTTGGAAAAAGTCTGTTAAAGCATGTATGCCATGCTCCTAGTCCCTTAGAACGGGAGTGGGGAACCTTTTATTTTGCCAAGGGCCCCTTGGGTATTTCTAACATCATTCTCAGGCCATACAAAATTTTCAGCTTAAAAATTAGCCTGCTATATTTGGACAAACATTTAATTGACTCATCCCTAATGCCTTGGCAGGGCCAGACCAAATGATTGCTTGGGTCTTATATGGCCCATGGGCCAGACGTTCCCCACCCCTCCCTTAGAACCATAAAGATGGGGAGAAAGTTTTCAAATTACTAGTAAAAGGGGCTCTTGAGTAATACAAGTTAAAGAGTAAGCTTCCGAATTTATTGAACTATGGGGGTAAACAGGTAGATTCAAGGTCTGAAACACAATGCCTGCCATAACAATGGCAAAAACAGCTGAAACCTGGGAAAGCCACAGTGATTGTGTTATACAATAACAAAAACCTCACTTCCAGAGTTTAAGCTGTGATAGTGTAAGTCAGTGTGTCTTGTGCTGCTGGTAATATTCCCTTTAGGATAGGTTCAAAACTAGACCACCATCACCAGATTTTTTATTATGATTTATAGTTTATACCTAGAGAATTATAGCTAATAATTATAACTCAACTTTATTCAACATCAGGATATATATTACATACTTTATGAGCATTATCTAAAAACTTTGAGGTTGGTATTGTTATTATTCCCTATTGAACTAATAAATCAATGGGTGATTAACTTGTATACATTACATGAAAACTGGCAGAAACTCTAACCTCAATGGAGTAACTAAAATAATTCCAGTGCCTTCACTCTTAATCACTGTTATATGATTTTAAAAGGCAAGGCTTCAAGCAGTGCAAGACATATACATTTATATATAACTAGTGGCCCAGTGCATGAAATTCATGTGCATGGGGGGGAGAGGGGAAAGGTGTCCCTCAGCCCAGCCTGCACCCTCTCCAATCTGGGACTCCTCAGGAGATAACCAGCTGTGGGCTATCCCTCTCACAATCCAGAACTGCTGGCTCCTAACCACTGGCCTGCCAGCCTGATTGCCTCTAACTGCTTCCCTGCCTGCTTGATTGCCCTTATCCACCTCTGCTTCAGCTCACATCAGGGACCCAGAATTCCCTTCTTCTGCTGATCACAGCCATCTGGGATCCAGGCTTTCCTCCCTCTGGTCAGTCATAGACGCCCAGGCCAGCTACAGCCACAGGGAATGGTGGTCAGGTGGCTTTTCCTGGGCTATAGCTGCAAGTGCTGGTGCCCAGGACTGCAGAGTGGGCGGCTTCTCCATCTCCTGAGCCACAGACAGCCTCAGGTGCTGGGACCCGGTGTCTCTGTCACCCCCAGGATATGGGGCAGGCAGACATGAAGCTTCTGTTGCTGGCTGCAGCCTGGAATAATGGGGCAGGCAGCTTCTTGGTCTCCATGGCTGCAGCCAGCCTCAGATGCTGGCACCTAACTTCTCCAACTTCCACAGGCCTGGAGAGGCTGGAGGGTAAGGCTGCTGCCATCTTTTCAGGTTAATTTGCATACTCACTCTGATTGGCTTTTAGGTATAGCAGAGTGATGGTAATTTGCATGTTTCTCTTTTATTAGTGTAGATGTATAGATTCATATAATGATATATAATGTACATCTACACATATAAAACCTTAATATGCAAATAGACTGAATGGCAGAACAATTGAACAAAGAAACTAGTAACTATGACATGTGCTGACCACCAGTAGTCGCATGCAGAACATGGTGGACGTCGGCAGCAGGTGGCAGAGCTCAGAACATGGAAGGTGTCAGCCGAGGAAGAATGGTGGAGCAAGTGAACAGGGGCACCAGACCGAGGCAGGATGCTGTCATCTGGGCATGACCCTGGTGGTTACTGAAAATGCTTTGCTCCCACGTGCTGCCTTCTCACCTGGTGCTTGCATCTGCTGCCCATGCCAGAGCTGCCTCTCACACCTGATGCCGACGCCCAGCGTCAGCTCTGATCGCTCAGTGCCAAAAAGAGGGTGAGAGTGACAGCTGCCAGGCCCGATCACCCCTCAGGACTTCTCCACCTCCCCCTGCTCCTAAGGGGCGATCAGGGCCGGCAGCTGCCACTTGCACCCACTACCCACATTGGCCCTGCTCGCACCTGCTGCTGGCACCAGCCCCTATCACTCACACACACTGATGGCACCAGCCCCAATCACTCCATGCTGTCAGCAGGTATGAGCCAGGTGAGTGCCATCAGTGCATTGGGAGCAGTGGTGGCAGGAGTGGTGCTGCCCGCAGACATTGGTCTGGGGGCTGAAGCAGGAGGGGCTGGGCATGGGCACAGAGGATGGGCCAAGACCCTCTCCTGTGCCCACCACAGCCTTAAAGCCCACAGTTCCTTTCAAGGTGCCTGAATTCACACACTGGACCCCTAGTTTTATATATAACTAGAGGCCTGCTGCATGGAATTTGTACACTCAGGGGGACGTCCCTCAGCCTGGCCTGCGCCCTCTCACAGTCTGGGAGCACTTGGGGAATGTCTCACTGACAGCTTAGGAACAAGTTCTGCAGGTGGAGAGCAGGCCTAAGCTGGCAGTCAGACATCCTTAGCCCTACCACAAAGGTGGAGAGTCTCCCACCACCACTGCTGTGCTCGCCAGCTATGAGCCCAGCTTCTGGCTGAGCAGCACTCTCCCTGTGGGAGCCAGCTCCTGCATTGAGGGGGATTGGGCTGAAAGCAGTTCTCCGACATCCTCCGAGTAGTCCTAGAGAGGGCACAGGCCAGGCCACAAGACCCCAACAGTGCATGATTGGGGCCAGGAAGGAATGCAGGAGGTTGGCCAGCCAGGGAAGGACCACAAGAGGGCTCCAGGGCATATCTGGCCCATCTCACTCAGTCCTGATTGGCCAGACCCCAGCAGCAAGCTAACCTACAAATCAGAACATCTGCTCCCTGGTGGTCAGTGCATGTCATCGCAAGCGATTGAGCACCCTTAGCATATCCTTAACATATTACACTTTTATTGGTTGGACAGACAGACGACCAAGCACTTAGCAAATTAGGCTTTAATTATACAGGATGACATATAAGTCAAATGGACAGAAATAATGACTTTGCCTTAATTCCTACATTCTAATTGCCTTTCCTTTTTCATTTAGTAAGAATTATTTATTTATTTTTTATTTTTAAACGGGCAATTTTTATTTAAGAGCCAGTAAATTACCAGACATCCCAGAGGAAACCACCAGGTCTACATTTCCTCAAAATTTCATTCTATTACTAAGTACATTCTATTACTAAGTATGCCTCAGTGACTGTCTCAGACATTCAGTGAAGCTGTAACTTACTAAACAGAGTTCTAATAATAATGTGAAGAAAAAGCCCTGTTGTGCAAATTTTTAGACAATAGCCTTAAAATGAACTAAAAAATTAATAAGCACATAAAAATTATTCCTTAGTTTTCACCCAAGGCGCAAAGTCAGGACCACACCAAGGTTACTTAAAAAGAAAATCCACACATTTCACATTTTACTAATAACCTACATAAATAAATTGCTGGTCACAAGCCTTCAGATATTTCTGCCCTTATTTTAAAAATATGTTCCAATTATGAAAAGAAGTGGTTTGGCTGAAAACAAGACAAAATAAAACAAAAACCTCACATACCACAAAGCAGTGATGAAATTCCCACTCTTATTTGATTAAAAATACATTTCATTTTAAGGGGGAAAAAGAATAGCTACCCTATAGCATATGGAAATAAAGATTTTTATTGCAATTTTTTTACACTTTCAGCATGTTCAACCTTCCAACTCCCCAGGAAGTTATATGAGTACTAAGAGACATATCATAAAACTAATAATCTGCCCAACAATTTGATTTTAAAGCACATAAACTAAGCTGCATAACATTTTTTGTATTTTAATGGTATATCTGCAGTCTACATAAAATTAGTAAACAAGAACTAAAAGTTACTGGCTAGTCCTATTGTTTTGTATGTTAATATTTTTTACTGTTACTAGAGGCCTGGTGCAGAAAATTCATGCATGGGGGAGTGGAGGGAGTCCCCTCCACACAGCCTGTACCCTCTTCAATCTGGAACCCCTTGAGGGATATCTGCCAGTTTAGGCCCAATCCCTGGTCCTCCCAAAAACCTGCTTGTTCAGTCTTTTGGTCGTCCCTCACTAATGCCCCTGCCATCTTGTGAGGGTGTGAAGGTCAATTTGCATATTACCTCTTTATTATATAGGATTATAGGATTTTACTTTTCCCATTTATTTTCTTTTAGCAGTTATAATATTTTTGTCTAATATGCAGAAACAGACACACAGATACATAAAAAATTATATTCCACTTAAGTGGATTTTTCTTTTAATTTACCTTTACTCATTAATTCATTAAACTAATGTTTATTAATGCCTAATATGAGCCATTTACTTATCACTGTGATAAGTAGGAGTCTTCAGTTTATATGAAGCTATGGTTCTATTAGTAAATATTTCAGCAGAAAAGTTTTGTACATATACAATTACTAGAAAATTTCAAAACATATCTTATCTGTGACTTCCCATTCTTCCAGCCTTCCTCTCATAATTTAATGGGGATTCATTCTCAACGCATATTTTAGAAAGGCCTTTACCTTTTCTTTAGCATTAAGCAAATATTGGTCAAGCCCCTGCCGAGTAAGCTCTGAGTATATGGGAAAATAAGGCTTAAATCAATTTATATATTCTGATTAAAACCATGAGAATTCCTGAACTTCTCAATAAGCTAAGAAATTCCTCCATAAAGGAAAGACACCCGCAATTTATCTTAAATCAGGCGTCTTCAAACTACGGCCCTCGGGCCACATGCGGCCCGCAGAGGAGTCTGATCCAGCCCGCCAGGTTTTTTGGGCAGTGAGCGCAGCCGAGGTGTTACAGTAGGAATTAGTAGTTCATATAGTCCGGCCCTCCAGCTCTCTGAGGGACCGTGATCTGGCCCCCACTTTAAAAAGTTTGAGGACCCCTGTCTTAAATGGATGGTTTTTTAAATCAGGTTCCCATCAACTTTTAGGATGATCCTGGATAAATTATAAATGTCACAGATTTAGTAGGACTTTCACTTATGAGGTAGTTAAGGGCTGTAAGTCCCAGCTTTCAGGGTTGTCAGATTTCAAGGTTATTACCTATTAAAACAAATCTATCCATTAAACCTATGCTTTATGAAGAATTTTTTACAGCATTTACTTCTTCACATATGCATTCAATTCTAGACTCAACTGAGACCCATGCATTATTCTACTACCTCAGGGCCTCAAATTATCTGATCAAGCCTTAAAATAATTTAAGCTATGGAGCAACATAATATCTATCCTATATAATCCTATG
The DNA here is from genome assembly GCF_014108245.1 of Pipistrellus kuhlii. Taxonomy (NCBI): domain Eukaryota; kingdom Metazoa; phylum Chordata; class Mammalia; order Chiroptera; family Vespertilionidae; genus Pipistrellus; species Pipistrellus kuhlii. Next base: position 49,524,597 of record NW_023425584.1, read on the forward strand.
TAATAAAAGCCTAGTATGCTAAGTGTCCAATCAACCAGTTGGCTATTTAACCAATCAAAGTGTAGTATGCTAATGATATGCTAAGGCCACTCAATCGCTCACTATAATGTGCACTGACCAGTAGGGGGCAGATGCTCTGGCTGGTAGGTTAGCTTACTGCTGGAATCTGGCCGATTGGGGACTAAGTTAGACAGGACAGACATGCCCTAGAGCCCTCCAGCAGTCCCTCCCTGGCTGGCCAAACCTCCCGCATCCTTCCCCAGCCCCAATTGTGCACTGGTGAAGTCCCTTGCCCTCTCGCATTCAGGACCCCTCAGGGGATGTTGGAGAGTTGGTTTCAGCTAGATCCCACAAGCCAAGAGACCCCACTGGTACAAAAATTCATGTGCCAGGTCTCTAGTAAAGGATAATATGCAAATCAATCAAACTGCGCAACAACCAGGAAGCAGGCCTAAACCAGCAGTTGGACATCGCCTGAGGGCAAAGGCTGGGCTGAAGGACCACCCTGCTCCCAGTGCATGAAGAATGTCATATATTGGGCCTCTAGACTAGTATATATATATATATATATATATATATATATATATATATATATATCCCTAAGCAAGCAAATGACTGAACAACCAAATGACCAAACAGTAAACAACAAACAACTGGTCAACCGGTTGACCGGTCACTATGATGCACACCGACCATCAGGGGGCAGACATTCGATGCAGGAGCTTCCCTCTGGTGGTCAGTGTGCTCTCACAGCCAACATCCCATGATTCCGTCCCCTGGCTGGCCAGCCCCAATGGCCCTGATCAGGCCGAGTAACCTGCCGTGGCCCCTCCCCTTGGCCAATTTCCCATGGCCCCGATTGGCCCCAATCACCAGCCAAGCTGAGGGACCCCACCGATGGACGGATTTGTGCACTAGGCCTCTAGTAGAAAATATTAATCTGTTGTATCTGTTTAAGATTATAATATTATATTCACAAATATATTAATAGATTGGGGGGAAATTGGTTAGATTAATGAAAATGTGTTTCATGAGCCTCCACTTGATGCTGAAATCCCTTCTATAATAATCCAAATAAATCAAGGCTGGTAAATTTATAGTTGCATAAGATAATTTTATGTAAAAGCGACTTGATAACCCAAGGAGGCACTCATTTGGAAATTTTTCAAAATTTTCTCCCAAAATTAATCAAGAGTTTTTTTCTTAACAACAGCCTGAAGCTTAAGTACGAGTCATAAGTTTAAAAGAAGGAAGAATACACAAAATAGTTTCTTTGAATCAAAAGTCCCTAGGTCTTCAAGTAGCTCACCAAGTTCCAAAGAGTATTCTCAATCACATTTCAGGAATTTTAAAGAATCATCTATATTTTCTTTTAAAGAATTGTGTGGTTTAAAAAAATGCATAGTTTAACTATTGAGAAACTTTAAAATTTATTTTAAAAAATGCATCCTTATAATTTCCTAACAGTTTCAAAATTCATACTCATCAAAAAGCCCAATTTCTGAAGTTGGAAAAAGGAGCTAATAAATTATTAGTAGCTATTTCTGAAATCTCTTTTTGACACAGTATTTGAAATGAGATATAAATGAAATGATTGTTCACTTTGCATTTTAAATGAATGCAAAATAATGAAAATCACTGCTACCCACACTTATCCAATGAGACTCACCGCCCTCTTTTGGAAGCCACGTGGAAGAGCGGGCTCTGAGTGCTGTGGACGAACCAAATTTGATGTTGGGGAAGATCTGTGAGTCCAACATTCTGTTTTAGAAACATAAAGGTAGAGTTTCGAGTTATTTAATAGTCCCTGTTTAGAAATGCAAACTTTCCATTTTCTTATGTATTTTTAAACTACATAATTCTTTCAAAGAAAATATAGATGATTCTTTAAACATATAGTTGGCATTCATTAAATAGTAAATAAATGACTAACTTATAAGACCCATTAGTCTAGTCTAGTAGTTGGCAAACTGCGGCTCGCGAGCCACATGCGGCTCTTTGGCCCCTTGAGTGTGGCTCTTGCATAAAATACCATGGCCTGGGCGAGTCTATTTTGAAGAAGTGGCGTTAGAAGAAGTTTAAGTTTAAAAAATCTGGCTATCAAAAGAAATTTCAGTAGTTTTACTGTTGATATTTGGCTCTGTTGACTAATGAGTTTGCCGACCACTGGTCTAGTCATCACTCATGTGGTCACACTCATGCTGGTGAAGATCTGAAGTACCTCTAATATAACAAAGTCACATTGCCAAGGGAAAATATAAGAAGTCGAATAAGTAATTATTCAGACAATTTTGTACAACTCCATTTGAGATTCTAGAATTTATTTGTATGCCACCAAGAACTGGGCCAAGATAAACTAATTAGTCATAGTTTGTTTTGCTTTCTTCTAGCTGATTCATGGTTAAAGGTTTTTTAAAACCCTGAGCCAAAGCTCCAAATTAGAACTACTAACTGCATGTTTAAAAAATTATTCCCTATTAATGAAAGATTCTAAAGGTGGACCATAATTCTTCCTCTTAAGCAAAATATTTTACAAACATTAAATTGAAATGATAGAGCTGTGGACTCAATCCCCAGTGTGGGACTTGCAAGAGGCATCTGATCAATAATTCTCTCTCATCATTGATATTTCTATCTCTCTCCCTCTCCCTTTCCTCTCTGAAATCAATAAAAAATATATTTTAAAAATGTAGATGTTGCCGAAACCGGTTTGGCTCAGTGGTAGATGTTGCCGAAACCGGTTTGGCTCTGAGGACTGAAAGGTCCCAGGTTTGATTTGGGTCAAGGGCATGTACATTGGTTGCGGGCACATCCCCGGTAGGGGGTGTGCAAGAGGCAGCTAGTCGATGTTTCTCTCTCATCGATGTTTCTAGCTCTCTATCCCTCTCCCTTCCTCTCTGTAAAAAATCAAAATATATTTTTAAAAATGTATATGTTATATTTCAAATGCACCAAATATTATCAACTGAAAAATGCTCTTTAATAAATGAGTGAGTAGCAAATGAATTTCCTTAGTGGAAAATCAACCTTTAGAATATACTCCCATTTATCATTATTGTCATAAAAAGAGTATGTTAATGTATGATATTAATTTTTGAAGTTAAAATTCAAAGGTACTTTAAAGAATTTCACTTCCTTGAACTTAAGTTTTTAAAAAGCAGAAGTATTGCCCTGATCGGTCTGCCTGTGGACTGAAGGGTCCCAGGTTCAATTCTGGTCAAAGGCGTGTACCTTGGTTGAGGGCACATCCCCAGTAAGTGGGGTGCAAGAGCCAGCTGATTGATGTTTCTCTCTCACCAATGTTTCTGACTATCCCCCTCCCTTCCTCTCTGTAAAAAAATCAATAAAATATATATTTTTTAAAGCAGAAGTATTTAATTTTGTTTTCCCTCTGCAAGTCAGACATAGATAATTTGGGGAAAATGAAATAAATCATACATTTAAAAGATTCTATCCTAGTTCTTCATGTATTATTCAAAGAAATTTCTTTCATTGGACTAATATTTTTATGGCCTACCTAACATGTTAAAAAATAGTATTTTTCAAGGCATCTTCAGGGGAATTATAAGAAGTTTACATACAACTGCTCTCATAGGGTCCATTTGTCTTGAACAGGAACTTTTTTTTATTTACTTTAAACCCCTGGGCACTAGGTTTTGGTTGTTGTTTTGTTTTTGTTTTAAATCTTTATTGTTGAAAGTATTACAGATGTCCCTCTTTTGTCCCCATTACCCTTTCGAACCCACACCCATCCCAGGCCTTCACCACACTATTGCTGTGTCCATGGGTTATGCATATAGGCATACAAATTCTTTGGTTAATCTCTTCCCACCCACCCCCACTTTCTCTCTGAGTTTCAATGGTCTGTTCCATGATTCTATGTCCCTGAATTTAGTTGGTTCATCATCTTATATTGTTCTTTAGATTCCACATGTGACTGAGATCAAGCCAAAGTTGTTTTTCTCTGACTGGCTTATTTCACTTTGCATAATATTCTCCAGGTCTCTCCATGCTATCCCAAAGGGTAAGAGGGTAAGAGATGCTTTTTTTTTTTTTTTTTTTTTTACCACTGTATAGTATTCCCTGGTGTAAATGTACCACAGCATTTGAGTGTCACAAACAGCTGGTCAATTGATGTTAATTAGCCCCAGAGCCTAGCCCTGCACTGTTAACAATCCCACCTGACTTCCTGACTAATTCCATTTTCTTTTCTGTTGCTAAGTTTCCTTATCTTGATTATGTGGAAAACTATTGTATAATAATAAAAGCATAATATGCTAATTGTCCCATCCAGACAATTTTTCAGATGAAGCCGGGGCTACAGAGGAAGCACAAGTCCTGGGTGCCTGACGGCAGCCGGAGGGAAGCCCGGGTCCTGGGTGCCAGAGGGAAGCTGGTGCCGGAAGCCAGGGAAAGGAAGGCCTACTTTTGCATGAATTTCACGCATCAGGCCTCTAGTATTTCAATAAAAATTTCAGTGTAATAGCATTTTATCTGTCTATTTAAGCAAAGGTTTTTAAAAACCCTGAGCTATAATGTCCCAAAACAATTATTTCTTTCCTTTCGCATTTCCACCACACTTCTAATATTAATAAAATGATGCTAACTGCTAAGGAAACAAGCTAGTGTCTTAAGGTAGCTAGAAATCTGGGTGGATTTAAGTTCAGGCATATGTGCCCCATGCTGTGTGTCATTGGAAGTATAGGCACTCGCTCTTAATTCATAGGGGTTGATCTTCCTCATTAAGCAAGACATGTTTTCATTAAAAATAGGGCATTTGGTGTAGAGAGACTTTATCTTCTACCAGTTACAGAAAAAATAATAATCATTTGGTAGATATTCAACTTTCTTAAGACATTGGGAAAACATTATAAATAAACACATTTCTTGTTAACAAGTATCCACTTGTCCCTAAGTCATTATTCTTCTTTGAGTTATTGGCCCCAAATACTAGTAAATATACTGAAAATAGTAAGTTTTCAAATTATTTAATGTTTCTAGTTATTAAAATCTTACTTGAAATTCTAACCTATATTTTTAATCCCCACCTGAGGTCATGTTTCCCACTAATTTTTAGGGAGAGAGAGAGAAACATCAATGTGAGAGAACATCAATCAGTTGCCTCCTGTATGTACTCTACCAGGGATCAAACCTTTTAGTATATGAGATGACATTCCAACCAACTAAGCCACACCAGCTAGACTGAAGTTCTAAACTATTTGGTTAAATTGCTATATTAACTCTCTTTTAACAGTTACCACTTGCTATACCAACCTGGGCCTTGAGTTAAAGCAGAAAGAACATTTTTATAAACCGGTACATTTCCAGTAGAATCATTTTGGTCCTTTGCAATTAATATCTTATCATGGACAAAAACAAAACCTCAGTATTAAAACTCTACATATATCCCACTCTTCCAAACTTAAGTATCTTATTATGCATTAGCCAAGAGGATCTTCTAGGATTAAGCACAGTTTGCAGCAATAAATATTGGAAGATCAATTGATATTCTGTATTGCCATGGCAACATTTTCTCAAATTTCTCTTAGTTATAACTGTGCTAATCACTCCATATTTCTGATCATGTCATAATAATAATGTAAAACAAGGCTCTGAAAAAGAAAAACATTTTAACAGAGCAGTATTTACATCCTACAAGTATAAATGTTCCTACAAAATTGTCAAAAGGCCTTTAGAAGGTCAACCTATAGCTTTAGGGCCAATAATTGTATATATGATTGTAAAATTATCTTGAAGAAGATGATGCTATTTAGTCGGATAATTTAGCAAAGTAACTGACCCATCTCCCTACTCCTTTGGAAAACGGAAGCAATACTCAAAATGTCGGCTTTCTAACTGGGTTTTGTAGGATGAGATTAAACTTCTGTTAGAAAGGAACAACTTGAAATTATTAAATTAAAAATTAAATTAAAAAATAAAAAGTTTTAACTTAACTCTGTTCCGTAATTGTTGCAGATGAGCTATTAAAACCCCAAACTTCTGTAATATTATCATAAAATATGGCATTTTTCTCAAGAAAACCACAAATTGGATTTGAGCTTATGCACTGTAAAACCCAGATGGTTTGCTTAGCTATTCACACATCCTCCAGTTCAAAAGTTAATTGAACTAAAAAATAAAATTTTGATAATTGATATGCTTTGAGGGACTCAAGCAGAAGGATAAATTAGCCTCACGCATGGGATGTTAATAAACTTGAGAGACCACAAGAATTGGGCAGGGAACATTGGCAAAGTAGAATAAAATTATGTTTTCTATAGGTTAGCTTATTACACATTACCTGGGCTTTCCATGGTACTTCTGCTTTTCTTTCTCCATTTTCTTGCCCACTGATTCAATATTAGTCACTATTTTGCCCAGTTGAACTTGCTCTGGAATTAAAAAAAAAAAAAAAGCTTTACAGTAATTGTATACCATTTGTTTTCAAGTTGTAAGTGCATTTTTTCAAATTAAATTGCAAATCACAGTTTTTTTTAATAACAAGTAATACAATATTTTTCAAAAAAAATTACTAACACAGAGGTGCTCTAAAAACACATTTGAGTGGGTTTCTTAGGCCCGTGCTCCTCAGATGTTTTGCAATTACTAAAATTTAGTACTGAGAGCATAGAGTAAATGAGCTACATACATCAGGAAAGAGCAAGCTCTCCGAGAAATGTCTGCAGCAGCACAGCAGACTCCCAATGGATACAAACAGCCTCGTTTACACGTATCAGCATTATTATCATCCCAATCATCATAAGGCACAGTTTTTATAGGCGAGCCTGATATTTTAAAATAATTTAGCAACCACTAGTTAATGCAAATAGGAACACTGAGTGCTCCAGAAATATCATCCATTTGATAGGAAGACTAAAATCCGGAAAAGACAAAGATTCTGCTTTTTTAAAAAGAAAAATCTAGTCCTTGCAATCCAAAGAGAAAATTACATGAGCATTTCCAAAACACCTACTATTACTTTCCATTCTGTACAGGCAATGGGACTTAGGTATAGTTTGAAACATTACAACAAAATCTGGTCATATATCAAGCACCTTCTAGCTACTAGCCCAGGTCTATTAACGATAAAATATATAAGATGAAACCCTCTGGTTTAGAATTATGTACAAACTAGTGGTGTCTCAATGCTAACTGACAGAAAAGCACAGTCAACTATGTAATTACATACTTGAGATTAAAAGCATAGAACATGGAATATAAAAATGTTGGGGAAATGAAGAACAGAAAGTCAATATTTGCTGACTCATAATTTACCATGGGTGTTAGATAGTATTTCCTATGAATCATTTTATACTTAAGCCTTACAGCTGTTTCAGGTTTGTTTGTTTTGTTGTTGAATCATGATTAATTCCTTTTACACATGAGGAAAGCAGATTACTTGTGATATGGTAATTCAAAAGATGCAGAGCCAGGGAACAAACCTGCATCTCTTCATCACTTTGTTCTACTGCCCCCAGAGCTCATGGAGCCTCAGGTACCTCATGAGGGAAAAAGGATCTTGTCTGCCTTGCTTACTTTTGAGGATAACTATAGAGCTCAAAAGACACCCTTTATTTCAAGATGCATGGTAGGTTGAGAGATGTCATATTGTATTAAGGTGAAGAAGTGAAAGAATTTATAAGTTTGAGTCTTAAAAATAGAAATACTTAAAAATAGTTGTCACATGCAAAGTGTGCTGATTGCTGTATCATACTTTATTCTCACAACCACCATCACCCCCTAAGTTAGGTAATATTTTTACCTCTCTTTTACAGATGAGGAAACTGAAGCAAAAAACAGAGGTTGACTTTCCCGAGGTTAATACATACAGCTAGCCAGTAGGTAGAGTCAATATCCAAACCCAGGCAGTCCATTCTGGGAGACTGCATCCCCAATCATAATAATACTCAATATTCCCCGAGGCCATGGAATCCAGTTTACAACTGAGGTATGTGCCCTAGACCAGAATTGAACCTGTGACCTTTCAGTTCTTGGGCTGATGCTCTATTCACTGAGCCAAGCTGGGCTAGGGCTTGTACATTTTTATAGTCTCTAGTTCATTCATATATTTATACTTTTACTTTTTAAACATATTATGCATACTTATCTTCTATCCTATATCAAAAAATACTAATGTCTATGGTCTTTGTAAACCTAGTTTCATTTTGGGGGAGCTGAAAGGATATGTCTCTCACTCACAGTGGCTGATTTCTTTTTTTATTTTTTTCAAATTGTAAACTCACTCCATAAGAATGGAAAGTATTTGCAAGCTGGGATTAAGATCTATTTCTCAAGAAAATTTTCCTTCAGGCAGTTAAGAAAACTTTCAACTCATAACAACATTAAACTTCTCTCTCACTTAGGGATTTTTGAGATACCAGCAATATGGATTCTGCGCTTATTTGTGGTTATCCTAATATATAGAGCCAGGGTTCATCATGTCCAATACAACTGAATTGATGACCAAACACCAGGCTGTGTGTGCAGCAGGCTTGGGTGGATGGGGACTGGCAAGCGGGCTGAACTGCTGACCTCTCAGTCCCTCCTGACTCACAAGAGCCCTGACTGCCACCGCCAAGGTGGGTGCGATGCAATTGGTCAGGTGGCCCTGCCATCACCCCACAATTGCCCTGAAGAGAGAGGCCCAGGCCACTGGCTGGGGGGGGGGGGGGGGGGGGTGCTCTGTGATAGCCCCACAGAAGCAGGCCCAAGCTACCTGGTTGACAGCAGTGGGTGGGGCCTCCCTTTGCAGGGGACAATCAGTCACGGGGCTCCCAGACTGAGAGAGGGCACAGGCTAGATTGAAGGATCCTCCCCACCCCAAATTGCATGAATTTTGTGCACCAGGCCTCTAGTCTACATATATAAAACCCTAAGCGACCAGTCAACCATTTGACCATTCTCTATGATGTGTACTGACCACCAGGGGGCAAATGCTCGACACAGGAGCTGCCCTCTGGTGGTCAGTGTGTTTCCACAACAGGAGCTCTGCTCAGCTGACTGACAGGTACAAGAAACCAGGCTCACTGCTGGTTTCTTGTGCAGCTGCGGTGGCACCAGCCTCTCCTGCCTCTGTGGCAGTGTTACCAAGAGGCGGGTGGTGGCAGCACACGCAGCAGGGCAGGGATGAGGAGTGGTGTGATGTCCAGCCCAGGCTCAGGCTCCTCATCGGCTGCCTGCTGCTTCACACACTACTACTTCCCCAAAGGGTCCCAGATTGGGAGAGGGCACAGGCCAGGCCAAGGGACTCCACCAGCTCACAAATCCATGCACTGAGCCTCTAGTACATTGTAAGAGAAAACTTTTTTTTTTCTCATCTCTCAGAGCCAAGACTAAGAAACTCAAGTTTCTTTGCCATTCCTTCTTACAAAGCAAGACTTTTTATTTTCTTCCTCAGTCTTTCATTGATACATCATCTTTTGGGGAGATTCAAATTTGGGGAGTCTCTGTATTTCCATCTTGCACATGTCATAGTATTTATTTTGTGCCTTGCTCATGCAAAGAAAATGAAAGCTCAAGGCTACCAGATATATGCAGAAACTGTCAGCAACAGGAGCTGGGATCTTCCCTAAATCTTTACATTTGTTCATTATTGGTGTTTTTGTTTTTGTTTTCCATTTTGGATTTTTCAGGTGCTCTACAAAAATGTGTTGAATAAAGAAATGTCTTTCCCTTGTTTTGCTACCCATCCACATTTTAATACTCGACTCAGGAAATGCTATTGGTCGTCAAAACAGTGAAATGATTTGCCATACTCATAATATCTAACACACTCATTAAACATTTGTTATATGAATCAATAAATAAAATATTTAACACTTTTTATTCAGTTACACAACATTTTTAATATCACTACTTACTATATGTTTGCCATTCCTCCTTCAATTGACCCCCATTGTTGCCCCAATCATCACAATAAATCCTTATATTTCCCCTTTTCAAAAAAAAGGGGGGGGGGGTCTAATACAGGTGGCTAAAAGCAGCCAATCTTAAATAGTTAAATTGGACCAATTTAAGTTACTTGAAGCTAGTTTTTTTTTTAGAATTTAGAGGGTTGTTTTTTTTAATATTCATGGTATACATTATTATATTAGTTTCAGATGTATAATATAGGGATTTAACATTTACCTGGCTTATAATGTTATCATCTAAGTCTAATAATCATCTGTCACTGTGCAAACTTGTCACAATATTATTGACTACATTTCCCTTAACCTTTTCACCCACCCCGTAACCCCCTCTTCTCTGGAAACCACCAATTTGATCTTCATTTCTATCAGTCTGTTTTTGTTTTATTTTATTTACAATATTTGTTTGCTTTTTTAGATTCCACATGTAAATGAAACCATATGGTATTAGTCTTCATCTGAGTTTCACTTAATACCTAGAGGGTATTATGCTAAGGAGAATTTAGAGTTTTAAGAATTCAGAAATTGGATACCATAAAAGGGAGTATGTTCCCTATCACAGGTGTTTCCTGGCATTGATTTTATCAGAACTTTCTGGAGAACATTATTTTATACCATACAAATAGTTGGGCTAGAAGAGCAATAGCTCTCTTATCCACAGACACTTGATGATACTATAAAAGACCCTCACATAGGCTAAATCCAGATCTTTTACCTTCAAAACATAAGAATTAAATTTATATATTGAAGTTATTACAAAATACTTTCTTTTTATGACCCACTATTTAAATTATATTCTATTTCTTATGAAGTAATTATAACAAAATTTAAAACTTAATATTTCAAATTTATAGACAGATTCATTAGTCAAGAATGACAGATGGCAATTTACTGACATTTCACATTCTAGTGTGTGGGCTGAGTGGATGTCATATGATTTTCTACTCTTAAAATTTCCAACACATGTGTGTTATATAGAATGCCAACTCCTCACTAGATTGTGAACTCTTTTGTGGTCTCTTAAGGACAAGGATTGTGTTTTTATCCACCATCCACTTATCTATTCAACAAATATTTACCAAATGCCTATAAGGTGACGGACAGTCTGCTAGGCCCCAGATTTTGAGAAATCACCTGGGGATGTGAAGGTTCTAGTCTGGGGAATGAAATTAACTAAATAATGAAATAGTTACAAAAATAATTGAATAATTCTAATAATAGTGCCATGAAAATTTATTCTCATCTTATAAATCTAAGATGAAGAATGAGAGGTATCCTTTAGCTTTGGTAATTGGGAGATTATTGCTAGAAATTTTTACAGAAAGATAGAGGCAGAAGCAAGACTTCACTGGTTAGAAGGAATAAAGTGTTTGCAGATAAAAAAAAAAATGTAGACTCCTTTCAAGAGGTGTAATTTAAAGAGAAGAAGAGAGATGAAATGATCACAGGGACATAAGTTCTAGAAAAAATGTTTTGGTATCAATATATTTTAACATGGGAGAGCCTTTAGAATTCTTATATACTATAAAAAGGTGGAAGCTAAAACAAAAAAAAAGTAGAGAACACATAAGAAATTAGATAGGTTCTTGGCAGAGAAAGGAAGGAATAGAACAGAACTTAGCCATGATCTAGACTCTAGAGGAAAGGCATTTTGTTCTAAAAGAAGAAATTAGAACAGCTGCCTATTTATAAGTTTCCAATAAGTTCATCAAGAACACCTTTATTTTCTCCATGAAGTAGGAGGTGAAGTCATTTGCTGAGACAAGGGAATAGAAGTTGAATAAAGGTCTCCAAAAGAATGGTGAAGATCTGAAATGCACATCAAGGGCTGGGTAAAGAACTGACCAAGATAAAATAAAAGGATTTAATTTTTATGACCTCATAATGTACTCATCATTATAGCTAACAGTAATAATATAAGAAAAAAATATATATCTTGTTGTTTCCATTCACTTTACAGCAAAATGTTGAAAATGGCTATCTCTACACATGCTGTTTGTACCCACTTCCTTGCCCCATTATCTCCCATTCACTCCCAATTCAGCTTGTGTAGTCATTGCTCTTACCAAAGGTACATTCACTTCCATGGGGTCACGTCCACTGAACAAACCTCAGTCTGCTTTTTATTGTGCCTTCAGCAATGCTCAAAGACAATAGTGACTCTCTTGTAAAGGTGTCAAGTGACAACCCTTTCTTCTGGTTTTCCTCTTATAAAAACCAGGCTGTCCAATCTCCTTTGCTAACTCTTCCCTCTTCCATGTGACTTCTAAAAACTGGCATGCCCTGGGTCTCTATCATAAGCCCTTTTGTTTATGTCAAAATCACTTGCTCCTTAGGAGATTTCATTCAATTCCTTAGATAAATTATGTCCATACTAAAGTTTTATTTTGTAGCCCACATCTGTCCTCAAAATTTCAGACGCATGGACACAATTGTCTTACATGTAAATGTTTATGTCTATAAGTATCTCAAACATATTTGATGGAACTCCTAATTTTTCTCTTCCAAAAACTGTCCTTTCTTGCTTTTCTCACGTCAGTAAATGGCATCATCATATAGCCACCCATTCAAACCGGAAACTTACCAGTAATCACCAAAATATATCTTGTCAATTTCTTTCTAATTTCACTAATATCACAATTGCCATAATAATGCTGCATAGCAAACCAAACCAAAACTCTATAATGTGGCTACATTTCAATGACTCTCTCAAACCTGAGCCTTTGTGCAGGTTTACTTGGGCCCTGGTCCATCTGTGGAAAAAATACTGGTGTATATATCCCTAGTCAACCAATCTTAATCTTTCTTTTAAACAAAGTTAAAAACAGGTTTTAGGAATTAATTCTCTATGAATACTTTTTCATTCCTCCACTGTCAGAGCTTTCTAAGCAAGGAATTCTGGCACAGCAGTGAAGGATGCTTGAATGACAAAAAAGCCATAGAGCCTCATGAGAGATTCAGAGGCACCTTCCTAGAGACATTAATTTGCATTCCAAAGAGTAATAGACATAGGACCTTCATTTCACCTCCTTTTTCCAGATTGAATTTGTTTATATTTCTAAAGCACTTGTTCTTTCTCCCCCTCATTCTCTTCTTCCCCCTCTGTCTCTCCCTCTCCTTTCCCCCTACCCCCCTCTCTCTTTCTCTCTCTCTCTCTAAAGGAGGACAGGAAAATGTGTTAAATTTCCTAAATAAGCTCAAAGATTCAAAATTTCAGAATACCTCTTCTGTTGCACTATCTCCACTATACAAGTGAGTAACCCCTGTCCTCATCAGGAGGACTTGAATCATGGGGGAAACCCAAGTAAGATGCTATCTGAGTAACTGAAAGTCTGACTCTGATCCAGAAACCTCAGTTTCTTTCAGAAAAGACAGATGTGGGTGGATGGATGGATGAATGTATAGAGAGTAGATTCATAAATTAAGATATAAAAGTTAACATAAGTAGGGCTTACATACTCCTCTTCCTTCATAGATGACCCACATGGAGGTGAGTTAAGAACTGACTTCCAGATATTTGAGTTTTACTTAGTCCATCAGCTAATTTGGCCTCTCATAGTTGCTTTCCAAACTTAAACATTTTTTTAGTTCTCACCCTCTTCTCTGTGCAGCTCCTGGTGTCTCAAATTCCACGCTTGGCAGCAGTTCCTTCAGTCTAGCTCTGTCCTCCCACCCATACCTGCTCCCCATGCTCCCTCCTCATAGGCTAGCTATGACCTCACTTAACACCTCTGCACTATTCTCCTTTGGCTCACAGCTGGATATCTACTAAATCCTCCAGTACTAACCATTCTGTTGAAATATCTCTTGAGACTAAGGGTTTCAAAAACAGCTCATTAAAATCTCATTCCTTCAGGAAATGCATCATACTAGACAGTGTGATATACTTAAGGTGGGCAGCAAGGATATTAGGTCAACAGACTAATTGCTGCTCCACTTCTGGCCTTCAGTAAACCATATAGCTGCTCTGAACATCAGTTGCCTTATTCTTAAAAATGGGGGAATGAGACTTGTGAGCCTTGTAAATAGATTGCAATAAGTCAATTAACTGTATATTAAGTACTGTTTATAAGCATTCAAGAAATAGGAAATTATTGCTGTTGTCATTAATATTTTTATTGTCATTTGCTTTTCACTGAGTCAAAACAAATTCATCAACACTCGCATGACCTAGCACGACTCCCATATCCACCTTTGGGACCCCAGAGAAACTCATCTCTCCTTCCCATTCTTTATTAATCTAGACTAGAGAATCAAAGAGATTTGGTAATAATTCCTGATCTATTCTGGCTGGCTTGGCTCAATGGTTGAGTATTGACCTATGATTCCCAATCATGTCACATGCCTGGGTTTTGGGCTCGATCCCCAGTGTGGGGTGTGCAGGAGATAGCTGATCAATGATTCTCTCTCATTATCAATGTTTCTATCTCCCCCTCCCTCTCCTTTCCTCTCTGAAATCAATAAAAACATATTTTAGAAAATAAAATTAAAAAAATAATAATCCCTAATCCCTCTGAACATGCTTCTCAAAAGTGAGATGCACAAAATTTCTGAGTCCCAGACACAAGTAAATACATAAGGACCCCCACACACGGGCCCTAAATCAGGTTTTGGGAACTGAAAGAACTCATCTGACCCTTGCTGGAATACTATCCAAAGAAACCTAGGAAGGGAGCAAATCAACAGAAGTGGGGGATGGATATAAATATAATACAAACCAATGTCAAACTGACTCTATTCATGTAATTTGGGGGGAGGGAATACAGCATACATGGAGAAGCCTGAAAAGCCACAGCCCTTTTCCTTAACCACTCAGTAACCTTGACATAGCAAGGAGAATATTCATTTGTACGGTTATTTCTCACAGCAGATGGCAAGGCTGCAGTTACCAGCCAGGGCTGCTAAACACAGAAGGCGGCAGTGTTTAGGCAGTAGAGAGTGCTTGCAAATGAAGATTGCTTTTATTTATTAATTTGTGTGGCACCCATCATGCCGCATCTTGCAATGGCCTTGCTGTTTCTCAGTAACTCAGACACGCACTGAATTGCTGAGCAGTGCTGTGCGATGTGCCTCCCGGGCTCTGGCACTCCATTTCATACTTCACAGTTTTAATGTCACTTTGAGGTTTGAAACGTTTCACAGTTATTTGCTATATGTGGGTGCCAAAAAAAAAAAAAGGAAGAAAAAAAAGTCAGCCTATATCACTGAAAAACTTACTGCAAGAACAAAAAAATGGTTAGAGTCAGATGGGAATTTTTGTCCCATTACCATTCAAAAATTTATCAAGAATCAATTTACTTTTTATCAAAATCCAATTTATGTTTTGCAGATGCATGGATTCATACTGTTATTTTGCTCACCCGCATGCAGTTCTTCTTAAGCGAAACATAAGATTTCATTGATGTAGATAAGAGTCTATAATTAGAATAAAATGGAAACCACCATATGTCTTTCCTAGCCTACAACTTGCCTTCTTGGCTCTAACATAACAAACCCAAAAGCCTCAGTCCAGTCTACTGATCTAATCTAGTATAAATACCCAGTGGAACTCTATGTGCATATTTGTTACATGTTTCCATTTAAGGTGTTAAAGTCAATCTATTTAAACCAAGATAGAATGACATACATCAGCTACAAATATAAATGCATTGAGATTGATCAGACACTGAAATATATTGACTAGCATCTGCAAATAAGTACAGGAATCCCACCATCAATTTTTGTCAAGAAGCGATCCAACATTATGTTCTATTTCTGACGCTATATTCTTCCTGATGACTCCTTACTTTACACTTTAATATTTTACTTTAATATTTTATTGTCTTTTTTGCTTTTCACTGAGATAAAACATAAATTCATTCACATTTGCTTTACCTACTGGGATGCCTGTATCCACCAAGGACATCCTAGAGCAGTGGTTGGCAAACTGCTGCTCGTGAGACACATGCGGCTCTTTGGCCCCTTGAGTGTGGCTCTTCCACAAAATACCACGTGCGGGTGTGCACATAGAGTGTGATTGAAACTTCGTGGCCCATGCACAGAAGTCAGTTTTCGGCTCTCAAGAGAAATTTCAATCATTGTACTGTTGATATTTGGCTCTGTTGACTAATGAGTTTGCCCACCATTAGTCAAACTTGTCTTTCTTTCCCGTGTCTTTTTTAGGGAAGTTAAGCATTTTGACATTTGACCATTCAAATACGGTATGTATTTTTCCTTAACACAAACTATAGTGAGCCAACAATTAAATAATCAATTAAATAATAATAAACACGTTAAGATGCAAAAAAGAGGGTGTTTTCACACAAGAAGAATAAACACTTGGCACAAATAAAGCATTAAGTAAAGATTTCTCCTTTTCCTTTCCTTGTCTTTCCAACTGCACAAGATGCCTCCTCAAGTTTAAATGTCTGATTTGTTTCATTACAAATAGAAACTGAGAGCCATGGTAAGCATAAAAAGAAAACAAAATAAGCAAATACAGATGGAAACTCAAGTGGTGATATGTTTAAGCATGCTCTGAATAAGTTTTCAATATCTAAAATTATTCTCCAGTAGCACTTTAAAAGAATTTTTCTCTGGTGGTAAGAGGGAATTTATGTTTACAATGTGGCTATCTGGAAGATTACAATTAACTGTTAGAAAGTAAGAGACATGTTGCCGGCACTACTATAAGGTCAAGAGCCTACTTTAATATTAAATATTTGGACAGCATCCAGAGTAATCGTGCAAGTGGGTATGCAGAGAGAGAGACAGGACCAACTCCCACAAAATGGGCAATTGGCACAAGAAAAGCTGAATAAGACAGACTGCTAACATAGTCTGTTCCATGCTCCCGCCTTAATCTAAACTCCAGCTTGACAAGGCCACCCTAAAAATGCAAACTATATTTAATATGTTTCGTTTTACATTAGCAACTCACTCTTGCACCTACAATTACATGCTTAGCACAACCCAAAATAAAACCACAAACAAACCTCAAAATATACAACTTCTTTACTGTAAAGATAAAAGTTGGCTACTAGGAAGCAATAATGTTACATTATTTAAAAGGTTTTGACTTAGTTTGATTACTAACAGTAGCTACCTGTATGGAACTTCTGACTCTGGATTTACCATAGCCCCAAAGAACTGAAATTTTATCAGACAGCCTCATGACATTAATAATGAAGGTCTCAAAATAAATTAAATGTAATTCACGTGAAAGCTAAAATTAACACTTGCCCAGGGGCATGTTTAGAAGTACATGGGGGGAGGGGACGGAAGAACTGGATTACAAAAGTATTTGCAAAACTTTGTAACCATCACAACCACCCCCCAGTAGCTGACATTGGTTTAGAGCAGTGGTTTTCAACCTTTCTAAAGCCATGACCTTTTAATACAGTTCTTCATGTTGTGGTAACCTCCAACCATAAAATTATTTTTGTTGCTACTTCATAACTGTAATTTTGCTACTATTATGAATTGTAATATAAATATCTGTATTTTCCGATGGTCTTAGGTTCTACAGCAGGGTTGAGAACTGCTGCTGTAGAGCCTAAGACCATCGGAAAACACAGATATTTACATTATGATTCATTAACAGTAGCAAAATTGCAGTTATGAAGTAGCAATGAAAATAATTTTATGGTTGGGAGTCACCACACTCTATTAAACGGTTGTGGCATTAGAAAGGTTGAGAACCACTGGTTTAGACAGTAGATCAAGGCCCTAGCTATAGTCTCTAAAAAGATGATAGGGCCCCAGACAATTGTGTTCTGTCTGCATTTTATTTAGTGATGACCATGTTGTTCTTTGTATATGAAAATTACTTTCAGATGATGTGGGGTTAACAAAAGCTATAGAATATATGGTCTAGGCCAGTGGTAGGCAAACTGTGGCTCATGAGCCACATGCGGCTCTTTGGTCCCTTGAGTGTGGCTCTTCCACAAAATACCATGTTTTTAGCAAAGGCCAGCTTAGGAATACTCTAATTAAGTTAATAACAATGTACCTACCTATATAATTTCAGTTTAAAAATTTTGGCTCTCAAAAGAAATTTCAATCGTTGTAATTGTTGATATTTGGCTCTGTCAACTAATGAGTTTGTTGACCACTAGTCTAGACCATTAATAGAATTAGGGAATAATGCTTTATGCTGAATAAGTTATTTTCATAATGTTTAGAAAGTAATAATTCATAATGTTCTTTTGAATGCCAAATGGAAAATTATTACTGTTAAAGGGAGAATTGGACTAATTACTGGTCAACTGTTGAGTAGCTGAGGCAGTTCCAATTAAACTATTGGAATATGACAGAGAGAATTCATAAGATCCTAACTACACTTGTTTACTAACCTTTCCATATTGCACAGCTCCACACTCACTGTTCCCTATAATAAGAATGCCTTTTTCATGTGTAAGTAAGCACGAGAGAGGTCTATTTTCAAATGCATGGTCTTTGTGAAAAGTTATAGTAGGAGTCCACAATTTTCCAATCTCTTTTAGCACACTATTACCAGTGTAATAATTGGGGGCAGATATTTCAATATATGTATAGTTGTTTATATTATATTTACATTCTACTTTATTAACATATATAGCTCATTGTAAAGTAAATAAAAATATAGCTATTCTATATAATAAAAGCCTAAGCAACTGTTCGACTGGTAGCTATGACACGCACTGACCACTGGGGGCAGACCCTTAATGCTCAGGCAAAGAAACATGGAACAGACTAATGAATCTCAGAGGAAAGGGGAGAAGAGATTAGCCAAAGATATTATATGCATACTAGAGGCCTGGTGCATGGATTTGTGCACTGGCAGGGTCTTGGCCTGGACTGCGGGGCTTGGGTCAAAACCAGCCTGCTGCCCCTGTGGGATCCCTCAGCCTGGCCTGTGGGGATCAGGCTGAAACCTGAGGGTTCCTGGACTGCAAGAGGGCACAGGACAAGCTGAGGGACCCCACTGGTGCACAAATCCGGGCACCGGGCCTCTAGTAGAAAATATAGAAAATGTGAACAGGGGCTTCTTCCAATACAACTGATATCATCTTGCTCAACTTTTGGAGTGAGCATTCCCTATTATGATACTAACAGTTTACTACAGGGTTGGCAAACCACCAGGGCCAAGGCGAAGGCAGTCCATTCATCACCGGTTTTCTGTAAATAAAGCATTATTAGAACACAGCCATGTCCACATGCTTACCTATTGTTCCTGGTTACTTTTGTCCCTATAAAAGCAGAGATGTGACAGAGACCATATGCCCCACGAAGCCAAAGTAGTTTACCTAATCCTTTGCAGGAAAAGTATGCAAACCCTTAGATTGGGATTAATTTCAAAGTACCTACAAAGGGAGAGTTCTGAACACAGCACACATCTGAGATGGACAGGAAGAAAAAGACAGATGTGACAAATCTGCTAGGCATGCCAACCAAGTCCTAAGCAGAATGAAACTATAATATTAGAATAAGGTGACTATAGCATCTTCTAATCTAAGAATGGAACTGAAATACTGGTGTAAGCAAAAAAGAAAGCAAAAGGCATAGAGTGCTATAGTTTGTGGGGGTTTCTGATCTTTCTTTTAACACCTCAATTAGTGGAGAGAAACCTCTCTCCTTCTCAACACATCTTTAGTTGGCATATCTTGTATCTATTTCAGTATTTGCCATAAAATTTAAAATAGAGGCTGAGAAGATATTTAAGATATCAATGGGCAAAAAGTAATATTTTACATGAAGAATGAAAGGAACAGATTCTAATTCCGCACACACTTATATAATTCTGGTATTGGTATCCTAAAGTGTCATAATACTATTTGACTATGACAGAGGGATCACTTAAATATGCCACTAAAGATAATTGTTGCAATATGAGAGTTAAAATGTTCAAGTCCCTAATAATCTCTCATTTTCTGAAGTTTTATTACACTTTAGTCAATACTGACGATTCTAGCATCTAGTTATTCCTCAATGTTAGTTTTAACTTTCCTAATGAAAGAGGACAGAAATGAACAAAGATGTCTAATACATTTTTATATGTCTCATGTCAATTACCAAGGGCATGTGATAATATATATTATCAGTAAGATACATTGATTAATGCCTAAAAAGGTTATCTGCAAAGTGTGATGTTACAGGTCAAAGCTGACTTTCCTCATTGCTTTTTACTTACAAAATTGAATATTCTTTTTTTTTCTAAAAATAAATGTTTGAAGATGAAGTAGAAAGAACACAGCACTAGGAGTTGGTAAATTTGGTCACAGTCACAGCTGGTTTGACAAACTAGCTTTCCTGACTCAAGCAAGTCACTGAATCTGCTTTGTTTCTTTTTCAGCAAAATAATGGGTTAGAACAGCTGACAACTATTTAGCTTTCTCTAAAAGCATGTATGACAAAATCAAATTAAAGGATATAGAAAATCTTTAAAAAACCACGTTATACAAGTCAATTATCGTGAAATGGCAGCTGGAGGGCCAAATGCAAAGGCAGACATAGATTTGGGGGGCATACAGTCTTCAAGAAATGTTAAATCAAAGTGTGTCTGGATGGGTGATTTTTTCCTAGTTTCCCACATGCTTCGCACTGACCACACCAGCTACTCCACAGTCACCCTCTGCTTTTAGAAAGGCATTTATGTTCCTAACCCATGATTTAAAGGAATCATAGTTCTGTTGTCATTTCCATACCTTAACTGATCATACTGAAGAACTATTATTACTAAACAGAATTTTAGAATACATAAAGGGGAGGTACTGTGCTCCTGTCAACATTTTTTAATTCTTTTTCTTTCAGAATGCAATGTAGTGCAGTGGCAAAAAACACTGAATTTTAGATTTAAAAAAACACACACACAAAATACAAAACTTGGGTTCTAATCTTCTATTTAACACTACTAAGACCTTTGTCCTTGGGTGGCAATTCTCCTATACCCCCTGGACCTCTGTGTTCTTATTCATAAAATGGAAGTGGAGCAGTTACACTAAATTATGGCCGATGTGTATTTTATTTCTGAAATTCTATGATAGCAGTCAATATTGCCATTTCCTAGAACTCTGAAAGCTTATTTCCTAGAACTCTAAAAGCTGCAGGTCTTTTAGAAAATAAAACAGATTTATCTAAGCTAAAAGGAGGAAAAGATGTAGGAACACAATAGACCCAGTGAATCAAAACAGCAATTGATGAGCAAGAGGAGTGCTCAATTCCTGAAACGTACAAAGCACTAAATAAAATAATGGAAAAGCCCCCACTAAAACAGGGCCAACAAGGCCTGAAAATCCTTTAGCAGCAACGCAAAACCATCCAATGCTCAGAACATTAGAGCACTAGTCAAAAAACACTGGGTTGTGGTGCCGCCTGCTGTGCCTTTTACTTGTGATTTCAGTTTCTTATTTAAACACATTGAGCCTCAATGCTTGCTAACTACCAATACATGTGAACAGAGTTTATGCATATTATACTTACTTATGCATAGACAATTATGGTTTGGGAGATAACTGTCATGAGTGCCTCAGTGTTGGAAGAGGCAATTCACCATGGGTCCTGAGCACCCCTCACAACTGTACTGGGTGTCGAGACTGTCAGGCTCTGCCTGCTGTTTGCTCTACGCAGTCTGTTTCTGAGGGTAGTATGCCCAGCAAGCAGCCTTGAGGAGTGAGGTAAAGGGGACAAAGAACTCGTTTGCTTACTCTCAAAGCCATAAGTTCCCCAAGCTGACATTTGTCAGCCGTCACACAAACCCACCACAAGTACAGCATCTACCAGGACCTCTCCGCACTGCCCCATGGGATTTGGGCAAGGGAAACTGACAGGAATATACATACAGCTCAGCCTGCACGCTGTGCCGTGAGTAAGGAAGTCCTGTCTCTAACAGGTCCTGATTCTGGGTCTTCTGCCTGCACCCATGAAGGTGTGGCAGAGTGACGTTTTAGCTTCTAAATAGGGAGACATTCCAGACTCTTTAAAGACCCCCATGAAGATGCTCAGGAAATGTACGATTGTTGCATGAATGCCAATTAGGGTGTCTCATATACATTAAGTACTTTTTCTTAGTAGAAATCTAAGGTAATTTCAATACCTGTTCTTAGCAGAATAAATCTCATATAGTTTAATCTGGAACCAGGAAAAGAATTTGTGGCAAGTTTGTGATTTTTCTTATTTGTGGTTTTCACAAATTATCTTCTGTTACACAGTTCACTGCACGCACATCCATCAACAGCCAATCCTGCCAACCATCCATCATGACTTATGACAAATACCAGCACCTCATTTCCTTTCTTCTTTGCTCCCACAGTCAGAATTTTTCTCACATTGAAGCCAAGAGCTTATAACCTCACTAGTAAGGTTCTGATCCTGAGCTAATCCCAGGCCTACCACCCTAATTCTAAAGAAAGTTAATATAACTTTATCTAGCACCAAAACCCAAAATATATGCTTTGTGAAAACTTTACAAATGATACTTCTGTGCCAATTTCAAATTGCATTTGAAATTGTTAAAGAAAACAGAGCTGAAAAGACTAAAATTGCTGAGGATCATAGACAGAAACTTGGGAGATTTAAGTGCCACCATCACTGTATTTTGTCAGAATGTAAATATAATTGCAGGTGCTTAGAAAAAAAAAAAAGATAAGTATACCAATAAAAATCTTACATGCTGAACACCCAGAAAGCAATAACACTTCTATTATAAGCCATTTTATGTGATAATTGCCTTTTGAGAAATAGGGATAGGGATATTATCACTAACAGAAAGACTTTAAAGAAATGCAAATTCCTGATTAGGATCATTTTCCAGTGAAGTAAGCAGCTATTTGTATTATTTCTTTCTTTGTTTTCTCACCAGCTCTTAGCTCTCCTCACTTGTCATATACCATTACTTGTCTCAGGGAAAAGTTCTCAGCCATCTTGACACATGTTCTCACCTTGCATTTAGGAGCGATAGTTTTCCCAGGCCCCAAACTATGTGAAGCGACAAAGGATGCCCGCCAAACCAGGATATGTTGTTTGTCCTCTGAAGGATTTGGCACCCTTTCTGCTGTTTATCTACAAGACTTGCCAATGGTATTAACCACCAGACAGAACAGGAATCTGACTCATTTGGAGCCAATTAGGAAGCTCTAGGCTGCAAGGCTGACGAGTTTTGTGACTTGTTGCTGAAGCAGAAACCAAGGTGAAAATAGAGGATGGAAACTGGCCGCACTCCTAATTAAGCCACTTCTGCTGGAAACCCTATTTCCCAGTATATTTGATGCCAACAACATTTGTCACAGTTGTTCCCTAGCAGTTTATTATGTAGTTAAGGTTTTATTAACTCTTTAAAACCGCAGGATATGTGGAACTCTAAAACCAGATGACACACTTGGGCACCAATGTAGCTTGAAGGCATTTACATAAAACTAGAACATTACCTCTCAGGTAACCACCAGGTAAATATATCGCACAACTCTTTAGATTCCCTGCCAAGTGCAATGTTTGAATATGATCTGTTGCCTAAAAGGGAAGTGAAGGAAGCGAGGGAGCCCACCCGTACTTCCAAGGAATTTTTCTTCCTGCAAATGCACTTTGTAACTGCTTTACACTGATAGATAACCATCAGCTCTTCTAGATTAGCATATATATCCTCTCGAGTCTTTCAATGAGTCATTAACAATGTGCCCAGCATTTTTAAAAAATATATTTCATCGATTTTTCACAGAGAGGAAGGGAGAGGGATAGAGAGCTAGAAACATCGATGAGAGAAAAACATCGACCAGCTGCCTCCTCACACCCTCTATTGGGGATTTGCCTACAACCAATGTACATGCCCTTGACCGGAATTGAACCTGGGACCCTTCAGTCTGCAGACCGACGCTCTATCCACTGAGCCAAACCGGTTTTGGCTGCCCAGCATTTTATAGTTTACATTTTCACACAGAAATCTTATTTGGCCCTCCAGCAATATAGTTAGCAGGTATTTGTTACGAAGCGAGTCCCCAAGAGATGGACCACCGGAGCCAATTTGATTAAGCATGCTAGAGTTTATTACAGATTCGAATCCGGACTCAAACCATGGCTGACGCAACAGCCAGTAAACACCCAGGTAAGAGCCCTGATGGAGGGGCAGTCCCTCCAGAGCGCTCACACAAAAACAAAGACAAACACACACCTACTGCGGCCAGTCAGGCTCTTCGGAATGGGGGTCCCTCATGGTCCTGGCTGGGGATTCCAGTCATGATCCCCAAGGACCACCAGGGAGCCGAGTCCGATGCAATAAACAAAAGAGCCATCTCTATGCTAGCATAGGCTATCCCACTCATGAGGGCAGCATGGTGGAAGAGAGCGAATTTCGCCCAGTCCAGGAGTTTTATTCAGGTCGGTGATGTCACTGCCTCGGCTAACCCTGATTGGCCCCTCACGACTAAATTCTAAAGACTGGGGACGGCCTGCAGGGTTGGTTCCCAGTCACACTCTGCTTGACATTGGATGTGGCCCTATCTTGCCCATAATACAAAAGCAGAACTAAAGGTTATCTACAGTTTCTACCCCTGAAGCTACTGAGTCAGTGGGAGTCAATCTCCTGTAACTACCCTATTGTTTAAGCAAGCAATCGAAGGTAGAAGTCAGATAGCAAGGTTAAAATTCAAACAGCAGTTTTTACCCAAGTATGAGTGCTACCATATTTCAGTATTTTTTTTTCTTATCATCACCATTTAATAAAATAGGAAACTGAGAATTAATATGTTAAATAATTTGGCCACGATCACTCAGCAAGAAAAATAGACCTTAATTTTTTTTGTTTTGTTTTGTTTTTAAATCTCAGATTCTTCTTCAAGCCAATACAGAGGATTCACTGAGTGACATGTGTATTAGAGTACCATTATCATTCATGCCCAAACCACCCTTTCCAGCCACCAAAGTGGCCCTTTAAGCAATGCAAACATTTCCTCGTGGTCAGGATGTTTATATCAGGACTACAAACACAGGAACAAATGTAGGGAGATGTGAAATTCATTCCAGTTTGAAGAAGAAAAAAAAAATGTGGAGGCCAATCACAAAAATGTACAAACCACTAGTTATAGTGAGAATCAACACTTAAAAAAATAAAAGTCCTTTTTAAAGGGAAAGTGTCCCAAATCTGTAGATCTGGATAATTAAAATTTGTGTGGGAAATAAATGATTAGAAAATTTATGCACTCATTTGCTTTTATTGCTGATGCCATAAAACTTTTTCTAAATGTAATTATTCCTGTAAGTAAATAAAATCAGCTGCAAAAGACAGATTTGAGAAAATTGAGGTTCCAGCTATTGTGACTGCTTTTCTTTTCTTTTTCTTTTTTTCACCAAGACAAAGGCCACGTACAAATTAAAATCAGGTTTCATTTAAAAACCAGGCAAAAAAAAAAAAAAAAAAAACCAAGGTCTGGTCATTCTAGCATTGTGTCCTTGAATCATAAGCACATGATGCTATTGCTAAGTTCTAACTACTCACATAACAATCTTATCTAAGAAACTGTGTAGGAACACCCAGAACATCTTTATGGCCATTTGGGGCATTTCATTATTGTTGGCCCAGCAAAGTAATCATGCCCTCCACTCTTTCCCAGAAACAGTCAATTCTTCACCATATTCTTGCTGCCCATCCCGCTCAAGGAAACAATCCTGC
Organism: Pipistrellus kuhlii; assembly: GCF_014108245.1. NCBI lineage: Eukaryota > Metazoa > Chordata > Mammalia > Chiroptera > Vespertilionidae > Pipistrellus > Pipistrellus kuhlii. The sequence continues at coordinate 49,550,121 of NW_023425584.1, forward strand.
TCCCATTAACAAAGGCGGTATTGTTAGAGGGGAATTTCTGGGTAGAGGTAGCCAAGGTCACCATTTTCACAATGAAAAGGGAGGGAAGCAACTGCTCATTGTAAATTCTAGCCTTTCACTAGCTATCTGTATAACACTAACTACCTTGCCTTAACTTACTAGCGGAAAATATATTCATTTTCTGGGATTTCTTGACCTCTTCATTCCCTCGCACAGTAGCCCCCCTCTTTTCCATTGAAATTTTTTAAATGGCTCTAAAATTGTGGCTTTGGTCAGACAGGAATAGTAATAGAATATTCCACTGCTGAGCCACCCAAGCAGTCCGTGCCCAGTTGCCTGGCCCCCTCCCTGGCAGTCCTTGTCTGCATCCACCGGATGCTGGTGATGAAGACCTGCTGAAAACCACACCAGCACTTAGGGGCATCCTTGGGAGAACCAGGAGAGCATTCATTTGCTACAGAATGTAAATGACATCGGCGTTTTTTCTCGTTATTATCTAAGAATGCGGTTGGGCACTTTCAATAACACCTTTTTTTTTTTCTTTTTTTCTTTTTTTCTGAAACATGGTAGCTCTTCATGAAAAGAGAAGAGCCTTCCAGAGCAGGCTAGATCTGATCAGTTTTATGAGGCAAACTGAAATATGGTAATGAAAAGTGACTTTCTCGAGGCATGCAATGCTTTAGAAAAAGATTGAGTGGCCCTTCTGCACTCTCAGAGCTCTTGGAAAACCCTCATTCTCCCAAGCATAGCGCATTGCTCCAAACACCACTGAGGAAAAGGATGTGGCATGGCGCTGAGGGGAGAAAGAGTGCAGGCTTTAGCATCTGAGAGAGATCTCCAGCCCCGGTTCTGCCATTCCTTTCCATGAGACCAGCATGAGTGTGTCTCTCTCAGAGCCTGAGTTTTCTTATCAGTAAAATGCAACTAATAACAGACCATCTTGCAAGACTTTGGAAAATGCATGGCTTTACATAGCGCCTAAGAAGTAGTAGATGCTCAATATATGCTATTTTTTTTTCTCCTCTGTCCTCTTCTCCATTAATTGACTTCCAATAGAAGGAAAGTGAAAGAAAGCATTTTTGGTTTCCTAAAAACCACAAATTAGCTTGCAGAGATACCAGAATATAGAGATATCCAACCTCTCACTGAGAAATGAAAAAGTAAAGGTCACTTATCTATAGAGCTACAACTAGATATCTCATCTATTTTTGAATTCTACTTAAAGGGCACACGTAGTGGCTTAGTATAGCTGGAAACTGAGAACTCAAGTAGAAATTACCATCAATTCAATCACATGGGAAGTACATACAAGTACCTATTAAACTTGTAACAGTCACACATTGTATGTCTTCATGAATGTCTCTACAGTGACTACATGAAGCATTTTTTTTGATCCATCCTAGGTATAGTCGGAGTACTCACTGAACTTCTAGAATAGTTAAACAAAATTTTTCTCTAAAATAATGCTTTTATTCATTAAGTGCATGGGGATCAAAACCAGATGGATTTGACAGCGGGCTCGTTCCCTGGTTCTCAGGCTGCTTCAGAGCAGTGCCAGCTCAGAGAGGGGGTGATCAATGTCACACGTTCCACACTTCAGGCACTAATAGACCCTTGGCTGCAGGCTCCCCAGTGTTCAGAGGGGATGCCAGAACACACATGCTGTGTGACAGGATCATTTTGGAGGCATCCATGCAGGCCAGGGGGATCAGTAACTGCCTTGGACACTGAATAGCTCATGCAACAGCTGTTTTACATACACCAGACAGTAATTACAACGGATCTCTTTATCCTTTACAGTAACTGTCACACTACACACACACACACACACACACACACACACACACACACACACTTAAAGGTATAACACAATAATCAGCACCTTGTAACAGAAGTGTCCACATGGTACCTGGAATAGTTTGAAAGCTATCAGGCTTGCTTAAACATAGTTAGCAACTCACACACACACTTACACTCACACCCTTTTCATTCCAGTCAGTATGCAACAAATATTTATAAAACATCTTTCAAATTCTGGATGAGCCCATCATTCTGCTGTTCAGGCACATACAAAAGCAAATGAGAAAAGACCCCTGCCCTCAAAAGGTTTACTTTCTAGCAGGGCATACAGATCAATGCATAGGCAATCATAGGCAACGGGAGATGTTCTTGGAGCTACAAATAGTAGGAGTACCTAATGCCTCTCTAAAATGTCAATAAGAACACTGTCCACTGTTCTTGCAAGATTGATGTCGTGTGAAGCTACTGCCCAAGCTATCCTTACAGTGCCTCTGAGGTAGAGAACTATGAAAAAGAGTGTGTGTGTGTGTGTGTGTGTGTGTGTGTGTGTGTGTGTGTGTTTAATATTTGGCCTGAAAAATAAGTTATTCTGCTATGTTCTTATACAAATAAACTGACTAGTTGGCCTCATCATAGGAAATAGAAATAAGTTTATAAAGATATTGATCAGCCAATCTTTGCTAAAAGTAATGGTAAATAGCAAAATAACCAATATCAACTAGTTGATAATAAGATTGTCTTCTACTAAACTTCTATCCAAACAAAGATAAAATTATAAAAGCTAAAGTATGTTGTTCTTCGAAACTCAATATTTTTGCTTAATAAAATAGGACTTTCTATTTTCTACCTGATCCCCTCCCTCACAAAAAGATGACATATTTAGGGTTGCCTGTCCCATGCAGCCTGCTCCCCACAAGCCACTCTCCTGGTCTACAGATTCTGCTGAGAGGTTGGGCTGACATAGCCATAATGGCACCTTATCACCATCACTCCTGTCCTAACTGTGGCTTTGGGATCACCTAAGCCATCCTAGGCACATCATATTCCTCTGCCAGAAATATGACTTAGAAGGTGAGGTGACGATGTTGGTCTGCGTGTACGATGAGGAGAAGACACCTATCTGTGAGGAAAGCAGAGCCACCCTGAGAAGCAGGATGAGAGACAAGTGGTCCTCAAAAGACTGAGCGGGCAGCCTCAGTTTCTAGTTCTTATGAGACCCAGTTATACTTTATATTCTCACTCTTTGCATTTAGTCACCAAATTTTAGTGAGATCTGAAACTTAGAATAAGTTTCCCCTACTTGAGCTAAATTGTGTGGGTCTTTGTCCTGTGTACCCACAACTATCTCCACTTAGATGTCTAACAGACATGTCAGACTTCATATGACTACAGCTTAATTCCTAGTCATAAAAACCATATCTGTTCCTCCTACAGACATCCCCATCTTGGTAAGTAGAAACTTTATCCTCAGTAACTCAGGGCAAAAGAATTTAGGTTTTGAATTTGTTTTAAAAGTATAATCTTCAACAGAAATTTGCTGATGACTTATCTTTGACTCTTCTTTTTCTCTTCAATGGCATCTAATAATCAACTCATCAACAAATCCTGTTGAAGGTTCTACCTTTAAAACAAACCCAAAGCCAAGTCACCATCTCATTATGTCTACTTCACAGCAATAGCTTCGGGTTTCCTATCTCTAACTTTCCTCTCCATCACTGAATCCAGATATTCTGGGGACTAAAATTTATAAAATTGTGGGAGTCACACTAAAGACATGTCTCTAAAAGCATAAATACAAAATGAGGTAAGAATGTGAATATTTAGAATTAGAGATGATTATCACCACAAGTAAATTCTAAAAAATTGACAATAATCACATGATGAAATCTACAAAAAATAATGTTTCTGTTAATAAACTACCAGAAACATTTCTTTAATATGTTTCCCTACTTAGTTATATTGCTCTTTAGTCACCCCTTCATGCAACAAAAATTTCATTTTTTCTATAAGAAGAATAGAAAGATAATTCAGTCTTTCTCCTCTAATGGTTAATCAGTTTTTTAATATTTATAGTTAAGATGCATAAAACACATAACTTCATATCTTTTATCCTTTACGCCCTGAAGGAAACGTTGAGGGATTTAAGAGAGTGTAAGTCTCACATTTTACAAAATCATTCTGGCATAACTTTATTTAAAGATTAATTCAGGCTGAAACTAGAGGCAGGGGAACATATTAGGGGAGCACATTGATAATGTAGTCTCAAAATTACAAAATATTTTCTCTTATTGTAAATGGGGTTACTGTCTTAACTCCATTCTTTGGTTTTATATGGAAGTCCACTTTTAAAAACTCCATTTCAAAATAGTAAAAAAAGAAGTCAATTAGTCACTGCTTATTCTAATATATAAAAAGCCGGGGTCTGTTATGACCTGCTGTTCCAGTCCCCGCAACTGCCCTCCCCTGCTAGTCTAGTCTCCCCCAACTGCCCTCCCTTACAGGCCTGGTCCCCCCTAACAGCCCTCCCCTACAGGCCTGGTCGCTCCCAACTGCCCTCCCCTGCAGCCCTAGTCACCCCTAACTGCCCTCCCCTGCAGGCCTGGTCACCCCTAACTGCCTTCTCCTGCTGGCCATCTTGTGGTGGCCATCTTGTGTCCACATGGGGGTAGTCATCTTGTGTGTTGGAGTGATGGTCAATTTGCAGATTACCTCTTTATTATTTGGATATCAATCTCAGAAATGTATTGTCTCAGAAAGACAACTAAGATCTTAACAAGAAGTTTAGCCTCAAATGTTTACAATGAAGATTACTTGATTTACTAATTAGCATATTAGTGATATTTCTGCCTGAAAAAAAGGTTCAAATTAATACAAATGTTTATGATCGGGGTTAACCAACTTTCACACACTGAGAGGCAGGAAGTGTTTGATGGCTTGCACATTTTTTATTGTCCCAAAATGTCTAGCATTGCTAGGAGGAAATTACATCCTGTAAAAGATTTAATTACCGTAATACCCAGTTTATGGCTGTTCCTTTTCCAAACCCAAAGGTATGTAAACCTCAGACTTCAGGCAAACCCTGCAAGTTGTTTGTAACATCTACTCTTAGTGGTCTCTGACAGGAAGATATACCATCGGGGAGCACCTCCATAGTCCTACTCTCTCTTAGTTCAGACCAACAAGAGACATGAGGTTATGGCCAGCCAGAATGGCTCATAACTCTGGTTTGTGAGAGTAAAAGGCCTGCTTTCCCCCATCCCTGTCCTCACTCTGTGAGAGTCAGGCTGAGCTTAGTCCCCTGAGCTTCTCCAAGCTGCCAGCACGGAACAAGCAGCAAGTCTCCTCTGCACGAGGCTTGGTTACAGGGCCTGTGATGCTTTGTGCAGGAGGCAGGGGCGGAGTGTGGCTGCTGCAAATTCTGCCTGTGACGGGGAGAACACATTGAATTCTGGAAGGGAATTAACAAGCCACAAGGCTACTTTTCCAGGGCAATATTTTCTCATCGGCTTTGTCACTAACAAAACGAGTATTTTAATCTCATTTGGCAAATCAATTGATTCCAAATTCAGAAGGAAAAGGGCAGATATTTAGTATAACCCTGGTCCCCACACATTACAAAAAAAAGAAAAAACAATGACTAAGAGAGAGGAAGGGAATTTTTAAGAAAGAGGGAGGGAATTTCTACTAAACTGAAAGTTCCATCAGGGTAGAGACCATGGTACACAGCATCCAGTTCAAATGGGAGCTTTATATAGCTGCTGAATAAATATATGAATGAAGAAACAATGAAAATTGAAACAATTAACCTATTGATTACACTTTTGCACTCATTATACAAGGAATGGTATTTTCTAAATGATGCCTATAATTGAAACTTACTTTTGAAAGTCCACTTTATTAGATTTTTATTCCCATCATAACAAATTGCCAAAAAAGTCATGGCTGAATACAATAGAAATGTATACTCTCACATCTCTGGTAGCCAGATGTCTAAAATCAAGGTGTCAAAGCCAAATTAGTTTAAAGAAATTAAAGAGTAAAAAAAAACTGGTATTTGAGTCTAGGGAGTTAAACTCCCATGTTTTGAGACATTAAACCATACTGCCTTTTCACAGGGGAATAATTCACAGATTCACCTAAACTGGATAGTCCAAGTGAAGTTTGTCTTTTGAAAAGCTTAGGGCTGAAGCTTAATCAATGTCCTTGGGACTTGGTTACTCTGCACTGTTCAGCTTACTCTATCATGTTGACTTGATTCTATAAACCCATGCCTCTAAACTCACCTCATCCTTGCTGGTTTAAGCCCAATCACTCCATCCAATCACTGTGACCAGGAGAACAAGCTCTTATCCTTGGTTAAGCAGAATCACATGTCCTCCCTAGAGCTAGGAGTTGGGGTGACAGCCCCCCCACACTGCATAGACTTAAGGTGGAAGGAGTGTTTCCCCAAGGTCAAACCAGAGAGCTATTATGGATGCGAAAAAGCCAAAAACAATAAATTTCTGCTGAAGAAGGTTTTCACTACACACAGAAAACCATTTCTAGGAAGCAATGATTCATATTTCCTAGGAGAAGATGGTATTTCCTCATACATAAAGCTTCTCTATGAAAGTCCTAGGAAGGACCCCAGCCCACTATAAAATATTTCACTGGCCTCTTAACTTTTCTCTGCCTATGTCCCTTGTCAAAGGCAAAATATGGAACAAATGTACTAAATCAGAAAATCTCTGCCAGTCACTACCTAGTCCTAAGATTTCTGTTATTTTCCTAAATTGTCCTCTAGACTAACAATAGAATTAGTAGAAGAAAGATAGTAAAAAAAAAAAAAAAAAAAAAAAAAAAAAAAAAAAAAATGCCATTCAATGGTCTCTAAATCCTTTATAAGATTTTAATGATTTTCATTTTTAAGATATTATCAATTTATTAAATGTTAATGCACATGGTGGCTACTTCAGTGCAGTAAAACATGTTGTTACTGACACAACTGGACTCCTCTCCTACTTTGTGTCTCCATCCTACATCTTTTGAGGTCAGAGTTTGCCGGGTCAGTACAAAAAGAGAAAAACCATAAAGAAGAAATGACTGTGTTTGAGACATTTATCATTCAGATGTACAATGCTCTTCATTTGCTAATTATTAAAATTCTATTTAGGTTCTTTCTGCAAGAACACAGGCAAGCAAAAGAAAATTCCGGACAGGAAATAGGAAGAAACATAGCAATCTAAACCAGAAAGAAACTAAGAGAAGCAGAGAAGCAATTGCAAAATTCTCTGTGGGATTATCACTAAGGACATCCCAAATTTATTCTGTCATTTTCAAATTCCTCAATTAAAGGCTGTTTTTATACATGGAGAAAGATTAGTATGTTTCAAGTTTCAAATTATTTTGTAATACCAAATTCAATATAATTTTCCATATTATTAAAAAAAAAAAAACCCTCTAGTTTCCACAGCTCTTATAAATTGTTATAAGAGCTGGTCTTAAATTTCTCCAAGTAATTTTGTGGGACAGAGCAATGTTTGTTAATATTATCCATACACTTAAAGTCATTAAAATATAAAATAGATTTTATAAAAATTGTTGATCAAAAACCTGCTTGGTAAGCTGTCACCACTGTGAGCAAAAAAATAAACATAGCACAAAGTCATTTTTTTCTGACAGATTTTTCCAGTGCTTTCTAGCCATGTAATTATTTTAAGGCATTATTAAAATTAATGATGCCTTCATTTTATATTTTAAGAAAGAGATTTATTATTTGGAAAACAAAGAACACACCCACATACACTTACACACACACACACACACACACACACACACACACACACATCTACTCCTTTCCAACTGTTAGAAAACAATCCAATAGTAACCCTAAATGTATTTGCTTGACATGAATATCATTAAATTTAATAAAAATCTGTTTTTGAATTTAAATAAATTACAATGGCACCTCAGTACTTGTTTTCAAGGGAATGAATAAGTAGAATATATATATGCAACTATAAACTAATATCTAATATATATTACAAAAACTGATTTTTATATGTGATTTCTAATCAAGATTCATAACTGTTGGCAGCAAGGCAATAGAAACTGGTTAAGCAGTACTGTAGAATACCTATATACTCAAAGAGGAAATCATTTGATTTTTTTCCTGATTTTGTTCTATTAAGTAAAAGATGAGTATGCATTATATGCAAGCACAAAAACAAATATAAAGATATTTGATATCATAACTGTTATCATATATTTTTAAAGTTGATATTCTTAGATCAAATTTAAGATATGTTTGGCTTGTTCTCACATAAAATGTTCAACTTATGGAAGATAATGCAACTGAGTTTGTCAGTGAATCAGGAGCAAAAGGTACATACATATACCACACACACAGGACTCACTTTTCTTTCTAATCTCACAAACTTTAATCAAGTTCTGGAATTAATGCCAGGTATCTTAGATCATGCCTCCATTCACAGTAAAATGAATATTGAGAATGTGTTTTTTTTTAATCAATTCCAATGTAGACTTTTTGAGATAAGAACTTTGAGAAATAAATTGCAATTTTAATTCACACATAAACTCTAGGATCAGCGCTCCACAGCAGTCTTGGGGAGCACATGCAGAAGTTCCTATTAAAATGTCGGATTTCAACAGTGCCTATAGTAGGATTTTCTGGATGGCCACTGCCCTCCTTGTGCTCTTAAAAAACCTTCATTCCTTTCTGACATGCCCATCCCCAACATCCCTGGCTTCAAGATAATCTGCTAAAGAGAACAATCTCCAAAAGAGACCATCAGTGGCACAGATTACCCACCTTCTCTAAGAGGCCTTCAGAACTAGTCTTCTCATTCTCTTTGCTATTGGTCTTAGTCTCCATAGACCTTCAACCTTTCTTCCTTTCTTGAATCACCTCCCCAAATTCTTCACCATGCCCTGGGAAACCCCAGATCTTTTGTCAGCTAAATTGATATTCGAGCTATATTCTCATATGTTCCCCTGTCTTCTTGTTCTAACAACCCTTATTTTCCTAAGTATACAGCTTCTTCAGAAGCTTTCTCTAGAAGTATTTTTTCCTACCCTTCCCATACTTTAGGGCTAAAGAAAAAGTCACTTTCTTCCTTGATCCTTGTTGATACTTCCTAATCATTTCTCTCTTCTCTTAAAAAAAGGGTGGCAGTGGGTTTATTTGTCATAGCAAACTATCTTTTCATAGTCCATGCACTTCCACACTTGCCCAGATTATGGCTATTTCACCTTTCTCTTTGTTCCTCAGTACTCCAGCACTTTGCATCACATACTCAGGTGAAAATGTCTTTTTTTATATATATTTTATTGATTTTTTTTTTTTTTACAGAGAGAAAGGGAGAGGGATAGAGAGCTAGAAACATCAATGAGAGAGAAACATCGACCAGCTGCCTCCTGCACACCCCCCACCGGGGATGTGCCCACAACCAATGTACATGCTCTTGACCGGCATTGAACCTGGGACCCCTCAGTCCACAGACCAACGCTCTATCCACTGAGCCAAACCGGTTTCGGCAAAATATTTGATTGATTTTTTTTTGATTTTTTTTTTTTTACAGAGAGGAAGGGAGAGGGAGAGACAGTTAGAAACATTGATCAGCTGCTCCTGCACCCCCCCCCCATGGGGGATGTGCCTGCAACCAAAGTACATGCCCTTGACCGGAATTGAACCCTGGACCCTTCAGTCTACAGGCCGACACTTTATCCACTGAGCCAAACCGGTTTTGGCAAGCCTCATTTTTAATTTCACCAAAACAACAGAAGCAATCTCACCCCCCTCATTCATCAATCACCTTGTGTCTGTGCTCATGCCCCTGACTTCCTCCTGGGACAATGGATGAGCTTTCCTTGCCCCTAAGGTGTTCTTCCTCTTTGATCGAAGTGTGAGTAACACATTTCATCTGCTCCTGATCTCCCTCCCAGCTGCTCATTTCCCACCTCCTTTGATGGGCATTCCCCTTCAGTCTTCACCTACTTCTCTCTTAAGTGACATATCTCTATTTCCAACTTTCTAATCATTAGCTCCACATAGATGTCTAACTAACAGGTCTAAAACTAACAGTTTCATTATATTCCCCATCCTTTTCTCCACCGGACCAAAATCTGCTTCTCCCTCTGATTTTCTATCTCAATTTAATGCTGTCTGTTTAGTTTTCCAGGCTAGAGACCGCAATGTTGTCCTTTAGGAATTCTTTAATTAGATTAATTGAGGATAGCCACGTTAAAAACAGCAGACAGGTTTGTTTTCTGCAGTATTTCTCAGGTCTTTTAATATATTAATGCTCAATATGAATCTTGAAGAACTGAATCAGTGTTTTCAAACATATCTAAATCAAATATCCCTTTTGTCAAGGTGAGTCACTCTGAACTACTGTTCTAAGGACTACAGGGTGAGAAATGCTACTTCAGGCCTCTTTACTGCCCTAATTTAGGCCTCTGCCATCTTTTACACAGGCCAACCCTTTCCTGAAACGAATCCTGCTGATCTCTCTGCCACCATTCTCTCCTGAGCCCCTGCTACCAGTTTTATTTTTCTCTCAGACAGATTTGCTCATGGCTCAACATCTCCAACTCCAACTTTAAAATCACCATTGGCGTTCCATTACACTTAAGATCAAGTACTAGACCTCATATTGTATTATCTTCAAAATCTAGCCTCACCCACCTTCCCAATTTCAATTCTTTCCATAGCTCTCCTTTCCCAAAGCATCACATTCTTTCATCCTTCAGGGTGTTATTATTTCACTGCCACTACTCCAAACGGCCTCTCCCGTTTCCATCCTCCCTCTAACAAACTTCTCCTGAAAACCCATTGCTAGTGAGGTCCCTTCTGAGAAATTTTCATTCCAGCACTTGGCTGGTTATGTTTCAGTGTTTCCATGATGCTTTGCACACACCTCTATTACAGCCATTGTCACACTGTATGATAAGAAATTACCTATGTGTGTACCTCCCCCGCCCTCCCCCCATTACTCTCCGAGCCTTTTAATCTTTATTTCTCCAGCTCCCAACAAAGTGCCTGGCACAGAGCAGGCACTTAAAATGATTGAATAGCATAAGAAGCAGTAACAAAGGGAAAATGTAGATGCATTTTAAATAGTTACAACTAAAAATGTGTTTTAAGAAGTCATGTATTCCAGCCATTAATCTCGAGAAAACAGTATCACTTTGTTTAAATGGACCTGCAACCTCACCAAGTTCTTGACAAAGAATAAATCTTTACTACAATTTGTCTTAAAGAAAATAAAACCTATAACTTCCACAGATCCTATGGGGTTTTGGAGGAAGACACAAACAGCTTGCCCACCCTACTGACCCTACTTAACAACAGAATTCAAAGCCATCCGCCTCTGACCTCACTCCTAACCATGAACCAGCCGGGCTTGAGGACTTGCACTAGAAGAAGAACCACTCTGTGGGAAGATGTAAGTACCAGCAGTGCTCCTCTCCATTCCCCTTTCCCATGAGGATGCTCTCTTCTCAATTCCAGGTGGTCCCCAGAGGTTAGCAACTCTTTTAACACCCCCCCCCCCTCTCTCTTTATCTTTCATTACTAAAATTTAAAGTCTGGATTTTTGTCTGAACAAGGGAAGCCCATTAAAAACACCTCAGAATCAAACACTTCTGCCTGTTGGTTTACTGAACTTCTTTACTCCACCAAAAACTTACCTTTTGCAATTAGATCTATATATCCCTTGCTTTTTTCCTTTACATGAAACATGTGTGACTCCTTGAGTGAAGTTCGTTGAGGGGGCTCCTCAAAACATTCCCCCTTGGAAACATCTTTGTGAAAATAAGCATGTCTGTGTGCTAGCTGCCGTTCTTGGACTGCATCAAATATTTCCTTTTTTTTAATCCTTGAAGGTATGTGTCTACCAGGTCTCGGTTTTTGGTGTTTATTTCTAAAAACATTTATAGAACTACCTTGAAATTTGTCCTGCGAATAAAACAAAAAATAATTTAATTAGATTTAATTGTCATATTAACGGTATAATAAAAGTATGTAATAAATTTTATTAAGACAGAAACAAACTTATATACCCTAAATACATTTGCCAAAGTGCCTTACCATATAGACATTTACTATAAAGCATATGACAGTGCTGCAATGAAGCAGATGTTATCCTATGTAGTTCTCAAAAGGTACTTCACAGGCATGAGGATTGCATTCCACTTTAAAAAATGTACACTTAAAATAGTAATTTTCTTCGCATATGTGATATTTTTTAATATAACCTTAAAGTCTATTTTAAGACAGAAGTTTTCAACTAGACATATAATAATTTATTTTCAATCATCTTTGAAAAATTCTCAAATGTTCATAAAATGCTTATACCCCACCCCCAAAGCTCTTTATCTGTTGAACCATAAATAATTGCTCATAAATAGAGGAAGATTCTCAGAAAAGAATATTAATAATTAGATATATATTTCAGATCATTTTAATCACTTAAATGCCTTAAATCCATTCACTATGCTTTTCTGAGTTGTCCTACATGCAAGTACATGCTTTTAATGTTGTCTGTCTTCTGTGCTGTTTCTGTAAGTTTGCTATTAAAATGCATTAAACTATAAAAAATTAAAATAATATTCATAATTGGATATGTATTTCAGGTAATTTCAATTACTTAAATGCTTCTTAATTTTAAACAATAGAAAAATAATACAGTCCCGGGTATCTGACAAGAAATTGTTCAAACAATCATACTTTTTCAAGCTAGTCATACTCTGGCCCATAAAGAGATTTAGGAAAAATTCAAATAGTTGCCAAATCAACATGCCAATAAGAAGATATTATGTTTTCTATGCAAAGATGTACTATTAAGCTGTTATTAAACTGTAAACATGGTCAGGGTTTTAAGGCATATTTATCTAACTCTGAACACTGTGAAGTTTTTATCCCATGTACTTACTAATGAAATCAATATAATCAATATAAGTATTTTTTTGGCTAAAGGACACAATAAAGAAATATTGGCAATGTTTACTACAAGATTAAAACCACCTATGACCAGTCTCAGCAGAGAGGACCATTCAAAAGAGACATGTAAAAATAGAAGTTTTCAAAAGGGATTAGGACAGTGATCACAAAGTACATCATTCTAAAATCCCTTCCCTACACTATCGCCCCAAAGGTCCATTTATCACAATAGCTGCTATTCCCTAAAATTTTGCATCTCCTCTACAGAGACTGTCCTCCAAAATTTCACCCTTTATTGTCTTTTTGCCATCACTTTTCTTTTCATCCCTTCTTCCCTGGCCTTCCAAATCTATGCCATTCAACAGATATTTATTGTGCCAGGCATAATGCCTATTGCTGGAGATCCAACATTAAAACAAAAACAAAAAAAAAACAGCAGTCACTACCCTCAAGAAGCTATCAGGCTGGTAAACATTTTAATGCTAAGTGATGTGGAAGGAGATCAGATAAGCATGTCATGCCAGGAGCATAGAGGAGACATCTCACAGCATATTTGCTAGTTTAGCTTTATCTAATACTGTTTAAAGAGTGTTATTTATGTGATATATTTAATCCAAATATTTGTTATAATTCATCAAGACAACATTAAGAATTGAGTGTGCAAATTAAGTATATCTGTATAATTAAATAGTCTGTATAGCTAAAAAATTAATTTTTAAATGCAATATGAAATCAGTTCTTATTACTATTAAGGATTTCATTTTCTCTTCATTCTATTCAAAATCTATTGGGATTCATGTAATCATTTGAAATGATCATTGCAATATACAAAAATAGTTATTAGTGTCCAGGAAAATATAATGTTAAATAAATGCATTAACCTCATTTATTTTCTTATAATGTTGGGCAATCAGAATTTTTGCTTCCTGAAAAAAATCTTGGTTGGAGATCTCTAATACAGTACCTAGAATAAAAACAGAAAAACTTGTTTATATTGTAGTTTATGTACTCTCTTAACAAAAAACAATGACAAACTTATGATTTTAAAATTTGGGGGCAGTTATGAATCTTGCAGGACATTATTAAAAAGTGAATTTTATAAGTGTAACTTATAAGTGAATTCAATGAAGTTAATGTAATACTCCTATAATGTAATATTTTTCTTTAAAAATCAGCTTACAATGGTCAGAGTGATAAATTATCCTAAATTATTAAAATTCAGGGAAACCAAAGAAAGCACACAAAATTGAAATCTCAAATGGTTCTAAAACTTTTAAAAATGTTACTATACAGAAGACACAACAGCATGATTTAGGTACAAAAATTATCTAGTTTATTTGTGTTCTCTATACTTAATGAATAATTCATACAACTACATAAAATATGTTGATTAAATTATAACTGCAACATAAAACTCAAATAGGAATAGGACTAAAATAAAAATATACATACCCACAAATTAATAATATTATAAAACTCTTTATTCATTTATAAGTGCCTTAGATTCTTTATTCTTTTTCACTAAAATTAAGTATGGAATTTTATAGCACCTATATAGAACACATCATTTTCATTTATTCCTCATTTCCGCCTTATAATTTCTTTATCATCTGCTGACTTGGCATTTTTTTAAAAATATATTTTATTGATTTTTTTTTGCCCCCCTCCCTCCTTCCCACACATCCCCTCCCTCCCCAGAGTTTTGTGTCCATTGGTTGTACTTATATGCATGTATAAAAGTCCTTCGGTTGATCTATTATCTCCCCCAGATCTTCCTCCCCTCCCCGCTGTAATTTGACAGTCTACTTGTTGATATACTGTCTCTATATCTATCTTTTGGTTCATCAGTTTATAATGCTCTTTATTATCCACAAATGAGTGAGGTCATGTGGTGTTTCTCTTTCATTGATTGGCTTATTTCACTCAGCATGATGTTCTCCAATTCCATCCAGGTTGCTGCAAATGATGAGAATTCCTTCTTTTTTATGGCAGCATAGTATTCCATTGTGTAGATGTACCATAGTTTTTGGATCCAATCAGCTGCTGATGGACACTTAGGCTGTTTCCAAATTCTGGCTATTGTAGATTGTGCTGCTATGAACATAGGGGTGCATATATCCTTTCTGATTGGTGTTTCTAGTTTCTTGGGATATATTCCTAGAAGTGGGATTACTGGGTCAAATGGGAGTTCCATTTTCGTTTTTTTGAGGAAACTCCACACTGTTCTCCACAGTGGTTGCACCAGTCTGCATTCCCACCAGCAGTGCAAGAGGGTTCCTTTCTCTCCGCAACCTCGCCAACACTTGTCGTTTGTTGATTTGTTGATGTTGGCCATTCTGACAGGTGTGAGATGGTACCGCATTGTTGTTTTGATTTGCATCTCTCGGACAATTAGTGACTTTGAGCATGTTTTCATGTGCCTTTTGGCCTTCCTTCTGTCTTCTTTTGAAAATGTTCTATTTAGGTCCATTGCCCATTTTTTAATTGGATTATTTATCTTCCTTTTATTTAGTTGTATAAGCTGTTTGTAGATGTTTGACTTGGCATTTTAAAGTGTTTCTTAGCTTTCTCCTCTTTACCTGGAGTCAGTAAAATTAAGTCACATAACCCATTTAAATTAGCTTTAAGTCTGGTGAGTGTGCTCTTCATTTCTATAACTCTACCTTCTTTAGTGCTCTTAGGATTAAGATTTTTTTTCTCTCTTCTTTTCACCTGCTCAAATTTTAAGCAATTAAACTTCCATCTTCAAGCAAATCAAAACCATAATGAAATACTGTTTTAGTCTATGTGGGCTGCTATTATAAAAGGCCAGAATGAATTTCTAACCAGACCCCTAACTTCCTGAAAAAAAGACTCCACAACTTGTCCTTGCTTACTTCCTCTCTTTTGACTAAACAGTTCTTATAATCACTTAGAATTACATTATTACCATGTATCAGATGCACAACAGTCAATATAACTTATTAATATGTGAAATGATTGTCACTGGGTTTTGGTGGGAATGCAGCTTTATAAAAACCATCCCATTTTCATTCCAGATAAGACCTTAGAGATGATCTTCATTTACTGCAAAGCTCTAAGATGCAGAGGGCCTAAGAGTCTTCTAAAGTTACACAGCCATGCTGGTTTCCTGAATTTGCTTTTATTACACATCTGCTTCTTTACTTGATGCAATAGACTCCCTAAGTGCTAGAGAATCCTCTAGCATTGGGCTGATTACCATAGTTGAGTACTTGTATTTTACCAACACTGTACACTATAAACAATATATATGCCCTTTCCTCAAAATTCATATATTGGAACCTAATGCTTAATGTAATGATATTAGAGCCTTTGGAGGGTGATTATGTCATGAGGGTAGAGCTCTTGTGATTGCAATCAGTGCCCTTATAAAAGAGACTCCAGAGAGGTAGGTAGTTCCTTCCACTAATGTGAGCTGAGAGTGAGAAGATGTACGTCAATGAGAAAGCAGGTCCTCACCAGACATCGAGTGGTTGGCATCATGATTGGACTTCCAAGTCTCCAGAATTGTAGGGGGGAAATTTCCCTTGTTTATAAACCACTCTATTATATACTTTTATAACAACTTGAATGGACTTCGACATTTTCATTTCAAGCCAGCAAACCTGCACCCTTGTAATTTAATGTGCTGGCAGAGCCATTCGCCATTCTCCTATCCCCCTTCACATCTAAAAATTAGACTTTGACAGAGGAGTTAAATTCCCAAGGTAGCCTTTTCTGTCTAGCTAGGCTCTTGCTGACCAGTGTGTCTGATTTTTCCCATCCTCAAAAGTCACTTGTCGCCTGTGAACTGGGGAGTAGTTTGTGTACATTCTGCCAACACTAATGGTCTTCTTGGAGCCAGTAAGTAAATTCCAACTCCTCTAGGTACTGCAACAGTGAAACCACACAGTCATGTCTTGAGGCTCTTGAAATAAACAAGGCCTGTGATTGTATTAAAGGGACAAAAAATGACAGGCACCAAAACACAGCAATTTTACATGGATCCTGAGATGGATCCATTGAAGGTGTGTTGATACCCTGACTCCAAATCAGCAGTCCGTCCTGAACCCTCATTGTCATTTAACGTGCTGTAGCACCTATTCCAATTTTCTCCTGTAACTAAAAATCAGTTTCAACCAAAGAGTTAAATTCTCAAGGCAGCACAAAATAATTCATATTTCAATGCCTTGGGAAAGACAAAGATAAAGTCTGTTCTTTTATTTTTATGATTTCTAAGCATATGTATACTATATATTCGACAAATAAATCTAAAATCACAAGAAAGTAAACAACTTTGGCATTAAGAATCCATTCAGTTAATGATCTTTGCTTCTTTGTTCAGAATGGGATAAGCATATAAGCATGCAGCTTTTACACACTCAAGTGCACATTATAACTTTAATTATTAAGAAGAAGTTGCCTCTTTCTCTGTTAAAAATATAATTAAGGCTTTGATTATTTGCAAATACATATCCAGCAGATGGAATGACTTTTAAGAATTCTTATTCCTGAGTCATACCATTTTGTCTTGAATTCTAATTTGCTCATGAGCCTTATTTTGTTGTCTTAAGCTTTCACTCTCTCATTTGTAAAATGAGGATGATAATAATAATAATATACCTCACAGACTTGTTGTGAGAATAAAATTAGACTTGGTTACAAAGAAGTTAGCATAGCACCAAACACATAATAAGCTTTCAATAAGTGTGAACAATTATTATTACCATATTTATTGTTGTATTACTATCATTGGGCTATTTATGTGATTAATTTCATCAGTCCTCAATTTTTCAACACCACAAAAATAAATTTCAACTTTCTAAATTAGTTTGAATGAATCTTATCTTATTATAGCTCTTTTTATCAAAAATTATTAATGATAGGTTTGCAAATAATAAAATATCTTCATACAGTGGATTCTTCAAGTTACCAAATCCCCATATAGGAATAAAAAATTGTTATAACAAATATTTTACGATAAAGTTCATGAAGAAGTTGAAATAGTCATATTGAAATTGGCTAAAACATGACTGCAAATATTAGCATTTCCATGGGGGGAAAAAATGAATCTCTAGTGCCAAATTATTTCACTAACCTAAAACATTTTTCTTACATTATTTTATATATTTTTGTTAAAAAAAACTCACTCATATATCATCAATTTAATGCTACTATGATTGATCATAAAATTTCATCTTTCTCATAATGCTTTATAACAGGAATGGGGAATCTTTATTCTGCCAAGGACCATTTGGATATTTATAACATAATTCACGAGCCATACAAAATTATCAACTTAAAAATTAGCCTGCTATATTTGATCAAACATTTAATTAACTCACCCCTAACTGCAGGGTCAGAGCAAATGATTTCCCAGGCCAGACATTCCCCAACCCTTGCTTTAGAAGATTCTATATAATTGTTCTAGTAAAACTCTGAAGTGACGATATGGGGACATCAATGTATTCATGGAAACTAAGACAATGGAATGAACCATTGGCCATCTTGTTAATCATACAAAAATATTAATAACTGACCTTAATCAGAGTATTTCCATCCTTCCTACAAACAGGCTACACTTTTCAGCGATTTCATAAAAATTTACTAAGAAGATATGATGAACAAAGAAGTATGGGCCATATGGCTAAGGGCATCCTTGCTTATATAATTTGGAGAAAGTGCCTGACTGCCCATTTGATTTCATAGGTGTTAGTAAAGCCTTACTTCACTCTCAACAACACTGAGTCAGCATACAGTCATTAAGTACCTACTAAGTCGCAGATACTGTTTTGGTGTTAAATGTACTGAAGAAGTAAGACACTCAGTATCCTTGAATTCTGAGAACTTGGAGACTAGTGCCAGAAAAAAAACCAAGAAAAAAAAACCCAACTATAAACAAATGTCATGGCATTCTGTAAGATCTGTGCCGTGACAGAGGCCAACATAAATCACTAACACCCTCTACCACCAGTTCCCTAGTGTAAAAACTTCCCTCTAAACTTTATATTGTATTCTTAGAGATAAGATTTGAAACACAATATCCCAAGAGAAATAACATAGTGAATCAAGTCCAGATTAAGGCAATGGTTTCAAAATTGTGCTTCACCAAATTCATGTTTCTTGGTGGTTCTTCCTTCTTTTAATCCAAGCTTATTGGTTTTATTTATATGAGCTCTTCCTAAGTGTTATTTTGTAGGAAAACATTCCTTGGCTAAAAATAGCAAACACATACCAAACAAGTGAACAAATAAACAAAGATTTGAATATTTGTGCATGTGCAGAAAGTTCTTCTAAAAGCACATTGAGATGAAGGGAAGGGTTAGGTGAGGGGAGAGGCTCAGAGAGGAGATGAGTTGTCTCTTATAGGCACACTTTTCCTCACATCCCACCTTAGTCTCTTTTTAGCAAAATGTTTTATCCTCTTTGCAACAATAAATGATTAATAGGTTTCCTACACACCTCACAGAGACTTTACAGTATGCGCCTCCAAAATACTTCTCATACTAGGCTAGGTTGTTAAGAAGAAGTAGGAGAATTATAAGCTCATAGTATCAACACTTCAAATATAATTTAAATAATTATGGGCATAACCCAAAGGTAAAATTAACTAGCGAACATTCTCGTCCATTCCTGGATCTCTTTCTGCCCTCTCCATCTTGAAATGTGTTGTAATATCCAAATTGAAAGAGAATTAAAAGAATCCAGGAGGCTTCTATTGAACAGAAGCCAGTATTACATAATGCCTGGGGTCACAAGAGCCAAGAGGAGATAGAAAAACAGAAAATCCTAATAATCCTAGCTCTGTATACAGCAGTAAATGTTTCTCAATCATGCTATCTAAGCCCAAATTGAAGATTACTTTCAGCTATGCCAAATCTAGACCAGCTCTGAAAGAAATATATTGTGATCTACATATATAATTTAAAATGTTCTAGTAGTTACATTTTAAAAGCGAAGAAGTGAATTAATTTAATAATATATAATAATTGATTGTTATAGCATATTTTATTTACATAAAATATATCCAAATATCATTTCAACATTAATAAATATTAAAATTTAAAGAGATATTTCACTTTTTTTGTTCTGTCTTCAAAATCTTATATGTATTTTGCACTTACGTTCATCTCAATTTAGTTGTTAAATTTTTATCTGAAACACTAGATCTGTGTTAAGATTGGATAAAATATTCACTTGAAAAAGTAGGTTCATATACCCATGTTGCTCCAAACATGCTTTAAAGCTTTCCAATAACTGAATTATCTGTTTTTATATTGAAATTAAAATGAACTAAAATTAAATATTAATCCCTGGTCTGTGTGGTTCAGTTGTTTGGGTGTCGCATCCCATGCACCAAGAGGTGTCAGTTCATTCCTGGACGGGGCACATGTCCAGATTGTGGACTCAATCCCTGGTAGGATATGTGCAGGAGGCAGCCAATGGATGTTGTACTCTCATATCAATGTTTCTTTTTCTCAGTCTTTTCCTTATTCTCTCTAAACATCAATAAAAACATTTTTAAAAAGTAAAAATAATAAAAAATTAAATATTCAGTTCCTTAGTTTCACTAGCCACATTTCCAGCACTGAAGAGTCATATGTGGCTAGTGCGTATCGTATCAGATAGCACACTAAGTTAAAAGTTGCTTTCAATCTCTCAAAAGTTGGTTATATTTAAATAAAGTGGATGAGATTAATTTTTACAAGGTATACCAGTAAATTTAGTAATCTGGGAATTAATAATTAATGAAAAGTGTCCTTAAAGGCTGTTGGAGGTTGTGCACTGAGTTGTAAGGTAATTGGGGATACTCACGTACCAGGCATAGTCTCAGCATCAGCCATGACGGACAGTAAGGCTGATCTTTTGGAAGGCTGGGCTCCAAATCCCTAAACACAATTACATAAATTTAGTTATTCATTTTTAGCTATTTCTTTCCCTCACTCATGGAGAAATAGAATAATTAACCCTTTTTATGTATCATGCCTCTTCCCTCGAACCTTCAAAGCCTTTCCCTCCAAAGACAATAATAATAGTTATCACTGAGTAGGGCTATGTGCCTTATTAAGTGCAATTACCTTAATGGTTCCAAACAACCTAATAGAAACTTTGGGCAGATATGGAAACTGGAGCTTGGAGTAGTGAAATATAATTATTTAGTGACATGCACAGAGCTCAAATCCAGATCTTTGGGCTGAAGTCCCTGTGCAGGGCTATCTGATGTCTATTTTACAACTAATATCCACTTAATACCTGGCACATGCCTTACATACTCTTGTCTTGAGCTTGCACATGAGCTTAGGTTCATGCTAATCTTCTACTCACAGTGCCATGTTCTTACATCTATGTTTAGACTCTAACCATCCTTAAACCGTAAGTTCAAATCTTATTCCCTAGTTCCTTAGTTTTCTTTTGCTAATTTGTTCCTCCCTTAAGCATGGTAGCTATATTGTCCATGCTTCTCCCTTGAAAATTATCATATGCTTCTGTGAAAGGAGCTAAAATGACAGAGTGATAGATATAAGTAGAAGTGCTATATTCCCAACCAGACTCCAATTGCCTTCAAAGCCAAACTATACTTTATAGCAGTGGTCCTAGACCATGGATGACTAATAGAATTGCAAGAGGGGCAAAAGGGAGGATCGGTGTCAAAAACATGTAAAAGTCTAAAGTGGGGCCTAACTACCTGCATATTTTAGAAACAGCCAAGATGTCAGTTATACCAATGCATACTAGTGTGTACTCACACAGGTTTATAAATAGAAATGGAATATTAAATGTCCTCAAAGCTCCATGGAGCCTCTTATTCTAAAAACCTAACTATTTGGTGATGGTGGCAGGGAGACAGGTGGGTGGAGATGAAAGAGGGTATAGGGGCATAAATGGTAATAAAATAAATAAATAAATAAATAAATAAATAAATAAATAAATAAATAAAACATAAAAATAAAAGTCTAGCTATAATTGTTCAGTTAGCTGACTAGACCATAATACTGTGGTGAAGTAGTAAAGACCTATTTTAAAATTTGGGAGTTATTTGAGTAAAGCCAGCTTTGCCCTATGAAAATAATGACTATAGCCACTTGCTCTTAGAAAGGGAAAAACTCTGCAGTTACATCTTTAAAATAACAAATGTGGAATATCTGAAAATGACTAATTCTCACGTTGTTAGCATTACACTATGGGAAAGACCATAAAACATGTATCTCATCTGCCTAGTTTAACAAATTAAAATACTTTACCACCTTTAGCAGTTAACAATCAGAACTCATCTTCTGATCTAACTTAATTATTGTCTTCTTTCAATTTAAATATAAGAAGGTAAAAAACAGTGTTTTGTGCAGCATCATTTTCTTGTTTTAATCCCCATAAAAATGGATTCTTCTCTAAAGCTGTTGGCTTCTCCACCTTAATTCAGTGTACCAGGGGTGTCAGCTTGCATTGACTTGGCTGGAAAATGAGACACCCCACTGTCCTTCCAATGCAGAAAACTAGTCAAACATCCTAAGGGGTACTGGCATGGTAGTACCCACACAAACCTGAGGCGATAGGGACGACTCTGAAACAGAGCTGTGGTGGAAGAAGGCCCTGGAGGATGGACTTGCCTAAAGATAAGCACACTGACACATAATATGGCAGATAGGGACCCTCTTCACTAAGTCCCCAGCAGACAGTTATGGGATTCTGAGTCCCTCTAGTACGTTGATTGATTAATAAGTGCATATGTGTTATCTGAGTTGTACAATGGGGATCATCATCTCTTTTGGAAGAAAAAGCATAAGTCAAATTTTTTTCAATAAAATGCAAAGAATTGTATGCCAGATATTATGAGAAAATTTGTGAGCTTTGTGAAATAAGTGAGAGCCATGAATTCAGATGAAGATGAGATCACTAAGGGCTGAGAAAGGGACCTAGAAAAGAATTCTCAAGAGTCTGAGCTACACCTGGTGGATGCAGGAATAATGGAGAAATTTTGAATAGCTGGTTTGGCATAAGCATGAACCAATTGGAACTATAATAGATGCTGGCCAGCACACCCGTAGGGTATTGACTATTAGTCCTGAGTGGGTCAGATTGGCTGACATCAAAGGAATGGAGAAGCAGGCAAGTGAGAGAAATAGCTCAGGCAAAACACAAGGAAGTAAAAATGGACATGATTTGGGAACAGCAAGCAGTGGCTCTATATGATTTAAGCAGATGATTGGATTTTATGCTGAAAATGGGCAACAAACGATTGAAATTTTTTGAACAAGACGCTGACATAAGCAGTGTTCTGGGATATAACTCCATAAAGGCAATGACATTGTTTTCTTCCCTGCTGTATTCCCAGTGCCTTGAATGGGGCTTGGCATGTAGAGGAATTAAAAAAACAAACAAACAAAAAAACAAAAAACATGTTTATGGAATAAGTAACTATGGCAACAGCATGCTGGATAGGTAAGCCCTACCTCCCATGTTTCTATAGACACATTTGTGAAAAAGTCCTTTCAACCTTTCTTATCCAGTAGGCACAACTTAAGGCATTCCTAAATTGAGTTACAGGAAAGCTAAGGATTTCTAATTTCATTTCTATATAAATAAAAGACACAAAGTGGAAACAGTATTGCCCTCCCTTATCGCCTTATCTTGTCTTTCCTGAACAGATTACTGTTAAGTCTTTTTCATAGTATCCTATGGAATGAAGTGACAAAGAACTGCCCTATGGCATTAAGTAGGACTTGGGGAAACATGTCATGGTCCAGGGATCTAGACAAACAGTTTCAGCAGTTCATATAAGATTGAATGAGAACAAATCTTCACTTTCTAGCCAAAATTTTTTCCCAACTATCCCTTTGCCTGAATCCAATTGCAAGTCATAGATTCACCCCGTCCCCGTTTCTCCATATTAAAACTGGACCTATATCCACCAAGCTGCTCAACACAGCTTTGATTCCTCCTGTATTTTACCTACCACATCCAATCCAAGTCTTCCACATTTTAATTTCAAAATACTGGTCTTCTCATCTTCCCTCTTCCAGCCACAACCATTTTATTCCTAGAATGCTGAAATAACCTCCTAATTAATCTCTTGATTTACAGCCTGATCATTTTCTAATTTATTCTTCACATAACAGAAGGAGGCATTTTCCTCAATGAGTATCAGATCACCTAATTTCCCTTCCACAACTTCCAACTGCATCTAGCTTCCTGCCCTGGGCTCTTCTCTCTCATGCAACTGAGTAAATATGAATGAGAAATATAGGACTGGTAGCATACAGCTCCATCCAGAACTGAGTCAAGGGGTTTGCTTTGATTTCTCCTCACCCTAGTTTCCTCATTTGCAAAATAAAATAGTTGGGCAAGAAGACCTTAAAGACCTTTCAGATGAGATGGTAACTGGACCTTAATCTCAAAAATTAACTGCATGATTAAAAGTTCTTGCCTCTCTCCTATTCCTCTTCAGCTTAGTCTGTTCTCTGGAACTTAGGGGCAGAATAAAAGGGAAACTTGCCCAGGTCTGGTCTCTTCTAGTTGTGTCCCTAGTTACCATCACCTCTATGCTCCCCTCAACCCTTGATCTCTGGGGTCTCCCTATCAGATTTTGTCCTTATCAATGTTTCCATTCTTTGAAAAAGTGTAAGTTGTTCTCCACTTTTTTTTCCCCCCCCCCCCCCCCCCCCAACTCAACAAGGACCTTTAGGTCATTTTCCAGATTTGCTTCCTGATTGATTCTCTTTGCCAAGTCTCTCTGTCCCTCTGACTAGATAAGATGAGCTGGCACCAAGCAACAGGAATGAGAAAATAGAAGGGAAAGAAGGTAAAGAAAACAAAACAGAACAAGTCCTAACTAGGTCCAATATAACAGGGCCAATATTGGGCATCAAATAACGGATAAAAAATGTATATAAGATGATTGAATAAAACATTTATAATTGCACATAAAGTTATGATTCAAATTAGTCAGAGGACCATCAAATGTGTTGGATAAAAGATACTCTATGAATTCATGACCATTAATATCAGGTAAGCTGAGGTCCTCTGAGCCACCTACAAGAGTGTCAAGCATGTAGAATAACATCCCTTTCCTGATGCAGGAACCTCCCTCTGATTATCTAATTAACTCAGGTTAATATATTGCTCAAAGCCAGGAAGTGGGAAGGAAAGAACATAATTGAATCATGAGGATAGTCCTCCAGCTGACACAAACATCAGGGTCCACAAGCACCATGGAGAACTTGGATTTCAATCCTGAGTCTGCCATTGCCAACGTGTGTCATCTGGGCCAAACCAGTTAACCTTGCTGAATCCCACCTCTTCATGCATACATGAAGGGTTTTAAATAGACACGGAAAGAGCAGCTTCAGCTTATGCTTAAAGGAACTCTTTCTCAGAAGTCAATGAGGAAAGCAGATGGTTGTTGTTATTTGAATCTCAGAGCCTTTCCCCAACCATCTCATCACTCCCACCCACCCCTATGCCAACTCTCCAGGCTCAGTCCATGATCTCACAGGTACCTTTTGGATGTAAGGTTCAACTCTTTCATAAAATATTATATTCTATTTCCTGTAGGCTTACATGGACACTGATACTAAGAGATCCCAAATATTTCTGGTGTTAAATAAAATAACTAAACTTTTAAATGACAAAAGAAAGCTATTAATTTCATTTCAGTTCTCCAATCATTACAAAGGAGATGTAAACTGAGAAAATATGCATTACTATGCTTTAAAATTCCTTCAAAATATAAAATAAAATTTCTTGAAATACTCTTTTTTGGCTATCATATACTGAATGTTCACTTTTGCCTCAGTGTAAAAGGAACATTACTCTTTTTAGCCATGTTCAATGACCTGTGGGGTTTTTCTGTGGTTTAGTGTTTTGATATAGAGCTACTTTAATTAGGATTTGGCAACTCACAAACATGAACCGAAGGCCCCTGACAATAAAAAATAAAAGTTGGCAAATGATTTCAATAGACACTTTGCAAAAGGAAATTTCCAAATGGGAAATCAACATATGAAAGGATGCTCAAATCTCATTGGTCAGCAAGGAAACAAAATTACAATGAACATACACCCAAACAAATATCTTTAACAAAATACTAAGTGTTAACAAAAATATGCAGCTCCTGAAATATTCATTCACTGCCTGTTGGAGTGTGAATTGGTAATCTTTGGAAATCTATTTGGCAATATCTTGAAAGACTAAATCTAGACTTATTACTCAGCCCTCCCACACCCAACAGAAATGCTTCATAATGTGTACTGAGACACAAGCAAGAATGAACATAACAGCACTGTTTTGTAACAGCTAAAAACTAGAAGTAACCCAATGGGTCAATAAATTACAGTTTACTCATACAATGGGATGTTTCACACCAGTGAGAATGAATTGCTATTTTTTTAAAAAAAAAAGACATAAATGGTTCTCACACATCTAATCATAAAAGAAAGAAGCCAGCATAAAGAGAACATACTGTCTGCTTTTGTTAATATAAAGTTCAAAAACAGAGAAAATTTATTAATGGCATAGAAAGCAGGGTAATGGTGACCTTGAGGGGAAGGATACAGTGTCTGAGAGGGACACAGGAAAGGCCCTTATGATTCTGGCAATACTCTATTTCTTTATTGGGTAATGGTTATCCACTTTGTGAATATTCATAGAGCTATCTATACACTAAGAAATTGTGCAATTTTTGATTATATGATGCACATTTATTTATTTATAATAAAGTTTAATTTTTTATTGTTAATTTTTCCAAGTAACCTATTTAAACTGAAAATACTACACTCATCATTATAGATAGTTGTATATCTGCTCTTCTCTCTCTTCCTCAAAAGAAATATAAAGTGTAGGGCTTTGCTAAATCTAACAAAGTCTAACAATATCTCTAGCAAAGGAACTAGGCTTTTAAATTTATGTTATGTCTTCCACAAGACTGAGCACATGGCTAGCCAAGCAATTAGTACCTATAACAAGCAGTGGACTTGAATTCCTGTAAGTCCTGAATTGTTGCAATATGCTTAGTTTTCACAGAGTTACTAATATTTTTTTAGAAATCTCACTACTACTAAATCTTCCATGTAACTTGTCATGATTTTTGCAGTGTGGCTAATGAAGTTGGCTTGTTTAATTTTATGCACCTAGTTATCTTGATAGGAGGATTTTAATTATCCAAATGAGAAAAGGAGCTAATTACTTTGGCTCAAAATGAGTGTAATTACAGACACACACACACACACACAAACTAGTTTCAGAAAAGTCACATTCTTCTCTTTATACCCACTTTTATTTCACATTTTTCTCACCTCAAATTCCCCTCCTGTCTTTGAATTCACCTTAAGGTGTTTATAGAAAGGGATAGTTGTGGAGGTCATAGGGAGAGTGAGGCTTTTCTTGAATAAAATGTTAAAAATATAAAAAGCTATGTCTTATCAAGGGGAAATTTTGGTTAGAACACATGTCCAAGAATTTTAAAAAGGCCATAGTACCTTATTTCTTATCACTCTATTAAATCAGAAATGCTTTCAAAATATCTATGAAGATTCCCATTCCAATACCCACATTTATTTATATCTAAAATGATAATTGTGGCATGTTGTAAGTCTGTTTTACTTCTGATTTTCATAGAGTAAAACAGTGCTACTACAAAAGTATATTGCTTTAGTTATTAATAACACATGCCTTAATGAGAGGCTATTAACATTTTATAAATTAGCAATAAGAGTGAAAGTTTGATTTATAAATCAGTTCCTACTAAGATGTTTGGAACATTCTATAAACAATTAAAGACAACAATGAAAATACCATAAAGTTAATTACCACAAATGTAATAAAAATAAATTAAAGGCCAAAACTGTTAAGCTGTTGCAATGGAATTTTGCTGGGCTCAGAAATACTAACTACTCTTAAAGAGCTAGATCTAGAAATTTGATCTAAATCATAAAATGCTATAAATCCTAGCATCTATTTTTAGGTGTGTGTTTTTTTTTTTTCTTTTCTCAATGACCTTTTAAAATCTAGCTAATATTTAATCAGCATTAAATGGTTTTGAAGAGTTTATATTTAAGGAACAAGTTCAAGTAACACAATTTTTTAATTTAAAATTGGAAATGATCTCAGAAGTTGTCTTCTTGTTAGCCCCTCATTTATAGATAAGGAAAAACAGCATGGAAGGTGATTTGTTCAACTTAACACTGAGTTTGTGAATAAACGGGACCAGATTTAGGTCTTGTGACTCTTGATAAAGCACATTTCCCCTGACAAAATGCCTTCCAGGAAACAGTATTACCCCTGAATGAACTCTTTCATGCCTTTACCTTCTACCTCCTCTTTGAATCAGCCCGCTTCTTTCTACTTTGTTGAATTAGAGACAGTATGACATCATGCTGGCCCATCCGATGTGGCTTATTGGCTGAGCATCGACTGATGAACCAGGAAGTCATGTTCTAATTCCAGGTCAGGGCACATGCTCAGTGGGGGCGTGTGGAAGGCAGCCAGTCAATGATTCTCTCTCATCATTGATGTTTCTATCTCTCTCTCTCTTCATCTCTGAAATCAATAAAAACGTATTTACATATATCTATGTATGTCTATGTCTATATCTATGTCTATATCTATATCTATATCTATATCTATATCTATATCTATATCTATATCTGTATCTGTATCTGTATCTGTATCTGTATCAGTATCTGTATCTATATCTATACCTTTCTATATCATGGTGAAAAGCAAAGATCCTAGTGCAAAGTGGGTCTTGGTTCCAGCCCAGGCTTCTGTACTTCCTAGTCATTGATCTGAGGCTTCATAGGACCAATTTGTTCCAGTGACCCTGCACTTTACTGTACTGGTTTTAAAACTGAAGTTCCTGAGTTCCTGCATGTACCTCGGTCCCAAACAAATTAGGACAGCTTAGGCTTGAACTCTTTTATCTATAAGATATGTATAATAATCATCTTTAATTTCATAGTGCTCTTGCAAGACCAAATGAATGAGGTATATGAAAACATCTAGCAAAGCACCCAAGCCTCACCCACAGTAAGTACTCTTTTCCAAATCTGTCACTTCCACTTGGGTCTCTTTCCATGTTAGAGATTTGAAAGTCCAGGTGATATGTAAAACCAAGTGAGAAAAAATTTTTTGGAAACCAGACAAGCAAAAGACTTAAAGAAACTGGGAACAGAATAAAAAGAAAGAGAACATTGCCAAAACTGGTTTAGCTCAGTGGATAGAGAGTCAGTCTGCGGACTGAAAGGTCCTAGGTTCCATTCCAGACAAGAGCATGTACTTTGGTTGCGGGCACTTCCCCGGTTGGGGGTGTGCAGGAGGCAGCTGGTCGATGTTTCTCTCTCATCTATGTTTCTAGCTCTCTATCCCTCTCTCTTCCACTCTGTAAAGAAGCAATAAAATATATTGATTTTATATTTTTTAAAAAGAAAAGAAAAGAAAGAGAACATTAAGAAGTAGGGAGAGTGCCATATCAGTGAACATAAACAGGAAATGAGGGAGTTCTAGGGGTATGGCCTATATGGAAGGGATCAGTAATACATTCTACTTGAGTCTATAAATATATGTGAACTCTATACAGGGTATTTTATAAAATAAGAAAGAGGAAGTAAGGGTAAGTATTCATAGACATGTTTTTGTCTACTACATGAGATAAATTAGAAATGTGAAGAATCCCCAAAAGAGCTACAAATTCCATAATTGTCACATCATTGATGCATATACTAGTAACACCAATTCTAAATTTCATATCTTGGATTTTAGTCCAGAGCACTTGGCTAGCCAAGTACACTATGGAAAAAATCCCGAGAAAAATAGCATTTGAACAACAAATATTAAAGCAGCTATCTTTTTTATCACCAACATCTGATGGAAAGTTTTTACCCTAAGAAATGAGACAGGCTTAAGTAAGCAAGGGTTATATTTTCAGTCATGACCTAGAATCAGAAGTAGAAAATAAATTCAGTGTGGAGATGGGATTGAAGCTGCGTATGCTGTCCCAGCTCTCAGACGCAGGCAGAGGCAACCTGGAGTTCAGCTCCCATGGGATACCCAGAACTCAGCACAATCCCCATGTGAGGTAGAGGATCAGGGCCAGGCCCTGCTAAAAAAAACATTGAATGAGAAAAGGCAGAAAATATAACTTCCAACTATTGCTTGGGGCAAAGGTTTATCATAGGCTCCATACTCGGGGAGGCAGAGGATGCTGACCAGTCTCACCACCAGAACCTAGCAATGTCAGCTACTAATTCAGAAACAGGATTCAAAATATTGGCAACATCACTGAGGCAGAAGCCCCAAGAACCAATATAAGACCTGGTTCTGGAATGGGAAACTCAATAGCAACTACACTACTATGAAATTACAAACCAACACTGCCTTACAAGCAACTGTGTGCAAAGCTAACAGGAAAGCAAACATCCTGAGCATGAAGACTGATTATTATAATAGCTAAGGTAGAAGATACAATCAGTACCCAATCATAGATAGCTAAAGAGTAACTCAGCTTACCACCAATAGAAATTCTTTTGCCCTATTCATGGAGTTATTTTCCTTTTCTCATAAAAGCCCCTTGTCTTCCCCCTGTAATTGGAACGCTATTTGGGTTTCTGCCTGAAAATGTGTTCCACAATTTGCAATTCATTTTTATTTCAAATAAATGCTTGTTGCTTTCAGTTGGCTTTTCATTTTTAGGTTAAAAATGGATCAATAAAGGATTTTTAAAAAAATATAGTTTATTGATTTTTTTACAGAGAGGAAGGGAGAAGGATAGAGAGCTAGAAACATCGATGAGAGAGAAACATCGACCAGCTGCCCCCTGCACACCCCCCACCGGGGATGTGCCCGCAACCAATGCACATGCCCTTGACCAGAATCGAACCTGGGACCCCTCAGTCCGCAGGCTGACGCTCTAACCACTGAGCCAAACCGGTTTTGGCTAAAGGAATTTTTTTTAAGTGTACTCCTGAATAACCCGATTAATGTGTAAGTAAAAATGGAAATTATTAAATATTTACCATGGGGAGTAAATGAAAACACAAGGAATTAAATCTGTAGAATGCAGACAAAGTAGTATAGAGAAATAAGGTTATTGTCTTAAATGGATTTATTAAAACAAAATAAGAAGAATTTAAAATAAGCCCTCAACTTTAACCAATATAATGAAAAGAATTATTAAATTTTCAAAGTAGAAAGAAGTAACAGATAACAGCAAAATAAATAGATTTTAAAAATTGCAAAAAATAAAAAATAAAAATAAGAAACAGCAGAGATTGATCACAAATTCAAAAGCAATTCTTTGTAAATATTGACAAAATATACAAGCCTCTAGGTACCATGGAAGGAAGGAAGGAAGGAAGGAAGGAAGGAAGGAAGGAAGGAAGGAAGGAAGGAAGGAAGGAAGGGAGGAAAATGAACAAAAGGGGATGGGGAGAGAAGTACAGATTTGTGAGGGCAGTGGGTGATCCAAACAGGCCCAGGTAAAGCAGAACAATGGGAATACTGGACATCCAAGAGCAGTGTTAAGGCACTGAGTCCTACATGGAAGAAGAAATCACAGAGTTTAAGAAAAAAGACCATAGAAAAGATCATGAAATCCACCAAAGTGAAAGGCAAGTGAAGAACAGTATAAGGTAAACATATGCTAGTTCTTCAAGTATTTTTCATTCTAAATAAAAAGTAGCATTACATAAAATAAAATCAACTTAGAATAAAATAACTTTATTAAGAACTATTACACAAGATTAAAACCATATAGCAGAAGGCTGAAAGTGAACTTAATAGTTTTTGTATGCATCTGAATAGCTGCTTAATAGGAATCAGGTGTTCATTAGGAAAGCACAGCTGGTCTTTTTCCTGAGAACCCCTAATCCACTACCCACCGAAGATCTCATTCCTGATTTTATGTGTTTTATACCATTTAAAACACTGATTATCTTGTGTATTGTTTTGTTATTTCATAAAAATTGCATAAAGCCCTAGCTGGTTTGGCTCACTGGATAGAGCATTGGCCTGTGGACTGAAAGGTCCTGGCATCTATTCCGATCAAGGGCACTTACCTCAGTTGCAGGCTCCTCCCCAGCCTGGGCCTTGGTCAAGGGTGCATGCAGGAGGCAACCAATCCATGTCTCTCTCTCACATCAATGTTCTTTTCTCTCTGTCTCTCTCTCTCCCACTTTCTCTAAAAATCAATGGTAAAATATCCTTGAGTATTTTTTAAAATTTTTTACAATTTTTATAATTTTTAAAAATTTTTTATAATCTTTACTACCAATGAACTCAGGATGTTATTTTTATCTCTTTTATTTGGAAATATGTATGCATTTATTTATATTTGTCATATTTCTAAGATTTATCAAAACAGGATTAGAGAAACTATGAATGAAGTCAGTCACACACAAAAAAAAATCAGTGCTCACCTAAATATTCATCCTGCAAAGTTCTTACCCATGGACATCTTCTTTCCCATGCACAGATCTCAGACTATGCCCAACAGCTTTTGAATTTTAACAAAGGGAAAATACATCACTTTTCTTTAAGAAATAATACGCTTTTAAGGATATTAGCAGAAAGAGAATTTTGCCAAGCCTTTGTAAAACAAGTTTTTCTAGTATCCTTAAAATCACAAAATATTGAACCAATACTATTCTGTCAATTCCTTGGGCCAAGAATACCTATATATATATAGTCCAGGATGTAAAATTAAATTAATGTTTAGAGTGCATAAATAATACATAATTCACTCTTCCTTCACACATGACCTTATTATTCAACATAAAAAACTGTACATCTATTCATGTTCCTCTTTTGATCAAGATATTAGTGTTTATAATAATAAATAATCCAAAGCCACAAATCCAACTCTAAGCTGCAATGCTTCTGTTTATGCACAGTAAGCAAGCTTCCTATTTCCCCACCACCACTACCTTGTGCTCTCCTCCTTCCTCAGTTTTGCTCATGCTTATGTTGAATCTAAAACAAAAAAAGCAAAACTCTAGATGTACATTAGTGGTTGTCAGAAGGGGTGGGGGAAGTAGTCCAAGTGAGTGAAGGTGATCAAAGAGTACAACTTTCAGTTACAAAACAAGTAAGCCATGGAGATGTAATATATAGCATGGTGACTCTAGTTAAAAATACTGTATTATATATGTACCCCTATATTTATAGCAGTGTTATTTACAATAGCTGAGACCTGCAAACAGCCCATCAGTAGATGAGTGGATAAAAAAAGATGTGGTACATTTATACCATAGAATGCTATGCAGCTAGAAAAAAAGAAGAAGAAGGAGGAGGAGGAGGAGAAGAAGAAGAAGAAGAAGAAGAAGAAGAAGAAGAAGAAGAAGAAGAAGAAGAAGAAGAAGAAGAAGAAGAAGGAGAAGGAGAAGAAGAAGAAGAAGAAGAAGAAGAAGAAGAAGAAGAAGAAGAAGAAGAAGAAGAAGAAGAAGAAGAAGAAGGAGAAGAAGAAGAAGAAGAAGAAGAAGAAGAAGAAGAAGAAGAAGAAGAAGAAGAAGAAGGAGAAGAAGAAGAAGAAGAAGAAGAAGAAGAAGAAGAAGAAGAAGAAGAAGAAGAAGAAGAAGAAGAAGGGGGAGAATGATCTCTTACCCTCCGAGACAACATAGAGTGATCTGATCTGGACAGTATTATGCTAATTAAAATAAGCCAGTCAGAGAAAGACAAGAATCACATCATCTCATTCATATGTGGAATCTAATGAACAAAATAAACTGACAAACAAAATAGATCCACAGATATTGAATCATGCTATGCAGATGGATTTCAGAGGGAAGGGTGGGGGATGGGAAGAGATTAACCAAAGAACTTATATGCATAAGCCATGGGCAGACAATAGTGCAGTGAAGGGCTGGGAAGGGGCTAGGAGTGGGGTAGAGTGGGTCAATATGGGGGAAAAGTTACATCTGTAATATTTTCAACATTAAAGATAAATTAACAATAATTATAATAACAATACTGTATTATATATTTGAAAGATGTCAAGATATTAAAGGTTCTCATCATAAGAAAAAAATTGCAACTATGATGATGGAGGTTAAATTTATTTTGTTAATTTAACAACGTATATAAATATTGAATCATTAGATTGTACACCTGAAACTAATATGTTTTATGTCTCAAAATTAGGTCTCAAATTTTAAAAACATAACTGATAAAGTCAGGATACACTGAGACAATTTCAATGAAATATCAAGAAAAACTGGTGTGTGTGTGTTTTTGTTTTTTTTTTAATGATCTCTCTACTAGTTTAAACAACATGACAGGAAAGTTCATTGATGGGGAAATTTAGGACTATGTGAGTTACAAAGTAGTGAACAGAAGAAGATCATATTTGGAGAGTGACCTTTCTAAGTCAGTTACAAGGTGGATGAAGGAAGGTGGCTTAACATATGACACCAGGATTCTTTCTGGGGGAAAAAGTTATCCTCTTTTAGGCTTCCCATTCAAATCGCCTTATCATTACAGGAGTATGTTTCATAACAAATTGCATCAAACTCCTGATTAAAAAAAAAAAAAAAACACAGTTGTCACTTTATTTCATCTTCTGTGAGGTTGTACCTTGGAGCTCATTGAAAAGGACATTCTTACCTACACAATCCCTTCCTGAGAAGAGGTGAGCATTGCAGTATCTCTATATTATAAAGGCACCTTGATCTTGTAGGCTCCGCTCATCTGGCCCTCTCTCTCAGGCAACCGATGCCAATAGAAGAATTATATTTAATTGCTTTGTTATTTAATATGTTTTAGGGCCAGTCTCACATGAGGGATTAGTAAAATAATTTCTTGTTGAGATTAATTTATAAAAAACCTGTTCACTTGTAATTCAGGGATAGGGCTCTCTCCATAGATCTATACAAACTCTTAACAGACAAATCCCCAAATCCTTGTTCATTTAAACCACCTTTCCTAATTACTCTTATTAGGGTTTCCCAGAGATGTAATGCCTTCTCCATGCAGCAATTTTCAATAGCAGCTTTAGTAAAAAATGTTAAATTTAAATACATATGTGCATGGAGTGTGCACACAGTCTTACACACACACAGGCTCTCTCACACACTCAGCCAAGTCCATTCTCTGGTACTACCATCTGAAGTTAAATAACAAAGTTTATCCAATATATATTCACTGAGTGACATTTAAATATAATTATAGCTAATCTGATAATGGCCTTACTGCTCAAAATATGGTGGCTTCCTATTTATTCAGAGCCTATCAGTATCGCTGTCATCATCAGAAAGCAATAGCAAGGACAATATAGTATGTTGCTGGAGTACAGTAAAGCATGTTTTATATGACAGCAGAGAGAACAGATTAAAAAACTATCTGCAATCTTTGCAGAGTGTTATGGTTCTACATGTTAAGTTGAAGGTGTGTAGGAAAATGAAGGGAAGAGGAAAGGAGGCTTGGAGAAGTCCACGAGCAGAGGTGCTCCTCGCTCCACTGGAACATCAGAGAGATTCTCAGAGAAGTTTGCAAAATAAGAGTAATTGGTGTTCGAAGCCAGGGTATGATCTTTGTTAGGCTAAACCCTTAAATCATAATTTCATTGCAGATCCACAATATGCTGCATTTACTACTAATAATCTGTTTCTTAAATAAGGATATGGGGGTTTGGAGAGACCTCCTGGCCCCTCTTCTCCTCACCCCTAACTTGTTCAAAGACAGATCTATACGGTGACAGAGCCAGGATTCAAGCCAGAACTTTCTGACTCAAAAAGTCAAGCTCTTAAACTTTGGGCATGTTGCCTCTTTCACTGTGAAAAGACTGAAGACAAATTCCCACACTGTGATGCAAGCGAAGAATCAGGAACTTTTTTATTTTTATCTGTGAAATGAGGGAAATGAGTTTAGAGAAGAATGTTTTTGGTGGTGTTGGTAGTAGACCTGAGGAATGTGCTCTATTTGACAGGGAAAGAATGTATCTTCTTTAAAAAAAAAAATCCAAATCTATCCTATAAACAAAGTGCCCAATTCCAGCACTCTGGAGAGTTTAAATGAAGATGCTGCTATATCCCCAAATGCAGAAAGAGACACCACAGACATCCAAGCTGGGGGGGGGGGGGGGGGGGGGAAATCCTTTACATACTATGAATTTTTTAACAAAATTTTTAAGTCCCAAGCCACATATCTCTGATCAGCTATGGTTTTGATCCTTTACCTAAAATTTTATAATTAAGCTTTTGTACTGTAACCTAAGTTCAAACTCAATAGAATCATTGCTTTAACATTTATTTCAAACTGAATGTTACAGAAATCAGGAAAGAAAACGGCCAGAGAGCTATTTGGGTCTGCCACCAACCTAGAAATGATAAGAAGTGCATTTGACAGCCACTTAAAAGGGGAAAATAATGCTTTCTTCCAACTAACCACACAAAAACAACTTTAAATATATTAGAAGTATCAAAAAGTATATTTCTCTATGGAATAGCCTTATAAAATTTAGGTTATGACTATACACTTATATATCTTATGTGTTGGAAAGTGCTGGGATCAAGAAGAGAAAGAATAAAGATGGTATTGTTTTGAAGTAGGAGACAGCAGATATTGACCAAGAAAGACAGAATTAGGACTATAAGAGAGAAATCAAAGAGGAAGTAGTTTTGAAGAAGAGAAGAATAAACATAAAGAGCTCTGTATTAATCACTATTTTGGTATTTCTATGATTTGCTTTAAAAAAATCATAGTGCACTTACTCTTCTGCAGCCATTACTCCATAACTGGCAGAATTACTAATGTAAAAAAAAATATTGG
The DNA here is from genome assembly GCF_014108245.1 of Pipistrellus kuhlii. Taxonomy (NCBI): domain Eukaryota; kingdom Metazoa; phylum Chordata; class Mammalia; order Chiroptera; family Vespertilionidae; genus Pipistrellus; species Pipistrellus kuhlii. The sequence continues at coordinate 49,586,614 of NW_023425584.1, forward strand.
CTTAAGGGAGATATTTAATGAAAATAGGAATTCAGTGCATCCCCATAGATACAGAATTTAGTTCTCAGGTTTGCAAGTCAAGAAACTCACTATATATACCTTCCTGGTCTTCTCATTAAGTATCACTGCTTCTACTTTTTCCATAGTAACAGGAAAAAAAATGCTGTGAAAAAAAAGATTAACGTTGACCCTAATAATTGTAATCATGTTGTCTATTACTTTAAGTATGACTAATTAAAATTTTACCTAATAATATTATCAAAAACAAATATTAAGTTTTAAGGTAAAATGTAAGGAATGAGTATATTTTATAAAAAGTACAAATAAATGTATAATACAATTTTATTTTTATTTTTCCTTTTTAAATTTCCTAAATACAACATGAAGTACTCATATAATTTTTTAAACAGAGAATAGGAAGAAGTAAAATATACCAAAATGACAACTTCCCCATTTTTTATGGTTACAAACACGATCTTCCTGGGGATGGGCATTGGTCCGACACTACTATCAGATTATTAAAATAGGTACCATCTGGCCTGAGAAACCTTGGAACACATAGATTTTTGAGATTTTGTTGAAATTCTTATTTTGTAACTGATTTTTCACAGACCCATGAAATATCATTATTTTTATTCATTTCAGAATATCTCCATAATATACATTTATTTTATTTTATTATTTTACTATAGTTTGTTCCTGATTTCACAATCAGCTCTCATAATTTCAAAATTATACTAGTTGAGTCACTTTTAAAGACATGGCTGTAAATAGCAAAATTCCACCCCTACATAGTGTTAACATTAGCCTTAAAGGGTTAATATTTCCTGGATTTCACTCTAATTTCAATAGTGCATCTTATTTGAATGTCTGTGGTCTTCACACCACTGATTATGTTGATTAGAGTGAACATTTCAGTATCGTTACTGCATGATTTAGCTTGAAATATTAAATGGTCTGTTGAACTGCATTATCATCAATGATGATCACCAGTCTTTGTCAGTAAGATGACAGACTGGTTTTTGAAGAATTTTAATCTTTATGTATAAATAACATTTTAAAAATAAGAAAGTAAATAGGAGTTTAGGAGGGACTACAGATGCATTTAAAGAGAGAAAAGGCAGCATAAAATGGCCTTTTAGAAATGTACATGCATTAAGGAGATCTGTTTTAGAGTTTATGGTATTTACTACTTTTAACTTACATCTCTGGCCTAATTTAAGTTATATGGGCCTAGAAAAAAATCTATAAAAAATGAGTGTGAATAATAGTCTTACATCTCAAGGAAAGTTACTCACAGCCTTGATGTAAGTAATTTTATCACCTCTAAATTCCTGGAAAGATAAATAACTCAACAGGAGATGAGGTTCTTTCACACATCCTGAATTTGGCTTCAAATTAAACTTTTTATTTCACACACACACACAGTGAAGGGGTGGATAGATTACAATGTTAGTAATCATGCCTTCAGAGACATAATTTCACAATCACTGTGAGCCTATCTACAATTTGGGAGCTGGATTAACTTCAATACCAGGAGACAGTGACCTTGCCCACTTCACAATCTCTGTGATAACAAAACCAGGGTTAGAAATCGAAAAGTTTACTGCCTAAATAAATCATTGAGAATGAATCATCTGATTTTCTATCCTCTCTCTGGATTGCTACAGGCATAATAAATTACACCTACAACAACCAACAGTCAACAAGAAAAAAATGTAAATAGCGATATTACAGAAACATCCTTGCATTGCTTTAAAAAATTCTGGACAAGTGCATTTTAAAGTTAAAATAAAATCATATGAAGGATCTGTTTTCTGAAGAGCCCTAACCTCCCTCAAGAATTTGAATGTCTGCAGCCAAGGGTTCCAACACATAAAATCCAGCCTGTGGCATTTCTGTCTATAATGGGATTATCCCAATATTTTTCTCCTCCCCTAATTAGGGTAGTTATTTGACAATAGGAGCACTTACACAGAGACCAAGCATTGTTAGGAAAACATTCTTGAGATTTGTCAATTAAATCGCATATTTACTGAAGGCTTAAGGTATGTGAATTCTCTGTGGTATTACTTGGCGCTAAGAGTTAGAAACAAAACAGCTGACAAACTGGAGCCTTTGGGCACCTTATGTAACTTGTTCACCAGGACAATTGCTTAAAAAATCTGAATTCTTTGCAGCATCAAAGACTAAATTTAGAAAAGTATTTATGGATAATTTAAACTATTTAGATCAAGTATTTTAGAAGGGGTCAGTTTATCAAGAAGACACAGCAATCCTAAAGGTTTATGCACTAGTGATAGAACTTCAAACTCCAAAGCAAAAAAAAAAAAAAACAACAATAAAACTGCAGAGAGAGAAAAAAAAATCTACAATTATAGTTGGAGACTTCATAATCCCTCTACCAATAATTGGTAGACAAAGTAAAGAGAAAATTGATAAGGATAAAGGAGACTTAAATTACACTATCAAGAAACTTGACCTAATTAACATTTATTCAATAAAAAGAATAGCAAATTAAACCTGAAGTAAGCAAAAGACTGCCTTAAAATAATTGTCATACTTAAATATTATACTGTCTTGTAAAATTTCCTCTTATTACAAGCTAAGTAATTTATTCACTTGCATTGTGAAAGTTATCTCTTCAAAATAGAATTATAGAGTAGAATTTCTCATTTTATTTGGAAGACTTTTATGTTTATAAAATTTTTTCATCCTTCTTTATTTACTGGTTGGTTGGTTACTTGGTTCAGATTTCCTCTTTATTGCAAGGCTCTAAAATGTGTTATGTTCAGGCCGAAACTGTTTTTGGCTCAGTGGATAGAGCATCGGCCTGTGGACTGAAAGGTCCCAGGTTTGATTCCGATCAAGGGCATGTACCGTGGTTGTGGGCACATCCCCAGTAGGGGGTGTGCAAGAGGCAACTGATCAATGATTCTCTCTCATCGATGTTTCTAGCTCTCTGTCCCTCTCTCTTCCTCTCTGTAAAAAGTCAATAAAATATATTTTTTAAAAATAAAAATAAAAAAATAAATTAAATGTGTTATGTTCAGATCTACTTATAATATCACTAGTGGATTGGTGCACAAATTTGTGCACATTGAAAGGAAATTAATTAGAATAAATATTTTAATATTAATATTCTCTCTTTTTCTATAATAGAAGTTTCAAGCAAATTCATGATCGACAATGACAGATCAAAACACAGGAATGCAATTGGCACCAGCGAGAGCTTTATATGTATTGCACATGCATGAACCAACTTAGCCTTTTATAGATATTGAATGAACTTGCTTAATTAGGCCTGCTTTCTGATTTAGCTAAACTTTTTCCAGCCCAGTGAAGCACCCCAACTTCTCTTTCAGGTAATTGTCAACAACACAGCAGTAAATTTCAACACAAAGCAGATTATTATTGTAGATCACGCAGGGTGAACAAAGGATAAAATATTTAACTGCAGCAGTGTTTGACTATGTTCTGTGCAGTGAGAAACCCTGAAGTCATTTTCAAGGTCTACCATTTCTTACTTCTTTTCACAAAGGTCAAGTTTCTAAGCTTTCTAAATCTCCGTTTTCCAACTAATGAAAAGAAAACAGGATTCCATCAAGTCTCCTATCTACCTACTCCAGGACTTCTGTGAGGATCAAATGAGATGAGGCATGGGAAAACGCTTCACAGACATTTGGTTTAAAATGTAAAATGTTACTTTGTGGTCTGTGGTGCCATTTCTCTGTAAATGACCACTGTGTGTCATGGCAGCTCCTGCTTTGAGCATCTGCCTCCTGGTGGTCAGTGCATGTCATAACTACTGGTTGGATGTTCAGTCACTTAGCATATTAGCCTTTTATATATATATACATAATGGAGTTACATTGTTGGTCCTAAACTGTGTGTGTGTGTGTATGTGTGTAAACATACTTCCGTTACCTTTTCAAAAGTAATGGAAGTTTTAAAAATTCCATGCTAAGGAATTTTTTAAAATTCTAATGGAGGTATCATTGGAGGAATCTTAGTTTAAAAGAAAAATAATATTTTATTTTAGTAATAATCCATTTCAATTAGTTCAGTCTTTGCTTATACCCATTATTCCAGTTCTATCCAGCTTAATATTTGTTCTGATGAAAGTATCATGGATTGGATGACCAACTACATGGTCAACCTGTCTTTTAAATTCTTAAAACAAATGGTAGTTACCTGGAATAGAGGGGAGGAAGAAAGGGAATATTGTTGCTCAATGGGTAGAGAGTTTAGCTCTACAGTATGAAAAGTTCTGGAAATCTATTTTGCACAATGTGAATATATCTTGTAACACTACTTAACTATACACTTAAATTGTTTAGGTGGTAAATTTTATGTGTTTTGTGTGTGTGTATTTTTTTTTACCACAGTAATAATAATAATAATAATAATAATAATAATAATAATAAAGCAGATTCTTACTTCACCTGTGAAATCTATTTTCTATAAATAAACTTAACCAGAAATTTGTAATAATGAAACCTAGATATAATTATGGTTCATTTTCTTAGAGTGAATGACATTTATCTTAGAAGTCGTGATAGAGCAGGATACAGGATCAGCTCTTTGTAAATGTATGTTCAAAATTAGAACTCAGACTAGATGAGCTTAGCATTATTGTTATTATTGTTACAGAGTTGGCATTTCAAAGAAACTGAGATGACAATTATAAATATTGACTGCATGTTTAATTAACAAACAGAAAACTGCTAATGTAAAGGGAAATAGACTATAGAGATAGAGTGGTTAAGGGAGCATACTCCTAATACCAATTTACCACTTTGCCCAGTAGTATTAAACTCTTACATAAAGATTTTCATGTTAATTTTTAACATACAGAAAAGTCAACTCATTTGAATGAACTCTCCATCCCCTCTCCCACCACTAGTGGGAGTGGTAATGAACAGTGAAGTGGCTGAGAATAATCACTAATCAGCTATTAAATGATGGAACATCAACTTTATCTTGCAGCTTAGTGTAAAACTAAATGTGAATAATGTGAATATGGATCAAATCTCAGGAATATTAACAATCCTACTAAATTTAGAGGGGTCATTAGAGGACAGTTAATTTAAATACCCACCTGACACCTAGCTTTTCTTCAGTATTTCTGTCAAAGGATCATATTTTGATCATTTTTTACCCATTAACTATTTTTAGAAATGATGTTTAAATGCTGTATAATATTCCATTTATTTATAAACTATCCATTACTTATTTAACAACTAGAGGCTCAGTGCACGAATTCGTTCACCAGTCTGGTCCCTAGGCCTAGCCTACAGGATTGGGCCTAAACTGGCTTTCTGACATCCCCTAAGGGGTGCCTGATTGCAAGAGGACACAGGCCAGGCTAGGAGACCCCACCAGTGCACAATCGGGGCCTGGGAAGGATCATCAGGGCCTGGGAAGGACACGGGAGATTTGCTAGCCTGAGAGGAACTGCAGGAGGGCTCCAGGGCATGTCTGGGCCATTTTGCTCAATCTCGATTGGCTGGACCCCAGCAGCAAGCTAACCTACCAGTCAGAGTGTCTGCCCCCTGGTGATCAATGCATGCCATAGCAAGCGGTTGAGTGGCCTTAGCATATCATTAGCATATTACACTTTGATTGGTTGAATGAATGACCAGACAATGGGACACTTAGCATATTAAGCTTTTATTATATAAGATGTTTATATTGTCAGCCTATAAATTGCCTATATTTTTGGGACTATGAATAATCCCATAATGGACATATTTAGAACATCTCTGCATCCATGATTATTTCCTTAGGAAATATATGCTCTAATAATCCTTCAGGAAATCTAAACAAAATTTCAGAGTAATCTCTCTAAAACAGAGGAAATTGCTGGACTAGGTGAAATAGGTCAAGGGTTTAAGCAAAAATAATAAAATAAAATAAAATAAAATAAAATAGAAATAAAAACTCATAGATACTGACAACAGTATGGTGATTATCCCAGAGAAAATGGGGTGGGGTAGGAAGAAGAGGATAAAAGGGGAATAAATGGTGACAGAAGGAGAGTAGACATTGTATAGTAAACACACAATATACAGATTATTTTATACATAATATATTATAAAAGTGTAAACTTGAAACCTCTATAATTTTATTAACCAACTAGAGGCCTAATGAATTTTATTCTGGGGGGTGTCATTCAGCCCAGCCTGCACTCTATCCAATCTGGGACCTCTCAAGGGATGTCTGACTGCTGGTTTAGGCCTGATTGCAGGATCAGGCCTAAACCAGCAGTCAGATATCCCTTTCACAATCCCAGATAGCTGGCTTCTAACCACTTGCCAGCCTGCCTCCCTGATTGCCCCTAACTGCTTTTGCCTGCCAGCCTGATCACCCCCTAACTGCCCTCCCCTGCTGGCCTGATCACCCAAAACTGCCCTCCCCTGCAGGTGTGATCACCCACAACTGCCCTGCTCTGCTGCAACCTGCCTCCTCCACTGGAACCCACCTCGTCCTCCACACAAGGCAGCAGAGACACCAAAACTGGCCTCCTCCAACCCGCACAGAGCTGTGGGACCGCCAGGTCTCACAGTGTGGAGTGGCCATTGTGCCCCACCTCCACTGTGCATAAGGTCATCTTGTGGTGGCCATCTTTTGGCAGCCATCTTGTATGACTCCACCTAGGCTTTTAGTATATGTGATGTAACCCTAATATATTCAATTCGATAATCTTTTAAAAAATATATAAATGAAAACAAGGAGAAAATATAAAGTAATATTTCAGTTCACATCTGTTTTTAAAACATTAGTCATTCAAATAATAGGCTTCTCAGAATGCCATAGTATATATTACTTTACTGTTACTACAACTATAAAAGCAGTTTGGATAGCAAAGAGTGCTTTTTTTTTTTTTTTTTTTTTTTTTTTTTTTTTAAATCACACCTAGAAAGTGACTGTTAGGAAAAAACCTAAGAAGCATTCAAGCAATTTTCTCCTTAGTTTTGTTCAAATATAGCAAGAGTATAATTAGCTGGACAAGCTGCCTAACTCAGTAATATATGTCATCTCCTCATGTTACAAACCTGAGCAGTGACAAGCCTTGCAGCAAAATAAAAATTTCTACTTTCTTAAAAAAATTACATTCAGGAAAATGAAGTAAAACACATCCAATTTTCTCTTTCCCAGGAGGGAAGTATATATAAGAGATTATATTTTTTTTCAATTTTTTAATTTAGTAATTTAAGATGATACAATAATGAGACATTCATTTTCTCACCACCAAGTAATCATTTCAGCATTATTGGACAACAGCTTCATGGGTTTGATTGTTTCACCACCACTTAATGATCTTCAGTCAAGATGTGTCTTAGGTTCTTTTTGCTCAAAATAATAATAATAATGAAGAAGAAGACGAAGACGACGAAGAAGAAGAAGGAGGAGGAGGAGGAGGAGGAGGAGGAGGAGGAGGAGGAGGAGGAGGAGGAGGAGGAGGAGGAGGAGGAGAAGGAGGAGGAGAAGGAGAAGGAGAAGGAGAAGGAGAAGGAGAAGGAGAAGGAGAAGGAGAAGGAGAAGGAGAAGGAGAAGGAGAAGGAGAAGGAGAAGGAGAAGGAGAAGGAGAAGGAGAAGGAGAAGGAGAAGGAGAAGAAGAAGAATCATCATCCAAAATGTTACTTTGGTAATGCTGCAACTCAAGTATTTCACTTTGGATTATTCCTCCGTATTTTTTTTTATAAGAATTCAATAGATAAATTATTCTACCCCTAAATTCAAAGTCTCTATGAGACAAACCTCTTGATGTAGTAAATTTCATGTTAAATGCCAAATCCTTTCTGAAATAAGTATCTGACTAAATATTGGTTCTCCAAACACAATTGCCTCAAGATATGGCCCAAAATACATATTTCTCAGACCAAGTAAAGAAGCAATGCCTGAAGTTTTTAAGACCTACATAGGAAATTTAGTAATAACCCTGCAAATCATGGATCTCAGCTCAGCAGAACCATAAGTCTGTTGATAAAGAAACAATAAGAAAATGGATCCCCAAAACTATTAAAACTAATACATCTGAGGTAAAACCATCATCTCTTCAGTTCTGTTCTATTTGTCAGTACAAGTCATAGACTCACTGTGTGTTGTATAGGGCTTTTAACCAAATTAATAATTCTATGTGCATATTTTCAATTCATTGTAGTACTTCTCTTAAATAATACATTGCTTGTACAACTTGAAGTAAGTAATGTGTCATATAGCTGCAAGTTCCTCCCACTCAAATTATTTTAAATTCTGATATCAGCCAAGATAATAATGCTCATCACAAAATACTATCATAGATTTAAATAACTAATTTTAAAATATTCATTAAGTCAAGGGTAAAGAGCAGCCTAAGTGAAAGGCACTGGGCTTGATAGTATAGATAACACAAGGAAGGACAACTTATCCCTGCCTTCAGTCAGTGTCAATCTACCCAGATGACAGGAATAAAGAAAATAACTATATTTTAGGTGGCAAATCTATCATTCAAGCTAAACTCTTTAGCAGTGAAAGAAGTGTTCTTAAAAATTAAGCCAGAATAATGGATATAAACAAGTTTTCCCAGGAAAATTAGGATATATAGCCATCCCAACCAAGGTATACAATATTTTCCAGATAATTTTGTTATGGATGTTAGTAGGTATGCATTCTTTTGTTTTCAAAATCTTTTCTTTTTCCCTTGAAAACAGAGCTATGGGATAAATAACACAACACTATCCCTACTTTTCAATGGGAAAACAAAGGCTCAGAGAAACAATTTACCTAAAGTCAAAAAAGTAACAAATAATGGGTCCAACGTGAGCTGAGGTTTTCTAATTTCAAATCTAATGTTTATTCACTATACCACACTGCATCACCAATAACTGTAACCACTAGCTAAATTCTATAATCACAACTTATGGGAAGCATGATTCTTTCATTATGATTCCGATATAAAGATACAGGGAGGAACCATTGATCAGTTTGACAGTATTATCATTTTCAAGGTATAATTTATATTAATATACAAGAAAAGATTAATAAAAGAAAACTACATGACATAAGGCTAACATACAAAAAATAAAATTAACACAATTTCAAGTAAAATCAGACTGTGAAGAGAAATGTCCTCATCAATTATTCAAAATTGTCTTGTTAAGTCATAATGAGTAAATACTGGATAAGAGATAAAACTGTCTCTTTTTACTAATAGAATTACATAAAAATAGTGATAATTGTAGAAAATTTTAAATCAGTAAGATGGCTGGATTCAAGATAAATGTTTTAAAACTCAGTGATATTTCTGTGTTCCAGCACTAAGCTTACTTCCTATCAGTCCCAGATTCCTCCAAACCACTTCTCATTCAGTGTAGACTCCTCAATTACATAAGATTTTACAATCTTGAACAGAATACCTAACGTCCCACTTTGAAGTATTTGGTTTAGATCATTTGTCCAAATTCCAGAGCTATCATAAGAGCAATGATTTATCTTAAATTTATGACCAATAAGACATAGTAAAATCTTCCCTTTCAAGACAAAGATATTACCTCTAAGACAAAATTCTACTCCCACTGTTAGAGTCATTGGCAGCAAATTTCTGGACATTTATAAATCGAAGATTTGTCTGTTTCCAGTCTTTAAGAATGCATACCTACTGACATCCAATATCAGAGCACTTAATGGAGATAAGAAAAAATGTCCATGATAAAAATACATTTTGGGTTATTTTTAGAAATTGTCCAGTTCAATATTAGCTCTATAATAATAGGATATAACCCATTTTATATGCCTCTTTTTCAGTCTACAATCTTCATTTCTAAAAATATAGCAGATTCATGAGACTTATATGCACCCTTATATTTTATTGATTCTTAGAAACGTTGACTTGTATTCTACTTATTTATGCATTCATTGGTTGATTCTTGTATGTACTCTGGCTGGGGATTGAATCCACAACCCTTGGCATATTGGGATGGTGTTCCAATCAACTGAGTTACCCAACCAAGGCCATACATTACCAGAATTTTTCATTTCATTGTGGTATTAAGATTTATTCCCTGAAACATTTCATCTTTTGTATCTGTAATGGGCATATGGGGCTCTCCTTGTAGGCTGGATGAAGTGAGCAGCCACATGGGAAAGTGCATATGGGGGAAAAACCTGCAATAGCCTCTAGGAACCTCACTTGGCCTCTAGGACCTGAGGTGATCTCTAGCCAATAGTCACCAAAAATTGGACCTCCCAGTTACAAAACTGCAAGGAAATGGGTTCTCCTGACAACCTGAATGTGCTTGGAAGTGCATTCTTCCTGTCAAGCCTCCAGTTGAGATGCAGCCTGGCCAATGTAGTGAATGAAGCCTGTGAGACACTCAAGCCCAAAGCATATTCAAGCCATTCCCAGAATCCTGGCCCACAGACACTGCAAGATAATAACTGTGTTTCAAAACACTTAATTCGTCATGATTTGTTAGACAGCAATAGGAAACCATTACATCTTCCAGTGGCTTTCAGCCTTACAGTAAAACCCCAAGTCACTTCCACAATGTGGTCCCTTGATACTCCCTGTAATCTCATCTTGTTCCATTTTCACCATTTCTTTTATATATATATATATATATAATTGATTTTTTTACAGAGAGGAATAGAGAGGGATAAAGAGTTAGAAACATCGATGAGAGAGAATCATTGATCAGCTGCCTCTTGCACACCCCTCACCGGGGATGTGCCCGCAACCAAGATACATGCCCCTGACCGGAATCGAACCTGGAACCTTTCAGTCCGCAGGCTGATGCTCTATTCACTGAACCAAACCGGTTTCGGACATTTTCACCATTTCACACTTTTGCTTTAGTTATGATGGCCTCTTTGCTTGTCAAATAAGACAAACTTACCACTGACTTAATCACTGTTCCCAGTAGTATATGCTTAGCTCACAGCTCATCTTTTTTTTTTTTTTTAATTTTAACCCAAGGATATGTTTTATTGATTTTTAGAAAGAAAGGAAGGAGGTAGGGAGAGGAAAAGAGAGAGAAACATTGATGTGAGAGAGAGACATCAATTGGTTGCCTGCATACCCACCCTGACCAAGGACAAGATCTACAACCCAGGTATGTGTCCTGACGGGGAATGAAACCAACAACTCTTTGGTGTGCAGGCTGACACTCCAACCAAGTAAGCCACCTAGCCAGGGCACAGCTCACCATGTTTAGGTACCTGTTCAAAGATTACTTTGTTGGTAGGACTTTGTCTGAAAAAAAAAAAAAAAAGGCACTTTTTACCCCTACCCAACATAAATTACTTACATCTGACTGCTTTATTTTCTCCACAACACTCACATATCACTAGTTGATATCTATTTATTCACAGTATGTAAAGCCCAAGGAGAAGAGACCTTGTATTATTAACTTTTGCTAACCTATATAAGTGGCACATTCGTTGAATTAGTAAATGATAAATAGATAAGTTAATGAATGGGTTAACTAATTAAAGTGAGTACACTAAGACACTGAAAAAAAATAGAAGTTAATAGATATGAAGAGTAAATAGAATGACAATGTAGAGAACTTTTATCTAACAAATGAAAAAAGCATTCAGTGCTATAATAAATAACATATTCCCATTTTCTCATGGTTCAGATAGAAAAAAATAATATAATTTTTCTAATCATGGGAATTAGGCTAATATACTTTTTCACAGCAATTCCAGGAGGCAAATGAACAATGACTAACTATTCTAAGGGGAAGAGAATGTGACCTTAAGATTTTATACTCATTCCACTTTTTCTTTGACATTTGGGCAACTAAATTAAGCACACAAAATCACATGAACTATTTCTACAACAGCTTCATGAAAAGTGAAATTCTGGCCAAAGCCGGTTTGGCTCAGTGGTAGAGCATCGGTCTGTGAACTGAAAGGTCCCAGGTTCAATTCCAGTCAAGGACATGTACATTGGTTGTGGGCACATCCCCGGTAGGGGGTGTGCAGAAGGAAGCTGATCGATGTTTTCTAGCTCTCTAGCTCTCTCCCTTAAAAAATCAATAAAATATATATATTTTTTAAAGTGAAATTCTGCCACTTAAGAAATGGATGAAATAAGGGAAAGCAAAGATGAATAGATAAGTGTTGGTGGGCATTAAATCATTTTAAATAAATATTTTTAAACAGCAGCAAAAGTAATTTGTTAGAAAATATAAATGTTTTAAATTCTGATCCCTAAAAAAATAATATAACCACCAAAGATGATAAATTTGTGGAGAGATGTTTAGAAGTAAAAATGTAATTATTTACTCATTATTCATATCAGGAAAAAAATGTAATTACCTCAAAAACTGAAATATGAAATTAAAAAAAAAAATTTAATCCTTCACAAATTTCTAACATTAGCTCTTTTAGAATTGTTTTTATATTTTTTTTTCTTCCTGTAGATTGCCAGAAAGTAAATATTTAGGCTTTGTGAGCCACATAAAATATCTGTTGTATTTGTATTTGTAATTCTTTGTTTCTTTTCCAGACCTTTAAAAATGTGAAAATCGACCTTAGTCCCCTAGCTATACAAAAACAGGTCATGGGCTTAATTTAGTCTGCTTGCTATAGTTTCTTGATTCCTGGCTAATAGTGATATAACATGGCTAAAATTCTGTTGTTTCTTCATTTTCACTCTAGAATCTTTTGATTCTGTTGAATTTAAGTAAAATTAATTGTGGCATTTTATAGTTCAATATCCTATATAATAAAATTCTAATATGCAAATCAATCAAATATTCGAAAGACCAGCAGAATGACCACCTGGGGGCAAACGCTCAATGCAGGAGCTGCCCCCTAGTGGTCAGTGCGATCCTAGAGGGGGAGTGCAGCTCAGCCAGAAGCTGGGCTCATGGCTGGTGAGCACAAAGACAATGGCGGGAACCTCTCAGGCCTCCACTATAGCTGGGTGGTTAGGAGTGAGGCGTCATCCTGGACTGCAAGAAGGATGTCTGACTGCCAAGCTTAGGCCTGATACCCCCGTGGACATCTCCTGAGGTGTTCCAGACTGTGAAAGGGCACAGGTAAGGCTGAGGGACTCCCCCCACTCCAGTTATATGATAATGTGAAGGACTTTCACTTTTGGCCAAGACATACCCAACAGGTGTAATTCACAACAGTGTGTGTGTGTGTGTGTGTGTGTGTGTGTGTGTGTATCTATCTTTATTGCTGAAGATATTACATATGTCCGCTTCCCCCCCATTGCCTTCTCCAAGCCTGCCCCCACTCCCTAACCCAGGCCTTCACCAACCATTTGTCTGTGTTCCTAGTTTATGCATATTTGCATACAAGTTCATTGATTGATCTCTTCTCACCTGCCCATCCTATCCTGACTTCCCTCTGAGATTTGACAGTTTGGTGCTTTTCTGTCTTTGGATCTATTTTTGTTTATTGCAGAATGTTTGACATTCAATCAAAATGATCAAGCATTCAAAAAAGCAGGTCAATATGATCCATAATAAGAAAAAAATAATTGAATCAAAACCAACACAGAAGTTACACAAATGATAAAATGTGTAGAAAAGAATATCAGAATTGCTATTATGATTGTATTCCATATGTGTAAGTAGCTCAAGAAAAGTTTGACCAAATTAAGCAAAAATCTGGAAGGTATTTAAAGGACTCAAATCTAACTTCTAGAGATGAAAACTACAATGTTTTAGATTTAAAAAAAAACAACATTATATGATATTAATAAAGATAATAAACATTGCAAGAAAAAATTAGTAAACTTTAAAGTATATTAAAAGAAATTATTCAACACGAAACACAGAAAGAAAGAAAAGTGATTGGAGGGGACAGAGTATCAGGGAGTTGTCAGGATACATGAAGTGGTCCTATAACTTACTGATGTTCTGTTAATCATCTGTTTAATTGAATCCTTAATAGACAGGAGAAAGAACAGAAAAATATTTAAGGATACAATGGCCGAAATTTTCAAATTTAATGAAAACTAAATAACTGCAGGCCTAAGAAGCTCAATAAATTTCAATCACACACACAAAAAATTTAACCACAACAAATTGTTTCAAAATGTGATAAAGAGAACATCTTAAAAGCAGTCAAGGAAAAGACACATTACAAACATGAAGCAAAAATACAAATTGAACCAATGAAAAGCCAAAAACAATGAAGCCACATTTTTAAAGTATTGAAAGAAAAGAACTATCAACCTAGAATTCTAAACCCAGGGAAAATATCTTTGAAAAGCAAAAGTACACACATATTAGAATGGCTAAAATTCAGAACACTAACAATACTAAATGCTGACAAGGATGTGGAACAACAGAAACTCTAATACATCACTGGTGGGAATGCAAAATGGTGCAGCCTTCTTAAAAGACAATTTGACAACTTTTTACAAAATTAAACATACTCTTACAATATGATCTATTGCTCTCTGGTAGTTACCCAAAGGAGTTTAATACTTATGTCCATACAAAACCCTACCCTGCTCAAGAATGTTTATATAAACTTTCTTCATAACTGTGAAAGCTTGGAAGCAATCAAGACATCCTTCAGTAGATGAACTGGTAAAGTGTGGTACCTCTATACAATGGAATATTATTCAGTGCTAAAATGAAAAAGAGCAATCAGCCATGAAAAGACATGGAGGAAGCTTAAATGCATATTACTACTGTATGGTTCCAATAATATGACATTCTGGAAAAGGCAAAACTGTAAAAGACATTTTTCTTGCAATGTTTATTATCTTTATTAATATCATATAATGTTTGTTTGTTTTTTTAATCTAAGACATTGTAGTTTTCATCTTTAGAAGTTAGATTTGAGTTAGATAAAAGAGGTCAGCAGGAGGAGATGAAGAAGCAGAACTCAGAGGATTATTTCTTAGGTAAGTGAAAATCTCTGATATTATAATGTTAATATATGTCATCATACATTTGTCCAAACCCATCAGATATACATTATCAAGAGTAAACCCTAAGATAAAAACTATGGCCTCTGTGATTATGGTATGTCAATGTAGGTTTATCCATTCTGGTGAGTTATGTTGATAATAAGGAGCAGCTATGCATGTGGGGGAAAGGGGCAGAATGTATATGGGAAATCTTTTCCTCTCAATTATATTATGAATCTAAAAGTGCTCTAAACAAAGCCTTACGAAGAAAAGGCATTGTTTACTAGTGGCCAATAAGCACATGAAAAGATGATCAACATCATTGGGAAATGCAAATCAAAACCATAAAAGATGCCATTTCACACCCACTAGAATGGCTATAAACAAAAAGATAAACAAGTGTTGGTGGATGTGGAAAATAGCAACCCTCATACATTGTTGGTAGGAATGTAATTGGTATACATGCTTTGAAAAGTCATTAACAATTCTTAAAATGTTAAACATAGAATAACCAGCAATTCAACTCCAAGGTATCTATTTACCTAGGAGAAATGAAAACATATGTTCACACAAAGACTTGTGCACAAATGTTCATAGCAGCATTATTCACAATAGCGAAATATAGAAACAACCCAAATGTTCATCAACCAATGAATGTGTTTATACCCATACAGTAGAATGTTACTTAGTGATTTTTTTAAATGTAGAGTACTTATCACGTGCAAGTATGTTGAAAACACTACCTTTAGTGAAAGAAGCCAGACTCAAAAGAAAACATACTGTATGATTCCAGCTATGTAAAATGTCCATAAAAAGCAAATCTATAGTGACATAAAGTAGATTTAGTGATTTCATATGACTGGAGGCACTGCAAATAGACAAAAGATTTCTTTTAGGGGTCATGGAAATGTTCTAAAATTAGATTGTGTGAATGGTCCCACAATTCTGTAAATGTACTAGCAGTCATTTAATTGTATTCTTAAAATTGATTCACTTTATGGTATCTTAATTGAAGCTTACTAAAGCTGTTTAAAAATACAAAAGTGAAATAAAGACCTTTCTATATATATAAATACAAAAAGAATTTATCCCCAGAAAACCTTCACTATAATTAAACTTAAAGGCAAGACTTCAGGCACATTGAAAACAATACCATGTAGAAATGTGGATCAACATCTCAAAAATAAATAAATAAAGGCTGTGAAGAACCTTAAAAAAAATGCAGATCCAAACAGGATAAAGAGCACAGAAAATGGTAACTATGTGGGCAAATATAAAAGACTTTTTTACTCATTTTTTTCATTATTTAAATATATTTAAATGATCACTGTTTAAAGCAAAAGTAATAATATATTGTGGCACATATATTCTAAAGGTACAATTTATAACAACAACACAAAGGTCAAATGATAAAAAACAAAGTTATATTACCTTTGTTATTAATGAAGTAGTATAATAGCATTTAAAGATAAAACATGTTAAATTAAAGTTGTATACCATAAACCTAAAGCATTCACCAGAATAAACACAAAGATATATAACTTTTAAACCAAAAACGGGTGTAAAATGGAATAAAAACTCAAAATTAACCAGAAACATAATAGAAACAATGGAGAGAAAACACAAAAATTTATGGAATAGCTAGAAAACAAAAAGCATAATGGTAACTTTAAACCTAAACATATCAACAAAATTGTAAGTAGTATTAATATTCACAATTTAAAGTCAGAGATTGTCTTACTGGGTAAAAAGCAAAATAATAATAATAATAATACCACATTAAAATATAAAGGCAACTAGATTTTTTATAAAAGAATGGAAAAGATATTTCATGGTAACATTAATCAAAATAATGCTGAAATTGCTATATTAATACCACACTGAAATTATCAAGAGAACATACCAATCCTCAACACTTATGTACCTAATAACATTAATCAAGAATCAATAGCACTAGAAGGAGAAATCAATAAAATCAAAATTATAGTCAGGGATTTCAACACACTAAATAATTAATAGACTACATAAAATGGCAGAAAGTCATTAAGGATATAGAACACTTGAACAATACTGTCAAACAACTTAATCTAATAGACATTTATATAATGTTTCAACTCAATACACATTCTATTCAAGGTACTTGGAACAATTCCTGAGGTAGATCACAGTTTGGATAATAAAATAACTATAAATAAATTAAAAAGACTAAAAATCATATAAAGTATGTTCTCTGACAAAAATAGCACTAAATTAGAAAGCAATAACAAAAACATAGAAAGCAACAACAGAAATATATAAAAAATCCCAAATATTTGCAAACTAGTGAGACTCTTCTAAATAACTCAAAGGTCAAAGAAGAAATTAAAAAAAAAGTTAGAAAACATTCTAAATGGAATAAGAATTATGATACAATATACTAAAATTTGTGGTATTTGGTTAAAGTAGCACCTACAGTGAAATATATAGTACTAAATGTCTCCATATTAGGTAAAAAGTAAGTTCTCAAAACAATGACTTTAGTTAGCTTCCACCTTACAAACAAACAAACAAACAAACTAGAAAAACAATAATGAATTCAACCTATGGTAAGCAAGAGAAAATAATAATAAAGAAGTAAAAATCAATAATATAGAAAACAGGAAAAAAATAGAAGAAAATCAATGGAATTTAAAGCTGGTTCTTTGAGATCAATAAAATAGATGTTTGTAACCTGACTGATTAGCAAAAAGAGAGAGAAGATAGTTTACTAATACTGAGATTGAGAGAGGTGATATCACGAAAGTTTCTATAAAAATTAAAAGAGTAATAAGAAAATATTATCGAAGCCTTTATGGTGCCCTGCCGGTATGGCTCAGTGTTTGAGGTCATAGTTCAACGCCCAGTCAGGGCAATGCCTGGGGTTGTGGGCTCAATCCCCAGTGTGGGGCATGCAGGAGGCAGGTGACCAATGATTCTCTTTTATCATTGATGTTTCTATCTCTCTCTCCCTCTCCATTCTTCTCCAAAATAAATAAAAATATATTTTAAAATATTTTTTTTTAAAAAAACACCTTATATCAATAAATTAAACAATTCAGGTGAAATGGACAAATTCCTTGTAAGACACCAATTGCCAAAATTTACTTGAGAAAAAAAAAAAAAAACAGTAATTGAATGGCAAATAAGTCTATTAAAGAACTCAAATTTGTAGTTAAATTTTTTTCCAAAAAGAAAACTGGCTCAGATGTCTTCACTGGTGGGGTGTGTGAACACCAGGAGGTAAGGGTAGTTGGGGACCTTCTTAGAGTCTGTCCATCACAAATTGAATATAGTATGATCCCATTTTAATAAAATCATTTCTATCTGAATATCTGTCACTCACTTGATCAGACTCTTCATTCATTTGTAAGGTAGAGGATAATCTAAGAATGGAGGCTATTTCTGAGTGGGGATTTGAGTAATTTATATCTTTCTGCTTTGATACTTTATATGGAATATGTATGTATCATTTTATAAAACATTCCATTAAGATAATAAAATCATTATTCTTTTAGAAAATAAAGATTGAATACTCCAGCTACTACAATGTCATTAAGGTCAATGAACAAGAGTATTTCAAAAAGGAATACATGAACAGCAGTGATAAATTCAGCAGAAAGTGTGATAAGCCGGAGAGCTAAGAAAGGCCACTTGGTTTAGTAATTGCGAGATCAGTTCAGTTTCTACAAAGTGGAGATGGAGAAGCTAGATTATAGGGTGTTAAGCAGTGAGTGAGTGGTGAGGCAGTGGAGAAAATGGCTTAAACCATTTATTTGAGAAATTAGGCTCTGAAGGGATGGTATCTCAGCCCAGTGAAGCAGTGGAGAAATTAGGAAATTATTGCAACTTTACTCTTAAAAAAATACTTGAGACACCTAAGGAAAGCCATCTAATCAATTGATGTAATTGTTAGGAAAAAAAATCAATGGAAATAATAGTATCAGTAAATAATAGTATCACACAAGGAGATAATAGGTTTTTGTCCTTAGGAAACAGAAGAAAATGCTAGTTTCAAGAAGAAGAGCAAGTGGGATTATATTTTTCTTGAAAGTGAGTGAAATATGCTTTTTCCTACAAAAAAAATGCTAAAAAGGACAAGAAAAAAAGATATCTAAAAAAGTCAATTAAATATAAAGAATAATGTGACCAAATTAGCTTTATGTATCATTCTTTGCAAGAGTGATTTGCATACATTACTCAAAGAACTTATATCTGCCTTATAAAATCTATCTATAAAATTTCATTAAATATGTCACTGTGGATGCGATGGAAATCACTACATCTTTAAGAATAATTCTCTCTGCCTCACTTTTTAAACAAGGAAATCAAAAACTGTTTTCAGTAAATGTAAAATTCTCAGGTGTGTTTCATATTAAAATTCATATTCAATGGGCATTTTAAGATAATTTTTAAATTGACAAGCTATATTTAGACTCCTTTAAAAATACTCCTGAATGACTAGTAAATTTATTATCAATGAAAATACCACAGTCACGTTACCATTTATCTATTTGAATAAATCAGAACTTACCAGTTGCATTTCCCCCAATGATATTTTTCAATAGAATCATACCTTGGAGCTGAATTAAAAAGAAGTAGATGATTCCAATGGTTTTGTCTACTAATTTTTTCTGCTGGAAACTGAATGGAGAGAGCCAATTAATCCTTTGGATCTTCTGTTTATACTCTACAATGTTCACTGGTAAACCTTTCATACAATCCCTGGGCTCTTAGCTCCAACCTGGCAAGTGTCTCAAGCATTTTTAATTAAGTTCATACTCTTACTATATCTAGGTTTAAAACGTGACCCATTCTATCCATCTCTATATTTCTTCAATAAAGAGATGGCAATAGTGATTAGCATTTCATTCCGTGTACCATGATATATGGCTTTCTGGTAATTGATACGTCTCAGGCAAATATCTATTCAAGCTTTATTAATCACAGGAAGGGGTAGAAAAGGGCAAGAATTGAATCAAGAGATAAATATTTTGCCCTAGCTGGTTTGGCTCAGTGGTTATAGCATCGGCCTGAGGACCAAAGGGTCCCGGGTTCAATTCTGGTCAAAGGCACAGGGGCATGTATCTCAATTGCAGGCTCTTTCCTGGTGCAGGCCCTGGTCATGGCTTATGCAAGAGACAACCAATTGATGTTTTTCTCTGACATCAATATTTTTCTCTGTTTTTCCCTCTCTCTTCCTCTCTCTCTAAAAATCAATGGAAAAATATATATCCTCAGGTTAGAATTAAAAAGAGATAAGTATCTTAATTACATGTCTATATTAGAAAGTGTATTTTTTTTTACTAAAAAGCAAAATATACTACCACAAAAATAGCGATTATATATATATAAAATCATAGAACCAGTAAGATCCTTTGTATCAATTATTCCTAATTCACTGTATTACCTTACACTATCCATACTTAGAGTTTCATTTTAATCATTCAGAAAAAGATATAATTTGGTATTTGATTTAATTTTTATGTCATTTTTTGTTACTGTTTAATTAGAAGCCTGGTGCACAAAAATCGTGCATGGGGTAGGGGAGAGGGGTGTCCCTCAGCCCAGCTTGTACCCTCTCCAATCTGGGACCCCTTAAGGGATGTCTGACTGCCTGCTTAGGCCCGATCCCACCTCAGACATTCCTCTCACAATCCAGAACTGCTGACTACCAACAGCTTGCCTGCCTGCCTGCCTGCCTGCCTCATTGCCCCTAACCATTTCTACCTACCAGCCTTATCATTCCCTAATCACTACCCTGCCAGCCTTATTGATGCCTAACTGCTCCCCTGCTGGCCTGGTCACCCCCAACTGCCCTCCTCTGCAGGTCTGGTCCCCCACAACTGCCCTCTCCTGCATCTTTGTGGCAGCCATCTTGTGTCCATATGGGGCAGCCATCTTTGACCACATGGGGGTGGCCATCTTATGTACTGGAGTGACTTTCAATTTGCATAGTACCTCTTTCTTAGATAGTATATTCTAACATTAATAATGTTGTGTTGCCTGCCTTCCTTAAATAAAGATAATTGGAACTCTTTCTCTAGCAAGTTATAAAAATTAAAGTAAAAACTTGAGCTCAATAAAAGGGGAATGAATAGGTTCATGAAATTTAAAAGTTCAAAGTAAAACATTTTAGGCATGGCTGGACAGAGGGACTTGAAATTTTCATCAGGACTCACTGTCTCTCTTTTCATCTCTCAGTGCTTATTTATGTTGGGTCCATCCCCAGCAAGTTCCCTATATACAATGCAAAGATGGCTTCCAACAGTTCTAGGTTTACATTGTCAGAGCTCAGAGCACTCCACCTTAATTTTAGCAAAGGTCCATGGCTAAATTTTCATTGGCTCTGAAGACCTTGGCTTGGGCCATGTATCCATCCCTGAACACAGTGTTTTCTTTGGTTAGAAATGGTCATACCCTCCCCTGGAAATATACCCATACTACATGGACTAAAAATAAATGGCATGTAGCTCTCTAAGTAACATCCAAGAAATCTTACTAAAATATAAGAATAAGAATTTTTGGTACCAGAAACTTGGGTTCTCACTATTCAAGGCTTATAGCCACATCGTATACAGATCAAACTGTGGCCTCAGCAAAAATACTGTGATACTAATATCATTTGAATTTGGACTGTTTTGAATTCATGTGTTAAACTGTTCCTAACTGATAAAACTTGTTAGAAAAAAAACAGGTTCCTTACCAACACATTCTGTATTAAAACATTTTTATCTGATGGAGGTAAAACAAAAGAAGAGAAAAGCTTGTTTAGATTCATGCATATTTGTTGCACCAGCCCAATGAGAACTTATGGCAGATAAAAATGTATCTAACACACACAAAAAGTAACACAAAAACAATAATAACTCTTGCCAATTTAACCAGAAAATCAATTAGGAAGAGGTCTGCTTCTAAGATACCTCACTTTTTCACCCTTCTAATTCTTAAATCAAAAACCTCTTATTTCCCAACTACAAGTTCAATCCTGCTCCAAGATTTTTAATCCTTTTTTAAAAATATATATGTATTTCTTTTATTGATTTCAGAGAGGAAGGGAGTGGGAGAGAGAGATTGAAACATCAATGATGAGAGAGAATCATTGATTGGCTGCTTCCTGCATGCTCCCCTCTGGGGATTGAGCCTGCAGTCCAGGCATGTGCCCTTTGCTGGAATCAAACCCGAGACCCTTCAGTCATGCTCCAATGAGCCAAACCAGCCAATCCTTAAGAATATAAGCACCCCAGCTCCACAATTTTGCATTAATTCATTTGCTATTTAACCCTCATTAACTTTTCTCTTTGAGCCTAATAACTGGATTCTTGCCACATTTCTCAAAATAAAAACCCTGCATGTATTGCAGTTCCAAGGTTTCCTTGTTCCTAAGGGATTTTTTCCCTCCATGACCCCAACCCTGATTTATCTCCTTTCATTCATTCATTCATTCTTTTTTGTGTGTGTTTTTTTTTCAGTGCATTTTTATTGAAAATCTGACCATTTCTATGAATTGTGCTAGGTGCCATGGATACAGATCTCATCATTGTCTTCATGTTGCAACTACTGCCAATTCCAAAATTCCTCCAATCCCATGCTTTCCCCAACCTCCTGACACCTATCATCTCAATGCCTACTGTCACAAGTGGTCCATGGAGCAAAAATAACAAACAGATGCTGTGTTATGTCTGTGCCCTCTATGTGCCATAATAGAAACTGTCCAGAAATTAATAAATAATTGTGTGTTCTTACATTTTTTGTTTAATACCACTGGTCAAATTTGAGAACAAAAAATTATCTAATTAGTCTAAGGTGTGCCTTAATGTTGGAGGATCTACGGCTTCCTCTTACTCTCCTTGGTATGTTCTGTGGTTCACCTATGTATGTTCCTCTGGTAATTTTCCCCTCTCTTCAACCTTCTAGACCTGGATCTCACCCCTACAATCAAGGAAGCTTTTTTGAGTACTACTCATATTATAGTCCTCACTTGCCTATTCGGTTTGTCACCAAGAAGTGAATCTGTGCTCTTTGTTCAGACAGGAATTTGAGATGTCAGGAAGAAGAAAGCTATCCATTAACCAACAAATTGGATTAAAATAGGCTAATTACATCAAACTGATACTGAATACGAAACTGTACTTATAATAATGTCTAGCATACAGCATTTTGCAGATCTAAAAAGGAGAGTCACACATATTATCTCAGCTGGAAATCTCAGAGAATCTCACTAAAATGTTAGCAAGTTGCAAGCAGAGAAACCCATGCAGTGTCCCTTGGAAACATATTCAACAAAAGTTGATCACAGAAATGCCTGCATATTTGACAATTATTAAAAAGCTTAACTGCATGATAGTCTTATAAGTGCTCCCTCTTCTAATTAAAAATCTTATCATGCCATAGGCTGATTTAAACCCTTCCCATTGTTCTTGGAAATACAAGACAAACATCTCAGAAAGGCTAGCTTTATCATGCACCTCTCCTTAGACTCCCAAACCTACACCCCTTCAGTTTTCTTCATTACTTCTGATGTGTTGCCTTATATTTTTAACTCTAAGGCATCATGCTTTCTTCTTCCACAGGGTCTCTGCATTTGCTCTTCCTTCTGGAATGTTCCTCCGTCATTGCTCAGTGGTTAATTCCCACTCTAGCTTTCCATCTCAGCTCAAGCTTCTTCAGTTAATGTTACCAGCACCCATACAGCTGTGTTCTGTTCCTTCAGAGCATTCATCACAGTTGTAGCTGTACTTTCAATATTAATATATTATTTGAAAATGGTCCCTGTTCTCCAATGAGACTGTAAACTTATCTAGAGGATGAACTATGTTTATTTTTACTCATAGCTAAATCTATAGAACCAATGTACTACTTACACATGAAATCTCCCAGGAATCCATTAGCTTTTCAGGGGTTGTGGCATGTATTAGTTGGTGACAGCAAAGTCTCTGGAGTCAGAAAGCCCTGGCTCCCAATCCTATCTCCACATTTACTAGCATATAGCTTTGGGCTAATTACCAAATCTCTTAAAACTTAGTTTCTTTACTTTTACAGCAGGAATAATAATAATAATCTAACCCTGTGGTTGGCAAACCGGCTCTTTGGCCCCTTGAGTGTGGCTCTTCCACAAAATACCATAGCCTGGGCGAGTCTATTTTGAAGAAGTGGCATTCGAAGAAGTTTAAGTTTAAAAAATTTGGCTCTCAAAAGAAATTTCAATCGTTGTACTGTTGATATTTGGCTCTGTTGTCTAATGAGTTTGCCGATCACTGACCTAACCTAATAATACCACAGTTGAATTCTGAAAACTAAAAAAAAAACCCACCCAGGTGGCAAAGATAAATGAACATTTCCTTCTTAAGGCCCACCACCATTCAAATATACAATTTATAAATTAAAGTGTTTTTATTTAATTAAAGAGTCCAGTCAATAAAAGCACTTACGTAGAAACTTTACTTTGGATCAGGTACCATAAAAGGATAAAGTCAAATAAAACATGTTCTCTCGTTTTTAATATGCTTTTTATTGATTTTAGAAAGAGAGAGAAACATCAATGGGCTGCCTGCCTCATGCACACCCTCTACTGGGGATTGAACCTGAAACCTGGGCATGTGCCCTGACTGGGAATTGAACCAGTGACCTTTCAGTGCATAAGACAAGGCTCAACCAACTGAGCCACACTGACCACGGCTAAAATGTGTTCCCTGCCCTGACCAGTTTGGCTCAGTGGATAGAGCATCAGCCTGTGGACTGAAGGGTCCTAGGTTCAGTTCCAGTCAGGGGCATGTACGGGGAGGGGGTTCTTACATAATCTCTCTATATAAAAGGCTAATATGCAAAGTGTCCCCTCAGGAGTTTGACCAGGCATTCGGTAGCTCACTATAATGTGCATTGACCACCAGAGAGCAGCGCAGAATGAAGGAAGGTTCTGGTCAGCAGCTGGAAGGCCCCAATCAGACCTGATCACCGGCCAGGCCAAGGGACTCTACCCATGCACAATGAAATTCTCCCTAGAACAGCCAAAACCGGTTTGGCTCAGTGGTAGAGCATCGGTCTGTGGACTGAAAGGTCCCAGGTTCGATTCCGGTCAAGGGCATGTACGTTGGTTGCGGGCACATCCCCGGAAAGGGGTGTGCAAGAGGCAGCTGGTCGATGTTTCTTTCTCATCGACGTTTCTAGCTCTCTATCTTTCTCCCTTCCTCTCTGTAAAAAATCAATAAAATATATATTTTTAAAAATTCTCCCTAGAACATAGGCTGAAATTGTAGTATAATATCAAAAATGAAAAACAGCACAGCTCAGCAACTATAAATTCCACTCTGAGATAACCCAGGAGTTAGACTACAGATCAAGGAAAAAACATACACTAGTGCACACCTACTTCTCTCTAGCATCAATTAAATACACACCAAATCTAGCTTTTATACATTTGTGCTAAAAAGTCTGATGACTCAAAGTAACTCAGTCCTCTAATTTTAATGATTTATATCTTTTAATCTCAATAGTAACATGAAGACAAATATTGTAAATTTATACATACTCAATATTCTCTTATATGTTACATTATTGACTTCATTTTAGAAAGAGCAATGTTTTTTTAGATAATCAAACCTTCAGTAATTAAAAAGCCAAGCAATATAAAGTGCAAATAATTTTATTCAGGCACCAAAAATCCCAATAAAAAAAGATTAGTAGAAACGTATGCTTCATGTTTCATTACATATAAATATCTCTCATAGGTAACACTATTGACTAAATTTTTTATTAGTCTTTTATTATTTTTCTCCATTTTTCTTTCATTTACTCTAATTATCGACTCTCGTACCTAGAAATATTTTTAAAGTGCATTCTGCAGTCATGCTACTGAATGCCTAAGGATTCTAAAAAGTTCTGACTGCATGTCAGAAACATAACCATGCTTCATATGATGTCCTTATTTTACACCACAGGCATGTTTAGCTGAAGAGCCTATAATACTAGTAGAATAACAAGCAAAACTACAGAATCCAATTAGATCACTTGGGGACTGTCATTACTGCAAACTGTACACATTAAAATAATCACTCTGGAATCCTAAATATTAAACTCAACACCGAGATTAAATACCAGTAGAAAAATAAATATGGATTGATAACTAAAGTTGTTTTTCCTTCCCCAACATGAAGAGAGTATGTATACACTGACATCAAGAACAAGCTAACCAGAGACTAAACTGATGCAAATAGGATGCCAAGAAAAACCCCGCTTTCTGCCAAAGGTTTTCCCCAAGAGGTGAATAACATTTTCCGTAAGCCTATGAAAATTGCAGGATTGGTTTGGTAATGAAATACTCCTCCGAGTGACTTTTTAATGTATGATTTAACATTTCTGTTCTCTACTGAATACTGGAGGTTGCATTAATTATTTCAGGGGAAGCCCATATTTATTATTCAACTGAAAGATTCACACTATTTTTATTTACTTAAGAAAAGTTTACCATATATAATAATGAAATATGCATTTTTAAACATTTTGTATTTTAAGACTATTTACAATTCCACAAGATAAAAATTAAATGTAAAATGTTCAGGCAGGAGCACTTTGTATTATGTGATCCTCATCGCAGAGTATTACTAGTATAATTAAAAATTCCATACTATAATTTTCATGAAGCTACATGTTTGGGCCAGTTCCTAGAAGGTTAGATAGCCATGGGAGGGAACTTGATTTTTTAAGGTTTTTTGTTGTTGTTGTTGTTGTTCAACTGTTCTCAAAATGCATCATAGGTGATTGTCAAACAATGGAAAATTTGAACATATCAGTAATCTCTACTGTTGTCTTTGACCTGTTGTCAGTTACTTTCTTCTGTTATTGTAGGTACTCAGTGTGTTATAAACATAAGCCATATTTGGCTGCTGTGCTTACTGTTTTTAGTTTACTAGATCATTCCCAGAGATTAGAAAGCAAAGAATCAAACCAAGTTATGAAAAATACAAGCAATGTTGCAAAATTATAATAAGTCAGGCATGATGCACTGAAGTGTTCAGGAGAACAAAGGCTTTCGGAAGTTTTCACACACAGGGTAACTAACGGCAGGCTCTACCCTGGGCCCCATTCATTTCAGAACAATGTTCATATGCAGGAGACTATGCTGAAAAGACACATAAATTGTCTGTATCCTTGAAGGGGCATCTGTGACTTTGGAAAATTAAATTTAACATTCATGATTTGTGAGGTCAGCACAAACCCCGTGATAGAAATGTGACCTAATTAAGAAGTGTTAAGAGCCGAAACCGGTTTAGTTCAGTGGTAGAGCGTTGGTCTGTGGACTGAAAGGTCCCAGGTTCGATTCTAGTCAAGGGCATGTACATTTGTTGAGGGCACATCCCCGGTAGGGGGTGTGTAAGAGGCAGCTGGTCGATGTTTCTCTCTCATCAACGTTTCTAGCTGTCTATCTCTCTCTTTTCCTCTCTGTAAGAAAAATAAAATAAAATATATTAAATAAATAAATAAAAAGAAGTGTTAAAAGAAGTTTTCAACTTCTCACCAGTTCACATAAACATCTCCCTGATATGAAAAGAGGATACAGGACATAAAAACTGGTACAAAAAGAAAATGGTATAAAAAGCTACCTTCTGACTGAGAAAAATGAATGAATATACAGCATTTATACCCAGGATTATCTAAAGAAACTCAAATGTCTTTTTCTTTTGTACTTTTGATTTTTAAGTTCAAGGTCAGAGCAGCCTTACAGTTGCTTCCATGCCCAAAGAAGTTGGAAGAGGGAGACAAGATATTTTTCTTTTTCACTCTTCATGATTAGGCATCTCTTTCCCCACCATCTGTAAGTTCTTTTATTTTACTCCTCCTAATGTTTATTTCCTCTAATTTCACCAGCTTCTAACTCACTCTTATCCTTTCCTGCTTCATAACTAAGAAATCAGGCAAAATTAAAGATTTGTGAAATTCATTTAAAGCATATGTTGTTTTAAATATGAATGTTATAAGTTGGTTTTTAGTTTTTCTACTTTTGCCAAAACACAAACTTGCCACAACAAACCTTTCATATGCTGTTAAAATACTTTCAATTATGGTTTCATGCAGTGGGTTTTAAGATTTAGTCATTCCACAAGTATTTATTGGGTCTGTCCAGTATACAGTTCATGGCATAAGGAATAAGGAGAGGGAAGGGGGACATACAAAATACTGAAATACAAAAACTGCTTTCATTGCTCTTAAAAAATTTTTAACCCTCCCCAAAAAAGGCAGAAGCCTAAACATTTAAATAATACAATAACATTTCAAAATGCACACTACTATTTTTTTTAAAATCCTCACCCAAGGACATACCTAGAAAGAGAGAAAGAGGGAGAGAGAAACATCCATCACTTGCCTCTGTAAGTACTCCAAATAGTATATGCCCTGACCAGGAATCCAACCAGCAAACTTTTCAATACATAGGACTATGCTCCACCAACTGCCACTCTGGCCCAGCACATACTACTTTTTAGGCAAGACAATAGTTTGAGCACAAACATTGACATTTCTCCTCTCAAATCACATTAAAATTAATCTTAAAATGTAGAAAAAGGACTATAATAACAAAAAGAGAATAAGGTAGAAAAGCAGAGTGAATAATAAATTATGAATGGTCCACCATGTTCAATGGATTTAGAGAAGACAGGAGGAAGGAAGAATTGTTGTGATGAAGATGTGTGATAAGGAATACACAAAGGGAAGCTCTGTGTTTCCCAGGGAAGAACCCAGAAAGGCTCTAACAACGCAAGGCAGAGGCATGGAAGACAGGAGTAGGTTGAACAGCACTATTGAGGGTGTCTGAATAAAGGATCTACTATTGAACAGCTGAGCAAGTCCCTCCCACTTTCATTTTCAGGCAACTGGCAGAAATACCATAACCCATCTCTAAGAAATTGAAATGATTTTTCTTGGAAGGGCTATCGTCCAAAGGAAAACAAATGGTTATATACTAAATAGTGTTCATCTTAAATTGAAACATATCTACCAATCAAAATGCCTACAGAAGTACATACATAGTTTATACTTAACTCTCTCATTCAATGGAGATAGAGAGGTATGCAATGGCAAAGAAAAGCAATGCCAGTGAATTATGATAATCAAAATTTATCATCAATAAGAAAGAATGAATAACAAAGTATTACTGGACATTTGAGGAAAAGCAATAGGACAAAACAAAGTCTTAAGGATTACTGCATCCATATAATAAAAATGGGACAAACAATAATTAGAGAGTAATATTTTAAGGAAAATTAAAATTGTGGAGTAAAAGATGATAATAAATTAAAAAGTTAAGATAGATTTATAAATATAGAGGTACATATTTCAGTCTTAATTGGTCTTTAGTAAATAATGTACAGGGTATAATTTTTTAAGAGTAAAAACCCTGCAAAGAGACAAGCAACTCTTAATCAAGAGAAGGTATATTCAATAAAAGCAAGATACAGTGGATGAAAAGATGGAGTATTGAGGAGAAAAATGGAAACTCTAAAAAAAGAATGAAAGGGAAATTCAAACACTGTCGAATTTAAACTGGACATAAAGAACAGATGCATAGCATTTTAATTTATTTTTAATATCACCTTTTTACTCTTAAAACTATCTGGATTTGATGATAAATTATATGATTACCCTAGCTTCTGACCTTCCAGATTTGATTTTGCTAAACTAGAACAAATGAGATCATTAATATTTCCTCAGAGGTAATATATCTGTAAGATAAAAGTTCAAAAGTGATAAGTGGCATATGGACTCTAGTGTAGTTGTCAGTTTCCCATTGATGTGATTATAAGAATATAAGTTAGCTTGCTTCTCTACTCACATATGCTGTTCTATAAGAACAAGCCTAACAACTCCTAAAATAAATATATTTCAGAGGCTTTGTAATTAAGAGCAAGCTTTAAAAAAAAATAGAAATGCCTGCTTAAGTTAAAATATTTTTCAAGCCTACCAAGGACACTACATTGCATTATCCTTGCCACATAGCAAAACACAAAGGAAAAAATACACCTCTGAAATACTTCTTTCAATCAAGAGTTGCAAAATTGCTTTACTTAGTAATTCTGAAATCTGCTTTTGACAATAATTAGTCTCGTAACCCTAATTATGTATTCCCTGAAGATTAAAATAAAAATAGTTTAATTAAATTGCATTCTTCTAGTTAATGGAAGTTTAATGAATAATGTTTAATTGAATTAAACTGCTTAATTGTTTAAGCATTAAACAATTGTTTAATGAATAAAGTACAATAGAACTTTTTATGTTTTATGATTCTATTCTAATACAGCTTATCTGATTTTAAGGATCTATATTCCCTTACCCAAAATATTGAGATATATATGACACGTAACACAAATTCCAAGCAAAAATACAAACTTCATACTACTCAATAATATTAACTTGAAGGCCTTTATTATGGAAAAGGGCCTGGCCCACAATATTTTGAAGTTGCAAGTTTGTCCAGGCCATGTTCCCACTTTTCTTTCTTCCCTCCTCTCCGAGCTCTCTTCTTCCCCATCCAGGCATCCAAGGTCCTCATGCCACCCTCTGGATGTCAAAAGTGAACCCACTTCAGTGTCCTCTGATCACCCTCACACTGAAGAATCCCAGGAACTGAACTTCCCTTTTTCCTCTTCCTGCCCCTCATCAAAACTTTCATTAACTGCCAAAACCGGTTTGGCTCAGTGGATAGAGCGTCGGACTGCGGACTGAAGGGCCCTGGCTTCAATTCTGGTCAAGGGCATGTACCTTGGTTGCGGGCACATCCCCAGTAGGGGGTGTGCAAGAGGCAACTGATTGATGACTCTCTCATCAATGTTTCTAACTCTCTATCCCTCTCCCTTCCTCTCTGTAAAAAAAATCAATAAAATATATATTTTTTAAAAAAAAACTTTCACTAACTATAGGAAAGCAATTTAGTTAAACTAAGCCACATTGGATTGTGAATGATTCATTAACAGACCACTTAAACCCTC
This sequence comes from Pipistrellus kuhlii, assembly GCF_014108245.1. Classification (NCBI taxonomy): domain Eukaryota; kingdom Metazoa; phylum Chordata; class Mammalia; order Chiroptera; family Vespertilionidae; genus Pipistrellus; species Pipistrellus kuhlii. Next base: position 49,617,475 of record NW_023425584.1, read on the forward strand.
CTCAGGATATTTTTATTTTAAAACATGATACTATAACCTAAGAGAATCTCTACTAAGCAAAATATGAAACAGTTCAAAAAAAAAAAAAAAGAGAGAGAGAGAGAAATGCATAGGCTTCTTTCAGGGAGATGAAGGTCACTCTGGGAGCCCCTTAAATTATCCCTGTTGGTGACCACCTACTCGGCCTCAATTCCTGACGAAGAGAATAAAACGTTGACTGAAATGCCCTTTCCCAGTTTTATTAGTGAGTGGCAAAGTACTCTCAAAGGAAGGCATTTGACTTTGAAGCACTTCAGAAGTTGAAGTATAGTTTATTGCTCCTCTGGGTGAACTGAGAAATACAAATGCTTCTTTTAACTTGGAGTCAAATTCCCAACAGCCAGCCTTAAACACCAAATATCACCATGGAAAAGGTCAAACCCTTTGTCATTTGAAAATGACCTGGCAGGTACTCTTTTTAGATTAATTACATGTTTTTTAACTTTTAATTTGAAGATCTGAATTAGCACTAGAAAAATATAGCCCCATGATGCAAAGATGCAAATGAGGATATAATGTCAGCAGAAGAGCCTCTATGGTAAACTTCATGGTAAAATCCAGCTTCTTATCTCATCTATCCTTCCTTCTAGAATCTAGATCATCTACACACACACACACACACACACACACAGAGGATAGTAAAACCTCTAATTCCACAAATATTATTTATAGAGTATCCTCTTAAAATTTAGCTATGGAGCATCTAAACTTTTTAAATAACATATATCAAAATTCTGATATATATTTATTGTTGATAAAATAGTATAGAAGTAATTACAACTCCCTTTTGTTTTGATTGACAGTGGGGGGTTTTCATGCCTTATCCCAGGTATGAAGTGCACAGAGAAGAAACTATTTACACTTTACCTCCAGTTTGATTAATATAAATCAAAGCTTACCCTCCACTCTAGCAAATTATAAATTTTGCCCTCCCCTAGAATAACATAACAAAGTACAAAATTTTCTCTGACCCACTTAGAACCTCAAAGCTTCATTCCTTGCAAACCTCCAAAGAATTTGAATCTGCAATTCATTAGAAACATGCTGGGATCCACAGGCTTCATGAAGGAGTTGACTGAATAGTCGGACCCAGCTGAAAAGAACCTTCTGAATTCAGATTTACAGTTCTAAAAATAAACAGGAGAATCTTTTGATGAGCTTACCACCCACAAAATCAAACAGAGCCTAGGTTCTAGGTTCTTTAATACTCATTAGAATAAAACCTTTTGCACATTCCCCAAACTTCTAATATACACAGGATGATATTTAAAAATTGAAAGACATCCCAAGAGGAAAGAGTGCAGTGCAATTTTGATCACATACTCCATTTTACAGAGTTACCCTCATATTTTCACTACCCATTGTTAATTTGTTTATATTTCCATGTTAAAAATCATGTTGGAAACCCATGGCTTCCTCCCTTTGAAAACATATAATTAATGATTCTATGCTGGGAAGAGCTCTGGAAAATGATGATTTCTTATCACCAGAATTGTATTCCCAACCTGTTCTAAAAGCATATCCCAGTCTTTCTCAAGCTAATTATTTTAATTAAATCTAAAGGGTAATCACTCAAGATGGACAAAGTGATCTTTTTACACTCAATCACTCCAAAAAATAGATTGATATTTTAGTATGGTTTCTTAACTCCATGACATCATAAATATCATATTTATTTATATAACATGTCATAAATATCAACCAGGTGTTCAGAATGGTTATCCCAACAATTACTATTCACCTCTGTTTCATTTCATTTAGGAAGAGTTAAAAATCATCTCTGTGAATAATTTCTTTGATCTATCTCTTTAGTCTATCATTAATATTTGACCAGAGATAATAGATAATCAATAGTAAAAAATGTATAAGGCTCACTTATATCCTATACTAAAGGCCCGGGCATGAAATTCATGTATTCAGCAGGCAGAGGGAGGGGTCCCTTAGCCCAGCCTGTACCCTCTCACAGTCCAGGAGCACTCAGGGGATGTCCAACTGATGGCTATTTTCAAAGAATAAGCCATCAGTCAAACATCCTTAGCACTGCTGTGCAGGCAGGAGAGGCTCCCGCCACCACTGCTGCACTCACCAGCCAAGAGCCCGACTTCTGGCTGAGCGGTACTTCTCCTGTGGGAGTGCAATGACTACTTTCTGGTGACTACTTTCTGGTGGTCAGTGCACATCATAGCAACTGGTCATTCCACTATTCAGTCAATTTGCATATTAGCCTTTTATTATATAGAATGGCACCACTTTTGAATCTGAATTATATTATTATAGTTAAGTCTGGGACTTTTCTCATGCATCATTTAATATGTATCTTTTGAGAATTTAAACATATCTGTAGCCAAGTACCCTAAAAATTCACATCTAAACAACATCATGTAGTGATGGAATTCATTTTTTTAAAGCCAATAGAGTGCCCTATGCTTTGAAAATTGTATGATTTTTTCTCTTTTTAATAAGCCTTTCAAAGAAGCACTGCTCTCTGTTGACAACAATCATAACAGCTTAGCATTAACATTAAATGTATTTAATTTTTTAAAATGCTTCAACTTTAAATGGTAATTTTTATAATTTTATTGATTTCAGAGAGGAAGGAAGAGGGAGAGAGAAAGAAATATCAATGATGAGGGAATCATTGATCGGCTGCCTCCTGCACTCCTCCTATTGGAGATTGAGCCCAAAACCCAGATATGTGCCATGACTGGGAATTGAACTGTGACCTTCTGGCTCATAGGTTAATGCTCAGCCACTGAGCCATAACAGCTGAACTATAATTATTAATTTTTAAGTAGCCTAAATAAATCAACTCTACAAAGCTACATAGAAATATAGTTTATAATTGAGGTTGCACAAGAATGCAATGCTACTTAAAATCAGCCATTGGCTATGAGGTCTTGATAGGTTTTTATATATAATGTGGTATATGAGTAACTTCCATATTAAATTTTTTCCTATTGAAGCCATTTGCTTTTCTTCCTCTAAGGCAGAGAACTCCAAGAGCTAACAGACAACATTCTTCTTTCTGTCTTACAAAAAAAAATTGTTGATTATATATTTAAATATCTATAAGTATCTATAAGTATAAAACTATATCATTTTATCAAATCCTAAGAAAATTTATTTGGAAAAATTTCATGAGAAGAAAAAAAAGTCTTGAAGAATAATTTAAGTTTTTTAAAAATTAATTCATACTATTTCACTACTTACCTTTTTGCCTTAGCTCAAGAAACTTCTAGAAACAAATTCACTGCCCCAAAGTTATAATGATCTCAGTTACTTAATAATACCTAATTCCTGTGCATTTCCTTTATTCATTATCTTTAGTTATCTAACTTTATATTATTTTAAATTTTAAACCCAATTCCAAATAAATAATGAATAAACAAGTTTTCTTGATCCTGTCAAAAATGTGATTATCTCCCATTTCTCAATATGCCTCTTTTCCTTAGGAACCAAAAGAATTCTAGAATCAGAATCATTCCTTGTAATGTACTAGATAATGGTTGGCTGTTACTATTACTCTGCTTATATCAGGGGGGTAAGCTTTTCTATCCAGACAAGAGTACAGTTTCAATGCCTGTAGGAACACCACCAAATCTGACCACAGAAAATAGTAAAAGTCTTCACAGAAAGAACTCTCTTTTAAAAAGTAAGGTATAAAAGAATTAATAAAAATTGAAAAAGGATGAACATTCCTTATTTTTAATTTCTTAAAATACATAACAGCAATGTAACAGTATAAAAGTACAGTTGTCTATGATGATTAAATCTTCTGTATTTATAAATGCCAAGTATTAAGCTATCTCAGATGACTTGATCATTTTTGTTGTTCTATTCAAAGGCAGCATCAAATGAAAAACAATCAGATACGGCCCAGTTGCCAGACATAGACTATTAAAGGAACAGCAGCTATCTCTGAGGGTTGCCTCAGCTTGATTGGGCTTAGTGGCGAATGGATTACACACTGTGATGTCTTCAAGGTGGATACCTTGTCATTTGTCATTCTTCTCTTTTTCTGCATCATCAATGTCCAACAGTCCTAAATTAAGGGTGATTCTGCCCCATCACCCCAGGGATATTTGGCACTGTCTAAAAACATTTTTAACTGTCACAACTGAGATAATTGCTACTGGCATCTAACTATCTCCAATGAACAGGAACATTCCCTGATCACCACCACCCCCTACAACAAAGGATTATTCAGCCCAAAAAGACAATATGGGGAAGGTCAAGAAAGCTGGCTATGAGAATTAACACTCAAAAGCTCCTCTTGATATATGTTGCAATAAGGAACCTTAGAAGGAGAGAGGAGAACTCAGGCTGACATATAATTACATCTAGGGTCAATTTAACCCCGGAAGTCATTCTACAATTTGGTATTCAAAGCCCATATTCATTAAGTCTTTGTTCTAGTCATATCCTTTCATTCATTCAAGAATCTTTTTTTAATAGCTTCATTTTTTTAAAAATATATATTTTTATTGATTTTCTACAGAGAGGAAGGGAGAGGGATAAAGAGTTAGAAACATCGATGAGAGAAAAGCATCGATCAGCTGCCTCCTGCACACCTCCCACTAGGGATGTGCCCTCAACCAAGGTACATGCCCTTGACCTACAATAATTCGAACCTGGGATTCTTCAGTCTCCAAGCCCACACTCTATCCAATGAGCCAAACTGGCTAGGGCTCAAGAATCTTCTTTATGCCATTCCAGACTAATGCTGGGAAGATTTCTCTGTATAATTAAAATTAAAGACAAAAAAAAAAGGACTTGTATGCATGCATATTAGCATATCAAATGAACACAGGCACTGAGGCAGTGGGGACTTGCTTGGGGTGGGATTAGTTTGGGAGGGAGGTCAACTGGGGAAAAAGAAGACAAATGTAAAACTTTAGACAATTAAAAAAATAAGTAAAAGGGGAAAAATAGAATACAATTTTTTAATTAAAACCCTTAGGGTCATGTACAAAAGCTCAAAGAGAAACTAATTAGAATAAATTTTATCAATAGCTAGTTCTTCAATGTCCTCCCTTTAAACCATTAAACTTTTACTCCCTAAATGATTATTTACCTGTAATTTTCATGAATTTATAATCATTCTGACAGTTCTTTGAAACTTTAGCACTGATCCACAAAGAGAGATGCTCTAAAATACAAATCAGATGTCCTCACTATGCTATAAAAAACTAAATAGTGTCACAGTAGAAATAACAGAAGTTGAATTTCTCTGATCAGATGCCTTCTATAAAATATGAAATAGCCAGACAAACTTTAAGCTATGCCTCAAATTTATAAGCTTCCAAGCTATTCAAATATAAAACAAGCACTAACAAATAGGCAACCTTGTGCATCTCAAGGCTTATAAATCAAAATCACCAAGGTAAGTTAACTGCATGTCCAGTGGGTGCAGATTTATCCCCAGAGGTCTGATAATCATGCAACCACTAAAAAAAGCAATGTGTTTTCCATGACCTTGGTTATAATTCATCACTGACTCGTAACTTTTGCTATTATGTAATGCTGGGCACACTTTAAAAAAGATTTTAGGATTTTGGAATTCTGAAGAATGTATTTATTTGGTGATATTTTTTTTGCCATTAGAACTCAGTATAAAAATGACAAACATTTGATACTTGAAAAATAAGACAGTGGATAAAGAAAAAAAAAACTGAAGAAAAGCAGGACTTAAATGTTTTGGAATTTTTCTAAAAGTGCAAAACTGGCTTGAAGCTTGAGTTAGCCAAATGCAGAAGCCTCCAAGCTCCCACCTTGTCAGCAATTACTGCATCTCTTTTGTCTGATAATTTATTTAGTAGAATTTCCCACGCCAAACTGGTAGTAAAACAAGCAGAAATGTCATCAAAATTAAAATAAAGTCAGAGATGCTTTAAAGCATTCCATTCTGTAAGTACTTGTATTTTGTTCACACATAAACAAAGGTCTGGCTGTCACAAGTGTTTCCAAGGGAGGAAAGTGGTTAAGAGAAGTTAATATATTTCTAAGCTTTTCAGAGATTAATGGAAAGTGTAGCAAATCCCTTCAAGAACAAAAGAAAGAGAAAATGGAATAGTTGTTGCACAGACCGACAAGTCAGATATCTTTACCAAACTTTCACCTTGACTCCCAGGTTTAGAATAAGAAAGAGGAATGATGACATTTCTTTGATATTTAAGTAGAGAATTTTTTGGGGGGGGAGTGGGGGTGGTCTTAGGACAATGGGCCAAGTATCCAGAGGTTAAAATGCTGAGAAGTATGCTATTGGGGAAACTGCTTAAAACTGAAAGTCTGAATCAGAATCTTGATTGGACTCCTTTATGGATGTATAACTTAAGATTAGCTATGTGATCACCCAGAGCTCTTGGTTTTTGCCAGTATTTTGTTTTGTTTTGTTTTGTTTTTCTTTGCTTTAATTTGGGTTTTGATTTTGTGCTATAAAGACTATAAAAATCTATCTTCCAGAAGGATTCTATGAGCTAATACATGTAAAGAGATTGAAACATATGTTCTATTAAAAACCGTATAGCATTGATTATTAACTCTCTGACAAAGTAGGTTAGGGGGATCTATATGTCAGAAGATAAGGAGCAAAAATAGAAAGAAGGTGGGCAGGAACAAGTACACCGGGTCCCACCCAATTTGCTGGCCCTGAGTTCTTAAGAGACCTCAGAGAGCAACCACTTTAGTGCTTTTCTGACTGCTGGATAGGAAATGTGTCCATTGGAAAATAAGATTCTAATAATAGTAGCAGCTAATATGCCAGACACAACAATCCAATCGAGGCAGTTCTATTATTAATATTCTCACTCTACAACTGTGGGAACAAAACAGTTCAAAGACATGAGGGAATTTACCCAGATTATAGACAGCAAATGGTAGGCATTGAGCCTAAAGTATACTAAAACCAAATGCATTCTCAAGAGCAGGCAGTGATGGACATAGTATGGGTTCTACTCATGACGAGTCCTGGATGTTGTGAGGATGTCCCATTTGTGCTTCCAAGCTGGGTCTAACCTTTCTTCTAGACACACCTTCCTTTTAGCACCTACCTGCCCTCAGTGGGCCAGGATTTAATTCTTCAAGCGGGGCTTTGGGAAAAGACAAGTTTTAGCAGAGAAGCAAAGATGAACAGCAGGATTGGATTCCAGGAGGGTCAAGCTTGAATGAGGTGGATGGCCACAAACAAGTATACAGCACCAAGACGATATCTGAGATTGTTTTTGTTTTTTGCCATACAATATCTGGGAGAGTACAAAGGATGAAAACCGAAGAAGCCAATTTTGACATCAGTAAAAATGACAAACACATGGTCTGTAAACAGCAGAGAAAGCCAAGAAATTAGAATCTAAATATACTCAGGAACTAATTAGAAAATCAGGAGCAAAGGAGAAGAGAAATGTGTAGACATTTTGCCTTGAACAGGGTATTCAGAAACACTAACAAGTGGAGGGAAGGCAAAAACCCAGGGGTCAACCTTCTATTAGTGGGTGATGGAAGCCAATGGATTAAAAATATATATATGTTGCAAAATGATAATCATAATTAGTTAACATCTCCTATCTCCTCACATAATTATGATTTCTGTGTCTGGTGATAACACTTAAGATTTACTCTCTTAAAAACTTTCAGGTACAAAATACAATGTTAGTTTTAGTCACCATGCTGTGTAAAATAACGGCATATTTAAAATAATATAAATTCCCCTCATGTTATTGGTAAAATTATGCTTTCATACTATAAAGTGTTATTTGAGTAGAAAATAAAGTGAATAGGCATTTAGAAAGCTGTTCATAGCATACTATCATTTGATTATGCTACAAAATAATTATTAATAACAATACAATTTATAACTAAATACAATTTTTGGATTTTTAAATTACTTTATTGATTAAGGTATCACATATTTGTCATCATCCCCCCCCCCATCCTCATCCCAAACCCCTCCCCACACATGCCCCCACTCCCCTATTGTCCATGACCACTGGCTCACATGCATGCACACAAATCCTTTGGTTGTCTCTCTCCCTTATCCCCACTCTCCCCTACCTTCCCTCTGAGGTCTGACAGTCTGATTGATGCTGTTTTTGTTCATCAGTCTGTGTTGTTCATCATTTCCCCTAGATGAGTGAGTTCATGTGATACTAGAAATACATGTTTTAAGTCTAGAAAGGTATAATCAAAAAAGAAGAAAAGGAATATGGAAAAATAAAAAAAAACCACACAATTTATATAAGTATGGCTGTCTGGGAATGGCTAGATCAGTGGTCGGCAAACTGCAACTCTCCAGCCACATGCAGCTCTTTGGCCCCTTGAGTGTGGCTGCTCCACAACTCTTTTAAGTGGGCGCACATGTACAGTGTGATTGAAACTTCGTGGGCCATGCACAGAAGTTGGTTTTTGGCTCTCAAAAGAAATTACAATCATACGATATTTGGCTCTGTTGACTAATGAGATTGCCGACCACTGGGCTAGATTATGAACATTTTTTGTTTTCTTTTTGTTTCCATAGTTCCTGATTTTTTTTCACAAATGTGCTTTGCCCTTTTAATAATTATTTTAGTTCTTATAATGAAAGAATCTAGTTTAAAATATCCATCTTTTTAACAGACCCATAAACATTAATTACAGAAAACCAATCTGTTTTTATAGCAAAATACTGTTTTTTGCTGTTAATAACAAAACACATCAACTTTCCTAGTATTTTTTTAATATTTAGGAAAACTGGTTAGTAACATCTAAAAATAAAAAAATAAAAAAATAGAAACAAGCAGAACTAATACAAATACTAAATTTAGTCCTTATAATGTTAGCCTTTCCAAAGTAAAATTATGTCTCGTCACAGGTCAATTTGTAGGGGGTTTTTGTTGTTGTTTTTTTTTTTAAATATATATATATATATATATATATATATATATATATATATATATATATATATTTCATTAATTTTTTACAGAAAGGAAGAGAGAGGGACAGAGAGCCAGAAACATTGATGAGAGAGAAACATGGATCAGCCGCCTCCTGCATACCTCCCACTGGGGATGTGCCCACAACCAAGGTACCTGCCCTTGACCGGAATCAAACCCTTCAGTCCACAGGCCGATGCTCTATCCACTGAGCCAAACCAGTTTTGGTGGTCAATTTGTTTTTAAATTAACATGGATGAATCTATGTTGGTGTCTAATACATGCTGTTGATTAGCTAACTCATTTCCAATATAGAAAATATCATAATGTCTGCTGATGCTAAAATGTGATAATAGATTAATTATTTGCTGGGTGAATTATAACTACAGAAAAAGAAATTAAACAAGAGGAAAATAAAGGATTCTGAAATTGACTACATCAAGAATTTTGTGTAAATGTAAAAGACAACAGAATATTCTTTTCATAAATGATAGTTGGATTCTTCTGCAATTAATTTTTAAACATTCAAATCATGTTCTAGAAGCACTGCCGCAAAACAAGTTTGTTATTTTAGTCTCCATATTCATTGAGTCTTCTTTAAAGAAACTGCCAAACCCATACCAGCTGTCCCTAAGAACAAGACTAGGCTAACAGCAGATATTTCTTTCTGAGCTGTCAAGATATTAAATAGATAGAGTTGAGCTAATCTAAACCTGTTCAATTGGAATAAAGGATCACCATCAAGAGTTTGAACTGTGGAATAAAAATTTAAAATATTTCCATTTTCTTCCTCAAAAATGCTCATCTCTTTTAAGTGTTCTAGTTTTCCTTAAACATTAATTGTAGATAAGTGCTTAGCAATTGTCCTGCTCCCTTCTGCCTGGCTCTTTGTCGTGTTGTCAGAGTGGTCCCCGGAAGCATTAGGGAAATTTGGATAAAAATAAGCACAGCAGCATAGCTTGTGGTATCCAAGCCTCACCTGCTTACCCATCTTTCCAGACTTCATCCATGATATCATTGGCATTTACAGAGATTCAAGTTAATAAGAGAGAACAAAGTAAACATACAATTATTGGATTGCTAGGGAGAATATAAATTGCACAAATCATTCTATTGGACAATACATAGCAACACTCTAAAATCTTCATTCCCCTTGACCCAGTAATTCCCCAGAACTATATACATTCAACTAAGGTCAAGGCAGCATGATTTGAATCACAATAGGCTCCTTTTTTTCAGCTAGATCTTTGCTAATTTTGACTAGGTATTTCTCTCTGCCAGAAACAAGATTGTTAGAGCCACAGTAAATGGAGCAAATCTTTTAGCCCAGGAGTGGGGAATCTTTTTTCTTCCAAAGGTTTTTTGGATATTTATAACATTATTCTCAGGCCATACCAAATTATCAACTTAAAAATTAGCCTGCTATATTTGGTCAAACTCATCCCTAATGCCTTTGCATATCCAGACCAAATGATTTCTCTGGCCTATACAACTTGAGGGCCAGCCATTCCCCACCCCTGCTTTTGCCTAATGATCTCAAATGATTCTCAACCAGAGTCCCAAGGGCTGTTTGGAAATATGGGAAGCGTTTGATGGTCCCAATGGGTGGTGCAGGAATGCTACATTCCATGCCCACAATGCCTGGATTATTTCCACATATGTTTTGTTTTTTTTTACTATGCCCAAAATACCAATAATAGAAATTGGTGCTCTGCCCAAATCCCCTCTTCAAGACCAATGAACCCACCCACAAGTTAATGGGTATATTATTTGCTTACGTTTCACAGCTATGTCCTCCATTGGGCATTGCCCACTGCAGAGAATGATCTTGCCCAAGGGGGTTATTCTTTTTCCTATGAGTAACCCATAAGTGATGTCTGGCTGATAAAGGATGCAAAGACCTGACTCCTTTACTTCAACTTGGAACAACTCCATAGGATGTCTGAGAGGACTTGGCTGCTATCCTACTGCAGATCAGCTTCTGCCTCTGCCCATTCTAGTCCTCCTAACTTTGTCACAGGAATAAGTTCTATAAACATATACCAGTAAAACTTCTGCACTCCACTTTCCCTCTCAGAGTCTCTTTCCAAGGCATTTCATCTATGATAATCCCCACTGACAAATATAGCTTTAATTGATGCCCTCATTTTCCATATAAGTAAAGAAGGGCCTAGAGAGGATAAAGATCATGTTTAAGGTAGAGGGGTGGCTAGTTCAGCATTCACTGTACATACTACACATTAAAAAACTGTAAGATGCTTGAGAAATTGAGAGATAAATGAAATACAAAAAATATGTTAAAATATGTATTAGGGGAAATAATAAGTACCCAAAAAGAAGAAAGTAGAATGAGAATATCTAGATGTAGTCTATTCAAACATCTAAATTGACTACATCTAGATATTTTAAATAATAATAGAGCCTGAGATTCAATATTACTAGTTCATGGCAATAATAGGAGTCAAAAGAAGACTACCAATATGTTTCATTTGGGGGAAGATTATTTCTAGGTTCTCTAACTACTATTATGCTATCTACACTATTCAGATTCAGTGTTTATCATCGAGATAGAGCCAAAAATAATATAGCTAGAAAGTTTCCTCTTAAAAGCTAAGGGCTTATAAATGGAGATTATCTCACTATTGAGGTGAGAGTAAAGAAATACAAACCAGTAAACCAAATAATCTTCACTTACAACCTTTATACCTCTTTCTTCAGTAGCTAGTTCTAAAGTCCCACTATTCAACAAAGAAGGCTTTCTTATCCCCAGTGGTCTCTTCTGAACCATTTGTCAATCTTGGAAGACACAACTCAACCACTCCTTTTTTTTTTTAATTATATTTTATAGACTTTTTAGAGAGAGGGATAGAGAGCCAGAAACATCGATGAGAGAGAATCATCAATCAGCTGCCTCCCGCACACTACCCACCAGGGATGGGCCCACAACCAAGGTACATGCCCCTGACCGGAACCTGGGACTCTCCAGTCCACAGGCCAACGCTCTATCCACTGAGCCAAACCGGTTTTGGCTCAACCACTCTTATTTTAACATAGTTCTTAAGTACAGTATCATTATATTTTTACTCTGGAACTTGTATACTTATGATATTTGTTCTGTTCAAGTGCATAAATTTACCCTATTTTTTAAAGAATCATATAGAAAATACTACAAAATTGCTGAAAGTTCTAATTGTGATATTAACAACCACCCCTTCCCCACATGCACACACACACACACACACACACACACACACACACACAAAGAAAAATATACAAAAGTCTTTTGAAAGATTTTTTTTAATATAACCCCATATTTGGAATTCAAAACTAAGTTAAATATTGCTAAGACATTTTTTCATAAAGGAAACATTGCCTTTATCACACTGGCTTTCTTAATTTTCTCAGAAGCATAATTAGTATTTAAAAGGCAGAGAATAAAGCACATTGAGTGAATAGAATTTTTACCAAAGCCAACATAATCAAGATAATTTTCTCCAAAGCCTCATTTGAAAAGAATTTCATACTTTAATGTGAAAACTCACAGAATATGTTTGCATTTTACTAAGTGTTTCAAAATATTGTGCCATACTTAACATTTATTTTAAAACATTTTGTGTAATATTTTTACCCTATTCATGTCCCAAAACAATCCTGAAAACAATATTTTTTTCTAACTTACAATAAAACATTCCCTGCTTTTTCAAAGTCTGAGAGATTAACATGAATAGACTAGTAGGTTCCTGTTTATTACCTCATGATATGAAAAAAAAAATTGTCCAATAACATCAGGGAAAAGTGCTAACTAGAATTTACTACTAGTATTAATAATTGTCTCACTGTCTTGGTCATCCACATGAAGTTGAGTTGGAAGCAAACATTAGGACTTACCCTTTGAAAGTTTGAACAATGCCATAGTTATTGCCACACTCCACTCTGTTATGTAAACTACGGTTTTGCATCTCCGAGCACCATGGTATTATTTGAGTCATCTTCTGATTTCCTGACCACAATCTCTTTATATTGCATAGAAAAATGGTATGTTTAGTTAAATCTGGAAAAAGTAACAAGCATTCCTCATTTGGGGAGTAGCAATATGGGCCTCCTCCTGTGTTAAACATGTCCCAGTTTATAGCTAAGTCAACAACTCAAAGGCTGAAGGAGAGAAGTCAGGACAGCTTGACTTTGTTGGTTTCCCAGTTGTACAGCTTGCAATCTCTCTATGTCATCGAGGTAACAGGGCACCAAACAGGAACAGATTGTTCCATCAGCAGAACAAGAATGGAACCAGCAGCAGCTTTCTCCAAAACTGTGACTGATCGCCAAATGCGCAAGCTCTAGTTAGGGCTAAGGTTATTTATTCAAATGCTAATGGGAGTTATTGTTGCCACTTGCTGAGTTTAGAAACTGTTCTTTTCTCTCCTTCCTAAAATGTCTGATAATATTACTATATCTTTTTTCCTGGCTATTAGATTTTGAACAAATATCCTCTTGTGGTCTGTGTGAAATTGTGAGTTGGCATTGATCACTCTGTTTAGCTTGGCATCATCCCACAAACACTTAGAAAATAACATTTTCTCAATATCCTTATAATATGGTTTAGTTCTCTATTCGGTCACTCTTCTATGATCAAGGTAACAAAAAGACTGGAAACCCATAAATAGCTTTCTGGTAGATACTCTCTGTTAACTCTAGTAAGTCATCCCTGACTTTCCATGATTCTTGTGATGAAATCAAAACTAATTCATTTGGTTAACAGGCTCTCCACCATCAGCCTTCTGCTTACTCTTCCAAAGCCTCATTTTCCCCTTGAACTCTAATGTCGGCTTCAGTAAACTTTGTGAAGTATCATGTTCTCTTTTGCTTTAGAGTCTGTACATACATTTCTCTCTACAAAAGCACACTTGTTAGTACTCTCACACCTCACACCTTTGGCCACCTCCTCTCTCCCTCTCTCTCCCTTCCTCTTTCTCTCTTTCCCTCACCAGGAGGCCTGGCTGGGGGACATACCCATCTTAGAAGTCCTGATCATCTATATTAGTGCTACCTAACATGTGACCACAGATTGGTATATGTTGGTGAACTCTTTGTTACAGGATAGTGAGGAGATAGGGGCTTACACTAGAGAGTAAACCAATACACTGCTTTATTCACTGAGAAAAAATATAACTGAATTAAACAATAAGTTTAGTGACTTTGCATAGCACTGAACTACAGCACAATCTGTAAACCATAGAAAAAGAACATAATAGAAAGGAGCATAAAAGCAAGATGATATTAACAAAGAAAAATGTTGTTTCTGTCAATTCTATTTAAGCTCAGGCTTTAAGTTGCATCTGTAACTGCATTCTTTTTTTAAAATATATTTTATTGTTTTACAGAGAGGAAGAAGAGGGATAGAGAGTTAGAAACATCGATGAGAGAGAAATATTGATCAGCTGCCCCTTGCACACTCCCTACTGGGGATATACCCACAATCAAGGTACATGCCTTTGACCGGAATCGAATCTGGGACCTTTCAGTCCACAGGCCAATGCTCAATCCACTGAACCAAACCGGTTTCGGCTGTAACTGCATTCTTTATTTTCTTTATTTTCTCTGGCATACCAGGATGGCAGTTGTCTCCCTGCAATTAAACCCTTCTATTTGCTTTGTTCCAGCTTTCTCAGCCAGCCCGAGCATGCCAGACCTAGCTGTGATAGTAAACAGGTAAATGAGAAGTCTCTTCATTCACAAAACATGGATAAGACATTAACATTATTTTTTAATAAAGGACTTGCACTCGATCAGTGGCTCTCAACTGAAGATTTTGTCCCTTGATATTTGGTAATATCAAGAAAAAATAATTTTTATTTTATCCAAATGCCAGTCTGCACCTAGTCCAGACTGGCATTTGGTGGATAAAGACCAAGGATACTAGTAAACTTCCCATGACACCCTGGACTGCCCACCCACGGCCCCCCAAAGGAAGAGTTATCCAGAACAAAATCCCAACACTGGTGAGGCTAAGAAACCCTGTACTGATGATTCTAATGTCCCTTTCAGCTCTAACATGCTCTGATTCTTCATTGTGATGTTCATAAGCATTGTATTCATTTTAGTAATCTAATAACAAGTGGACAAAAGTGACTTCTTTAATGTTAATTTCTGCAGTGACATATATTTAGGCTATAAAGGGAATGGTGTAATTTAGTTTCAGTATAAATTTAAAAATTGAAATGGTTATAATGCTCAGAAAACTCTCATAATGTTAATGATTTATTTAGTTGAATAAAAAAATGAACAAGTGGGGAAATGCCAGAATCTTTGGCCTAAAAGTACTTATTTTTCTCTATTAGCTATTTGTTTAATAAGATGTTGGGAAAACATCCAATAAGTTTAGATTCAGTCAGCACCTCTGTCCTGATCTATTACAGAGCCTTAAGGAAGGGTCTGTATTCTGGGCTTTCATGGGGAGGGGGTTTGTTTGCTTATTTTCACTGGAAAATAAAGACACCACTTGAAGGCTACCACCAAGAATTGTTGGCACAAAAGAAAAATAGTTCATTGTATTCCTTGAGACCTTTAGTTAAGCTTCTCTGCAGTTAAAGAAAATTACTATCATGAAGTCAGCTTTATTCTGATGTTCTCTATGAGTACTCTGAAATTTTTTTAAATAAATACTGTATTTTTTTATTAAGTCAAATTACTAATTTAAAAGAATAGATCTTATTGCATGTAAAAATTGTTTCCTGGTGATTTCTAAAGCTTGTTTGCATAATGGTATCACTGTGTAAGTAAGAGTCACTAGAAGTCAGATTTGGGGCCACTTTGCTTTGGTGAAACAAAAGACCAAAGATGCTCACAAAGGACGTCAGTTGATTCCCTGGAATTACACCCTTCTGTTTGACCCGTTCCAGCTTTCTCAGCTGGCACGTGCATTCTTGAAAATAAAAATAGAAAAGAAAACTTCAAGGTCTTTTGTCTTTGGTCTATTTTGCAGACAGAAGGGATCTTGTCTCTGCACCCTCCACTATAGGTTTGTCAAGTGGTTCCAAAAGCACTTATTCCCCAAATATTTGGATATCGCTCTTAAGTATTCATCAAAGTCAATAGATATTTTATGTTCATAGATCACAAACAGATAGGGTTTTGTAAGCCTTACATAAATATTAATGACTACATGCTAAGCATCAGATGCAAAATAGGCAATCATGATTATTATTTAAATTTAAAGGTGCAGGATATAAATTTCAAGGCCATCCAAGGAAACTGCAGACTAGATCTCAAAGGGCAATATGGTTAACTAGAATGGGAACTGATGATTGTTCAAATGTACGAACATGAGTAATGAAATCAAAATAGAATAATACAGGAATACTGACATAATACTATGACCCATTAGTAGAATGTAGTGTTAACAAAGTCTCTGTATTCCCAGTTGCCTATAATATATGTAAGTAACTACATCCCTGTACATTTTGATGTTTTTAAAAGCACTGTACTTAATGCAGCATAGAAAATGTAGTCAACCATATTGTAATAACTATGCATGGTGCCAGGTATAGACTAGACTCAAGGGGTGGGGCAGGGGTGGTGACCATTATTTATATACTTCATAGGCTTTCAACAAATAATAAACATCAATGTAAATAATTATTTCATTCTTAAATTATAACAGTTACTTAACTCATATGATTGTGAGCCTTTGGGACACACTCTGATGCTTAAATCTTAGAATCAAATTGGCATCCTACCTTCCTTTCCTGTTCCATACTGATTTTTACATGTTAAATTTGTTTCCTGAGAGAAACCACCAAAAACTCAGCTTTGTAACGATACAGCATCACTGTAAGGAATGCAGAACTATCTAATATTGAAACTGTGAACTACCCCAAGCTAATAGTCTGTACAATTTCTGACAGATGACAAGCACCCTAGAATATTTTAAATATCCAACAGTGACCTTGTGAGTTTATTTCAGTGCTGCAGGGTTCTTGGCACATGATTGGAGGACCATGGGTTTAAATTGTGTGTAACGAAGCATAACATAACACTGATCAATTTTATGGAACAGGAGAGTGTGTGTTCATGAGAGTGTCTTCTGTTACATTTGTGTTTACATATTTGGTTGCCATTTTTCTTGTTGGAGCAATTCTATGCCCTCAAGCAAGTTGATGCTCTCAGAGTCAAGTGTTCATCCTGCCACTAACTATCAATATAATGCTTATCTTCTAAATCTAAATTCTTTCCACTCCTCTAAGCAGACACAGTTCCTAGATCTTCAGTTTCATTTTCTATCTCTCGCAATTTACTTAAGGAGAAAAATATTAAGGAAAGAGATTATTAATTACGAAAGACAGGATTTCTTCTTGCATATAACTAGAACGTGGGATTGTTTTGTCATTTATGTCAATCAACCTGAATTGTCAAATTAAAACAATGTTATTATGTCAAAAGCTGACTTTAGAATCCTATTGCAACTTGTTTTGAAGAGAACCATGACAGTAGAATAAATCCATGAACATATTTACTCATTCTGAATTACATACATCCCTGATTTATACACAATTAAAAGGGAAAGATCATATTTTGAACCATAAGTCAGAAGCCATGCAGTAGCTCTTCATGTTGTGATCATTCACATACTCAAAAAATATATTACTCCTTTTCAGGCACAGTGTATATTTAAATTATGTCTACATTATGACTGGATCATTTGTAACACAGCCAAAGCTAAGTCATAAGTAATTCAAAGGGGGTCTAAGTTTCTTGTTTCTGAGTTGATCCAAACAATCATAACTGCATTTTTATAAATATGACTTCACACAGCTGCGCTAAAGGACTTAGGTTTCTTTTCATTTCTCCAAATGATCTTTTGAAGCATTTGCTGGCTGAGATAGCAAACAGACTTTACATTTCTAATTTCACTCAGGCTTGAACATGATTGCTTTTCTGTTTACTCTCCCATATTACTTTAGCTCACTGGTACTATTTCTTTCAACAATAATCCAATTACGCAATTATCATTTTTCTATGTGTCGGAAAATGTGATAGGATTTAATTTGTCCTACTATATACAGCTATGAAATCTGCCATCAGTAGAATCTACATTTGCAAGCATTTTAAAGAAGACAGGCCAGGAAATGTTTATGAACGTAATTGTCCTCACTGTGACCTCTTTTCAGCCCTGTGAGATTCTGTTCTGGGCTTTTATTTTTGTCTCCAGGGCTGCTGCAAGTTGAGCTTGTCTGTCTCACACTGGTCAGGAACTGGAGGCCTCAGAGAGAAACTATGCTCTAAAAGAATGGAAACTGGTATTTGGCTCAACCCCATTTTATTTCTAACATTTAAAATCTGAAGTTGAAAATTAAATTGGAAGATTTCCCCAAGAATACCTTCTTTCTTAAATAAAATGAAAAAACAGAACAACAATAAAAAAAACCCAAGATGTATTATGCCTATAAAATGCTCACCAGAAAGATTTTCTGTAAAGTTCTTAGAACAGTATGTGGTATATGGTAAGTAGCACTATGTATGTGTCAATTATCATCATTTTTATTATTATTGCTTGCAGAATTTTGCCTTCCTTCAATGCATGAAAGACAGAGATGTTAACAATTAAGAGGAATGGAAAATATATCAAGTTATTTCAAAATAGTATCTCTGCTCTGCAGATAATGGTGAGAGGAAGACAGAGTAAGCCAGGAAAAAGTATTATTCCCTATAAGCTGGCCCTCTGAAAAGATCCTTATATACCTTTATGAAGATAACTGTCTCTTCTAATAATTATTTTGCAGAGTCAGAAGGAGAGCAAAATCATTTGGTTAATATGTCTGTGTAATATTTCTTCAGGGATGGGGCCCAAGAAATAGTCCCAGCATGAATTTAATTTTTTGCTTGGCTTACATTCACTAGTACGTCAAGATTATCATAATATGGGAAACAGATACATATCTTACTCACTTCTTCCAAACTCTCTCTACTATATTCCCCATTTATTCACCAAGGTAACCTTCAAAGTAATAGTTCGCCTCCATATTTGGTGGTAGCTCCTTTTTCTACAGGTGAGAAGTCCTTCACTTACCTCCAAGACACTGGATAAGACTTACAAAAGTACAAGTAAACTTTCCAGGATAAGAGGCCAGTCGCCCCATCTTCATCACCTGAATCTGCCTCACTTTCCTCACTCTCTCTCCCAAAGGGTTAGGAGTATTGCCCAGCAAATCTCAAACCTTTCAATCTTCGGAGCCCTTTATAGTCTTTAAAATTATTGCATACCCCAAAGACTTTAATTTATGTGTGTGTGTGTGTGTGTATGTATGTGTGTGTGTGTGTGTGTGTGTGTGTGTGTGTGTGTGTATATATATATATATATATATATATATATATATATATATATATATATATATATTGATATTTGTCATATTAGAATTTAAAACTGAGAATACTATATGGCAGCACAATTTACCATAGCTAAGATTTGGAAACAGCCTAAGTGCCCATTAGCAGATGAGTGGATTAAAAACATGTGGTACATCTACACAATGGAATACTACACTAAGGTAAAAGAGAAGGAATTCTTACCATTTACAACAGCATGGATAGAACTGGAGAGCATTATGCTAACAAAATAAGCCAGTCAGGGAAAGATAAATATCACATAATCTCACTCATATGTGGAATATAATAAACAACATAAACCGATGGACAAAAACAGATCCAGAGACAGAGTAGCATTGATCAGACCGTCAAACCTCAGAGGAAAGGTAGGGGATGGTTGGGGTAAGGGGAAGAGCTCAACCAAAGGAGTTATGCATGCACATAAGCATACCCAATGGACACAGACGCCAGGGGGGTGAGAGCCTGAGTAGAGGGTGGGGGCAATGAGGGGATAAGAACACAAATATAATACTTAATCAATAAAGAAGAAAAAATTAATAAAACAATTTAAAAAATAAAATCTAAAACAAAAATAATTTATTTTATATTAACCTTTATAAAGGTACTATATTGATTTGGCCACATTATATGGCTTTTAGAGAGAATCAAGAGTACAAATGGAATGGGGGAAAAGGGAGACATATGTAATACTTTAAGTAATAAAGAATTTAAATTTTAAAAATAAGTAAAACTGATATTAGTTTGAAACAAAATAAGACAAAAGCACACAATTCATTGACTGAAACTGCTCTTGAATTTGTTTAAAGCATACATTCCACTTAGCCACCACAGGAATGACATTATCACTGTACACTTGTGAAGGGAGGCTACTGGGAGCTTTAGGAGTCCTCTCATACCTAAAGATTTTGACTCATTCCTATCATGCACAGAAAGGAATAAATATAAACATTAAAATAGGAAATCCTCAGGAATAAATATAAACATTAAAATAGCTTTCTATGTACCACCTCTTCCTAATACATGTTGGATAATTATGGAGAAATTATGATGTTTGGAAAATTATAGAAAGGCTGCAAACTTAAAATCTTTCCCAGGAACTTGAAGGTCACCAGCAAAAATTTCTCCAAATCCAGCTCTATCTCAATTCATTGCTATTAGGCAAGACATTATCTCTGGAAATCCTCATCTATAATATATTCCATGTGCCAGTTCTCTAACAAAGACACTGACATTGTCCCAGATGTAGCTCTTCTCCCAATATTTCAAGAGCCTGGGGTAAAAGAGCAGAGACCCTAGTTCCATGGCCTACCACGTTTCTCTTTCCACTCACAGCTTTTTCTCCCAACATACAGGGTCTCAACCCACAAAACCAACCTTGATCTATACGTCTCCATGCAACCATGCAATGGTCACCCTTGGGCCTAGGAATCCACACACCAGTAGCACGGTCTATCCTTAGGACACCCAGGGTGAAGAGGAACATGCTGGCTCTGGGAGGAGGCTTTGGGCCATTTGGACAAGAAGTTCCAAGATAAAGTAGTATATTCTCAAGTAGAGGATACATGTCTCTTATAAAAGAAAATCTACATACATATGAATGGATATAAACAGATGAAAGGTTCGAGGAATGAGGTAAGTGGAAGATGTTTTCCCTTTTACAAAGATATTAAACAGAACAATTTGAAGCCTGTCTATTCAAATAATTGAATATGTGCTGTGAGGGAAAGGAAAAAAAAAGTAAAGGGAAGAGGGAAGAAAATATGTTTCCAAATATATTAGAGAGATCATTAAAATGCAAGAGTTTAAAATAAAATAAAAAATGTTAATACATTTTTCCTGATGAATTGATTGTATAATGAAATGGTAAAAATGATATAGGCGTATAGTACTGGAAAATGATTCATTAAAATTTACTTTTAGTTATAACACTAAATTATTTTTTAAGTGCAAAGATTTAGGTGATAGACATTATGGAGGTATTATTTTTTGTCCAAGTCAGTGTATTCAAAGTAGAACAAAAATAACAATGACAATATCCAGGCCAGGAAAACATATGCGCCTCAACACGTGGGTAAATACAAGACTCTTTTCTCCTGTTTCAAAATGCATTAAGCACCTGTTTTCCACACAACATATTTTACAGAACCACGAGTTTTCACTTTGAATTCTCTTTTCACTTTGTGTAGGAAAACAGTGATTTTACCACACCCAAACTAAAGTTTAAAACATGTTTTTTGGCTGTTAAAAATGTGTGACTTTTTAATTTTACACGTAATGGCAATATAGAAAAATTATTATAATATATTTCTCTTTTAAGATCAAATTCATGATGTTTGCTAATACCTGTAAAATAATTCAGTGAAGATGATAAAACTACTTTGACAAGAAACTTAAAATTGAACATGATAGATACAAATTACAGATATCAGCAATCATTTTCTATTTTTAAAATTTTCACTGTACTGAGAAAATAATGGTGCATAGGTAGGTAGTTACAAAGAATAGAATGGTAATTTTAGGCACTTGCTTTTCAATTTCTGAATATTCTTCAACTAGGAGAACCAGAGATCTAAATAATCCATCAAAACACAAATAATTCACTCTTACCTCCACTACTTTAGTCCAGGTCCAAATTATTATTATTATTATTTTTGCATGCTGTTGTATTAGAATAGAGTAAAGAATTCCTTCCAGCACTGGGAGGGGAGCACTAGAAGGCTGTACAGACATGAGGTGATGAAGGCTTAGGATGGCAATAAGAAGGAAAGGGTGGCTGTGAGGTAAAATACCTAGGAAGACCCAAAAGATTTATTAACTGACTACTCATGAGGGAAAGAGAGAGAGAGCAAAGAATCAAAGTGACTAAAATGTCTATGCTAAGTAAATTGGAAAATGCCTCTAGTCTAGAGAGTCAACTGCAGAAAAAAAAGCAGTCAAAGAAGTTTCAGGAAATTGACTTGAAAGTAGAAGGAGAATCAGAACTTCCCAGCAGTAAGAATTAAAATTATAATAAATATTATCATAAAGTACTAATTTACAATTATATTTATTATTAATAAAATTTTATTATTCATTATTATTATTATGATAGTTTCTACAAAGAAACACATAGGCCTTAGGGGAATAATCAATAGCATGAAATGATGTAAACAGTAAAAGATATGAAAACAGAAATGTTCACTGGATTTGCCTCTAAGGAGACCATCAGTGGGAATGGAAGCAAGTCTACAAGGAAATGAAGTGAGTGGGTGATGAGAAATGCAGGCAGTAATAGATTTTAAGAAGTAAATGTCAGAGGGAGGGGGAACAATGGGAAAGGAAAATATTAGGATAAGGTGCCTGCTTAAAGGGATTATAAGACATGTAAAGTTTGCAACATTTTAGAAGGCAGTGTGTAGGAAAAGACTGTCCACTTTAGAAAGCAGGAAAATTTGCCTTCTTTATAAATAAGTCACAATAAAAGACAAGAGCCTTCCATATCTAAGAAGATATGTAGAGAAATCCATGCTGATGTAATATAGATCATACCCCTGGAATGTCTCTGAGTCACTGTCCAATATTGCAAAGATATCCATCACCTTACTAAACAATGCAAATAATTACCTTTCCAAGGTAAGATTTTTTCCTTCATATTTTCAATTTAACATTTTAACGTCTTTAAAAAAAAAAAAAAAGATTCTAGACCTAGCAGGTTTGGCTCAGTGAAGAGAGGGATAGCCTGCAGACTGAAGGGTCCCAGGTTCAGTTCCAGTCAAGGGCACATACCTCTGTTGCAGTCTCCTCCCTAGCCCAGGCCCTGGTCAGGGCACATGCAGGAGGCAACCAATTGATGTGTCTCTCTCACACTGATGTTTCTTTCTCTCTCTCTGTCTACCCCCCTCCCACTCTCTCTAAAAATCAACGGAAAAATATCCTTCGGTGAGGATTAAAAGGGTATGTTCTATAAAGATATTTGATGACACCAAATATTTAGTATATGGTATCCATTAAATAATCTATATTAAGTCAAATGTCAGCACAAACTTTAATCAACAAAATGGCCAGATGACTGACAGCATGTTTGATAATAAGCATTTATGAAGTTATTGCATAAAGGAATCACACTTTCAAATTTAGCAGAAGTCAAAATAAAACTAGGATAAAGGGTAATAATCACAAACACATGCAGTTTACTGACTGGCCCTCCTCACCATTTCATAAATAGAGAGTGCTTAAAACCTGCCCTTCAGTACATAATAACAGCCTGCCAAGGCATTCCAAAGCAAATAGAAAGGAACGGGGGAGTGGATTTGTGATGTGAAGAGGAGATACTGTATATTTGGAAAATTCCATTTCAATAACCCAGTTGTAACAAATCCCCTTCCCAGATCCCCATTCTAGGAGACTGAAAAGCAGTAATTAGAATGGGTGGGCTGAGAAAACCAACTAAACACAGATTGACAGAAGAGGCATCCCAGGAACGTCATTATTCCAACAATAATGTCTTTATTGACACAGTAAAGTGGGTATATTGTGTTCAGCAAATAATCAGAAACATGCTGCTAAAAGAATAACCCACCACCACAAAGAACTTCTATTAATTTAAAGATACAAAAGCCAGTGCGACAATTAGTTCTCTAATCCCCATAGAAAACAGTGAAACAGCTTTCTTCATGAGCCTTGCAAATCACATCGGTAGCAAGTTAACAAGTACAGTGTTATGTGGTCCACAGCTTCTCAGAATGAGGCCAGGAACATGGAAATTCAAGCTCTTACTTTATAACTAGAGACAACTGGACATATAATACCTTTGTATCAAAGTTGAATTTTGTGGAAGTCCTAAAAGTAAATCTCAAGTAATAATCATATATATCCTTGTATTTTGTCAAACTGTTCATATGGGTATTCTTAGAATTTTCAGTCCTGTTTTATGTCCTCACAATGATCAAAGAGACTTACTGATCAAGAATGGTCATTGGAAGTGTGTTTGTATGTGTGTATGTTGTGTTTCATTGGTTTTTGTTTTTTCCTGACTCAAAACTGAAGACAATTCTCAAGAGAAAATGTTTCTTCCTATGAACTACCAATGAATGAGGCTAATAACACTGGCTACATATGTAATTGCATTATTTCCAACAGTCTGCTGCCAATTTGTAACACACAGCCTGAACAAATTAAAAAGTGCTGATGGACTATCTGAAGCCAAAAATGTAGGAGTGGGTCTCATAATTATGTGTATGCACTTGATGTATATTAGTTTTATTTTTTTACATACGTATATATTTTATTGATTTTTTTACAGAGAGGAAAGGAGATAGAGAGTTAAGAAAATCGATGAGAGAGAAATATTGATCACTGCCTTTTGCACACCCCCTACTGGGGATGTGCCCACAACTAAGGTACATGCCCTTAATCGGAATCGAACCCGGGACCCTTCAGTTCGCAGGCCGACGCTCTATCCACTGAGCCAAACCAATTTCAGCAGTTTTATTATATGTCAAATGAGTATATTGAAATAGATAGGTTCAACTCTTGGTTCGACTACTTAAGTTCTATAATCTTGAACAAATGAATTAACTTCTCTCTGCCTCAGTTTTCCCATCTGCAAAGTGAAATGAATTAATACATGAAAGCAGCAAAAACTGGTAGTAACTACTCAATAACTGTTCTCTGCGGTAATCAGAGCACTTAAAAGTGTCTCTCAGCTCCCAGACCTGTGACTGTATAAAAACCATGTGCCACATGTGCTATGTTAGCTTTATTAAGAATTAAATATTAGAGTCAAAAAGAAATGATTCTGCTGAATTATCACTTTCTAAATATTTGGTGTCATCTTATTGAAAAGACCAAATGAATTGGGCTATTTATAAGGTATTTCTAATCAATATCTTTTCATCAAAGTTATACTCTTAAAATAAAATCCCATGATATTTCCATTAGGCGGGGGGGGGGGGGGGGGGGGGAAAGAAAGAAAAAAAAAAGCTAGGCAGAGCCATATTTAGGGTTTGCTTTTCTTCCTTATTGCTCTGCCTTTTGCAGTTTCTCTCTTTGCTGCATTCCATAATTGAGGAATTAACAGAGTTATTCCAAAGAGTATAAAAGGGTAGATCCTATAAAAGATTATTAAGGAAGAGGTCTTCATTATGAATGTCTATAAAAAAAATTAGGGTAAAGAACCTAGTAGTTGAGCCTCTTTCTAAAGGCCCCAACACTCTTAGAAAAAGAAGAAAAACACATTTTATGCATTTCAAATTAATACACATTCATTTAAATATCTATTGAAAATACTAAGCAGTGTTCTAGAAACCATCCTATATAATAAAAGCATAGTATGCGAATTGTCCCCTTGACCAGGAGGTCATCCAGGAGTTCTACCAAGGGGTAGAGCTGGCTGAGGGAAGGGAGGGAGTACCCCGCTGGCAGCCACTAGAAAACCTATCAGTGCGTGAATTTTGTGCACTGGGCCTCTAGTGAATATATAAGAACATGCATAGTCCCTTCCCTCAAAGGGTTTATGGTTTAGTAAGAAGCAGTCACATAACAAGAGAAATATTAGAAGTAAGTACATACGGGGTATAATGGGAGCACGAAAGAAAGAAGATCAGTATTTTACTAGAACTGTAAAAAAAAAATCACAAAGAAAAAAATACGTGGGAAAGAGATTTTCTCATAGGCTATCTTCTGCAGGTAATACACTAAGAACTAAGACAAAAGGACCAACACTGAGTTCAAAATTAGAAAGTTCACTGTGGTCACAAAACAAAGCCTGGATCAGAGGTGAGGCAGAGTCAGAGGCTGGAGAAGGTGAGTGACTAAAAGAAAGCAATAGTCCTGGGCAACAGAAGTGAGGAAATGCTTCAACACATGTGTAGGGGCACCAATCTATGGAATTTTGGAATTAACTGGATTTAGGCCTGAGAAAGAAGCAGGGAGGGAACAAGAATAATGCCAAAGGATCTAACTTGATTAAGCCAAGTGAAAGATCAGGGCAGCGAGAGGAGGAATATAACTTCCAGTTAGGACGTGAGAGTTGTCTGTGGAATTTCCAGGTACAGATGTTGAAACCATAGTTCAGGAGAGAAACTGGAGCTAAAGATGGAGATTTGGATGTGAAAAGAACAAAGTTGGTAGTTAAAGTGATGGGTGTGAGTGAGTGTGCCCAGTTAGAGTGTTGATGAGAGGAGAAAGGGACCAAGACGTCAGGACTAGAAGAGATGAGCAGAGGCAGCCAAATTCCTAAGAGACTGGAAGTCACAGAGACTATAGAGAGGAAGAGTAAGTAGCGCTGACATCAAATGTTGCTTCCAGGACATGAAAAGGCACAGAAATAAGAAGAAGAAAAAAAAAAGCCTATCAGATTTGATAACTAGGGAGCCATTAGTGAATTCCAGGAGTGGAGAGTGGGGGTCACGGTAGAAGCTGAATCTCATGGGTTGATGATTAAATAGGAATAAGAGTGAGAGTAAGCAGATCCAGTTAGTCTATGGACTAACATATACACAGCTTATCTTATACACATTGCAGACACACACTCTGTTAAACCATGGGGAGATGTTTATGATAAACTCTATCTATGTGGTGTGAGATTAAGATTGCCAGGAACCTCCTTTTTTCTCTGAAAATACCTTTCTTCCAATTAACTAATGCCTGAAAATCTGACAGAAGGCAAGCCTTTCTTTCATGGAGTAATCAAAAATAAACTAAAAATGTCAATTCCTCTAGAAGAGGTAAAATATGTACAAATTCAGTGTAAGTTGAACATTACCCTACCGGACCATGTTTCTGAAATGAGGTTTGGGCAGGGCACGGTGCCAGAAGGGATCTGAGTCAGGGGACAATCTGAAAGTGCTGAAAGCAAATTTTTCCTGGTCCAAAATTTTTTTTAGTGCTACCTCTCTCTTCCATGGTTTTAGAGGTCATGTTGTCATAAACACAAGGAGGTGGATTCAAAACCATTAGGAGAATTCCTAACCATTCCGCTTGATGCAGGAAGCGAGAATAATCCTGATTAATAGTTTTGCCTTGTCTAAATGCTAGATTACTTTAAATAAAAAGTCTACTCTTATTCCCCCAACCCACATAATCATTTTCAGCTTCTGTTTAATAATCTTCATACATTTCATTTGGTTTTGGGTTTTTTTTTATATATCTCTTAGCCTTAGTTAATTTTTTTAACTGCCAAGAAAGGCTTTTAAAATCTATATGGGTATTATTATATGGAAATATTAAGTTTAAATACATATATATATATATACTTTCAGATATTTTTGAAACCTGTCATAAAGTCTTAACTTTTTAAAATACTCCACTACTTTCATGAGCCCTCTAAAAAAACCACTCATCAGAACCATTTAGATAGAAATATGACATTTAGAGGAGGTAAATTTTTCATGTACTATACTGTGATTTAGTAGTGCTCTCCCATTAAGTCTACATCTGTCTTCCAACCAGTGTGAAGTAGTCATGATTTATTTGAGCATGATGGTAAAGGCCTATTAAAACAATAACTTGAAAATAGTCTTCATAGCTAACTTGCCACTCATCAAAGAGATTAGGGCAGGGATTTCACAGAAGACTATGGGCCTGTCTGTATGAAGGAAATGAGCAAGCAAAGGAAAGCTGTCTAACAATTCTTTCAGAGACTTCCACTCTTAGAGGGTCTCAGAAAACTACAGAATTCTTAGAAACAGCCCCCTGGAAGTGGATGTCTCAAAACCTATGCCCAATGCAGAACACAATTCATCATCATGGACCAGCTCTGCATTTAAAAAAATGCAATGTTATAGCTGGATAAGGAAAACAAAAAGAGTGGCTTTAAATTCTTTAAAATAATATACAACATAGTTGCTTATCACATGGATTGCCAGTAAAGAATTTAAAAATTGGGGTTTTTGGTTTTTTGGGTTTTTTTTTTTTATTGATCTTAGAGAGGAAGAGAGAGGAAAAGAGAGTAACATCAATGATGAGAAAAAAATCATTGATCAGCTGACTCCTGCATGCCCCCTACTGGAGCTCTAGGCCAAAACCTAGACAGGTGCTCTGACTGGGCCTCCTGGTTCATAAGATGACACTCAACCTGTAAGCCACATCGGCTGGGCTATTAAACAGACTAAATTCATGTCCCTCAAGTTGTAACAGATACACAAGCTGTAAGTAGGATTTTCACTATGGCTGTATCTACCAAACTCTCTTACAGCCCTTTGCGAGGAAAGGCTTTTCAGGTACTTGAACCCAACAATGACTTTCATCAGAGGTCTTCCTTTTCTATTGCTGCACACCTAATATATAACCAGACTTCTCAAAGGAGAATTCTACCTCACTCAACATTTTCACAGCACAAGGACATTTCTCAGTTCATTGCTTCAACACTCCTCTGAAACTCCTCCGGTAACCTTCTAATTGCTAAATCCAATTTTATGTTTAGTATTCACCTTTCCTGGCCTTCTGCAGGATTTTCTGTTTGATGGTATAACAGTTGACTATCTCTTTCCTTGCTTTTCAGAGCCCCACTGATTCCCACTTCTCCTCCCTCTCTGATCATTCTCCCTCATACTTCCTTAGCTGATCTTGATCTCAACTCCTAGCAGTTCCCATGTTGACATGTTGATCTTCTACCTTCACACCTTCTCTCCCTTTATGGTCTTCAGGTCCAGCCCCAATGTCTCCCAAGATTCAAACACATACTCACCTTTATGTTTCATAGGTTCTTTCAACACACCATAACCAAAAATGGTTTTAATTTTGCCATATCTCATTCCACTTCAAAACCTAGTCTTTCCCTTTTTCCACCTCAAATAATGATGATACTCCAAGTGTAAAAACACTGGCATATTCTGTGCTTTCTCACTTTCTCTCATCCCTGACACCCTAATGAGTCAGCAAAACTTATTAGTTCTATCATAGAAATGCTTCACAAATAGACTTTCTCTCTTATGCCTAGACTAGGGGTGTCAAACTCAATCAGAGAAGGGGCCAAAATCTAAAATCCAGCCTAAATCGCGGGCCGAATGGTTTACTGAACAGTCATAAACTGTCATTGTGATGGAAACGCAGCGGAGTGCAGTGATGACAGCGCGGTGCGGGCCACATTGCAAGGCCTGGCGGGACAGATTTGGCCCACGGGCCTTGTATTTGACACATGTGGCCTAGACCAACCACTTATCTGTCAAATAGATTGATAAAACAGCCTCTTAATTAGCCTTCCAGCCAGCAATTTCTCTCTATTCTGCAAACATTCACACAACTGATCCTAAAAGCAACTGTTGATCCTGTCACTCCCCAGGATAAAGATCTTCATATCTCCAATGCTCCACCTCCACTGCCTTCAAATGAAACTCCTTAATTAGGGATACTGGGCCCTCAGTCTGCCCCAACCTACTCTCCAGTCTTAACTACTGAAGCTCGCCTGGCAAAGTATGTACACATAGTCATGTAGGACTTCTCACTTACTTCCTCTGAAATCTTGAATAATTTTCCTCACTGAATAACCAAAGCTTCCTAATTTTCAATTTATTCACTACCTTAGCACAACATACCTAATTCTTTACCTCACTGAAACCTCTTGTCCCTCCATAATAACCCCTCCACATTTATTTCCATACTGTTCAGCTTACTTTTGAGCAAAAGGTTCATTCCTAGATTCCTCCAGTTATGCCCTCAATATGTCCTCTTCTCTCTTGAAACTCCTGCTCTTCTTATCCTATAAAACCCAAGTCTGAATCAACCCAAATTTACTAATTCTTGTCTCCTATTCCCTGGGAATAATCACATGTATCCACCCTGCTCTCAGAAAGAAGTACATTAAATTATATGTTTATAATAGCTTATAATAGCAGGAGGTGTCATTCTGCTCCATGAGAAATTAATGAAATGGATAATACTGGGATATTCTCTGATACTTCCACAAGAGTTAGATTTTTTTTTTAAGTGGGCAGGCATTACACAGATCATTTCCTTTTCCAGGAAAAATTTTGTCTTGGTTAATGAAAGTTTGAGCCCAGAATGAGGATTGTAGGGGACTTGGAGCATAATCTTGTGGCTCTATTGCCATCCAACCTACACACAGGCCTCATCAGATCAAACTGCAGCTACTGGCCTTTTCAGATGAGTTCCTAATTGATTGAAACTGAGAGTGATTAAATAATAGCAGAACGTTACATTCTTCATTTGGTTCTTTGGTTTGAATATGGAAAACATGATTCTTTGGATAAAATAGCAAATTAATAGTTAGAGACAAAGGATGGGCTTAATTCCTATCTGTGGAATAGTGGTTTGCTTTTAACATCCATTACCAACTTCAGCCATCATGCAGTAGTCCACCCTGGGTTCCAGGTGTGGATCCTGAAAGTTGCCCCTGGGTAACTCAGGGCAAAGGGCAGAGAAGAACCCTTCCTACCCAGAAAGAGGGTTTGGAATGGAGCCTTTCTTAAGCGAACCAAAAGTAGAGTATTAGTACATTTATGATTCTGTTCAGATAAGAACAGGAAAAAAGTGAAGGAGTCAGCACAGGAAGAAAACAGAAGCACACCTATTGTAAGTGATAGAAAACAAGTGAGGGGAGCAGGGGTATTCCAACCCACGTTTGAACAGCTAGGATTCAAGGTCAGAATCAGGAAGTGGGAAGTTCCCATCCCTATTTTTAGGTGGACAGCTTAGGAGAATCAAGTATGGCCTCAGAAACTTTGTGAAGAGCTTGTCTTAGATTCATTGTACCCTGCAATCTCAGAGCACCTCTGCTTGGCAACTATCCCCACGAGTGGGCTTAGCAGTTCCCAGCCATCTGTATTTTTGTCGATTGCCATAAGGAACCTTTTTTTTCTTTCTTTTTTTTTTTTTTTTTTTTCTTTCCTTCTCAAGGGATGTCAAAGGTATTTTTTTTTCCAGCAAATGGCAAATGAATCCTGAATCATTATCACCAAGGGAATCTTAGTTTTCTTTTCTCCTGCCAACATCTGTATTAGCCTGTTGGCAAATACAAACAAAACCCAAAGCAAAGTAGTCTTGTTTTCACACATGATTATTTAGGACTATTTTGAAAGGACAAGTTGCAGTTGCTCTTTAAAAGGCCGAAGACACAGCTTTCAGGAAAGAGGGAAAAGGAAGAAAGGATAACAGAGAGACCACCAGCATGCCAGAGGGGAAAGGTGGAAGTCATTTATTTGACTCATTTTCCTGGCAGCATTAATTTATGATTCTTGGAAACTTTTGGCAAGGAAGTGGGAGGAAGGGTTTCAAGAATTCATAAAATTATTTTTAAAGGAGGGGGGAGGATGTACAGTGCATCTAGTCCAGTTCTATTATTTCATAGATTTAGAAAAAGAAAGGAAAATAGACTAATATTTACTGTAGTCCCAGCGTTTGCCAAATACTTTATATTTGTCATTTTTTTTATCCTTTTTGATCAAGGAGGATAAAAAGGAGACATGCAGACATGTGAAGATTTTTTTAAAAATAAAAAAGTAAAAGCAAAAAGTAATGATATCTCTATTTTACAAGGATATAAATGAAGACTCAGCAAGGTCAAGTAAGTTTTCTAAGGGCACACAGCTAGTAAAGGAAAGAGTCAAGATTTAATCCAGATTTTTCTGGATCCTGAGCTTTCTTTCCACGAAGAGGTACTAGAAGGTTAAAAGACTGTCTTGGGCAATGTAACCAGTTAAGGAAGGGCAACTAGGTTGACTCCCAGCCTTGTAGTCACTGTAACACTACAATTTCAATGTTTTAACTGAAGGCAGATGACACTGTGAATTAAATTATCCCATTCATTCAGCATGAAGAACATCTGCTGTTTTTGCCTCCCCAGTACTACTCTTTCCTACCTTCCCTCCAGCCCCTGCTTCACATCTGCCCCAAATTTACCATTGTACTGGACCAGTCACTGACCCTCACTTCACAATTCCCCTCCTCATTTCATTTTCTCCTCTCAGATACTATCTGTCCTTTCTCTCAATCCCAGAGGACCCAGCCGTTTTCTTAGGAAACAATATGAATAAAAACTTGATGCTAATAAAGGTTTAATGCCACCGCTGTCTCTAAAAGCTCTGGGGACTTTATCTGATTATCTGAAAAGATATTGATATCAACCTCTACCTTCTGACCTAGTTATAGGTCTCATCCTGCAGCTGGCCTGTAAACTCCTTGACATGTAAGACTTACATTTAATTTAGAGATAGTCCGAGTGCTTTGGTGGTGGAGAGAAGTTAGATATCACTTTCCATCTGAGAAAATAGACAAAAGTAAGGAAGGGTGTATGTAATCTTTGAATTGAGCCTTAAAGAATTTGGGAACTTGAATCTATGAAGACTAAAAAGATCTGTCACAACAAAGGGAGATCTTGGGATAAGGCTAAGTTATCATTGGTATTTATAAGGAAAAGAGAGTTTCCAGTTTGGTTTTGAGCTCAGAGTGTCTGACAAAGAACCATCAGAATATTTATATTTAAGTACAGATTTTTCACTTTCATATACCTTATGCACATAACTTGCACAAGCACCTCAGAGGAATCACGCTTTCACTGGTGTACTGTATGTTGTGCTCCTTACATTTTTCAAGGTTGATCAAGGAAAGGAAAAAATAGGGAGTAAAAATGGCCAGTACCTCCTAACATTGTTGCCTAGTTGACCTAGAAGCCAAAGAATCTTGTAGGCTGCTACAGGAAACACTGAGCAAAGAATCATAAACTCATTGATGAGAAGATGCAAACACACCTAAGATGGTCTTAATCTATACCTGAAAATGACTCTATTGTGCAGCCTGTATAGCAGGATATGAATTCAATGCTGGCACTGACACATATTTTTCTGTAAAGTTGTCCTTGGTTGCCTAATGAATACAAGGCATCTTATTAAATAGTTTTAAAACATGAATCATGTTTTAAAAGCATGGATGCTGCCTCACAGCATTTGTGCTCTTTCTATTATTTCAAAGAGAATGAATAAAGAAGAAAAATGTTCTAATCATTTGGAAATTTCCATTGAGGAAATTCAATCATATCTTCATACAACAAATATTTATTGCACCATCCTGTCTGACAGGCACTTTTTCTAGTCACTGTAAATGCAACAATAAACAAAACAGACAAAAGCTCCTCCCCTCACAGGGTTTACATTATAGTGTAGGGTAGGGGTATCAAACTCAATCAGAGAAGGGGCCAAAATCTAAAATCCAGCCTAAATCGCGGGCCGAATGGTTTACTGAACAGTCATAAACTGTCATTGTGATGGAAACGCAGCGGAGTGCAGTGATGACAGCGTGGTGCGGGCCACTTTGCAAGGCCTGGCGGGACGGATTTGGCCCGCGGGCCTTGTGTTTGACACATGTGGTGTAGGGAGATAAACAATAAATAAAATTAATAAGTAAGGCATGTAATTATTAGATGGTGGTAAGTGCTATGGAGGAAACTAAAGTGTAAAAAGGGGGAAGGACTAGTGATTTTCAACAACGATAATCAAGGAAGTCCTCACAGAGAAAGAGACATCAAGGCAAAAAATATTTGTCAGCATGAAGCAAAACAGCATGTGATTATCAGAGGTACAAGCATTCCAGGCAGAGGGAATAGCAAATACAATAAAAAATCCTGAGGTGGGAGCAGGTAACCTAGGAAGGGCAAGAAGCTCATTCTCCTGCTCCCACTGGGGATTTAGGCAGTGGGGAGGAAGTCTCCTGGTATAGCACTGGAAGTTAGCATGGACAGGGGACTAGGTAGTTTAGACCGATGGGTTTGGGAGTGGAGAAACCAAGGCAGTAAATGACATGGAGAGACTCTTTCTATAAAGTAACAGCAAAACGAAGGAGGTGGCCTCATGAAGGAGGAAAGAGGCTTTCACCTAAGATGGAACGGCTCCAGCCTTCCTACAGAAAGGTCCGTGGGAACTGGGGAGAAGGTTCACCACCTGGGAGAGTAGCTGCCCTGGCAGTGTGAGGACTCCCACGACTGGAGAGGCCATCCCGCCCCCACTCTGATTTCTTCTTGCTGCCTGTGAACTTCGTGGAAATTGCACAACCCAGACAAATAGGGATTTTTGTAAGAGTATTAACACCAATGAGTAATCTACAGGCTTCATCTTAGGCATGACTGGTTCTGTTTTCTCTGATGGTTTAATCTTTCCCAGAATTTCTGCAGAGAAGCAGAAAAGGTCTTTTGGGTTGGAAGACTGTTTCAAACAGCAGCTATTTCCAGAGATGCTAAGGGAAAAGGGAGTTTCTCAATAAAAAGCGGTATACCTAGGAACCTGAAGGACGCTGAGGAGGGGGCTGTACATGACCCAAGGAAAGTGTATAAAAACAGTCTATTCAACCTACTGATTTAACAAATGTCTTGACAATCATTTGCTTTATTGAATGGTATTTTTCTAGTATATTCTGATACACAAACAGTAGACCATAAATTTAAATGATATATCTTAACCCCACTATAAGCATTTAACTTTTGTCAAATATTTATGATAGAAAACAAAGACCAAATTATTAAATCCCATCACCAAGTGTTAAAGATAAGCTATCTAGAACCAATTAAAATGTATATGCTTGAATGCTTCTTCATTTCAAAAAGCTGGCGGGGGGGGAAAAAGAAAAACTTTGCCTCACTAAAAATATCCATGCCAAATTGCAAACATATATGGGGAAGTTGTCATCAATTAACAGCCAGGAAAATTCTTCCAAAATACCTGAAACCAATATAACAGTAATTATTATTCACTTGAAAGCTCTGAGCTTAGCTTGGCTTCTATATTTATGTGATCTTTAAGTGATCACATTTGACTGTTTCATTTCACAGTAAAGCAATGTCATATCTAATGATGTTATCAACCTCAGAAAAGCATAACTGTTGTAACAGGGTATCTTAATCCTGCTAAATCAGTGGTTTGTCACTAATTTGCTACCACACTAATTGTATCCAAGTACAAACACTGTACATAGCAATCCACCTGAATTTACTGGGATTAATAACTCTTTTCTTCACCAACACTGCCATCTTCTGTTTAGAATAGACTTTACTCTATGTCTATAGCTTCAATAGTGGTGAAATTTACTTTGGACTCCTGTCTATGTAAGTTTAGAAGAAAACATAAATAATGTCTATTTGTGACCCTACATTCTACAGATAAAACACTAAGGCCCAAAGGGATTAAGTCACTTGCCCAATGTCCTACAGCCACTTAGTTCACATTGGAACTTACAGATTGTCGATTCTCTCTGGTTCTCTTTTCATTAACTTGAATATAATTAATTCATACAGAGTGGATATGCTTTATCAAGAGATTAATAATGGTTTCCTCCAAG
Source organism: Pipistrellus kuhlii (assembly GCF_014108245.1). Classification (NCBI taxonomy): domain Eukaryota; kingdom Metazoa; phylum Chordata; class Mammalia; order Chiroptera; family Vespertilionidae; genus Pipistrellus; species Pipistrellus kuhlii. The sequence goes on from NW_023425584.1 coordinate 49,653,057, forward strand.
AATCAAATTTGCTTACTTATATCATATATTCTTTTATAATGAACACACATTACACTTTCAATTTTTAAAAAAAAAATGTGTGTGGACTTAAATAAAAAAATTATTCAACTTTTAAAATGTTATATTTATTCAGTATGTGGACTTAAACAGGAAAAAAACATTGTATGTGGCCAGAAAAGCAGGTGATAAATAATTCTTTTTCTTTTACTCTCCTCCATTTTCTTCTCCTCAGTTATAAAAATTTTATGTCAAGTAGAGCACAATACCAATGCTAATGGGAAGATTTCTGGAAAAGCAAGGAACAAGATCTACATCAAATATATTTAGGAGTAATTAATCAAGAATTGTATTGTGAAGTTTTATTAGTAAACCTTTAGTTATATCTAAAAGTGAACAATTATAAATTTAACACATTTAGGAGTTTTTTAAAGTTTTGTGCTAACTTAAATGTCTCATTCATCTAAGTTGGATGTAAATAGGATGAGCATTTTTGGTATCAAAATTTGTAAAATTCTGCTAAATAGGGCCTAGAGATTTATCATTAAATATCCATATTAGAAAAGAAGAGTAGTTTAAATTTAGTGAAATTTGTCCCCACCATTTGAAGCTAGAAAAAAAAATCCCAAATAGAAGGGAAATAATAAATAGAAAAATTATTATTTTTTCTTCATTAAAATTTTACTTCTATTTTCTGATTTCCCTTGCTTTTTCTTCTTGGACCCATGTGTTGTTTAGTGTGTATTATTTAATATCCAAATGTTTCAGGATTCTCACGATTATTTTGTTGTTGATAACTTATTTAATTCAGTTGTGGTCCTAGAACAATCTTCATATTTCAATTTTTTAAAGCAGTTGAGAACTGTCTTTTAGTCCAGCATATAGTCTTATCTTGGAGAATTTATTTTTACTTTTAAAAGAATGCATATTCTGGACATTGTTTAAATGAGTATTGTTCTAATAATACTTAGATCAAGTTGGTTTACTTATTTTTTTATATCTACATACATTTACTTTTTAAATTTTTTTCAATAATGTTTACATTATTAGACTCACCCTAAAATGTTACCAAATCATAACTGAATTTATTACCTAAGGTAATAAATCAAGTTGAAAGCTATAGACCACTTGATTTCCTAAGGCCACTCATTGTTCTGAAATGTTACAATTAAGCACACTAGAAAATGAGATATCTCTTTATTGAATAGCCATTGCAAATTTGTTCTAAAATATAAGATCAGTAAAAAATAGTTTCTTTTTCCATCTCATCCTTCCTCACCAGTGCACACTGTCTGCAATTGCTGGAATGCTGAAGTTATCATTAAAAAAATTGCTAAAGAAGTAATTCATTGAGAAAAATTTAAGAGGGAAGTCAAAGAAAAGCGGTAGCATATTACCAACAGATTATGAACCCTGGACATGAACAAAAGAATTGTGCCTGGTTCTGAATTCCCAGTCTTTCATTTAGGAACTGTAGACATTAAGCATTATTTAAGCCAACTTTCTCAATGTAAAGTGAGCATCATAAATGTTTCATATATGTGACAATTCATGGTCACAGTAGGTGATTAATAGTGATTCTTTTCCAATGACTCTTCAGCCCTCCAGTCCAATCTTCCAAATGTACATATTCTTTTTTTTTTTTTTTTTTTTGGTGTTTAAACATGCACTATGACCATTTCATTGTACCTAGAGCACTCTTTTTTTTTTTTTTTGTAGAATTATCTGAATTCTACAGTGAATACTCCTGAGCCTATATTTTTCAATGCTTTTCAGCAATCAATTAGATTGCTCACTGTACAATTTAGACTTAGTATGGTAGCCCAGGTGGTAGTAGTCAGTAAATATTAAATAAGGTTAAAAAGGCAAGTGTACCCAGCTGGTGTGGCTCAGTGGTTGAGCCTCAATCTACGAACCAGGAGACTGAAGATCAATTCCAGACTCCTAGTTGTGGCACACACTCTGGTTGTGGGCTCGGTCCCCAGTAGGGGGCTGCAAGAGACAGCTGATAAGTGATTCTCTCTCATCATGGATGTTTTTATCTTCCCTTCAATAAAAATCAATAAAAATGATCAATTTCAAGTTACCAATAATTAGTGAAACAACTCAAGATTTCCTCAAAAACAATTTTCTAAAAACAAAAAGAGAAATAAAAGACAAGTGTGATTCATAGCACTAAGTATTGGGAAGTATGTACTCTTGGAACTTTAATCACATTATAATTAAATTATTTATACACTGATGAATTATGACTGAATTGAGGTGTAAGAATATTCCAGATACAACTCTTGTGCAATCACCCATACTTGCGTAACTTTATTTCTAATGGAAGGTTCATTACTGTTCACTAGAGCAAATATTTTGCTGAGAAGTTTTTACCTCCTAATATATAATCAGGAACACATTTTGACAACTGTGTACAAATCAACAGAAATTGTGATTAGCTCTTACTAGTACCTTAAAGGGAATCAAAAACATACACAGTAAAGATCCAAAAGGTAATTTATCACAGGTTTTTGTCATCTATTATTTCACAGCTCAGGGGTAATTAAAAAAAAAATTAAAAAAAAAATAAAACAAAACAAAAAACTTGTTTCTAAAACAGTAAGGTTTCTCAATATGGAAATAATTGTTTTTTGTTGGGAACTGATGTGTCCTAATAGATGAAAATAGTTTGGGGTAATTAAGGCCTACCATATAAAGACATAGAGAAATTATTTGCTTGCAAAATATTAAAATACAGGAGAATAAACAACACCAACACTATAAACATAATTGTTTTCTGAATGTTGAGGAGCTTCAAAAACTTATGCTTATAGGTCACTGTTATGAAAACAGGATCATTGGATTATACATAAAGAAGAAACTAAAGATTCTATAGTAGCTCAGGTTGTTAATCATGGGGCCCACTATGCCAGCTGACCCTTCTAATGGAAACTGCCCATGTCCACAGCCTCTGCATGGCTCCAGGCAACTATGTTTCACACTTAGGGCAGTACCTGCTGATTGGACCAAAGTGATCATTTGACCTCTAAGACTTAATCCACAGTCTAGCCAGCAATATATAATGTGCTTTGGCATGGCGAAAAAAAATCAACCTCTATCTTAGGGAATTTAAACTTCTAAAAACAGGAATATTACAGCTGTCAGAGAACGCCAGTGAAGGTTCATGGAAAAATACAGAATGGTGGAAACTCTGACAGCTGAATTTCTGAGTAAACCAAAATTATGAGTAAGCAGAAGATATAAGGTAAAGAAAATATATAGAGAGAATGGAGAGAGAATACATTCAATAGAGTGAGGAGAACAGAGCAGACATATGAAAAGTAACTGAATCACATTAATAGTAGAGCCTTTGATTTAAAAATCAATAGATAGCTATTGTCCAAATCCCTAGAGCTTCCTGGGATTCTAAATCAACATCTAGTTCTTGCTTCCTCTTAACTCTCATATTTTGCTTCTGTTTTTCCCTCACCCCGTTACCTGATATACGTTGAGTTTCAAATATTTTCAATCAAATCAGTATATGAGAATAAAAACATTAAACTGTCTACTGATTCCATGGCATTCTTGAATAAGCTTCTGATAATAATTAATTTCCCATTGACCTTTCCCTCATAAAATGTTAGCAACAGTAATAATGTTTATTTTAATAACTGATTATTTTGGATTTCATTTAAAGTAGCATGTAGATTCTCTGTAATGGAACTCTCAGGTAAAAGGCAAATTGGACCTGGAAATGTACAATTTAGATTGAGATAAAAGCTAAACTCTCCGTGAAGACCAAAGCCAGCTCCACAAGGGGGCTATTTTTATAACTATTTGAAAAAATCAGGTATCAGGGTCTTATATTCCTTCAAAAAATAAAAATAAAATTTGCATCAAGTTTTGTACATAGTTGTATATTAAGTTCAAAAATGCCTAACTCCAATGTACAAAGTAGAAATGGAGAAACCTAATAAAATTATATACAAGCACAATATCCAGATTACCAAATTTGAGAAATAAATAAAATAAATACAGTAGAAATGCCAAGAGAGGAGAGGGGAGGAGGAGAAAGACAGAGCAGTAGAGAAAGGAAATTCTAGAGGTTAAAATGATGACTCCAAATCTAGATACAAATATACTTTAGATTCCAAAAGGAAATCTGGGTCAGACCTAGAGAAAAGGCAAGCTTGAGAATGGAGAAGACATACATCATTCATTCTTTCTCCTCTGAGATTTCTTTATAAATAAAGCAGTAAAAGTTTGTATTCTTTAGCCCAATATTAGAATAGATTTGGTTATAAAGAGAAATTAAAGGGATCTTTGTGGTCAATGTTGAAAATATCTTGCCAAGGGAACCCTAATTACATTTTTGTTAAATTATGTTGTACACTTACTTACTTGTTTATGTCTTAGAACACTTGATCTACTAGTATGTTATACTCTGTTTTGGGTGTGTGTGGTTTTTTGTGTGTGTTTGGTTTTTTTTTTCGCTACAACTGGAGGTTTCCATGTGACTTTGCTTTTCTCAGATTATCTTAAGACACGTGATATTTTATACTCTGTATAAATAACAAGAAAAATCACCTCACATTGTGACTAACTCAGATTTTGACTCTAAACTGTTTTCATCACTCTCCCTTCGCAATAGAGTCCAAGGTCATTCCTTAAGAAGATGTCACAGGCCTTGCCAGCCCTACCTCTATAACCATCATCACTACCAGATCTCAGAATGTATTGTTAAGAAACATACTAGTAAATGGATGCTAGATAGACACAATATAGTACAGACATTAATGCTGAATAGATTTAATAGAACACAATCACCACCCATTTTATGGTTATTGTGAGGAAATGCATTCAATATCTTAGTCAATGAGTCAACGTTTTAACTTTGAAAGCTGCAAGTTGGGGGCATATGTGTATGTGCATATGTTTGTAATACTTAAAAAATGATTTCAAGATCACCCCTGGGAATATATGCAGAGCTTCTAAAAAGTTGAAGAGGGGTGAAAAGGGTAACTTAAATCTTTTCTTTACTAAGAAACACTGAGTTAACACATTTGCTTTGAGAACTCAAAGACTTTACCACTGGTAGAAAAACGTTATTGCTATACATTGCCTAACAGTGAGCCCATAAAGAAAAAGGCCAAGTGTTTGTGTCGTTTTAAATGTTAGAAAGTTTTGTAATCTATTATAAAGTTTAAATGACAGGGTAAGTAAATTTTTAATGGCAACAGGGAGAAAAACTGAAATCATTTTGGGGGGAGTCTATTCAATTAAAGTGATTTTTAGCACACTCTGCATTCTCCTTGCTTCAAAGAGAAATAATAATTCAGAGACTATCCCTATTTTATTCCTCAGAGAGGCATAAAGAACAATGACTGAAATGACTTTGAGAGGAGAAAAAAGAACTGACAGCCAGCTGGGAGAATGGATACTGCTGTGAAGAAAGGACTAAGGAGGAAAAAATATATCTTGCATAAAGGACATAAAAATGTACTGGGAAATGGAGAAATAAGCACAGAAGAATGGAGATGTCAGGGGAAATCAGAAATACAACAAAAGTTTTGCATTCAAGACATAAAATATAATGGGCACAATATTGGCCATAAATAAACTTTCAGGAAAAAAAACTTACATTACTCGTAGTGCCTATAAAATAAGTTCATATTATGAAATTCTATTTTATTAGCCTACTCATTATTTCCAAATCTAGCATTATGACTAAATATATTGTCACATTTGCTGCATTTATCACTGATTCTTAGTTAACTAAAAGCTCCAAAGTAGCCTTTTGTTAAGAAAAATAATTAAATGGGAAACAAAGTCTGGACTTTTTTAGTAAAACATACTTGCTTCCTTTTTCTATGGCATTGCAAGAACTCTTTCATGAGCAAATCATCGAGCCTTGTGAGTTTTCTTTTGAAACGTCTTTCTTTAATATTACAGCAAATGCCCCACTAAAAGAAATGGAGGTTAATTAGCTGAACTCATCTGAAATATAGTTCTCCTTTCCTCATGAAGTAATAAAGTTACAACAGCAAATATCAAGCACAAGTTTTGTAAAAATACAATCTTAACAAACCCTATTACATACATTAACAGGAATCCCAAAACTTAGTCCAATATTATAGTTATTTTCTTACTAATTGCAGAGTAACTACATCCCCATTGGGATCATTTATTTCTTTCCTCAGAACCTTCCAGTGCAAGTACCTACTTGCATTATCAAAAACCATCATATTGCATAAATCCAAGGAGACACCATCCACTTTGGGGCCCTGGAGTTGTGAAGTATGTAGGCTATTTGAGTACATGAAACCCTAGCAGAATTTATATTTATCACAGTCATACATATATCATGCATCTCACATTCAAAAAAACAACAGTAATAAAATGTATTGCTTATTATCAAAACTGATTCTCAGTATTTGTCATTCATTTACCACTAAGATATTATTAAAAGAACACCAGCTCTTCTTCAGACACACTTAGTTTAAATCTCAAATCTGTCACTCACTACCCACAAGATTTGGTCAAATTTATCTAACCCCCAGGCCTTACTCATGTCTAATAGGATAGTCACCTCTCATGGGATTGTTATAAGCATTAAATGTAAACACAGGTAAATTTCCTGACATAGAATACAAACCCAATAATCACTAATTGTTGTTATCATGCCGCCAACATAGTCAAACTTATCTATTTGGAATATTAAAAAATTCTAAAAGGTAAGGGGTTCAGGATTTACATAGGAGCTCAGAATTTAGTCAAAAATAATATTACATATAATATTACATATTTTTATGTATCCATGTTAGAGTTATTTTTATCTATCCATCATAGAGATTGGTGCATTTTCATAAGCACGAACATAAATCCTTCTCTATAATACATAAATTTAATTTCATTAAAGGTATATTAATAAATGTAACAATAGTTATAAGGTTATGTTCAATCACACAAAGTACAACCCTAGGCTAAGAAAACTTTATGAGAGAGGTAAGTTCCTCCAAATAATCAGAAAGCAAATATTATAATTTTATATAAATTGTTTCACTAATTTAAAAGGGATGTGGTGGCCGAAGCCGGTTTGGCTCAGTGGAAGAGCGTCTGCCTGGGGACTGAAGGGTCCCGGGTTCGATTCCGCTCAAGAGCATGTACCTTGGTTGTGGGCACATCCCCAGTGGGGGGTATGCAGGAGGCAGCTGGTCGATGTTTCTCTCTCATCGACGTTTCTAACTCTCTATCCCTCTCAATTCCTCTCTGTGTAAAATCAATAAAATATATATTTTTAAAAAATAAAAATAAAAATAAAAAAATAAAAGGGATGTGGTGTTGCTGGTGCCCAACTCATTTAATGAAGCTAACAATAGCCTTGATACAAAAACTAACATATTTTAAAATTTATAGCTCTGGCCAGGTGGTTCATTTGGTGGAGCATCACTCTATACACCAAGAGGTTGCAGATTTTATTCTGTTCTCTCTCTCCCCCCTTACTCCTTTCCTCCCTTCTTTTCTTTCTAAAAATCAGTGGAAATATATATACGGGTAAGAATAATAATAATAATAATAATAATGACAATAATCTCACTTATGTACATGGACACAAAATCACAAACAGAATTGTCAATCCAAATTCAGCATGGGTTAAAAAATAGCCATGTTTCATTTCTAATGGTAATGAAAGAATGTGTGATAAAAATCTTTTTATAATTTTGACCACATTAATTTATAGATTAAAAGAGAAAAATTATATGATCATCTCAATAGATGGGGCAGAGGCAGGAAAGCAACAGATAACAATCATCATAACCATGACAAGAAAACAAAAACAAAAACACAAATACACACTTTTAGCCTGCCAGTGTGGCTCAGTAGTTAAGCATCAACCTATGAACCAGGAGGTTATGGCTGGCTTCCTGGTTGGGGCATATACCTGGGTTTAGCTGATCAATTATTCTCTTTCATCATCCTCCTCCCCCCCCTCCCCCCCCCCCCCCGCTCTCTCCCTTCCTCTCTGAAATCAATAAAAATATATTGTTTAAAAATACTTTTAGCAAAATAGTACTAGAGAGAAAAAACTTCATTATTCTAAAAAGGATACCCACCAAAATTTAGTGAGTATTATACCTACTAATAGGAAGTTTGAAGCATTCCCATAAAAGTCAGACATAAGTCAAGGATATTACTATCTCTGGTTTTATTCAGTCATGTCCTAGGAGTCCTAAGCAATCCAGTAAAGTAAAAATAAAACAAAAGATTTAAGGATTGCAGGGGAGTGACATAAGTGTCATTACTTTGTAATTATGATTTTTCAGCCTATAGAACTCTAAAAATATCTAAAGACAAGTTATAATAAAAATTCAGCAAAATGTTGAAGTGCACAAAAAAGAGCTACCGTATTTTTCAGACCATAAGACGCACTTTTTTCCCCCCAGAAGTGGGGGGGGGAAAGTCCCTGCATCTTATGGTCCAAATATAGCCTACACATATACTTTAAAAAAAAAGGTTTTTTACTTGCCCGGCTCTGTGTGGTCTCTGTGTGCTTGCCCGGCTCTGTGTGCTTGCTGCAGCCACTGTCCATTCCTCCGTGCCCTGAGTGTCTGCCCCGCTCTGTAAACCCCGAGTGGTAGAGGAGTTCCCATGTATGGTAGTCAGCCTCCATGCCCTCGCTGCAGCCATATCTCCATGTCAGCCCAGGTGCGGTGTATGGTAACTGCGTAATCCAAACCGTAATCATCGCCTGTACCCCTTGCTGGCCCGTACTCCGTGCCCGGAAGAATGCCGCGTCTATTCCCCCAATCATTCCTCTCCGCCCTCTGTTGCCCTGCTTGACTACTGGGTAGGCGTACTGTAGATCTCCGCCCACCAGTAAACTCCGCCCTCCGCTGGATGCCCTGATTGATAACGCCGCTACATCAGAATTTCTCTTCATACTATTATACCGGTAACTGTCAAAATGTTTGTACTGCAACAAACTTCATACCGGTATATTGTATGCAGAGACTTTCTGTGATACCAAACCAACAACATTTACCATAATGTAAAATACTCTCCAGCCTCTTCTCTCACCACTACAATGTGTAGATACCCATAAACAATGCAAAGAAAGCATAGAAAGTCTCTGCATGATTTATGGGTTTACACATTGTAGTGGTAACACTGAACTTTTTGTTTCAGAATCTTTTTTTCTTCATTTCCCTTCTCTAAAAACTGGTGCGTCTTATGGTCCGGTGCGTCTAATGGTCTGAAAAATATGGTACATATAAAATCTCCAGTATTCCCACATACCCACAATAATTAGAAATTTTAACTAAAAAAAATATTTTATTTTATGTATTTTATATATTTTATATATATATGACAGTAGCAAAAATATTTTTTAGTTAAAATTTCTAATTTTTGCTACTGTCATATATATATATATATATATATATATATATATGACAGTAGCAAAAATAAAAGATATGTAGAAATAATTTTTAATTGGATTGCACTTATATGGAGAATACTTACATAACATTATTTAAAGGTAGAAACTGATAGCAAAATTAGAAGAAGAAATATATGATGTTGGGTAGAAAAGCCAAACTATGGAAATTTTCATTTTGCTCAAATTCATAAATTAATTAATTCTAATTAAGATTAAGTTCTAAAAGTGATTTCTTTGAACCTGAAAACCTGATTTAAAATTTACTTAGAAAAGCAATCCTATATAATAAAAGGGTAATATGCAAATCGACCAAATGGCTGAATAACCAATCACTATAATACGTACTGACCACCAGGGAGCAGACTCTCAATGCAGGAGCTGCCCACTGGTAGTAGTGAGCTCTGTGGCAGCACTAAGGATGTCTGACTGCAGCTTAGGCCCACTCCCAAGCTGCAGTCAGACATTCCCCAAGGGCTCCCAGACTGCTAAAGGGCACAGGCCGGGCTAAGGGACAACCCCATCCCCCACTCCTCAATGCACAAATGTCATGCACTGGGCCCCTAGTGAAACAATACTCATAAAAGCTAAGCAGGCTTTGGAAATGAAGAACAAGCTGGGTATGTTGACTAAGTAGTAAAAAACACATTACTAAACTCTAATAATTAAGCTCAGGGGGTCTTGGCAAATTAGCCCAATGAAAAAAGAATAAAGAACTCAGGAAAAGACTATTCAGTAAGTGGCTATGAAACAGATAATTATTTAAACATTTGAAAAATGAATAAATTGGCCAACCATATACAAAAGATTTTTGTGGTTTAAAAGACCAAAAGATTGAAAAACAAACATTTATAAGAAGAGGTGAAACCTTTATGTCTGCAGAATAGAAAAATATTTCTGAAACAAGGCACCAAAAGTACAAACAATAAAGAAAATATTTATACCACTGACTACATTTTAAAATAAAACTTGATTACAACAAAAGATAACCTAAACATGAAAAGACAAGCAATATCTTAAAGAGAAGATAAAAAATAAAGATACCAATGGATGGGTTTCCAGGATTTACCGAGAACTCTGAAAAGTAAGGGGAAAAGCTTGATAGAAAAATAGCCAAAGGATATAAAAAGGCAAGTAAAGAGAAAGAAATATGAATGACTAATGAACAAATGAAAATATGTTCATCCTAACCAGTAATCTGGAAAATATAAATTAAAGCCACAATGTGAGATCATTTCACACTCATCAGGTTAGCAATTAAGTTAAAGTGTGATGGAACCACATGTTGGCAAGAAGAGGGAGCAAGGAACTCTCATAACCTGCAATAGAATTATAAATTGGCCCATCCTAGAGAGAAAAAAATGGTAATATCTAATAAAATTGAATATAAGCATGTTAATTTTATCTCAGCAATTCTACTCCTCAGCACATACTAGAGAAACTGTTACAGAGGGTAGCCAAAGACACCCATATGCAATGTTTTTTGTACTGCTATTGATGACAGCAAAACATTGAAACTAACCCATTTGCCTATCAATAGAAGAATGGGTTTTTTAAAATTGTTATGTGGTTAAAACGGAATAATATTTTAATTATACTAGTCTTCATGTTGTTGGTTTTTGTATATTTTCAGTGTTTCTATTTTTAAAAAGCAGTAAGAGGATAGAGTAATATTTGAAAAAGTAATTATTCTAAATATTTCAAATCTATGAACCATGCTAGAAAATTGCCCAAATAAGCCATTGCACAATAAATTCACAAACACCTCAAAGACATTAGAACGCATGATCTGTAAGGAACAGGTTTCATCAGACTCACCTAATTTAGTAACATGACAGAATAATAATCTAGTGGGTGAAGAGGAAGAGATAGATGCAATGCCCCCACTTTAGCAAGACTTCTTGTCCTGTGCCATATGGTATGCTCATCAAAGAAAAAATGGGGGGTATTTTAAATGAAAGCTGGGATATCATTGTCTAGACCTAAATCCAAGCCAATAGAATAAAATTACACAGCACACACGGAGATGGATAACTCTTATTTAAAGATCATTATCAACATTTGACAGCAAAACTAGAGGCAATTCTAGATTCATGTCTCTTGGCCTCAGTGGTAAAATAAAAACCATGCACTTTAAATGTGCAGTTAATATTTACATAAAAGGGAGTAAGAAAAGCTCTGTCTTATGGGGAGGCATTTATTAAATTAAGAAAGTATTTGCCTGGCCAGCATGGCTTAGTGGTAAAGCACTGACCTATGAATGAGGAGGTCAAAGTTTGATTTCCAGTCAGGGCATATGCCTGGGTTACTGCATGCAGGAGGCAGCTGATCAATGATTGTCTCTCATCATTGATGTTTCTATCTTTTTCTCCCTCTCCCTTTTTCTTTGAAATCAATAAAAATATGGGTTTGGGGTTTTTTTTTTAAGAAAGTAGTCAAAACCAATCTAATATTTTAAGAGAGGACACCTAGGGGAGAGAAATGTATGTGCCATATTTACTAAACAGTAAAAAATAACTGAAGCTCTAATAAGGAAACTCAGCTCACAGCCCTTCACATGAAAAACAATTCTGGCAAGGAAAGGAGTAGTTTTCCACTAAATAATTAATTTTGTGAGAGACACTTAGGAGAGGGAAGGAAGGACCATCTTCTCCATGACTGCATCTCTACACAGTCTGATGAGGCAAATCAATCCCAGTGACCCATCATATGGGTGACCAGCTGTATGCAAAGATCAGTTGAGAGTAGAAATCAGTTCAGAGATCAGCTTGGACATCAAATTGACTTTTAAACATGAACATGTCACTGTGATCTAAAAAATCAATTACAATAATGGGATAGAGAAACAGGAGCTAAAAATTATTTGTGAAAATATTCTAAGAGAGAAAGAGTCATTATAAATTAAGTACTTGGCAAAGTAAACTGCATTGTGCAATGGAAGCGTTTTACCTTAAATTATACACCCACATTCTGAAAGAAAGATCAACATTAATGCTTTTAAAACAATGAATGCTGCGCAGAAAAATGTGTAATTTCAGAAGTCATCTGCCCACGAGTCATATTTTCTTTGTTACTTCCTTGTGTTTTCTTAACTACTTCATTAATATTTGCATAAGAGCAGGACCTTACTTTCATGAAAGCACAAATATTGGTGTTTATAACATTACATGAGTTTTGAAATTACACTAAACAAAAAACACATATTTAATTCCAAGGAGTTTGCATGCTGAAAGTGTGAGCATTCCCAGAATAAGTAGAATGAGTGTATTCAACACCTTAATTGCTGATTCTTTTCTATCCTCTAGTATCTATCTTTTATCTGAGGAATAAGCTCAACTGTTCCCCTTCTAAGGTAGAGTGGCAAAGAGAAGAGAAGGATGCAGAGGGGTGTGTGTGCACAAGGTGAGATGGTGCCTTTCTAAGCCTACCCTGCTCTCACAGGAACCAGGCAGGTCACTGCAGCACAAACACATTCAAATTGAAAGAGATGGGTTTTCCCAAATGAGATTGGGGTAGAGCACAGAGCATCCTAATTCCATAGACTAAGAATAAATTCAAGTGGAAAAGTGCTCTGGTTACAGGATTTCATCTACCTTTTTCAACCTGAAGAGTCAAAAAACAAGAAGGCATCCAGGCTAGTGTGGCTCAGTTAGTTGGGTGTTGCCGCAGGTACCAGGAGGTTACTAGTTCAATTCCCGATGAAGGGCAAATGCCCAGCTTAGAGGCCTGCTGGAGGCAAATAATCAATGTTGCACTCTGACATTGATGTTATCTCTCCCTCTCCCTCCTCTCTCTCTAAATATCAACAAACTATTCTTTAAAAAAAAAAAAATGGCTAACTTTCATCTTGAAGCAGAACAGAAAATAGCGACATCACCAAGAAAGCCCCAGCAGATGCCTTCCCCTTTCCTCCCTGCCAAGGCTGAGCTGGGCTTGCGACTGAGAAGAAAGAGCCTTTATCACCTAGATTTAGTCAGTGGCGAACAACAGAAATAGATTCTAGCTAGCTTAAGGGGGAAAATGAAATGCTTTACCACCATGAGGTTATTGGTAGAATTAAAGAAGAGGCAGGGGAAAAGAAGACTTTTAGAAAAACAAAAAAATAAAATCCAGGAAGCCCTGGGAATTTAGGAAAAGACAGACAATTCCTTTACAACCACCAACCCTCTATCATGAAGAGTATGTCCCAGTCCTATTCAATTATGCTGTGTCACTCAGGACAAAATTCAAATCAAGGAGAAGGAACCCAATCTGGAGTCTGTGCTCACCCTTCAGATAGGAGTTTGATGGGCACCTTGCCTGACAGTCGCCCTGATCCTAAGTTCAGCAGTCAGGGATCACTCACAGAAAATAAATAAATAAATAAATAAATAAATAAATAAATAAATAAATAAGCTGCAGTTAAAAGTAGGAATTGATGATTTACAAACAAAATCAATAGGAGGATAAGCACTGTCAGAGCAGGGGGAGAGCTGACAAGGAAAGATAGGAGCCTGTGCATAAACTTATAGTAGAGGCCCCCATTTCCAGAGACAACAGTTTTGCTTGACTCTCTCATGACTTAGCCAATCTAGAACATTCTTCAGAATGTCAGAATTTCGTTTGCCTATCATTCTGCTTTCAGCTACTTATAATTTCAGCTCTCTCTCATCCTCATACCAGAAAATCTCATTTCAGTGACAGAATAAAGGGACTTCTTCACCCCACATACTCTCCTTCCAATGAAACCATAAAGAAAATCTATAATAATAAAAGCCTAATATGCTAATTAGACCAGACGACTTTCAGGATGAAGCCAGGGTAAGGAAGGCCTACTCTTGCACAAATTTCATGCACTGGGCCTCTAGTTTTAAATATTATTTCCTCATTCATTCATTCGTTCATTCAACACCAGCTCTCTTTGGCCAGGAAGTACCACATAGAAGTGTATAATTATTTGGAACTTCAGCCTCAGGAACCATATCCTTGAGGCATAAACTCATGTAGTTGATGAGCAATTGAAGCAAATGTGCACACAAAACCATTTCTAAAGACTCCTTGAAGTTAAACATGGTTATGTTAAATGTGGAGGTACTTTATCAGCTGCAGATCCAACCAAACACCACACCAAAAGTGAGAGTTCTAAGGCACACAAAACAATACTTGGAATTTTTGAAAATGACAATCCCAGAGATTAATGCGTGTTTTTTATGACACTTTCAAATGTACCCAAAGTTAAATGTCTTTATAAAAGGTGCATTATTAGGTCATTGTTTATATGCCAGCATAGATGTCAGCACTATACATACAGTCACTTGGTTTCAAGTGACACCTCCCTCAAACAGACCACCCCCACTTCTATTTTTTCTGGCTCCTGTTCTTTGTAGGAAGTGAATAGAGATGCATGTCTACACACACATATACAGGCACTTACACATTTACCTACATGACACCAAGCATGTTCTCACACTGGAGGTGGAAACCCTGTACACGCTGCATATAAATGACTCACTGAGTAATAAACTCTCCCTTGCCCTTTCTGAGCATAAAGAGCGTGAAGCAGTCAAAGGAGGAAAAAACACACAGGGACTTGGCAAAAAGCTAAAAATAACAGGGGCTAAAAATAACAAAATTTTGAAGAGAAAATTATAAAAGTATGGTCCAAAGGGAATAAAATTTCCCAACACCAGAGGAGAGACACATTATTTCTTAGATTTCCAGATCTGAGTGGAGGAGTCAAGCAAATATGATGAATTGGACCTCAGCTTATAGCACCTGAGAATGCGATGAAACCTGGGCAGACTGCTCACTAGACAGACTACTCTGAAATAGAAAAATATTTTAATAGGACTATAATACTTTTAAATATCTATTATAATCCTGGAATGCTAACAAATGGTTAATATGGAGAACCTGGATTTAATAAAAAGAGAAACATAATTTCCTATCTAGTACTCAAATATTCTTATTGTGCATAAATTGCATCAAATTTCGATTTTTAAGTATAATCTGCAACACTTATTTTTTAAGTTTAATCATAGAAAATCTATAGCAAAAACACTTTAAACTCCACATTCTGATATATTCAGACATTTAGAGTCACAAAAGTTTCAAACCTGTGCCAAAAAAGAGTCCAATTATTTTTAATTTACAAGAGCTGTGAAGCACCGTATTTCCCCAGTCCCAACCCCTGGACCACTGAAAACATTAGAGCCGTCATGGGAGAGATCTGAGTTCACCCCCTCCCTTCCTAGGAGATGATGCCTTTGAGTAGCTGTAGGAAGAATGGGAGCTGTAGTGGGTGCTAGTCAGGATTTAATTCAGCCTTAACTGAAGAGAGAGCTTTGGGAAGCCACTATGGGCAACATATGTTTTAATTCAGACTACGTACTGTTTACTAGTTTGGATAATGTTTGATTTCTCTAGAACCTCTTTTTCTTCTGAAAATATCCTCATGGAGGACCTTGCGTTTCTCCTTCCTAACATTGGGTCAAGTTGGTCAATTCCAATTAAGAATGACTTCCAAATGTAGAAATTGGTTTCAATTGAATAATACGCAGAAATATTACATTTCACCCAAAGCTCTTTTTCTGTTTTTCTTTTTTGTTTTTACTTCTCTTTGTTATAATAAAATACAAAATTTGTCATTTTAATCATACATAAGTGTATAATCTAGTGGCATTAATTACAATACACAATGTACAGTCATCTATTTCCAAAACTTTCCCATCACCTTCACAGGAAACTGTACCCATTAAGCAATAATTCCTATTTCCCCTTTCCCAAATCTAGTAGTTTCTAACCTACCTTCTGTTTCTGAATTTGCATATTTTATACAGAGAGGAGCAAAAGTAGGTGTGAGAACAAGAAAGCTCATTCTTGTATTATCATTTATTAATGATTGTCTTATTTTCTATACCAACCATTATAAACCTACTTTTGCTCAAACCTATGTTTCACATAAGTGGAATCATACAATATTTGTCCTTTGGTGTATTACTTATTTCATTTACTGTAATGTTTTTAAGGTTCATCTATATTGTAGCATGTATCAGAACTTCATTCCATTTTATGGCTGAATAATACTCTATTGCATAAATATACCACATTTTGTTTGTTGATCGACATTTGAGTTTGTTTTTTTGGCTTCTATGAATAATGCTGCAAGTAGCACCGGTGCACATGTATCTGTTTGAGACCCTGTGTTCAATTCATTTGGATTTCTACCTACAAGTAGAATTGCAGGGTCATATGGTAATTCTATATAAGTTTCTGAGGGACCACCTAAGTGTTTTCCGCAGCAGCTGCACCATGTACATTCCCACCAGCAGGTTTTCTTTTCCTTTTTCAAGAAACTTTTTGAAAGCTTCCCTTCCAAACGAGAAGGAAGGAATAAGAAATTTTGGCTTGTATCTCAAGGAGCCAACCAGAGTAATCCCTCATCTTGTCACACTGTCACACCGACTCTTATAAATGGGCTGTAAAATGGCCCTCATTTTAACACTTGGTTTTATTTTTTTTTTCTATTACACAGAGGTGTAATTAAGTACATATTTCTTCTTTTTTATTCACTAGCCCCTATTATTTCCTTTTCCCATGCTACGGTTGTGGGAAAGCATTATTTTGGTTGGATGGAAGGAAACATGCCCAAGGCCTATTATTTAAGTCACCCAACATGTATGCTGTTCCCCTAAATACCCAGATCCTTCCACCTCACCAGATTGTGGTTACACTTTCCAGTCTTTTTCCTCCTTGAACAAGTTTTCCCATGTCATATCTCAGAGCCATTGCAGGCTGTTCTTCCTGTTTCTGGCAGATTGATTGTCTCATGTAGCGGTGTGGTTTTGCTTTGCCCATAAAAAGAAATTATTCTGCATTAATTTTTTCTTTTAACATTTCAGGAATAATTCCACTAAGCATACACTTTAATGGTTACTAGGAATGTGAACTTCACATGATTACAACCAAAAGATTGTATTTTTGAAAACTGCACTCTATACATCATTGTGGTCCATTATGTGCCCCAAGCAGAGGAGTTTCAAGCTGATGGATGTTAGAAGTCCTCGGAGAGCAAGAACCCCACTAGAGGGCGCATTCTCCATGTGCACCCTCTTATAATGCCAATCTAGTTAAGAAGCAGATAGGAATCACAAAATGTTTTTATAGAGGAGAAAGCCAGTGAGGTACTCTTCTTGGGTGAAAAATTAAATGGGTTCTAAAATATCTCAGTAACTAATCAAGAGAAGTAATCCTATATAATAAAAGCCTGATATGCAAATCAACTGAACGGCAGAACAAACAGTGAAACAACCGGTTACCAATGACACACACTGATCACCAGGGGGCAGACATGCAACACAATATCTGCCCACAAGTCCCAACCAGCAGCAGCGGTGGGGGGCAGGGCTGGTGAGCAGGCTGTGCCAGGCTGGCCAAGGCGGGTGCCAGCAGGAGCCCCCAGATCATCCTTCTAGTTGCCCCACGGATAGGCCCTGATTGTCAGCCAGGCCTACGGACCCTACTCGTACACAAATTTCATGCACCATGCCTCTAGTCTATAATAATAAAGCATAATATGCAAATTGAACAAACGACCAATTGCAGAACCACCATCCAGATGACCTTCTGGACAACAACGCTATGACACACACTGGCACCAGGCCAGCCAAGGGGGACTTGATGTGCTTGGTTGGAGGCCCCGCCATCACCCCATGATTGCCCTGCAGAGGGAAGACCAGGCTACCCTCTACATTAGGGGTGTCGAACTCAATCAGAGAAGGGGCCAAAATCTAAAATCCAGCCTAAATCGCGGGCCGAATGGTTTACTGAACAGTCATAAACTGTCATTGTGATGGAAACGCAGCGGAGTGCAGTGATGACAGCGCGGTGCGGGCCACATTGCAAGGCCTGGCGGGACGGATTTGGCCCGCGGGCCTTGTGTTTGACACATGTGCATGGTGATCAATTGCGAAGGTCTGGCCAGGTGAGTGGGGCCTCCCTCTGCTGGGTGACTAATTGCAGAGCCCCACAAAAGGAGGCCCAGGCCAGCGAAGCTATCTCACCCCACACCTGTCACCTGAAGAGGGACAGGCAGCACCTCACAGATGGCAAACACTGGCAGTGGTGAGGGCAGAGGTGAGGGCAGGGTCAGCTGCTGGCAGCCGGGGTAAGGAAAGCCCCAATAGGCCCTGATCGCTGGCCAGGCCTAGGGACCATACCCAAGGGGTTCTGGATTGCAAGAGGGTGCAGGCCAGGCTGAGGGACACTCCCTCCCATGCATGAATTTCATGCACCAGGCCTCTAGTATTTTAATATTTTTAAAAGTATAAATAAATGCAAAAACATACAAGAAAAACAATAAATCAATATTTTAAGCCTAGCCCAGTATGGCTCTGGTTGAGCATTGACCCATGAAACTGTCATGGTTTGATTCCTGTTCAGGGCACATGCCCGGGTAGTGGACTCCATACCCAGTAGGGGGTGTGCAGGAGGCAGTGGACCAATGATTCTCTCATCATTGATGTTTCTCTCTCCCTCTCTTCCTTCTTCTCTGAAATAAATAAAAATACATTTTTAAAAAATTTAAATAACAAAAGACTTAGTATTGCTGACTTTTCCTTTGCCTCTGACTCTAATATGATTCAGCACAATACTAGTGGCTAGGAAAGTTTTTATTATGACAAAAGAAAAGCAAAATCACTTTAACATTTCTATTGTTCCATTATTCCACTTCCTCTAAATTCTTTTTTTTAATTTTTTTTATTCAATTATTATCTGTGTACATATGTACACTTCCTCAAATTTCTCTCCCACAGAAATCACTCACACAGAGCCCTGGGAAAAACTGAGAACCAAGTAGAGTTTATTCTCAGTAGATTCCATCTTTTTTTTTCCCCCACTTCCACCTCTCCAGGTACCCAAAAATAGGCCACACTGCACCTCTCTTAGCCTTGTATAATCCAAAAGCAAAAATAATCTACCCAAAGGGGGGGCGGGGGAAAGCTTGAGCTCAAACTAGACCTAAGATTATTGAGAAGAAATTAGTCTTAAATAGAATCATACAATTTCATAAGAATCTAGAGAACCAGCAACCAATTCCTGTCATATTACTAATAAAGTAACCAGCCCAGCAAGGTTAAAAATGACAGTGCAATGAGTTACACTAGAAGCAGAGCAGACTAAAACCCAGGTCCACTGGCCTACAAAACTGAAAGAGCTTAATCTTTACTCCATGTGGTTGACATTTGAAGCAGAACATAAAATTCAGAAATCACTGAGATGTGAAACTACTAAATTTCTGTCTTAAAGTTCATTGCACATTCACCATCATTAATTATTTCCAGTATCTATCCAAGGATGATTTTGTGTCTTTGGAGTACTATGCTATAAACTTTCAAGCCTTGGTGTATGAGGTGAAATTCCAAATAATCATTCAATAACTAGAAGAAGAGAGCTCATACAGAAAAGAAAATGGACAGACACAAATGGGAAGAATGAGAAAGTAAATAGTATACAGGTTAACCATAATTTTTAAAAGATTGCTTAAAGAACCAGCATTTAAATGGGTGACAAATTTTTATGTCAGAAAACTTTTTCAAATATTTCAGTAATTGAGATGTCCTCAAGGTTTGGCCCAGGAATGGGTTTGGTAACAAGTACAATAATCCCCGGGTGATACATTCCAAGACCCCCGTGGATGCCAGAAACCACAGAGTACCGAACTCTATATATTGTCTTTTTCTATGCAAGCATACCTATGATAAAGTTCAATTTATAAATTAGGCACAGAGAAGATTAACAACAATAGCTAATAATAAAATAGAACAATTATATCATACTGGAATCAAAGTTAGTTGAATTGTGGTCTCTCTAAAAATACCTAATGGTACTGTATTCACCTTTTCACATAAGAAAGTACTTTACCGCTTCTCTTTGGCATATCTGAATTGTAGCATCACTACTCTTGAGCTTTGGGGCCATAATTAAGTAAAACACGGGTGACTTGAACACAAGCACTGCGACACCAACAGTCTAGTCCTCCAGTGGTCGGCAAACTGCAGCTCGTGAGCCACATGTGGCTCTTTGGCCCCTTGGGTGTGGCTCTTCCACAAAATACCATGTGCAGGCACACACATACAGTGTGACTGAATCTCCGTGGCCCATGTGCAGAAGTAGGTTTTTGTCTATTTTGAAGAAGTGGCATTGAAAAAGTTTAAGTTTAAAAAACTTGGCTCTCAAAAGAAATTTCAATCGTTATACTGTTGATATTTGGCTCTGCTGACTAATGAGTTCGCTGACCACTGTTCTAGTCGGTAAGGGAGCACCTTCGGCATAAAGACATAAAGGCATAAAGACGCCAAGATGCAGGGCAAAGGGTGACTCACGAGGTTTCATCACGCTACTCAGAATGGTGTGCAATTTCAAACTTATGAATTCTCTATTTCTGGAATTTTTATTTTAATATTTTTTGGACTGTGGGCAATTGAAACCAAGTAAAGAGAACCCAGCAGAAAGCAAAACAGCGGATAAGGTATGTTCCTTGTACCCAAAAAGGTGTCATGGCTTCAGACTTCTTTCTCTTAATTTCTCCTTACTCTTTAATGTGAGATATAAAATCTATTTACATGTATCAAAGTCAAATAAGAAACAAATACAGCCCGGCCTGCGTGGCTTGGTGGGTGAGTGTCTACCTATGGACCAGGAGGTCATGGTTCGATCCCTGGCCAGAGCACAC
Organism: Pipistrellus kuhlii; assembly: GCF_014108245.1. Lineage (NCBI taxonomy): Eukaryota > Metazoa > Chordata > Mammalia > Chiroptera > Vespertilionidae > Pipistrellus > Pipistrellus kuhlii. Next base: position 49,674,188 of record NW_023425584.1, read on the forward strand.
GCCCGGGTTTCAGGCTCAACCCCTAGTGTGGGGCCTACAAGTGGTAGCCGATCAGTGATTCCCTCTTGTTGTTAATGTTTCTCTCTCTTCCCGCTTCTCCCTTCCTCTCTGAAATCAATAATATACATATTTTTAAAAAACAAAAACACACAAACCATTAGCTAGGGAACATATGTCACTACTTGAGTACAATAACCAATTTGGTGAGGAGAAACAGTAGATGCAATACAATGCAGTGAAAAACATCAAATACAGTTTATGGATTGGAGGATGGGGAATAGGCGTGATTCTTACTTTTCTGAAAACTAGTATTTTGAACCCAGAAATTTTAATTGACTTTTCTGTCTTATTATAATATTGCTGTGTGTGTTTTTCTCTTCATTTAAGTGGTTGACTATTTTCTGTAAACTCCCAAAAGCCTCAAGATTCCACTTTCTTTAAAGACCAGAAGTTTGTATTTAAAAATCTTTAAAGTAGTTAAAGGTAAATAACACTTTTTATATTATTGCCCCAAAATATACTTCTAAATTTAATATGATGATCATAATAATTATTGAAGTTGCCTCAAGTGGTATATAATAAAATTAACACCATGACAAGACCTGCAGAGAAATATAAATCAATAATAGATACATGCCCACCCTCACCCATACCCCACTCCCCACACTCCCTCCAATACTTGCCAAGACATTCTTTTCCTACTCTGTTGTTTCACCCCATTTTCAAAATCCCCAGGAAGTCTACATTTATTTCTAAAATTTAGCCAGTGACTCACAAAGCAATTATCATGTCATTGAACACGTTGTTCTAGTTGCTACCCTGGCTTCGTAGTTTTCTTGATAATCATTTTACCTGTGCTTTCTCAAGTTCAAATCTAAGATTATTAATGGTTAGTTAGCCATGTCCAGTTTCTACATTCTTACTAGAAAGATAACATCACTACATAGATGCCACATGACAGGACTGTTGCTTGCTAAATTGGCATTGTAGGAAAAAGTAGAGAATATCACATGCCAGCTTCAAAACACCACACTAAGTTGGGAATATGTTTTATCATTCAACTTGACCTTCAATATTTCATTTTACACTTGGTGGGTAGGCCTTCCTAATATTGGTGTTAACAGTAGGCAAGAGTTGAGGTGGAACTAAAAGTACTATAGCTACATGCAAAACCGCTTCAACACACAGAGGTGCCTGACATGTTAATACAAAAATCGCTTTTCATTTCATTGCTCATTTAAAGCACTTCCTTGGTGGCAGCCAGGAGGAACTGCCAAGCTTCTCATTTTACAAGATTAAGCTCCCAAAGAGAGCTAGTCACCTCTTTCTCAATTTCCAAAATTTCCAGGGAAGGATTCTCACTCTTCAGCAGTCTAACCCTGAACCAATCCAAAGTGAGCAAAATGGAGTCTCATTACAAGTGATAGGTAATAAGAGAATATTGCATAGGAAAAAAATAAGAAAAATAAATATTGCCATGAAAACACACACCTACACTCATATATTTAGATAATAGCAAAAAAGGAGCCCATAATTAGTGCTTAGATGTGTGATATAAACAACTTAATCTATGGGACTTAAAGATTTAATGTAGCTTGATGATAATGGAGGAAAACTTTCTGAAGGATGACTGACATGAGTTGACCTCTGATGTGTAGGTAAGATTTTATGTCATTGCAGAGAGCCAAAGACTCAAAAGGCTGAGCAGTCGCAAACAGAGACTTCCAAATCGATTCCACAAAACTTTGTCAATAATCTGTGCTGTATAAAGCATTGTACCAAAGATCATCAGGAAGGGTTAGGGAATGGTATGATCATTTTGACTTACTTGTAGTTGGTTGAAAAAATGAGCTCAGAGAATATTAATAGATTTTTGTCAATAATGAGGGAAGTTTCTAGCTACATTTTATAGACTATTATACTCAACTCCGACTCTTACACATTTTATCAACTTGAATAAAGGCATTTAAAGTATGCTTCCAAAATCTGCTGAGAATACAAATTTGAGAAAGCTATTTAATAAATCAAAAATACTTCAAAACATTAAAATAATAGATCAAAAACTAGCATAATAAAATTTGATACAAATCAATATGAAGTACTCAACTAAGGATCAAAGTGAAAACTGGTTTGAAGCTCAAAATGTGGCAGATCTGCAAATAGCCATCATTGGAGAAAAAAATCTATGATCTTTTGTTAACCGCAGCATTGCTACAATCCAGCCTTCTGACAAGGCGCTGACATATCAGATGCAATCTTTAGTGGAATTAATGGAATTATAGTGCCCTGAACAAAAGTGTCAGTAATGCTGCTGCTGGGTCTGATTACATTTAGATGATTCAGTTCAAATCTGGATTCTGGATTCAAGGGACACATTGACAAACACTTCCAAGGAAGGGGACCAGAAAGTGGAAGGATCCGGAAACCATATTATAAAGATTAACTAAAGGGTCCAAAGTAGGGGAAAGGAACCAAACAATAAAAAAAGTTTCATGAGAACAACAATTAGATTAATTCTGAGGGTCTCCAGCCAGTGGAAAAAGTACCAATGAAAGGAAATTACCTAGAGGTAGTGTTATGTTGGGTTTGAAAAAGAAATCAGTAATAATCACTGTTCACACACACATACGAGAGAGAGAGAGAGAGAGAGAGAGAGAGAGAGAGAGAGAGAGAGAAGAAACAAAAGAATTAACTTTTTAAACAGTGAACTGAATAAATATCTGCCAAAGAACTGTAGATCATATTCCTGCAGTGGGGATGAGGTTGGGCTCAATGACTTAATAATCTCTTCCAATATTCTATATTCTATTCTCTTCTTTTATATATATATATATCACACTAGAGGTCTGGTGCATGAATTCATGCACCACTGGTGTCCCTCAGCCTGGCCTGCAGAATTGGGCCGAAAATGGCTCTCCACCATCCCCAGAGGGGTCCCAAATTGCAAGAGGGTGCAGGCCAGGCTGAGGGACCCCATCAATGCACGATCGGGCTGGGGAAGGGCGCAGGAGGTTGGCAAGCTGGGGAGGGACTGCAGGAGGGCTCTCGGACATGTCCAGTCTGTCTCACTCAGTCCCAATTGGCCAGACCCTAGTAGCAAGTTAACCTACCAGTCACAGAATCTGCCCCCTGGTGGTTAGTTCCCATCATAGCAAGCGGTTGAGTGGCCTTAGCATATCATTAGCATATTATGCTTTGATTGGTTGAACAGACAACTGGATGACTTGAACACTTAGCATATTAGGCTTTTATTATATAGAACTAGAGGCCCAGTACACGAAATTTGTGCATGGAGGGGTCTCAGCCTCTCAGCCCAGCCTGCACCCTCTCCAATCTGGGACCCCTAGGAGGGTGTGCAACTGCCCGTTTAGGCCCAATCATGGGATTCAGGCCTAAAGAGCAGTCAGACATCCTTCTCACAACCTGGGCCTGGCTCCTAACTGCTCACCTGCCTGCCTGCCTCTTCACCCCTAACTGCCCCCCCACCCCCCGGCCTAGTCAACCCTAACAGCCCCCCCCTCCTTGGGCCTGTTCGCCTCTAATTGCCTCCATTTTGGGCCTGGTCACCCCTTGGAGCTTGCTGTTCAGTCGTTTTGTTGTCCCTCACTAACACCCCTGCCAGCCTAGTCACCCACGCAGTCTGTTCAGTGGTCCATTCGGTTACAATGGTCACTTAGATTTTTATTATTATATTGTAGAATAGATATAAAGGTAAGGGGAGCTCCTTTAGCCAAACTGAATAAAGAAGCCAGCCGCCAGCCATCGCCTTCAACACTTTTAGAATTTGAAAATTACCATCTGCTGGGGCAAGATGTTTAGCAAATTTATTTTATTCTAAATCTTCAAATTAAACATACCCAGAGAATAGATGTAATAATATCAATGCATCCACTGCTTACTTAAGTAGGAATGAACCTAGGGAAGCCAAATGTAAACATTTCTGGCCTGAAGATCAAAACAGTAACAGTGTCTACAACTCATTTCAGGACAAAATGAGGATCCTGTGTGCTCTGCTAGGGAGCTTCTGTATGCTGCTGATGAGGTACACTCTTCCAACAGAAACAGGATTTATGAACTACCTATGTTGCTTGCTGGTTGCTATTAACTTGGGCAAGTCACTGGACTGTCTGAAGCCCAGGTTTTCATCTGGAAAGTAAAACTATTGATGCAATAATACATCCTACGTATCTTTTAAGAAATGTGTAGAGATTAAACTAGGTAATACATGTAAAAATATTCATAAGCTAAATACTATGTGTTATACACAAAGGGAAAAAAGCATGTATTCAATTACAAATTTCTACAGCTGGATTTCTTACATTAAAACATTTTTAATGGCCTGTAAAATTCCTGCTCCCACCTGCAAGGTTGCCTGGTTTTACTATACCAAGCTACACTTTAAAGATATAACCATCCCCTAATTATGGTTGTTTCCTATATTATAAGATTAACTGCTACCCTTTAGCACTGTGTTGAGCATCTGGTGCAGCTTTAATGCTTTCTACTCAGACCGCACACTGATTCCTTTTATACTATTCCAGTGTTTCATATTAATTTTATACTTCTTAATTGTCCATTATAGTATTTCTTTCTTTTTTTTTAATTATGGAGTCAAATAAAACATATCCTGGAACCACACAATCAGAACTTCAACTTTTCCAAATGAGTCACTCAACAACTTTATAAAACATAAACGTTTACAAAAGATAATAAAATTGCTCGACACCAAAGTTGAGATTTCAATCTAAATTATTTATAAAGCAGAAGGGAAGGATTAGATATTGCTGAAACAAAGGGATTTTTGCACTTGCAGTATTTTAAAATAATTCTACATGCACAGTATGTTTTTAAAAAGTGTACTGATCCCACATTTAGTAATAAACTCCATGGGATGTCTGGCAGACATTCCCTGCCACAACAGTTTACAGCGACCATCTGTGTCGGCAAGCAGCTTTCAGATACTCTGCCACCTGACTCGCTGTCCCAACTCTTCTCACTTCTATTCACAGGCTTCGTTTCATTTCCATCACATACTATATCTGCCCTATAGAGGGAGAAAATATTACCAAAACAATACAGTGTTACGTTTCTTAAACCAAAATAAGGTTGAAGAAATTGTAACAACCAATTCCACGTGTGATGGATGGATGGAGCTCTTACTCTAAGCGCTAAGGATACATGTGCATCAGAGGAGGTGTCTTGAGAGATTGCTTAGTCCACTGCCTGCCTTAGGCCAGTCAGGACACTGAGGCCCCGCAGAATGATGTCAGTGGGCAGAGAGAACGTGTGGAGGGCAGGTGACTCCCTGCCAGGGCCCTTTTCAATATAGCACTCCGATCCAGCATTCCTGCGTGACTAGTGACTTCCTCTGTTCTGGATCCAAAGAACAGTCTCTCAATGATCCTTGTGGCTTTGGAGAAAATTTTCAAATATTTTCCCAAATTTCCAAATGCTGGCTTTTCTCAAAGAACTCTTTTTACTCACCCCCACAGCCCTATTTCTCTTCACCCAGTGTCCCCAAACTCTTTGTTTTACAATTGAGATGTAATTAACATGTTACGTGTTGCTCTTTTGGGGCCTACAACATAATGATCCTTGGCATATATTGAGAAATGATCACCATAATAAGTCCAGTTAACATCCATCACCACATGCAGCTACAATTTTTTCTTGTGATGAGAACTTTTAGATTTATTCTCTTAGCAACTTTTAATTATACAAGACAGCATGAACTCTAGGCAGCGTGCTATACATTATTATAGCCCCCGGACTTGGTTATTTTATAACAGAAATTTTATTCCTTTTGATCCTCTTTTACCCATTTTCCCACTTTCCACCTACTTCCTCTGGCAAACACCCCCAGTTACCAGTGAATTAAAGGAAGGAAAAAATGAGTGAAGGGATCAATTCTATGATCATGGCTGGTAACTAGACTTATAGTGATAAACAACACACTGTAGTATATACAAATATCTAATTACAACATTGTACCCCTGACATATATATAATTTTGTATACCAATTTTACCACACAAAAAGAAAAAAGAGAAGATGATTATACATATATCTAGATTGAAAAAAGTGGCAGCAATAATTGTAAGAATTCCAAAAAAAATTAATGCAAACACAGTAAAGAGAACTGGGGAAAGAGTGAACTAGCTAATGAATAATTTTATAAAGTGTCAAAAGCAGCTGACAGGAAAATAATAATATTAATTCATACCAACTGGCTTCTCAAAAAATAGCTAGAAGTCTCTGTCAGGAAATGTGATCGCTGGGTCAAAGTCCACAGATTCATATGGCATCTGGTGCAAATCCTGCACCTCTCACCATTCTGGACTGCGAAGAGCCCTCAGATGGAGCAGTGGTCTTGCTGAGCAGTAATCGTGCCAGGTCTTGGGTAACTTCCCCATCTTCTATCATCTCCCCACAAAACTGTGGGGTATAAGGCACTAAGGTCTCAGGAGGAAGGGGTAGGAAAAACTTAAGTTTTCTTTGTTAAAATGTTAACATGAATATTTGAGTTTAAATTTTTAAAAGAGGACAAGCAGCCAAAACCGATTTGGCTCAGTGGTAGAGCGTCGGTCTGCGGACTGAAAGGTCCCAGGTTCGATTCCAGTCAGGGGCATGTACGTTGGTTGCGGGCACATCCCCGGTAGAGGGTGTGCAAGAGGCAGCTGGTTGATATTTCTCTCTCATCAACATTTCTAGCTCTCTATCTCTCTCCCTTCCTCTCTGTAAAAAATCAATAAAATATATATTTTTAAAAAGAGGACAAGGATTTTTTTTAGAGCAAACTGATTCTCCCCCCCCCCCCACCCCTCTCTCTCTTTAATAATTTGCTTACTTACAAAAGTAAGGCCCATTTATTTTCTAGAACTTGGTACAGACAAACTTGTGCGAAGAAAAGAAATGAAATCCACCCATAATTCCATCCGTCTTATTGTAACAGTTGATCATTTTTGCAATATAACAGAGATGTGCACCTTTGCATCCTTAGCACCAGCACACCTAGAAGGAAGAATGAGAGAAGTTCCTTCTGTTCCTTGCCTGTGTGAGAAACAGCTTGACTGCCCAGTGGTGAAGCAGAATGTCTATCGTTGCAATTTTCCCACTTAAGACTCACATTCTACGGCATCTTTTTCTCAGTTCAAAGTATCTTAATACAAAGCATGTCTATCCTTAAATCCCTCACTTTCAGATGACATCTCTCTGAGGTATGGCCCAGAGTCCTCCCTGCAGCTGAATGGTGCATCCATCACATACTCTCTATTTAAATCGAAAGAGTCCCTCACATATGCCAAAATTGAAAGATACTTGTTCAGCCATTTTATCACAATATAGTAGAAGCTTACAATGAGAAATAGATCATGGTGGTTAAGTTCGGTTCAGTGCAAGAAATATTAATTATGTGTTATGTGCCAGCAACTATCCTAGAGATAAGTGCATAGAAGTAAGGACATTCCCTCTGCTCCTGAAAACCTCAGTCTGAAGAAATTCCTTTTGTACAATATATTAAGTGCATAGCAGACAAAAGAGGGGTACTGTATTAACTTCCCTCTGTTAATTTTCCCCTATTTATACCACTTACTCCTCAGTTTCATCGATTTTGAGATTCTTGGGTTTGGGAATTATTTTTAATTCATTTAGCACTTAAGTATGACTGGCATTGTGTTAAATGAGATGAACATTGCCTCCACATGTAAAGGTGAAGTAATAACTAAGACTCAGAGATTAAGTTCACCTAATGATAGAACTAGTAAAATGACACAGTTAACATTCAAATAATAATAATACATCTCCAAAATTCATTTTCCAAAAAAAAAAAACTAATGCTCTCAGATAAAAGCAGAGGATTGTGATTAGAATGGCAATCACTACAGTGTGAAGAAGTGGTAAGCTTGAATTGGGAATGCTATGCCCCAGTCCTTGAACAATGTTACTTTTTTTTTAGGATTATGTTTATTTGGGCCCAATGAAGTGCTCACTATTAACTCAGTCTCATGCATTCCACTTCTTAATAGTACCCACATTACAAAGGTGGTTCACTTTTGAGATATCAAAATAAATAATTACAGAAGGAAAGTAGTTTCCTTTGATAATATAATCTCCTTTATCCATTTCTAATAATTACCATTGCCTTTGAGAAAGGTTTTCATCCAAAGCATAAACCCTGGCATCCAAGACCCTGTCATAATCCTTCTCACTTCTACTGGGAAGCTTGAATTTACAAAGCCATTTTGAGCCCTTTTCCTCCTTATATAAAGTTATTTATCAGAAACTCACATATACACTACCAAACAGGACAAAGTTCCAATACATGAACATTTAAACTACTGATGTCAATATAAAGGAACTATTTTATTATGATAATGTTATAAAATGATTTTTATTTTCACTCCATCCATCTATATTTAACTAATTTAAAAGAAATAATGAGGTTTTATTTGAAAATTCAATTTTGTTGTATTCTGCCTCCAGACTCAAGAATTTTTAAGTTGCACTCTCTTAGGATCAAATTCAAAAATATATAATTTTTACTTAAATAGGATAATAATGTTTCAACTGCCATAAATTTGAGCTGATCTACAGTTTTCTTTTATTATAATTTTAATAAAATTCATATATGTGCACTGAAAAACATTATAAAATACAGATAAGCAAAATAAAAATTAAAATGCCATGTTCCTATCACCAGATGATTACTACTGTTCACCTTTTAGTGTATATCCATGATTTGTGTGTGAATATTTTTCTCAAATTTTATCTTTGAATGCTCAGATAAAAAATATGTTGTCTTTTTTACTATTAAATCTATTAACCATGTTCTGTACATGTGTTCATGAAAAAGTAAATTCTACTATAAAGAGAAGCCCAAGAGAGGGAGTAGGTGAGCATAAAGAAGGAGCTGTGAAGTCCTAAGGAGGCACAAAATCATTTAAGGGTACACTGCTCTCTTTTAGAAATAACTTCATGACCATCCACTAACTGCTTAGCAACACAACTGGAGATTGTCAGTACAGACAAGATAAAGAAAAAAGCCAAAAAAATGTTTTACAAAATCTGGGTACAGGACGAAGCACGGAAAAGAAATGGGAGAAGCAAGTGTAAAACGGGGGGGGGGGGGGGGGGAGGGGGAATCATTTTATAGTTCGTTTTTTAATGGCAATTAAGTGGGTGTTTTCCTTTTTGCCTGACCATCTTCTAGGCACCTGGCATGTAATATTGCATTTTATACTCACATGAACCCATAAGATCAGTACTGTCATGCCTCCTTTTGCAAATGAGGAAAATGAGGCACGGAAGAGCTGAGTAACTTGCCCAAGTGCACACAGCTGGTTAATGAAGGACTCAGGAACCAAGTTCTGGCAATAAAGCTCCAGAGCTTGATCTTTAAGGAACTGCTCTGCTCTGTCCTTTATCGTCAGTTTCTGGGAAGGCCAACGTGGAAAATGGGAAGGAGAAAGTGCCTGCAGGAAAATGTCTCCACCAAAGCCAATAAAGAGAGTTTTCCAAATTAAGCAGGCAACTTTGATGTGCAAAATCTATCCCTGTTTGTTAGGGACTTCCCTGAGGAATCTCGCAAATACGTCACCTTCATAAGCCTACAACTCTGAACCATACCCTGACTCATCCATAGTACCAATCTCCCACGAAAAGCTGGTCCAAGAAGAACCTTTTTCATTCAAACATTATTAGTAATTAAAATGTGTCACCATCAGATCTATGCTAAGATAGATTTAAAAAAAAAAAAAAAAAAAAGGAAGAAAAGGATGGGTGGAGGGGGAGGCGGCCGAGGGGAGGAGTCACACTTGAAACTCAAATACCAAATAAATGTAGCCACAGAGTCAATGAAAATTATCATCAAAACTCCATGGCATCACCCAGCTGGTTTAGTTCAGTGGTTGAGCATCAAGCTACTAGTATGACCAGGAGGTCATGGTTTGATTCCTGGTCAGAGCACATGCCCAGGTTGTAGGCTTAATCCCCAGTGGGAAGCATGCAGGAGGCAGCTGATCAATGATTCTCTCTCATCATTGATGTTTCTATCTCTCTCACTCTCCCTTCCTCTCTGAAATCAATAAAAAAATCTTTTTAAAAAAGTGTATGACATCAAAAAATATATATTAGATAAGTAATAAAGACTTCCATAAAATAAGAAATCAATGAAAGATACAAGAATTTAGAAAAGTTGGCAAAATACCAGAAGGAGATGGCAATGACCTGGCAGACCTTACAAAAGAAGTAAAAAAGAAAATGAACCACCACAGAAATGAAGACTCATTTTGAGATAGTAAGACACTGCTGGAAACACAGTATGGGATACAAAAGACAGGATAAAGAAAAGTGAAAAAATGCAACAACAAAAATAGTAGAGAGAAAATGACTAATGCCCTGTTTCCCCGAAAATAAGACAGTGTCTTATATTAATTTTTTCTCCCAAAGTTGCGCTAGGTCTTATTTTCAGGGTATGTCTTATCTTTCCATGAGCTAGGTCCTATTTTCGGAGGATGTCTTATTTTCGGGGAAACACGGGTAGCAAAGCCAAAGGGAGATCCACTATAGGTGTTTGGTGTTTCTAAATAAGAAAGACAAAGTACATTTTTAAAAAGTTATAAGTCCAGAAATTCATACTAAGCAAAATAAGTCAGACAGAAAAAGTTAAGAACTATATGATTTCACTCATATATAGGATATGAAACTGAAATCAACAAAAGAATAAACAATAAAAGCAATCAAAAATTCATAGATACAAACAACAATATGATAGTTACCCAGGGGAAGAGGTATGGGGAGTAACAAAGGGTAAATGAGGTCAAATAACATATATGGTGAGGGAAAATTATTTTACTTTGACGGGCACACAATGCAATATACAGAACTTGCATCATAGATATGTACACTTGATACTATATAATCTTATTAACCTATGTCACCCCAAGGAATTTAAGTTTTAAAAAGTTATGTCAAAAACACACAGAATAAATCAAAGATTTAAATTTAAAGACTTAAAGATACACCCTGTCTAGGAAAAACTTAACACGTATAGCTTAACACCCAAACATATCCACACAAAATGAAAGGACTTTACATAAAGAATCCTTTAGACTAGGGGTGTTGAACTCAATCAGAGAAGGGGCCAAAATCTAAAATCCAGTCTAAATCACGGGCCGAATGGTTTACTGAACAGTCATAAACTGTCACTGTGATGGAAACGCAGTGGAGTGCAGTGATGACAGCGCGGTGCGGGCCACATTGCAAGGCCTGGCGGGACGGATTTGGCCCGCGGGCCTTGTGTTTGACACATGTGCTTTAGACACTGAAGCACGAAAGAGCAAGCCATCTGTAAGGAGGGAAGTCAGGGTCAACTTAGATTTTAAGCAACTTTGGACACAAATATATAATTGGAAAAGCAAAAGTACCCCAAAGATTTAACAATCTAGAATCAAACAAACCTTAAATATAGTATAAAGATAACAGAACATATTATGTGTACTTTCAAAAACTCAAAGAACGTATTTCTCCCTGAATCTTTCTGGAAGATGCTACTAGAGAATGAATCAACTGAGAGATGTATAGAGATCTCTAATAAAAAGAACAGACTGTGAGCATTGATTCTAGCCGTACAACTAAAACTGAAATAAATCAAGAAATTTAAAAGTCAAGGTTAGTGTAATTATGCTGAGGGCCAAAAGTCATCCAATTTCCCTCTTCCTCTGTCATAGAATTCCTGATTTTTAGCTGCTCTCGGCTTCATTTTTCTGACTCCTATACAGTTCACTGTGGCCTTGTGATTTACTAAGTGCTTAGCCAATAGAATGTACCGTATTTTCTGGCGTATAAGATGACCCCCTAATTTTACAGTTAAAACATAGGTTTATGCCTATATTCGCTGTATAAGACTACCCCCCACTTCAAAGAAAAGACTTACTTTGCCGTCAAGATATGCAGGTAATTTTTGTGCAATTTTGGTCTTTTGCCCCCAATTTTCGGTTGACCCTTTTTTGTTTCAAAGGTTGTCTTATACGCCGGAAAATACAGGTATACAAAACTGGAATGAGCAGCTTCCAAGAAGTGTCCTTAAAGGGAAAGGAGAGACCTTCCTTTGTTTTCTTTCTTCCTGCTGGCTGGCATCTCATGTTTTGTACAGAGTTCAAAAGGCCACCTTAGAGTATAAGATGACCTTAGAAATAGAAGTGAAGCCATGAGGTAGAAAGAACATAAATCCCTCATGTTGTAGAATATTATACAAGCTCTAGACCTACCTCCATGGAAGAAAGATATAAGCCTCAATTTTGTGTAATACATCATTATTTTATGTGTATTTATTCTTCTCAGCTAAACTTAGTCCTAACCAATGCAGTTCCCTTTGTCCTGGTATTTAAATCTTACACAAAAATAAAGTCCAGGAGTCTTAAATATTTAAATCCTAAAAAAAATAAAAGCGTTAAAAGAAAAGAGAATTATTTTTATAATTTTGATATAAAAAGGTCTTTCTAAATATAACACAAAACCTAGACCTAGACAATGTAAAATGAAAGGTTTATAAATTCAATAAAAACTAAACAGCAAAAACAAAACAAAACACTATTGTAGCCTGGTTACAAGACAAAGAAGCTGGGTAAATATTTGCAACCCACTTTGCATTAGACTAGGGCTAAAATTCATTCTATCTGTTGGTCAATAACACCAAGCAATAATACAATAGAAAAGTTGGCAATTATGAACAGACAGTTTAAACAAAAGGAAATGTGACTAACTCTTAAACATGAAAAGATGTTTGGTCTTACTTATAATAAGAAAAATACAAATTAAAATTACTAAGAGGTATCATTTTCTATTAGATGGCAAAAATCAAAAACTTTGATAATATATTTTTTGGACAAGGCTTTGGGGGGGAAAAAAGGTAGTTACATATTACTGAGAGCAATTGGACAGTATCTATAATAATAAAAGCGTAATATGCTAATTAGACCAGACAGCTGAACAACCTTCCAGATGTCATTCCAGACATCCTTCCAGATGAAGCCACGGTGGCGGGAGCCAAGGCAGAGATGGTTAGGGGCGGTCACACAGGAAGGCAAGCAGTTAGGGGCAATTAGGCAGCCAGGCAAGTGGTTAGGGGTGATCAGGCAGGTAGGCAGAATAGATAGGGGTGATCAGGCAGGCAGGCAGGTGAGCAGTTAGGAGCCAGCAGTCGGGGGTTGTGAAAGGGATGTCCAACTGCCAGTTTAGACACAATCCCAATCTACATTGATAGTTGGATATCCCCTGAGGGTCCCAGATTGCAAGAGAGTGCAGGCTGGGCTGCAGAACTCGCCCACCCTCACCCCATGCATGAATTTTGTGCACTGGGCATCTAGTATATCTTAAGTGCACATACCCTTGACCCAGAAATTATACATCTAGAAATGCATCCTACAATGCATGTGAATATTTCCCAAATAATGCATGTCCAAGGACTATTCATCACTGTGTAATTTGGAAAGATTAGAGAGGATCTAAATGTCCATCAATAAGAACTGGCTAAATGCAATGCAGTTTAATTATGCACTAGAATCCTATGCATCTGTTAAAAGGAGCTCTCTATACACTGATATAGAATGAAAAAAGATACATTGTTGTGTGAAGGAGTGCAGAAAAATTTATGTTTTATAATTCGTTTTGTGTTTGAAAAAGCAATATATAGAGTATCCCCAAAAATTGATACACAAACTTTGAATAATTATAAACGCAATGTCTATTAGATAAAGCATACTTTGTTTTCAAAATTGAGCTTTCAACTGTTATAGTGTGTATACATTTTAGGGGTATACCCTGTACATATATTTGTTTAAGTAATGAATATCTTTTGAAACATATATAAGAAACCTATAATATAAATTGCCTCCAAGGAAAAGAATCTAGGTAGGCAAGAAATAGGGAAAGCTAACTCTTACAATTCACATCTCTGTGCCTATTTTTAATACTGCAAGTATTTATTACATTACCAATTCAAATTAATTATTTAATTAGATTCATATAAAATGGAAGAAAAAGGCAAGTCACACACAATGAAAATGATTAAAAAATACACTATATAATCTGTATTTGCATGTATCATCCTGGGCTATCTTTTCTAGATAGTTTGAAAAGAATATCTAGACTTTCAAACTCAGGTAGCAGTCCAAATATAAGTCAAAGATTTAAATCAGGTAGCTTTATAGAAGACAAAATCTTAAAGTAATTTATTAATAATTAAAATTTAAAATAAAGAAATGATGTCATTTCATTGTATAAAAGCAGTAGTTACAGAAATCCAAAATAGTCTCCTGTTCTTTCATTTAAAGAAAATCAATACATTCCATGACAGCAGATTCTTTGTCATGTTCCTGGCCATCCCCAGGTCTGACACAGAATAGGGTCACAACAAATATTCACAGAACAAGTTAAAGGTTTAAGTGGAATTGCACTGGCAGAAACCATCAAAAATGTAATGTTCTACTGTATTATTGGAATTCATTGGCACCATCTTTATCTTAGTGAGTATGAATCCAAGTTTTTAGCCTTTTACTTTCATAGTCTTTTTACCTACTGTCACATTTGCGTACTGTTTGCTCTCGTGAACACACTGTAAAGTTTACAATTTCTAGGGCAAATTTTCATGTTATGTCACTTGCTCTTTTCACACACACACACACACACACACACACACACACACACTCAAACTCTTCTCAGTTTTACTGTTGTCAGGCTGCTCACTTCTTCTCATACCAGCTGCTCCTCCCACCTGCTCCCCGAAAACATAATGTAAAGGCTCCATCTGATGCACAGAAGGGACATCAATGAAGATAAGGGTAAATTTCCAGGGATGGTTCTATTCTCGACTGAGGCAGAGAGTTTTGAAAGAGCTCCGAAACTAGGTAGCAGGCAGATATGATTTCTGATCAGACATAAAAAATAGAAATGCTGCCGAAACCGGTTTGGCTCAGTGGTAGAGCGTCGGTCTGCAGACTGAAAGGTCCCGGGTTCGATTCCGTTCAAGGGCATGTACCTTGGTTGCAGGCACATCCCCGGTAGGGGGTGTGCAAGAGGCAACCAGTAGATGTTTCTCTCTCATCGACGTTTCTAGCTCTCTATCCCTCTCCCTTCCTCTCTGAAAAAAATAATAATAATAATAATAGAAATGCTGTAGCCTCAGTCAGAAAGTAGAGGCAGTTGTGATCTCAGGGGGATTTTTCCTTACGGCTGAAGTTCCACGTCATAAGTTTCTCCTTAGAATGAAGGCATTTAGTGATGAAGACTTCAGTCTTTTCTGGGAAAGCCATGAGGTTCAGATAAGACATATTCTCTTGATATTAGTTCCTTCATTTTCAACTTGTGATGAGATTTAATAAGGACATCTTATGCAGTATTTTTTTAACTTATAGATTGACACAACTAATTTGGGCATTCTGAGGTCTTTAGAGAATATGAGGGGAATGTAGATATTTTTTCTAGGGAAACTTTCATTTATTTATTTTTTAATATATTTTATTGATTTTTTACAGAGAGGAAGGGAGAAAAATAGAGAGCTAGAAACATCGATGAGAGAGAAACATTGACCAGCTGCCTCTTGCACACCCCCTACCGGAGATGTGCTCTCAACCAATGTACATGCCCTTGACTGGAATTGAACCCGCGACCTTTCAGTCCGCAGACGGATGCTCTACCACTGAGCCAAACCGGTTTCGACTCTTCTATGGAAACTTTCAAAAGTTGCTCATAGTAATGTAGATTTGTTAACCCTCAAACTAAAGTACGGAATTTAAAAAGTAATTCATGTAATTTTTTTTAATTGTTAAATTAAGATGAGTTACTGATATAAAATTATCTAGGGATCTGCTTCTTATTTTTCTTTTGAAGTAGATAGCTTATTTTTGTTCAATTAAATTATTTTTATTTTTATTGAAATTCATCTGCTGTGGAAATTTAAAGCAGAGAGAAGGAGGAAGACCCAGTCAAGACAGTGACAAGGGCAGGACCCATTGCTAAGAATGAAAGCAGCAGAAGCTAGGAGAAACCAGGTTAAAACCAGAACTAGAGGCAAAAGCTGTGGTGGAGAACAGGCTGTCACAGAGCAAATAGAGTAAGCATCTAACAGAACCACGGCCTATAGCCCAGCCTAATCAAGATAATAATATGAGAAGAATTCTATTAAGAAGCAATCTATAATAATAAAAGCATAATAAAAGTTAATTAGATCGGACATCATTCCAAAGACCTTCCAGACAAAGCCTGGGCTATAAGGGAAGCCCAGCTCCCAGGTACCAGAGGGAAGCCGGTGCCAGCAGCTGGGGGAAGGAAGGCCTATTCTCGCATGATTTTCATGCACGGGGCCTCGAGTGTGAATATAAGCATAAAGGTGTTTTTCAAGCACTGCACTGCCAAGTGGAAAAAAAAAAAAGAAAAAAAAAAAGGAGCTACAATGGTATATGCAACTGACTCCTGAGGGTTTTGTTCCTACATTGTCCAACAAATGTTAATTGATGGCATAATCTGTGCAAAACGCTGAGTACTGGAGTAAATAAAGTAAACATGGTCTCTAACCTCATGGAGCTTATACTACATCAAAGGACAGGGTGGGCAGAGCAAAGAAAATAATAAGTAACCTGATTGGAAAATAAGAAATGAAATATTTAAGATGATAAGAGTGCAGTGGAAGAAACAAGCACAATGCTGAGAGGTAGAGCAGAAGAGGGGACCTTAATATTTTAGAAAGGGCAGCAAGGAAAAGCTGCCTGCAGAGACCTTGAGTTGAGGTGTGAGGGATGAGAAGAAGGCAGCCATGGAGAAAATGGAGGAAGAGATTTCTAGTCAAAGAAGCAGAAGTAAGAAGAACTCAACCCTTTGCAGAGAATTGTGAGAAAATCCATGTGGCTACAAACTGGTGCTCCTCCTGCAGCTGCCTTCTCCATCACAGTTTATACCACAGCTCACAAGCACCCTGGAATCAGAGCTGCCTGGAGCCTCTAAATTATTCCTCTTCTTTATTTCTCCTTAAGAAAGACTGGTTAAATCATGACCTCAAGCTGGTGACAAATAGAAGAAATCTTTCTTGAAATGTTGTTTTGTGTTTCAGTGTAATGAAATACTTAAAATACAGAAATAACACCAGGAAGTTATCTAATGAATGCAAATGCATTTGTATGTGTCTCTGCAACCACCCACCCTAATTCAGAATCACTGGCCCTGCTCAGAGGTTACCATGGCAGCCATCTGCACAGCACACAGCTCACTTACCATCCAGGTAGGTGTTTCCCTGGTAAGACTCAGTAGGGAGAGATCTTTTAGGAATCCACACAGCAAGAAAGAATCGGCAGGCAGCCTAGACCTGATGAGAGAACAAAATACACAAGATTCAATTAATCACACAGTCAAGTCCACTCCTCCCTGTATTCATGGATGGTAATGCTAATACTTGGAAAATATATTATTGTATATATGAAAAATGTTGAACCTTGGTCCACAAAACAGGAATATAAGAAAGGGCACATTTCTTTATTTCCTTTTTGTGAACCTAAATAAAAATTTCTGTCCCACCAGGTGGTGAGAAATTCAGTTTTATTCATTATGGAATTTCTTTCCCTCCTACACACTGCTACCTCCAAGCAAGGCCATGCAAAAGTCTCCTAGGCTCATTTAGAGAGATCAGAAATGATTTTTTTAAGGCTCTGAAACCACACCATCTACATTTGTATCATGGTTCTGCCATAAGACTAAAACTCTATGCCACATAACGGTGGCATTGGGTGACTTAATCTCTTTCATGATTAATGGAGATAATGATAGTAACTACTTCAAAGATGGTTAGATGAGTTCATATACGCAATGTTCTTAGAATAATATGTGGCTCTCATGTGTGCAGTAAGTGTTTATCACCATTATCATCACCATTTCTATATGATATAAAAGTGTTTGGAACTTTCCTTCAGTAACTGATCCACTGTGGTTATCAGAGATGCCAAATCTCCCAGCCCTAAGGGTTTCCTCATATCCCAAGGCCCTGCTGTTTCTGGCTGGAAGCACCTAAGCTTCTGAAATGTTGTCCCCACCCCAGAACAACACTGTGGAATGAGCCACAAGACCTCACCAAGGTGCCAATCATTCTCCAGGAATCTCGCTGCAAGCCTCTCCCCATCATCCCTCTTGGGACCCTCGAAAGCCTCTCCTCCCTCTGAGAACCCAACCAAACGTGAGGTCAGCCTTTATAACAACAAACAGCAGCCAAACTAAGCTTCAGAAATGTCAAGCAGGAATAAAAGACTAGCTGCTTGGGAATGGATAGGAAAATGGAACAATACAGAGAGAACAAATGGGAATCTTTCTTTTTCTGCCACACTGGTTGTCACGCTTAATTAGGTGAAATGAGTCCAGCCTCACTATGTGTTCTCTCTTTTTCCTGACAGAGGTCACTTGGCCTCCATTAAGTCTCAGTTTCCTCATATATGGAAACAGGATAATAACAGAACCTATCTCACAGGATGGTGTGCAGGTTTGATAAAACGTGTATAAATGCTTGCAGCAAAGCACCTAGCACAGAGTGAGCACACCACAAATCCTAGTTCCCTCCCTTCATTTTTCCTTTTCTATAGAGGCCACAACCTTTTATCTCTCTAACTTTAAAGTCTCATACAAATCATTCCTTTGAGTTTAGGCAGAAGAGTGGTCTAGAAAAGGCAATAATTAAATGCAATTTGGTTACTAAGAAAGGAGTGGGTTTGGGCTTTTAACCCTTTCCTGGGCCACATGAGTCTGGATTTTGTTTTACTAAACAAGTGGCTTGTCTACTTTTTATTGTAAATATATTTTATTGATTTTTTACAGAGAGGAAGGGAGAGGGACAGAGAGTTAGAAACATCGATGACAGAGAGTCATAGATCAGCTGCCTCCTGCACACCCCCCACTGGGGATGTGCCCGCAACCAAGGTACATGCCCCTGACTGGAATCGAACCAGGGACCCTTCAGTCCGCAGGCCGGCGCTCTATCCACTGAGCCAAACCGGTTTTGGCTACTTTTTATTTTATTAGGAAATGGCAAGAATTGCCTAGGGACAATAGAGCATCAGGCACAAACATTTATAAACTTCAAAGTAAGAGAAGGGGAACGGAAGGGCCCAATGGCCTCTAACCAAGAGATAAGTATCAGATCACAAGGGAAAGAAAATGAAGAAGCAGTTTTCTGAATTCAGAATTCTGCCCAGAATCAGCCCTGGCAACCTGCACCAGAAAAATAAAATGACACAGATCATTGTGATGACAAGTAGGTATTTTAATCAACTCAAATATGTCAATAAGAACTTGCAAGCAATACTTGTTGTCTTATGAGAATTAACCACATTCTCTTTCAATAACAGGATTTCTCTAAGAGTAGAGAGTTCAGCTCAGTTCAACCAGCACCCATCATGCCTATTACATGCTCTCAATCTGGAAGTTCTTGCAGTGACAGGGAATCACTTCTCTCTACTAACAGTAAACTCTGAAAGGTCCACTCCAAAAGACCAGACAAGGGTTCAGAAGGATTGTGCTATTCACATAAACTTTAATGATGTTTACACAGAATCCATTTTTTTCTGTTCCAGTTGACTTGAGACTGTCATATTTATGAGAGAGAAGATGGCTGATGAGGGTTTGATTCTCAAAAGCTTATAGTGCTCTTTAAAAAAAAAAAAAAAAAAAAAAAAATTCAACACTTTTGTGATCATCAAAGCCCAGAATACTGAAGAACTATGGAAGCTATGGAAACTTAGCATGCATAGAGAACTAAAGACAGCCACGAACTGCATGGAAGACCTCAAGAACAGGTAACTGGTAACCTGTGGGATAGCATATGCCAAAGAAAAGCCGGGGTCTTGATGATCATCAGGGTCTCAGTAGCAGAGCAGAAAGAAGGGTAACTGTGAATGGTACTGTGTTTTTTTAAATTTTGTTTTCCACTTGTTTGTTGTCAGTACAGAGGAAAGCTATCAATTTTGTGTGTGCTGATCTTATATTCTGTGAGCTTTCTGAACTCACTTATTAATGCCAAGGCTTGTTCATTGGTTGGTAGGTTTTAAATTCCTTGGGATTTTCTACATAGATAGACAATCATGTCATCTGCAATTAAAGACAGTTTTATTTCTCCTTTTCCAATATACATGTATTTCTTTTTCTTGCCCAATTTCACTGACTAGGACTTCAGGCACTTTACACACACACATACAACATACACACATACAACACACACACACATGCCTCAGTGACCGAAACAACCAGTTGCTATGACTTTCACTGATCACCAGGGGCAGATGCTCAAACAGGAGCTACCACTTGGCAGTCAGTGCACTCCCACAGCCAACCTCCCCTGGCCGGCCAACCTCCTGAGGTCCCTCCCTGCAGCCAGCAGGTCTCAATCATCATCTGATCTGGGCTGGCACTCAGGCTGGGAAGGGGAACTGGGAGTGGGTGGCGGCGGATGCAGCCCCTTTTCCAGGGGGAATGAGGGCTGGCTCCCTTTTTGGGGCCAGCAGCCAACCTCCCATGCCCTGTTCATCCCCTAGTCTAGGAAGCCCTGCTTGGCCCACCACCCACCCACTGCAGTGGCGAGGGAAGGAGGAGAGGGGAGGTGGTGAACCATGAGGTGGCGGGATACTGAAGATAGTGGTCAGTGTCCAGCATCCATTCCTTCTGCACCCAGCCCAGTGACCATTGCCTTCTCTCTGGCCCGGCCCTGATCAGCCTGGACCCAATTGGCCCTGATTACCAAACAGGCCTAGAGACCCATCCGTGGATGAATTTTGTGCACTGGGCCTCTAGTGTTTACAAGAATAGTGAGAGCAGACATCTTTAACTTGCTTCTGATCTTAGAAGGAAAGCATTTTGTCTTTCTACCAGTAAGTCTGATGTAAGCTGCAGGGTTTTGTTGATGCTTTTTGAATTTGAGGACATTCTTCCTGTATTTCCAGTGTACTGAGAGTTTTATTATGAATCAGTGTTGAATTATGTCAAATGTTTTTTTCAGAAAATTGGTAATGTGATTTTTCTTCTTCAGTTGGCAAGGTGTATTACCTTGATTGAGTTTTAGATATTGAGCCAAACATGTGTATCTGGAAAAAATCCCACTTGGATGTGAAGTATTATTCCTTTTATACATTGCTCTATTTGATTTGCTAAAATTTTGTCAAAGATTTTTATACCTAAATTCATGAGAACTATTGATCTGTAGTTCTCTTTCGGAGGCATTTGTCTAGTTTTTTGTTATCATAAGATGAGACATGTTTCCTTCTCTTCTATTTTCTAGAAGACATTGTATAAAATTTGTGCTAATTTTTTTTGAATGATTGATAAAATTCAAAAATGGGCCTGGATATTTATTTTTATAGAGAGTTTTTAAATAATAAATTGTATTCCTTTGATTGTTGTTGGTCTATTCAAGCTATTTATTTCATCTTTGCTGAGTTTTGGCAGATTGTGATTTTTGAGCACTTGGTTTATTTTTTCCTGAGTTGTCGAATTTATAAGTATAAAGTTGTTCATAGTTAACACTTATTATCCTGTTAATAGTTGCAGGATCTATAATTATATTCCTTGCCATTAAATATATTGGTGACTTTTTTCAACTCTATTTTCATCTTTGTCGGTCCTACTAGAAGTTTATCAATTGTATTGATTTTTTTTTCAAAGAACCATCTTTTTGATTTATTAATTTCTCTAGTATTTTCCTATTATGAATTCTACTTATTTCTGCTACCTTGATA
The DNA here is from genome assembly GCF_014108245.1 of Pipistrellus kuhlii. NCBI lineage: Eukaryota > Metazoa > Chordata > Mammalia > Chiroptera > Vespertilionidae > Pipistrellus > Pipistrellus kuhlii. Next base: position 49,695,942 of record NW_023425584.1, read on the forward strand.
TCTGCTATCCATCCTTCTGCTTCCTTTGGGTTTATTTTTATCTTATCTTTCTCATTTCTTGAGATAGAAACTTAGATGATTGAGATTTTTCTTCTTTCCTAATGTAAGCATTGAGTCCTCTCAGCACCACTTTAGCTGCATCTCATAAATTTTGGTACTGTGCTTTCACTTTAATTCAGTTTTATGTATTTTTAAATTTCCTTTGAGATTTTCTCTTTGACCCATGTATTATTTAAAATTGCTTGTTCCATTTCTAACTATGTAGAGATTTCCTATTGTCTTTCTGTTAGTGATTTCTAGCTATATTATTACATTATTGTCAGAAAGCATATTCTATGTGATTTCAAATCTTTAAATTGCTTAATGTTGTTTTTTTATGATCCAGAATATGGCTTATATTGGTGAATTTCCATAGGGCTTAAAAAGAATATAGTCTATTTTTGTTGGACGGTGTATTCTATAAATATCAATCGCATCCTATTGTTTGTATGGTTCAGTTCTAAAATAGTTATAGTTTTATCAGTTTTTGAGAGTATAATGTTGATGTCCCTAAGTATAAGCATTTTGTGTTTTAACAATCCCTCCAAATGATTATGATATGCACTAAAGTTTGAGTACCTCTGGCCCAGAATAGAGTAACTCAATAAAGTTAGCTGAGTTGAGTGAAACGTCACTATTTTATAAACTGTAAAGCATAATGTTTTAATGAACTTGATACTGTTTTTCGGTGACTAGAAAAAGTCATTTCACATTCAAAGGAAGAAATATAAGGGAAGCTTTCACCCTAATTTTTTTCCCGTATATAATTAAAATAAGCAATCAGTTGTGCCACTACCTAACCCCATGGGGACAGGCTTACCGCAAGTAGAACTACACATATGAGAGTACCCAGAAAACTTGGGAATTTTAGCTAAAGCCAAATTTTGTTTTTAAAGCAAATTTTTAAACTTAAGTGAGAATCTACTTAATCACTTAATTCATCTTTTCTGATACCGGTCTGTATATTTGCATGTGCACTCAATTAGTGGGTGTTTATTGATCTCCTCTTACGGTCCAAGAACTGTATAAGGCCCTAAAAATAGGGCAGAGAACAAGACATGGAGTTCAATACCCTACACAGATAATTATTTTGTTTATAACTGTAAATAAGTACTAGCAAAAAGGACAGAATACTAAAATAGCATTAACCACAGCAGACCTAGCCTGGCCCAAAAAGATAAGGGAAATTTTCATGACCGGTAATCTGAAATTTAAAGGAAGAATTAGACTTGACCTAATGAAGAGGAAGGAAATGAGGTTAAAAGCCAAAGAAGTTGCATTTAGCAAAGCTAAAAATAATATCCTGGCCTTATACTGGGAAGTAAAGATACATTAGCAAGAAAACCCAGGGTGATGGTAGGGTCCAAAGGAAGCACCACCTACCTAAAATGGTCTGTGTGGAGATCACAGCTTCCAGCCAACTCAAGTGCATCTCACCACCTCAGTGGAACTGAGATTTTTTTTTATTAATATTATATTGATTTTTTTACAGATAGGAAAAGAGAGGGATAGAAAGCTAGAAACATCGATGAGAGAGAAACATCGACCAGCTGCCTCCTGCACACACCCTACTGGGGATGTGCCCGCAACCAAGGTACATGCCCTTGACCGGAATCGAACCTGGGACCCTTCAGTCCGCAACTGACGCTCCATCCACTAAGCGAAAACCGGTTTTGGCAGGAACTGAGATTTTAATAGGTTTCTTTCACCAAACCTACTATGCTCTGGGAACCATACCAAGAGCCCGCTGCACATTCGTTCCTGAAATGTCTTGGTTCTGCATCCATGCATTGGTTCTACCAGAAGGAAGGCCATGTGGGGCACACATAAAGGGGGAGTGGGGAAACAATCAAATTCTGCATTTGGAGACCTTCCTCCATTAATCCCTGGGCATTGGAGAGGATAAGCAAGATAGGAAAGAAAATTAACTTTTGTAAAGTGCTTACTATATGCCAGACACTAGCCTCAGAGTTATCTGTGTTTATTTCTTCTGGCCTTCACTATAACCCTAGAAAATGGGCAGAACTTTTCTCATTTTAAAGAGTTTTTTAAAAACTGGTTTTTAAAGAGAGGCAAAGGGAGAAGAAGATAGAAAGAAAGAAGCATTGATGTGAAAGCAGAACATCAACCAGCTGCCTCCTGCAGGCCCCCCTTTGGGGATAAAGCCTGCAAACTAGGCATGTACCTTGACCTGAAATTGAACCAGTAGGGCACCCAACCAATTGAGCCATACTAGCTAGAGTAATTTTTCTCATTTTAAAACATGAAAAGCAAGACTCAGAAAAGTGCAGTAACTTATCATGGTAAAAGCTGGTAAATAGCAACGTCAAGAGCTGAATTCAGGGCCTTGTGTGAAAACAAGCTGACTTTATACTGGGAGCTGCTGCCCAAGGAGCTGTGTTCCATCCCAAGGACACTAGTCTGATTTTTCTTCTCATTGTTTTTCTTCCTTGCTCTCCTTGTCGACCCTCATCCCAGGACCTGCCCTGTATGGCTCTCCCTCTTACATCCACCAAACTCCTTCTGGAATACTCAGAAACCAAAGCAAGAATTTTTCCCCCCAATATGAAAAACCTGAAAGCTAATAAGCGTAATGTCAAGAATTCATAATGCCAGCCATATCACCTTAAGAAAGTCCAAATCCATTATTTTATCCTCCCTCCTTTATCACAGTTATGTAATCAAAATCTTAGGACTCAGTGTCTTAAAGAAAACATTTTTAGCTCTGCTACTGATATATTACTCTGTTTCAAAATCTTATTGCTATTGTATTGGTCTGATTTTATTTGGATTCTAATATGACTTTGGGGGAATGTAACATCTGTAAAATATATTTATGTAGCTGCAATAAAAGAATTGAGATGGCTGTGAAGGGAACAAAAAAGAACAAAACACTAAAAGATTCTCGGAGTTAGTGTGGATTTTCTATTTCTGCTATCTAGTATGAAATTCATACAGGAACAATTTCCTAAAGTACACAGATAAAAACTGAAAAGCCAAAATATAATTTCAGTGGGGAATAAGATTGTGTGTAAAAAAAAAAAAAATAGATTGTATGTAGTGGGCTTTTTTTCTCTTCTGGACAAATAAAGAATATAAGGTCCAGAAAACTATGTTTTCCAAGTTCTGGGGTACACTTTAATAATGACTTTAGATTTTAATCAATTGTGAAACACACAAACATAATGCACCCAGACTATGGTGGGAGCTACCAAGTTGAATGAGTATAAAAACATGTGAATACTATTTGCAAGATGAGTGCTATAGTTTGGTGAAAAAATTCCAAATCTCTATGAAGTTCATGTATTTTATTTCCTTCATCTCTAGAACAAAGCACCAATAAGCATTACTTTAAAATGATCCACTTTTGAATGTTGTTTCAAACAAAATGTATTTGTTTATACTTTAGATGAACAAGTGTTATATAAATATCAGCGTTAGGTTGAGATCACTGCCCAGCCTAGCAGAGCACTGGAGAGTTCAAGGGAAAATAGAAAACCAGCCCCACTTACCCTAGGAGCCGCCCAGCAATACTGACATAGCCTGATGTTGCTGAAAAGTAGAGTGAATTATCTGGTTTACCATGTGGCATTTACTTTTGAATCTCTACTTTATACTTGGAACATAGATTTACATCCTTAGAGGTAAAAACTTCGAAGAGAAGTATTAACCTGACCCCCGGCGACCTAAAGTAAAATGGTCATTCGGTGCTAAAGAACAGACTGGGAAATACTCCCGCTCCAGGTTAGGGAAATCACAGGGGAGAGGCTCTTCACTGCTCGTAGGGAAAAAACTCTAAGAGTTGACCTTTATCTGAAAGATATTCAGGTGGACGGACCTAAACTGACCAACTGATTCAGTTACTACCCTAAAAGTGAGCATGTTTATATACGTGTATGTGCATGGATGTCTGTAGTGACACTTAGGTAGGGGAGGAATCTCTTGTCACCCTTAATCAAACATCAGATGTGCTCAAAGCTAGATCGTGATATCCGTAAACTGTGTCTGGACCCACCTCCCCCACCAACACCTCTCAGATGTATTTATCTTATAAGGAATCACCTTGATAACCACACACATATCCAATCAACCTGGGAACAAGTGTGTAAAGTAAGGTGACCAGATTTTTAAAACGCCGCAGGACACAGGACAAATTGTTAAAAATCGGGACTGTCCCTCCAAAAGCGGGACGGCTGGTCACCTTAGCGTAAAGCCAATATGATTCAGCCAATTTTTACTGGCCACTTATATGCTGCTAGAGGCCTGGTGCATGAAAATTCATGCACTGGAGAGGTGTCCTGCAGCCCAGCCTGCCCTCTCTCACAGTCTGGGAGCCCTCAGGGATAGGAAGCAACCCGGCAATCAGGGGAAGGTGATGCCACTGCCAGCAGTGCAAGCCTCAGCCAGCTCTGGTTATCTAAGCCTTGGACGGCCCTGGGCAGCCGCCATCCGAGGCTTGCCTCCACCTCAAGCCGGCCCTGGGTGGCTGGGGGGCTGAGGGGACTGGGCACTGCCATCTTGTGGCTTGGGGCACCATCATCTTTGTGGATGTGGCATTCAATTAACATATTCCCTTTTTATTGGCTGTGGGTGCCACCTTCTGTGAGGGCAGGGCAGTTAATTAGCATATTCCCTCCTTTTTGGCTGTGGGCACCACCATCTTTGAGGGTGGGGCAGTCAATTAGCATATTCCCTCTTTATTAAATAGGATGAGCACACATAGACAGCAGCGCTGGAGATATGAGGATGAATCAAGACCTTGATATATTTCACCAGCTAAGGAATAGTGAAGAAAACAAGGAGGACCCTGCAGGTGGAGTAAACCACATGAGTCATGGCAGCAAGGGTGTCATATGAAAATAGCAAAGCTCATAATAGTCAGGTTGGTCTAAATGTATCCATGAGCAATTAGGAGGAATTGAAAGGTTTTTACGGTTTCTGTTTGGGCAGAAGAAATGAGAGCACCAGATCCATGTTTTAAATATATGACTCAGGCAGCACTGTGGAAAGGGGGTTGGTATGGGGAAGTCACTGGAAAGCAGAGGGAGAAGTCAGGAAGCTATTTTCACAGCGAAGAGATAATATAAGAGGAAAGCAGAAGTGAAAATTGGGTGAGTGTTAAGAGATATAATTTACAAAAACAATTCTGAAAGAGATAGAAAACTTAAAGGAAAACTAAAATAGAAGAAATACAAAATGTCAAAGAATTACTCACTACCACCTTCTCATCAACACAGACAGACACACACACACACACACACACACACACACACACACACACACAGAAGCCAAATAATTCCAGTGCTACTTAAACTATTTCAGAGTATAAACAAAGGCATATGTAAATAAAGCACTGCAGTAATACCTACACCTGACAGAGCACAGCCCTGGACAGTGTGCTCAGCAGTTCGAGTGTTGGCCTGCACACCTAAAGGTTGCAGTTCTGATTCCCGGTCAAGGGCATGTAACTGGGCTGCACATCAATGTCTCTTCTCTCTTTACCCCCTCACTCAACCCTTCCACTCTCTTTTTACAATCAATGGAGAAAATATCCTCTCGTGAGGCTTAAAAACAAAATTATTTTAAGAAAACAAAAATTACAGAGCACACAAAAAATACCAACCTACAGATGAATAGTTCAAGATTGCCCACTGCAAATTGCCTAACTGAAGTATCAGCAAACAGGATCCAGAATTATATGAAACGAACAAGGGAAATTTGTTTTAGAAATTAAATACATATATTTAGTCACAGTTATATATTTAATGTTAGGAAATTATCAAGGATTATCTCCAAATACTCTGCAAATGCATTTTTTTTTTAATTGACATCCATCTGTTTATGACTTTTACCTATTTTTCTATTGGGTTACAAGTCTTTTTTATTAATTTGTGGAGTTCATATGGGAAGAATATTAATTTGTCGGAGTGCTTTAATGCAAATTCCTCTGTGGCAAATATTTTTCTCCCAGTCTGTGGCTTGTCTTTTAATTCTCCTTATGGTTTCTTTTGAAGAACAGAGGTTTTTAATTTTAGTCTAATCAAATACATTAATATTTTCCATTTTGTTTCTTATTATTTAATCTAAGCATCATTCTCCAAAAATTCTGAAGAAGTTTTATGTTTCAACATCTGCTCTTAATAAAATTAAGATTTTTAAAAAATATGTTTTTATTTATTTTAGAGGGAGAGGAAGAGAGAGGGGGGGGGATGAGGGGGAGGAGGAGGGGAGACACATCAATGTAAGAGAAAGTTGATTGTACACACCCTGACTGGGGATTGAAGCTGCGATCTGCATGTGACCTGACAGGGAATGGAACTAGTGTTTGTTTTCAGTGCGTGAGATGATACTCAACCAATGGAGCCACGCCGGCTCAGGTTAAAATTAAGCTTTTAATAAAATGGAACACATATATACACCTTCCTAATATAATAAAACACACACATTCAATTACAAAGTGAGAGCCAGGCTTAATGAGGAAATACAAGAAATATCTCCTTAAAGGCAGAAACTTACAAGGATGTTCTTCAAACCACCACTCTTCAACATTTTTCTGCACATAATAGGCAAAGCAATTAAAGGAGAGAAAGATACATGAAGTATGCGAACTGGAAAGGGAGAGGTTAAATTACTTAATATGGCAGGATGGCACACCTGGAAAATCTAGAAGAGTTCACTGAAAAACTACGACAAACAAGAAAACTGGTCAAAGTAACGAAAGACACTATTAATATTCAGAAATCAATAACTCATTCATGAAACCAATAACCAATTAGAAAAATCTAGCCATTTTATACAATAGAAATGCGCTTTTTTAAAACATACAAGATGGACATTATCAAATGTTTAAAATGTTCTGAAGGCCTAAAAGAAGATTTGCACGGGAAAGTCATATACTCTCTGATAACAAGATTAAATTTTATAAAGGTGATATACCTGTAAATATAACATAATTCTATTTTTTTTTTTTAATCAAACCAGCCCAGCCAGTGTTGCTCTGTGGTTGAGCATCAACCCAAGAACCAAGAGGCCCCTGGCTCAATTCCCAGTCAGGGCACATGTAAGGTTGCAGCCTCGATGCCCAGATGCCCAGTAAGAGCTATGTGGGAGGCAACCAATCAATGTTTCTCTCTCATCAATGTTTCTATCTAACTTTCTCCCTTCTTCTCTCTCTAAAAAATAAATAAATAAATAAAAACATATTTTTAAAATATCAAACCAACTTCTTTTAAATAGACACGCTTATTCTAAAACTCAGATGAAAAATAAACACAAAGGTAGGATAAGTCTGAAAAACAAGAAGAAAAACAGAAGGCTAGCACTAAAGACATTAAAATGCACCTATATGATAATGTAATAAAAATTAAAAGTGAGATATTGAAGCATAACCAAGAAGACATAGCAACTCAACAGAAAGGAAAAAAGTTCCAGAAAGAGGTCCAAACACCTGTAAGAACGTTTATATAATAAAGGCATTACTTCAAATTGGCTGGGAAAAAGTTGGCACTGAGAAGCGGCCTGCATGAGGTGATGGCACCGCAGTGGTGGTGTAGAAGTGCATGCCAACTTCCAGCGCCGCTGGATCAGGCTTTGTCATCTGTCACTGGCCGGACACATTACACTCTCCTACTGGAGAGCTGTGTGCCTGACTATCCCTGTTGAACCCGTCATCAGCCTCCACTGCCATGTGCTGAGGTGAGTCTCAGCATCCATAGTAATGCATGCCAACAACCAGTTGGCTCACAGTTAGGCCTGGCCTTGCTGCCTGCCCAGGCCCCCACCACCACATGTGTGTCTACAACCAGCCCTTGCCATGACAGCTGGCCCCAGCAACCAACTACGTGCACACCATTGGTTCCAGCCACCACTGTTGTGCTGGTTCCTAAGTGCTGGACCTAAAGACAACACTGAGAAGCCCCCATAGTCCTTGCAGACACTGCAAACCAGCCCACAGTGCTCACGGAGGACCACAGAGTAGCCGATGCTGTGAATCTCAGAGCTTGAGCCAAAGAGACATCATGCCCCCTTCCACCACATATGCCTGCGCTTGACATCCTGCAACACCAGACACAGGCTCACACCGGGATCCAGCACACACCACCTGCAGGTGAAAGTCTCCCTTACCAAGGTCCGTCCATAAAGTCTGCAAGTGGCGAGTGCTTCTTCAAAATCACAGACACCTAGACAAAGTTAGGGGGATCATAAAGAAGCAGGGTAGCCCTGGCCGGGTGGCTCAGTTGGTTGGAGTGTCGTCCCATACACCAAAAGATTGCGGGTTTGATCTCCAGTCAGGGCGCATACTTAGGTTACAAGTTTGATCCCTGGTCAAGATGCAAAAGGTCGGAACTCAAGAAACTAGAAAAATAATTAAGCGAGCCCCCAAATAATAAAATACATAGGAATAAGCTTCACCAAGGAGATAAAAGATCTGCATAATGAAAACGAGAAAACGTGAAAGAAATTGAAGAAGACACAAACAAGAAGACACAAACAAGAAAGACAGGAATATTTTTGTACGGACTGGAAGAATTAATGTTAACATGTGTATGGAACCAACAAAAAGAAAAGAGCCCAAATATACAGAGCAGTCCTGAGAAAGCAAATAAAGCTGGAGGCCTCATGCTTTCTGGTTTCAAACTATCCTACAGAACTATAGTAATCAAAATAATATGATGCCAGGATAAAAAATAGATACATAGGCCAACGAAAAAGAATTGATGGCGCATAAATATCTAACAAGGGAGCCAAGAATACTCAAGGGAGAAAAGACAGTCCTTTCAATAAAAGATGCTGTGAATATTGGATATTTACATACAAAAGAATAAAAATAGACCCCTATCTTACAGCACTCACAAAAATTAACTGTAAATGGATTAAAGACTTAAATGTAAGAACTAAAACCATAAACTCTTAGAAGAAAACTTGGGGGGAGGGGAGGAATCTCCATGGCATTAGTCTTGGCAATGATTTTTTTATATATATGCCACCTAAAGTACAAGCTACAAAAGTGAAAATAAACAAGTGGGGCTAAATCAAACTAACAAATTCCTACACAGCAAAAGAAATAATGAGAAAATGAAAAGTTTTCTCATTTTACGCTGAAACCAGTTTGGCTCAGTGGTAGAGCGTTGGTCTGCGGACTGAAAGGTCCCAGGTTCGATTCCGGTCAAGGGCATGTGCATTGGTTGCGGGCACATACCCAGTAGGGGGTGTGCAGGAGGCGGCTGGTCGATGTTTCTCTCTCGTCAATGTTTCTAGCTCTCTATCTCTCTCCCTTCCTCTCTGTAAAAAATCAATAAAATATATTTAAAAAAAAAAGTTTTCTCATTTTTAAATAATCCAATTTTAAAATGGACAAAAAACCCTGGCCTGTATGGGTGGATGGTTAGAGTGTGGCCCTATGAACTAAAGCGTCCTGGGTTTGATTCCAGTCAGGATTACATACCTGGGTTGCAGGTTCAATCCATGGCCCAGGTTGGGGTGTGTGCAGGAGGCAACCAATTGACAAAGCTCTTTCACGTTGTTGTTTCTCTCTCTCTCTCTCTCTCTCTCTCTCTCTCTCTCTCTCTCTCTCTCTCTCTCTCTCTCTCTCTCTCTCTCTCTCTCTTTCCCCCCACTCCCCTTGGGTGAGGATTAACAAAAAAAAATTTAAATGCACAAAAACCTTGAATAGTCAGCTTTCCAAAGGTGACATACAGATGACTAATAGGTGCATATTACTATTCATCAGGGAAATGCAAATTAAAATTTAAATGTAAAAGAACTGAAATCAAAATGTATAAAATTATTTTTGTATAATCTTAAAATTTTAAAAATGTATAAAACTTATTTTTGAAATATCAGAGAAGGAAAGCCTTTTTAAGTATAACTCATAACCCAAAAGCAATTTTTTAAAATTATGAAAATTTCTAGTGCATAAAAATAAAACAACTTCTGTTTAAAAAAAAAAAAAGCCATGGTAAATATGTCTAAACTAAAAAGTTTGCAACAACTATCATAGACAAAGGGCTAATTTTCTTATTTAAAACATCAACATACAAAAAAAAAAAATGGGCAAAGAAAAGAAAAAAAGAGTTCAGAAAAATTAATTAGTTTTTAAATATATTGCTAAATGCAAAAGCTTACAAATTATACACTAAAACAATGTTAAATTAAAATTACAATAGAGGGCTTCAAAAATGCATGAAGCAAAAACTAACAGGAGAAATAAACCTGCAATTTATAATGAAAGATGTACTTGAGCAACACCATCAACCCTTGACTTAATTGATATTTATAAACCGCTATACCCAAAACCAGCAGAAGAGATACACTTTTCAAGTACACATGCAATATTCACCAAAATATAGCACATGATAAGATATAAAACAAGCTTCAATAAATTTCATTGGAAGTCATTTACGTTCTCTGACCAAAACTGCATTAAATTAAATTTAAAATCAGACAGATATGTAGGGAAAATCCCTGTATACATAGAAATTAAAAAACACATATGTAACATACCAAAGGGTCAAAAGAAGAAATAACAAAGGGAATTAGAAAACATCTTTAACTTTTAAAAAATGAAAATAATTTATCAAAATTTGTGGTAAGTAGTTAAAGTAGTGCTTAGAGGAAAAATTAAAGGCTTAAATGCTTTATCATAAAAGAAGGAAAATTTTTAAAGCCTCCAATTAATTATCTGAGTCTCTCTTAAGATGCTAGAAAAAGAGCACATTAAGAACCAAAGTATTTAGAAAGAAAGAAATAATAAAAATAAAATTAGTAGTCTGATAAATAAAGAATATAGAAAAACAATAGAAATAATAGATCATAGTAGTCATAGATATAGAATACAGAAAAACAATAGAGTCAATAATTCCCAAATTTGGTTCATTGGGAGAGAAAAAAATCAATAAAAAAAAATAAACTGCTAGCTAAAATATTCAGGGGGAAAAAGAGAAAACACATTATCAATATCAGAAATTAAATATTCCACAGACATTAAACAAAAATACAAGAGGAATATTGCTGACAACACCAATAAATTCAATAACCTAGATGAGATGAAGGAATTCTTTGAAAGATATAGACTACCAACTCTCAATGGTGGATCAAAGCTCAATGGCCTAGATGCTTCACTGATTAATTCAGTGAAACAGTGAAGGCAGAAATGAAACCAATCCCATACAAACTCTTCCAGAATATAGAAGAATGCCAAGTCAGCTCCAGATGTCCCTCACTACAAGAAAGCCTTCCCAATGTTTCTCATACCCTTAGCAAAGCACGATCAACACAGAAGGACCCAAAACAAATGTAACATACTTTAACAACTGCTTTCTATTACATGTTGAAAATGAAATGTATTTTAATAAACCTGCCTTTTTAATATTCAAAGTATGTCTTCATTTTTTGGTGAGGACACCCTATAGATTTAGTAAAAAGAAAGAGTAAAAAATATGTGCAAATGTGCTCTGCCCACTTTATCACCCAGTTTGAAATCGTCCAAACAGCTTCTGTGGTGGGTACTTGGGTAAATGATTTTTAAGATACCTCATCAGAGATTCTGATGGAAGGTGACCTACCATCCGCCTGTGGAGCCTCCCAGTCCCAGGAATATGGCATGAGGGCCACTCTTTCCGACCCTGAATTCCATTGCTGGGTAGACCCAAAACTTACTTCAACTCTCAAGGAAATTCTGCTTCTTTCATTTGGCTTCCTCCTTTACTTCCACAAATTCCAATCAAAAGGTAATTTAATTGTAAAGAATAAAATATGGGCATGAGGGTATCATTCTTACAAATTCCAGCCCCTGCTGTTTTTACAAGTGCTACTGAACAGTGAACTTTTTCAGAAGTCCTAAGCCTAAGGACAGAAAAGAAGGAAAAAAACCCTGTGAGGGCAATTTTTACAACACAAAAGTTAGAATATTCAAAGCACTGTTTTCCGGTGAACCTAAGCATTTTGACAAAAGGCACTAGGAAAACAATCTTTACAAGATAACTGCCTTCAGTTGCTTCCAGTCCTGAAGGTATTGGCTGTATTTACCTCTTCTGTACACCAGATGGCAGAAATGAGCGCTATTTGTTTGCTTCTTCCCTGGTAAGATTCTGAATCGAGTTAGATTTTTCTCAGTTCACAGTCATAAATCAGAACTGTCCTTAGAGTGACCTGTGGATGTAAATTGCCAGAATTTATCATCTGCTGTTACATATGTGGGATCCTTCCTGATGTCCTGCCTCAGAGAGTCGTTTATTAAGTGTGTTCAAAAGGAACTTTTCCCTTTGAGGCCCCACAATGTGGTCACTGCAGCGGAGAGCCCATTTCCATAGTTAATGACATACCACTCTCTAAGCAAGGGACGACAAAGATGAAGAACACTTGAGAGGTATGAGAAGGAGCAAAAGGAAGGGGCTGGATAATACATTCCATGTCTTAACATCTGTTACAGTCTCTGCCATGAATATGTAAACTGAAAAATACAGCATCTTAGACGTCCCAGTGACTTTCCCGTGACTTTCTCGGTCATCAGCTTCAAATGCTGTCAATCTTCCTCTGTTCTTGGACCAAAGGCATAAGCTTGCATCTTTCCATTTGTTATACTTTTGGAGCGGGAGTGGGGTAAACTGTATTCACCCTGCACTGAGATATGCAAAGAAAAAAACGTAGCTTCTTTATTTTTCTGTTATTTTTGCCAACCTTCCAGTAGGTAAAGGAAAACTTTAAACTTGCTTGGAAATGACACCCAGTCATACTTCTTATTGAACAGTCTGCTTTCAGTTTGCAGTAGTTCTTCTCAGGTAAAATTCAGTCTTTTCAGAATTTTTTTCCCTTTCCCCTCTCCCCCCCCCCCCCACCCCCCGCCCCTTTCTCCTCTCCAAGGAGGCATCTTGGAACGGGGTTAAAAAAAAAATACTTTGCTCATCCTGGAGACCTGGGAATGTGACAAGAGAAAAATTCTGAGATGTCCCAAATTAAGTGAGAGAGTGAGAGAAAGAGACAAGAGTCATTAGCCAGGCCAGAGCTGCAGGCCAGCTAAGGAAGCACTGTTCACATACCTGAATGGATCTTGGCGCTCTGCATCAGCTTCCAGGCGGCTAGCTAGCAAGGTAGCTGACCACCAGCCCTCCACATCCTGCTTATGCATGAACTTTCAGGACTACTGCCCTGAGCCAATCAAAAAGTAGGATTTTTTTTTTTCTTTATGAACTGTGCACCTATCCCTAGAATGGCTCCCGCTTCCACTTGTCCTGCCCCCGGCCCCTTATTCATAGCCAAGGTAAATATTTTCAAAATCACATCTTTCTTCCCCAAAACATGAAGTATAAAAGAGCCATCAGCTCCAGGGAAAGGGACATGTCTTTCCCATCTAGTCCTGTTGTTGCTGGTATAAACTCCACGCCCGGGAACCTGGTCCTTTCTCCGGCTAGCACATGTCTGAATCAACCCTATCTTTCAGAAAAGCTTTCAGCCGTGGACGTTGTTCTGTTTCACAGGTGTTCCCCAGGCCCAGGCCCGTGCTGGCCTTGGAGAATGATGTATTTTCTGCACCTGGTCACACCCACCCTGCGGGCATCCACACCTGCCATCCGTTCTCTCCCTCCATCCCCTCAGGGCTCTGCAGCCCTCCCTGCAGACTTAGCAACACCAGCCCCAGCTCTTTTCTCAACTCCGTATCTCTCCTGAGGTGGGTCTTTGGTTCCCAGGGCAAGTGGCCCACGCTGCAGACTTTGGTTTAAGGTCCCCTACATTCCCGTGGAGGGCGGGCGAGGAAAACCAGCCTTCCTCGTCCTCCACAGGACAAGCCAGAACCTCTGGGTGCTTTCTCCCAGGTCAGAGATAAGGGAGTCTCCGAGGAGTCAGAGTCAGGCCCTCCCTCGGCCTAACCAACTTATGCCCTGAATCTTAACCAGGTGAGGCCGTATGAATCTCTCTGGCGTGGGTTTACCAACCTTATGGCTCTCGGTTCTTCCGGTTAATGAAGTTTTGGTGTTGCTGTTTCCAACCTTCTCAAGGATGCCACCTAACCTTTGAGAATAATTACCCTTTTTGTTTACAAAGGACCTAGTATCTTAGAAAATCAATAAGACAATCCAAATAGATAAGATTAAAATGAAAGACCAATATAGTAGCAGGGCCAAGTATAGTCTCCAGCCATTTAGATATCTCAAAGGGTATATTATGTTAAAGTATTAGAACCATAGGGAGATTGGGGGGAGTGGGGTAAGGGGAGGAACTACTGTTTTCAAAGTGTGGACTTGATAAAAGCCCTCAGGGTTTCATTGTTATGACATCTTTAGTCTTCACTTAAGGAACCCGAATGCCTTGCAGGGCTTCTTGGAGCCACAATTATAAAACAGAATTGAGAATAACAGCAGCGGCTGTAGGACTGTCCCAGAAGTGTGGCCAGATCCCCTTGGAAGGCAGAACACATACAGTGCTGTTTCCCTACGACTCTTCACAGCGAGCAGTCTAGCTGGGTCTGCTGCGTGCGTCCTGTGTCTTCAGACAGGAGTTTGCAAGGCCTGCTCCTTGGGGCCCGGAGGCTCTCCTGCTGTGCTCAGAGGACCCGGCAGGGCGAGGTTCATGTCAGCCTTTCAGTTATGCTGAAGAAAGAGCTTCTCTGTTTTAAAAACAGTTATAAAGCCACTACCCAAAGCCGGTTGTCCCCACCCCCTCAAACTAGTGTGAACTAAGAACACGTTTTGATGATTGGGGTGTAAAAAAAAACTATGACAGATTGCATGCAAATTATCTTACTAACATTTATTTTGAAAATAATAAGAGGTACACACAAAGTCATTCTCGATCCAGGACACACATCTGAATGACTGGAGACTTAAAAATAAAATAAAATAATAAAATAAAAGAGCCAGCCCTAGCCAGTTTGGCTCAGTGGATAGAGCACCAGCCTGCAGATTGAAAGGTCCCAGGTTTCATTCCAGTCAAGAGCACATGCCCAGATTGTGGCCTCAATCCCCAGTGTGAGGCATGCAGGAGGCAGCCAGTCAATGATTCTCTCTCATCATGGATGCTTCTCTCTCTCTCCCTTTCCCTTCCCCTCTGAAAGCAATACAAATAATTTTTTTTTTAAAGCCAGATACACAACTGAAAAGGTTCTGATTTAACTGGCCTAAAATGGAATTTAGAAATTAGTATTTTTTAGGTTTCCCAGTAATGCTAATGTGCAGTTATGTGAAGAAAGAGATTATACACATACACCCAGAGAGCAGAGAGCAGAGGTGCCTCTGACAGGATCCTGAAGCTTCCAGCCAGCCGGAGGCCTCCCAGCACCTGCTGCATCGAAGGCACCTGAGGAGCAGCTGTTACTCCTAATTGTTAATGGACGACGCACTCCTCACACCCCTGTCAGTCTTAACAACATTACCGTTTGCTTTGTCACAGTATTTTCAAAACGTATCATCTTACGTGTCTGGAATTTCAAAACTAAACAGTCCAGGCTCTGCTCTTCTTGACTCGGATTCAGCTCAGGAATCTGTATGCTCAAAGGCACGCCGGGAGCCCTGGCCAGTTGGTTGGGTATCATCCTGTGCTCCAAAAGGTTGCCAGTTTGATTCCTGGTCAAGGCACATGCCCAGGTTGTGGGTTTGATCCCCGATTGGGGTACGTGCAAGAGGCAGTGATTGAAACACACCTCAATGTTTCTCTCTATCTCTCTTCCTCTCTTTTCCTCTCTCTGTAAAAATCAATCCAAAAAAAATATTAATAACACCCCAGGTAATGGTTATTATTTGACAGGCTGGGAACTCCTGCTCCAGAACTAAATTGCTAAAAGAGACTCTCAGTACCAGTCTTAAAATGTCACCATTTCAAGCCATCACACACATCAATTCTATATAGACCAATTTTGTAATGTCCTATATCCATTATGGCATTCTGTGCTGCCTAGCATGGCATTTCTAGATATTTTAGCTCCCCTCCCCGCCAGGAATGCAGGAATTGGGTCTGAGAAAGAGGGTTCCATCTGGTCTTGAGCCACAGAACCTGGAGGTTAGGAAAATCCAAAAATTTAACAAAACAAGGACAATGAAAGGAAGAAGTCACATTTGGAAGTCAAAGAGGCAGTACAACTGAAAAGCCTACTGAAATGGGCTAACCCCATGCTAATGCACCTGCTGGCAAGAAGCATATGCAACAATAAATAATGATATACCATTTTTGCACACTTGGTGCTGAGCACTTTACATATACTTATCTAATTTAACCCACATAGTATATGAGGTGCATACTATTGTTGTCCCAGTTTACCTAGGAGAAGACATAGATGTGTAAACTAAGTAACTTGCCCAGTGACACCCAGTGGTGAAATAACATAGACCCAGGGAGCAGGTGCCAGCCTGGACCACTGAGCAATACAGTCTCCCACTTACAGAGAGCAGAAGCAAGCAGGTTCAGGAAGGAGCCTCAAGTCCATTGTCATGCTCATCCCCTGCTTCCAGGCAACAATTGGCCTTAATTTTTTATGCTTGGGCTAGGGGCCAGTGCTCCAGGGAGACGGACGCCCCAGGTATCCCTCTCATGCCCCTTTTGATTAATGATGCTCCAAAGCTATTGAACAAAAGTATGCGTTAATCGGGTGCAATTTTCTTAAAAGGACTGTATTCCCAAGCATGCGAGGATTGTTGGGCTCCTCTTTATGGCCTGACAACAAGACCAGGATTCTGGTACCTAGCCAGGGTTCTGTGTTCTGCTTCACATTAGTTTTTCATCACGATTCTGAGAAATGGGGCCATTCTCTCAGATGTGTTTCTTGTAGTAAGAGGTTCCAGGAACATGGTAATGAAAAAAAAAAAAAAGGGGGAGGTGGGGAGGCAGAAAGAAAGAACCCCCACTAAAACCTAATGTCTCTCCTTTTCTGAGGAATGTGAAAGGAAATCCTTTAGGAAATGGACTATAACATAAGGTAAAAAAGGAAAATAAATGGATTGGGAGTTAAACACAGCAAGCTCGCCGAGAGCTGTATGCCCCAGATTGATGACTTCCCTCTCAAGGCGATGATGCTTGATCCTTAAAGGAAGGATGGTATTGCCTATCCACAGGCCAAATTGGGCTCCCTTGGATTGGTTTTTAAGGCCCTCCTTCCAAACAACTTTAATTCTTTTTTTTCTTTTCTCTTCTTTTTTGTTTTTTTAGGGGATTAGATACAACAGAAATCCTATGTGGCCTGTGGAGCTTAAAATAAGTACTATTTGGCCCTTTATAGAAAAAAAAAAATTGCCAACCCCTGACCTAAAACCAAGATGACCTAATCTGCTCAGGTTATCATAAACAACAAAGCCAAGGTGGGCTGCAGAACCATAAACAGTCCTCTCATTAGCTAATTGGCTCTCCATCAGCCTCTCAGTACTTGACATTCAACTTTCTGCTTCAGCAACATTTCAAATGACCATGGGGTCCCTCACAAAAGAGAGAACCCTCCGAGCAAGGCAAAGATCTACTCCGTGCTGAAACTGCATCCATTATTGCTAAGCACCGGGTAGCACAGAGGTCTTGTAACAGAGAAAGAGAGAGGACTGGGAATCCATGCTCCTCCGAAAAGTCACACACAAGCCTAAACAAAGAACAGGTGGGTTAGGAGGGGAAGGGTCAGCTGAACCCTCCCTTAACCTTTCTGGGCAGAGCTAAGAGGCCACTTTAAAACCCCTGATGGAGAGAAAAGACATGGCCTTGGATCTTGAGGGGCTTCATGGAATCCCAGCTCAGCCAAAGTCACTACTTTCATAAGTTTAGGCAAATCCCATTCCCTCTTTACATCAGTTTTCTCAGTTTTAAAGGATGATCTACATATCTTCTAGAATTGTCTTTTTAATCTAGTATCACTATATGTAAAGTAATTTATATATAACCACAAAGAATATGTGTTTTATATACATATATCAATTATATGTCACTTAATTTATTCAAACTTTGAAATATATTTTATATTTTTAATTTTATACAAATATAAATAAGTTTAGCTATAATATATGTTTCAAAAATTGAACAAAATGCCATTAACATGCTAAAAAGTATGATAGAAATGCTTACATTACCATGATAAAGGTAGGATAGAAATACTTATAATAACAATGGAGGCCTAGTGCACAAATTCCTGTATCAGTGGGGTCCTTTGGCCTGGCCTGTGGGATCAGGATGAAACCGCCTCTCTGACATCCCCCAAGGGGTCCCAGATTGTGAGAGGATGCAGGCCAGGTTGAGGGACCCCACTGGTACACAATCAGGCTGGTGAGGGACACGGGAGGTTGGCCATCCAGAGAGGGACTGTGGGAAGGCTCCAGGGTGTGTCTGGCCTGTCTTACTCAGCTCCAATTGGCCAGACCCCAGCAACAAGCTAACCTACCAGTTGGAGCATCTGCCTCCTGTTGGCCAGTGCATGTCAAGCAGGTTGAGTGGCCTTAGCATATCGTTAGCATATTACACTTTGATTAATTGAACAGATGACCAGATGACCTGACACTTAGCATATTAGGCTTTTATTATATAGGATGCTAAAAAGTTGAATAGAAATGCTGTATATTGTGAAAGTCTGAACTTCCCCTCATCAGTATGGTTAGGGGAAAAGTAAATGTTTCAGCCAGAATGTGGAGAGCTTGCATTCTCTATGGCTGCCTCCAGCCATCCCTTCAGTGTTTCTGGTTAAGGGACTCACATCAGTCACAGGAAAATTTAGCTTCCATCCAAAAGGAAGGGGAAGAAAACAAAAACAACTCCACTGTAAAACAGAAAGGAAAACAAGCCTGACAGATTTATTACTTTCTGCATTTCCTGTTGCTGCTTCCCAAGGCCGGCTTTCAAAAGCAAGACTTAGTCCCATGAGAATAACCCCTACAGCGGAGCAGCCCTCTTGCAAAAAGATCTGCCTCTCCCTCTTCATTTCTTGAATTATAAAAAATAAAAAAAATCTGGAGCCAAAACAAGCCCCAGGTGTCCCGTGTGTCCAGTACTCACATGTAATGATCTCTTTCCCCTGTTTGTATAAGACTTCAGAAAAGAAAGAGGCGAAAGTTTTCAGAGTCCCAAGGATAGGGAAGGGGAACTCAGGGGCACTCCCAGAGGGAAGAAGAGAGCCATGTGATATTTTCAGAACAAACAGAAATAATGACAAACTAACACTTTCCAAAAAAATGAGAACCATTCTCATTCATGTGTCTGTTTAAAAATGTATGCCTTGTAAGTACATGTAAGTGATACCCCAAAGACAGATTCAGGAGATTGGAGATAGGCAAGCACAGAAGGGCAGACTCAGGCAAAGGATGGAATGATTCCGTGGGGGCAGAATGGTGAACTAATGTATATTGCATGTCAAAGTTTCTGCCAATGGGGTATGTTCTTATAAAGAATTAATGTTTCACTCACATTCAATACAGTTGACTTGCTCCAGCCGAAATGGACCTAGATAGCTATTTATTATTTGAATGGCTTTAACACAGTATTCTCTATCCTGCAGCTGAAGTTATTGAGTCTAACATGTGGTATTCATTAGTTGAAGTCCTGGAGTGTAATTGTCTATATTTTAGGCATAAAGCTTTGCAATAAAATTCTGCATTAAAAAGAAAGATTTATTTGAAATATCCTGAGTTCTGCCACCAACATAGTAGAAGCAACATCAGTTTTCTTTTTCTTTGGCTTAACATACACATTTCATTGGCTTCCTGATAGGCAATTACATTCAGAAAAATTAGAGTTACTATTGCAAACAAATTTTAAATAATATTTAGATTTCCTTTCTGGAAAATGACTTAAGAAAAAGAATCCAATCCCTCTTGTGATTACTACACTCTAAGTATTTAATTCCCTCCCACCATCTTCTTCCTCCTTCTCTTCCCCAATTCCTCACCCCACCCTCTTACTTGAGAATTATAATTGCATAGGGAGAAAACAATGTTAATAACCTGAAAAATAAGTTGTTAAACTTTGCTAATTAGCAAAATAGTATTTAATCTCTTTTCATATAACTTAAGTTTTGCAATTTATTTTCATTCACTTGTTATTTATTTTAACAGTGATGAAATCATAATGCTTGTAGCCTAAAAATAAATCTGGGAACCTTTTTAAGAGTAAGATTTAGGGAACAGTTGTGTTGTTGTTTTGTCCTAAGCACCTTTACTTCCAAAACAGAAAAGTTTTAGATTTTCAATTTATTTATTTTTTAAGATATATTTTATTGATTTTTTATAGAGAGGAAAAGAGAGGGACAAAGAGTTAGAAACATCGATGAGAGATGAGAGAAAATCATTGATCAGCTGCCTCTTGCACACCCCCTACTGGGGATGTGCCCACAACCAAGGTACATGCCCTTGACCAGAATCGAACCCAGGACCTTTCAGTCCACAGGCCGAGGCTCTATCCACTGAGCCAAACCAGTTTCAGCATAGATTTTCAATTTATTTTGATGATGAATAAAATATTTAAGATAAGGTCTTCAAATATTGAATAACTTAATTAAAACTGTACTACCATCAGTAACCTAAGGAGTATGCAACAGAAAGATGTCATAGCAAATGACCTAGAGTTTCAAATTATGACACATATCTATACACTGACTAAAAATAATGCATTGGGGCTGAAACGGCTCAGTGGTAGAGTGTAGGTCTGTGGACTGAAAGGTCCCGGGTTCGATTCTGATCAAGGGCATGTACCTTGGTTGCGGGCACATCCCCAGTGGGGGGTGTGCAAGAGGCAGCTGGTCGATGTTTCTCTCTCATCGATGTTTCTAGCTCTCTATCTCTCTCCCTTCTTCTCTGTAAAAAATCAATAAAATATATTTTTTAAAAATAATAATGCATTGGGGTTTTTTTTTTTTGCTTTATTGTTTAGAGTATTTTTGCTTTATTGTTGAGAGTATTACACATGTCCTCCCCTTTTCCCCCCAGTGCCCCCCTCCACTCATCTCCTGCCCCAACCCAGACCTTCACCACACTATTGTCTGTGTCCATGGGCAGTGCATATATGCATATAAATTCTTTGATTAATCTCTTCCAACTCCCTTTCCCCCTACCCCCTTCCCTCTGAGATTCTTAAGTCTCTTCCACATTTCTGTGCTTCTGGTTCTATTTTAGGCAATAGAATACTATTCAGTTGTAAAAAAAGGAAGGATCTCTCATTTTTTAAGACAGCATGGAGTGACCTGGAGATTATTATGCTAAGCAAAATAAGCCAATCAGAGAAAGACAAACAGCATATGATATCACTTATCTGTGGAATCTAATGAACAAAATAAACTGATTAATGCATTGTCTTTTATGTTTTTTACTTATAGTGAAGCAACACATATATGTACTTTAAAAAGTTAAATAGTTCATGTAAAAGAATGAAGTTGGACCCTTATCTTAAACCATATACAAAATTTAACTCCAAATACATCTAAGACCTAACGACCTAAAATTATAAAATGCTTAGAAGAAAACAAGTGACCATCTTCATGGCATTGGGTTTGGCAATGATATCTTTTCTGTCACCAAAAACATAGACAGCAAAAAGAAAAGTAGATAAGAAGAAAAAAAAAACTACTTCAAAATTAGGAGCTTCTGTGCATCGAAGGACATAATCAACAAAGTGAAAAAGCAACTTCTGGTTATGGT
The DNA here is from genome assembly GCF_014108245.1 of Pipistrellus kuhlii. NCBI lineage: Eukaryota > Metazoa > Chordata > Mammalia > Chiroptera > Vespertilionidae > Pipistrellus > Pipistrellus kuhlii. Next base: position 49,717,562 of record NW_023425584.1, read on the forward strand.
GGAAAATATTTGCAAGTGATATGTTTGATAAGGGGTTAATATCCTATATAATAAAACCCTAACATGTAAATTGACCCAAAGGTGAAAAGACCAACTGAGGCCTGCAAACCAAATTCAGCTCACTGTTTCTTTTGGTAAATAAAGTTTTATTGGAACACAGCCATGTTTATTTGTTTACACATTGTCTATGGCCACTTTCAAGTTACATCTTCAGAGCCGAGTAGTTGTTAGAGAGGTTGTGTGGCCTACCAAGCCCATGATATTTACTAGCTGATATTTAAAGGAAAAAGTTTGCCAGTGTTTGCTCTATGCTTCCATATGAGAAGAGGGTTTTGACCCTGCTTCCATGGCAACAGACTCTTTTTTCCTGTCTGGAGTAAAATTGAAAACTATTCCCCCATTTGTACAGCACAAAGACATCTACTGTGTAACAGTATCACAAACCATTACCTAACCCCATTAGTGTCTAGGGATATTATTGTTCATTCACATCATGCACAAAAACATACAGATTACAATAATTTTTTTTGAAATGTTTACACACAATTCTGAAGAGGCAGGTCAGGCCCATTTACATATGCAAAGGGTAGATGACAAAATATGTAATGGTCCCATCACTTCTCAGAAATTTTACCTAAAATATACATTATATTAAGCTTTAAAGTCACAGTGTAGGAAATCTTAGTGCTATAAAGAGTATTTCCTGAATGGAATTATGCAAAATCTACCATTTAATCTCTATTATGCAGCATATTTATATGCATCTAGAAAAATATGACAGAAGTGCTGAGCAACAAAAATGGTAGACATTTGTGATTTCAAAAAGCATTTAGGAAAGTATAGTATAGAAAACACACATGGCTTATGTGCATAGCTTACTTAGATAATTAGCACCCAGATCTCAAAACAGAGTATCACCCCACATTTTCAGCTTTTGCTGAGGCTGACCATTATTCTGATTTCCACCTACAAAAATAAGTTTTGCCTGTTCTTACACTCTGTACTAGTATAGATAGAATCATACACAATGCTCATACACAATGGATTCCTTCATTAGGCATTTTTGTGTGAAACTGAATTGTGCTATTATTCATTCATTCTCTGCTTTACAGAATTCTGTGGTGGAAACATACCACTTAGGTTCATTGACTCTACTGCGTATATACCTGCAGATAGCTCTGGTTGCTGTATAAAAGGAAAGAAGATTACAATAATTTTTAAAGTGAGCTACAAAGAAAAAATATTTTATTATCAGATAAAATGGGCATTTGAGTTGCCTGATTAACTATGAATGTGTATAAAGAAAAATCTATTTTAGTTTTATTAGGTGAAACACTTCATTGACTTGCAGAACTTATGATCAAATATTTTCAGAGTTGCTAGTATTCAAATTATTCTCTCCATAGTAGCCATTCTTGATAACTTCAATGAAAAATCTATTAAAGAAGCTGCTTTCCTATAACAAGTATCTATAATATTCTTTTATAATAATTGAATCGTTTTATAATAATTACTTTTTAAACCTATGCACAATGACATTAAAGCAAGAAGACAAAAAACCTAAATCCTCTTTCTCCTCCAAAATTCCCTGTATCTCAATCACTGAAGCTATAGAAATTTTGTTCTCTCCAGTCAGCATATTTTATAGGTTGCCCAAAATTTGCATTTTAAATGGGAAATTATTGAACTCCATCATTCTGACATTTTAAAAATATCTAGTTAATTCTGCAGCATAAAGAATGGTTTGAGCTCAAATCCAGATTCTCAGAATGCAAATGATCTGAGTGTATTTCCCTGCCTGGCAGAAGGTGGCACTAGAGTTATGCGTGCAAAATCACTGTTAGATGTCTACAGTGCTTAATTAGCCAGGCCTCAAACAGCTTGCTACAGTGGGAACTGTGACATATTCAAGTCAGTTTGTAGACTTCAAATATATTTACCAGAATCAAGGCCATGTCAATCAAACTTCGCAGAATCCCCCTCCAAAAACAAGTTGCAAAATACTCATTTTACAAATAGTTATTAATCCTTAATTATGGACAAAGCAGCCTATACAAATGTATGTGTGTGTACACATATGTGTGTATATGTGTATATAACATTAAACAATATAGATGTTGAAATTTACCTTCTAATGGAAGAGACGGACATCAAATAAGCCCCTAGACAATTAGCTACTTAAATGACAATCACTGCAAGTATTGCAAAGTTGACGTATAGGATGTTATGAAAAGATATGAAAAAAGAACATGACCTGGGTATTGGGCAGAGTAAGCGGTTTTCCTTGAGTCCTTCCTAATAATGCTTATTCTTCATTCCTTAAATGTCATTCTTTTAGGCCCTATTTTTGTTTCTGATCTTAAATACGACTCAATAATTAATGACATTATCACAGTTCTGTCCCATATTCCATTAGGTCATCCAGCACTACATAATTTCCCTTGGTTTTGCAATGGTAGTTTCTTGTGAGCATTCAACAGAGCAGTTCTCACCTGGGGCAGGACCACCCTCGTGGACAATGATTTGGAGGGTGTTCTTGGCATTAATGAGTGACAGCCAGGATACTCACTCATTACCCTGGGCACCCTGCCAGGTATGGGATCATCCTGTGCAAGAATAACTTACTCTTCATCCCTCATAACTTTCCAGTGCCCTGCTTGTCACTCACGAATGTGAACAGCCTGCTTATAATTAGCTCATGTTTTACATGTAAACACAAAGTCTTTTGCATGGTTTTTAATGTAAACTGAATTTTCCGGGAATACAACATGAGTATAAATAGAAGGGATACTGTACCTTGTTTCATTTGAATCTTTACCAGAAATTTTTAGCCAATTTTGGAAAAATTTTTCAACTAATGGCAGTGCCACAGCTGGTGTTTGAATTACAGATATGTCACACCAGCACCATTCTGCTTTTATTGTTGACACATTCATGAAGATCCTATAGATGGTGTAAGCACCTGACCACTTCATGTCTTCCAGTGTAATCAAGTCAAACCATTCACATATTGAAATATATATTATTTCATTAAAAGTTACTTTCCTTTAAATTCTCCTTTATATCAAAGCCAGGGGATTTTTTTTTATTATGTGTGTAGGGAGTTTGTATCATCTGTGAATTTCATTTCAGGGTAGTAAAGAAGATATTACATGATATTTGTTTTTAAAAGAGATCGTTGGTTCTGATGAGGGGAGAGCCAACACAGCAACAACTAATAGTTATGGAATCAGGAGTCGGCCAGACCAGGGTTAAATCCCCCCGACCCCCCATCCCTCCCAGTCTTCAGTACTGTCTGTGTGTCCTTGGGCAAGTTCTTAAACATTTATCATTTCAGTGTCTTTATCTACGTAATGGGACACCAATAGAATGTATCTCACAGAGTACTGTTGTTTCTATGAGGATTAACTGAGATAATGTTCAGAAAATGTATAGTGCAGTACCAAGCACATCATAAAAATGTATTAATGTTATTTTATTATTTTAACAGTCTAAGTAGCAACGGGTAATACTTTAGAGATTATTTTCCTAGTCAGTTGAAGTATACTTGTGTCTATCCTCTGAATGTTAAACTCACTGTATTGTGATTAAGAGTCCATATGGTATGTGCACATTTTTTTTAAAAAAGTTTTTAATTATTGTTGTTTTAGGTTTTAATCCTTCAGGATTAAAGCCATCTGGCTTCTACTCTGAAACCAGCTACACCCTGCTCCATCATGTTCATTTACATTCCTGTTGCGTTAGCCTAATACATAAATGCATTTGGTGACCCAAAAATGGTAAATAGAAGTCAAGATCTTATATTTGATGAGAAATATCCTTGGCCTCATTTCCTCTATAAACCCCAGACCTTATAAGCCCCAGACGTTTATCAGAACCAAGTAGAGCATTGTCCAAATGAAAATTATTGTCAAATAAAACAGGTTGTAAAAAAAGATTGATATTATTTCTGAATAAACTATTATGCTTTTTTATAATGCTGAATAATTCAGTTACTCAACAAATATTTGTTTGGCTCTTACTTTAAATAAGGAGGTGTGCTGGGAGCTGGAGTGAATACTAAACGATAGACTTGTAAGTTAGTATTCACTGATTTATTCTTTAAACAAATATGCATTGGCAAGGTAGGCTCTGGGCCAGGTGTCTCCAAATTTAGTCACAAAGATGAATAAGATATGGTCTTTGGTTCAAAAGTCTGAATCTTTGAGAAATAATTCGGAAGAATTTGAAATGTTAGCAATCACAGTTTGTCTCCGGGAAAGTTTGTAAGGTAGGAAGTAAACTAATTATGGAGTAGCTATCATGACCAAAATACTCTCTAGAGTATAATACTATCACATACACTAACATTCATTTTCTTTTAATCTCTATACACAATCTGTGAGAAAAGCATTATATGCCTTTTGTTGTTTATGAGGAAGTCAATTTAGGGAGACCATGTAACTTTTCCAAATTAGTAACAAAACCAAGAGCTAGTGTTTGCAGGGACAGGCACTGTACATGAAATTGCATTTCATTTTGACAAAAACCCTAACAGGTAGGGACTGTTTTGTTCATATTCTACATTGTGAAACAAAGAGTTAGGGAAGTGTAAGTAAATGCTGCAATCTCACACAACTAGCTGGGGAAACCAGTGTATGGCCCAGGCCATCTGCTTGTCAGGCTGGAACGCCTGACCACTGCATGACCGTTATCTATAGTCCTAGGAGAGCCAGAAAGAGGACGGCCTGACTTCCGACTCCCTGCTCTTTCTGCCAGACTCTACTTCCTCTAGCTCTGGAGTACGTCTGGAGACCATGGAGGAGCTGAACCCTTAATGAAATGAGATAGAAAAGCAACTGCATATGGAATTGAATGGAACGGCTTGAGACAGACCAATGTTGCTACCCCTTCATTCAGAAAAGTCAAATAAAATACAAAATTCATAGATTTTTAAAGCATCCAAGAGCTTGCGAAGTAAGAGAAATACAAGGACTAAAATGCTGCAGAGGGGAGAGCCTCTCAGAGGTGAGCTGAAGGCCTGAGCTCTTTTGTCCTGAGGGCATTTGCTAATTCTGGATGGGTTCGTAAATTGGTAGCATGATTTCTGGCTATTAAAACATTGTGTGACTGAGACTTGGAGTTTATCCCAGGCAGAGGCTCTTCTGTGGGAAGAGAAAACAGCAAGCTGTTCATTGCTCCAGGACTGGAGTGACAAAAATTGGAGACTTCAGGAGCCTCAAACATCCACGAAGTCACTAATTCTGAAGTTGCATGAGGTAAGAACTTAAGTACCTAAATCTAACATCTCTCACAAGCAGAGCTGACTTCCCATTTGTCTCTCTCGGTGCCAAAGAAACAAAAATGTGCCAAGCTCTGAATTAAAGCCCTGCAGGGTCCAGTCTTAGGAATAGGAACAATCTTACTGAGTCTCACTACCTTAATCAGCTTGGGCCGCCATAACAAAAGACCATAGACTGGGTGGCTTAAACAACAGACATTTATTGCAGTGCAAGGGGCTGGAAGGTCCACGATCAAAGTTGCTGGCTGAACTGGTTTCTGGTGAGAGCTTTCTCACTGGCCTACAGATGGCTATCTTCTCGCAAGTCCTTACATGATGGAGAGAAAGATCTTTCTCTTTTTGTATAAAGCTACAGTTCTAAGAGCGTAGGGTCTCATTTTTATAATCTTTTTTTAAAATGTATTTTATTGATTTTTTACAGAGAGGATGGGAGAGGGATAGAGAGCCAGAAACATCCATTAGAGAGAAACACCCAATCAGCTGCCTCCTACACCCTCTACTGGGGATAAGCCCACAACCAAGGTACATGTCCTTGATGGAAATCCAACCTGGGACCCTTCAGTCTGCAGGCCAATGCTCTATCCACTGAGCCAAACCAGCCAGGGTTCACCCTTATAATCTTACTTAACCTTAAGCACTTCCTGCAAACCCTGTCTCCAAATTTAGTCACATTAGGGTAGGGGTGTCGAACTCAATCAGAGAAGGGGCCAAAATCTAAAATCCAGCCTAAATCGCGGGCCGAATGGTTTACTGAACAGTCATAAACTGTCATTGTGATGGAAACGCAGTGGAGTGCAGTGATGACAGTGCGGTGCGGGCCACATTGCAAGGCCTGGCGGGACGGATTTGGCCCGCGGGCCTTGTGTTTGACACATGTGCATTAGGGGTTAAGGCTTCAACATGTAAATTAGGGGGTGACATAATTCAGTCCATAGCACTTATCAAAGTGTGGTCTGGCCTTGACACACCTAAATGTGTGGAAGTAGAATAAATATGATTTCCTAACAATGTTGTAAAAAGTTGTATAAATTTAGACTCTGAGTGTGAATTATCTACAAAAAAAAAAAAGTAGTTGAATGTATTTTTCTCTTTGTTGAAACTACTACCTCAAGATGTTGATCTCTGAAAATGAAACATAAGCAATTAGAAATTAGCAATAAACTTTCATAGCAATCAACCCTATTTTATAACATTCTTTTAAATGCCAACATTATTGTGTAGAGCAGTTAGATTTTCCTGCTGAGCTACTAAGTGTTTGCTCAATTTGAATTTTCTGGATCTCATTTGTGACATCAATTAATGATTTGCTGAAAATACTTAGTCAGACTATGAGTTCATTTTATCAAACAAACTCTCTGGGGTCTTATTTCTTCATTTGTTCTTAGAAAATGTGTCAATGTCTTACTATTGTGAGGAAACCCTTAAATGTTATAGTTAACAGGCACTCTTAAATGATTCTAAAGTTGTGTTGAAGTCAAGGGTGTTTCTTCCTAATTTGGAGTCAGCCAAGTTCAGACTCCAGACGCAGGGAAAATGCAGGACAGGACTATCAGTCTTCTTTGTTCAAAACAGATGACTCTGTAAGTATTCGCTAGTTAAAAATAACAGCATTCTTTCCCCTAAGTTATCAGCTGGACAGTCTAGCCTGCTCATATTTTTTTAACCCAGTCAGGGGAATTAAGGTCAAAAGGCTATGTACTCAGAATTAAATTTTTTTCACAATAGATTATACTGAAAAATTTGTCTACCTTTGATATTTCCCTTCAATGATCTTCCTGCTTCTCAATTATGAAAAATGTAACAAATTTACTTGAAAATGCCACTAAACTGCTTTTCTTTCACCAATTTGCATGCTGTTAGTAGAAAATGTAATTTGTTTTCAGCAAATTGTTGATTTTCTTTATAGAAGTTTCCAGTAATTCCAATAACAATAATCTTGTTTGAACCAATAAAAATAATCTTGATAGCTATTTGCTATGCCATCTACCTGGCATATTCTCATTCTGTGGTTTCATTTCTATATTTTCCACCCCCAAATAGATATATCCTTTTATTTGATTTAGGTAGAAACTTGTCACATTCTTTCCTACTTTTCCTTTTTTTTTTTTTTTTTTTTTTTTTTACTTTCTCATACTCTTTATTACAGCTCAAGGATTCCATGCAAGAGTTAATAAATATATTTTTATGATAACATATTTTAGAATAATGTATCAGTGCAATATTCCAGACTCCTCCCTATTGATCTATGCTCTGACCCATTCCCAGCACCAAGAAAAGAGAGAAACCACTCAGAGTAAATAAAGTTATATGAACTTGTAAAATAAATGTCTATGCTTTCTCTTTTAAAATTCAGGTATAATTTATTGCTATTATAAAAGATTTACAGTGAAAGAGTAGTTGGTAGCATGACTTTTGGCTATTAGAACATTGTGAGTATTGAGGAGATATTTATATTCCAACCAACATTTCAAAGACTTCAGGAAGATTTTGCTTGTGGTAGTTTTTATTTTGGTCATTCATTTGATATGCTGATTGAATCAAACGTTGAGTCATTCAGCATTGCTTTTCAGACCTTCTGGGGGGGAAATTATGTTGTTAGAAAATCCACATCCCCTATAAGATTCCTGTCACTTCTCCTCTTAATGCCCAGATGTGGTACAAAAGGCAGTGCCTGGTGATATATATCAATGTGGTTCCTGATCCCATAGATAAAGATCATGCCATTGGTCCTGCATGTAAATAATCAGCACTGTTGATGCTGATCTTGACAATTTGCACAGTTAGGGTTCTGGCTACCTGAGATCATCTTTCTCCCCATTGAGTGCTTCACAGTAACCCGAGGGGCAATGGAAGGCAGTAAACTTGGTCAAAGACACATGGAGCCACAGGGAGCTTTGAGGGTCACTGAAGGGCAAGTATGCTTTGTGCACCATTTGCACCCCCTCCTCTGTGATCACTGGTGATGAACTGGGGCATACTTCCTCTAATGATTCCCCCAGGAGGGTTTTTTTTCCCCATCAAGTTCATGCCCTTGACTTTCAGATCAAGCAATGAAATTACTTAGTTCAATAGCAACAAGGCTAGGAAAGTTAATGCTTCTCTAAATATCTGTAATATAGCATTCATCGTTTGATTTCTGAGCTAATATTGCTAATATACAATTTTTAATTTAACTTAATGAATTTTTAATTAGGGTATAGAGATGAGATGACCCTCCATCCAAGTGAGAACAGAAGTTAGCCTTTTCAACTTTCAATAGAACATTAAGCTTGCCTTGTGCATGCTGATATCCAAATCATAGGAGTCTTCCTTTGAACAATAATGCCTGATACTTTGCACTCTAGGATTTTTGCCAGAATTTAATTTGAACAGACTGCTCTTTAGTTTCTGCCAAAAGGCAACAGAGAGAAGCAATATTTGTTCAAGATAGTTTATCCATTCATCTCTTTAGGTATTCTAAACTGTCTTCTTCATCAAAATAGATCTATAGAAAGCTATTTACTTGGATCATATATACTTAAGCCCTTAAAGAACTATACAGGTTCTGTGACTACTATTTAACTTCACCATCATAGTGTAAAAGCAGCAAAGGACAATATGTAAATGAACGGACATGGCTGTGATCCAGCAAGACTTTATTTAAAGACACTAGAATTTAAACTTCCTATAATTTCACATATTATCAAATAGTCTTCTTCCCCCATCCCCTTTATAACTATAAAAGCCATTCTTAGCACTTGGCCGTATCAAAACAGGTGATGGGCAAGATGTGGCCCGTGGGTCACAGTTGAAAACCTCTATCTATTTTGTCTCTCTCCCTCTGCATGGCAGCCAGGGATGACTCTCACATCTGAAAAAGTGTAGTCTCCTTTTCAAAGACCTCTGATTTCTTCCTTGCACTTACTCACTAGACTGAAATACAAGGCTCTTCCACCAGGTGGCCCCAAACTTATTTTCTAAGCTCATTTCTTACCATTCTCCCCTCACAGGATGTTCCCCGTGCTCCAAAGACTGTAAACCTCAGGCTACTCCCTGAATCTCTTGTGCTCTCTCACCTCTGTGCCTTTATATTAGCTCAAAGTTGACCTAAGCCAATTGGGTCATGTTCAATTCTTAGATGCTTTATGGTAGAGAACAACAGCCCCCGAAAACATTTATAATGAAAGCAAGTCTCAGGTCAAATTCTTCTACAATAGTCATTTATTAGTAAGCAGTCATAAAACAGGGAGGTTTGAGCTCTTTGTCACATTATCTCACTTGAAATTTCCCCTGAGGCAAATGAGACAGTCCTGGTGACGAGATCCCACTAACTATACACTTGGATTCTGGCAGCCAAGAATCAGGGAATAAATTATTAGGCCCAAAACTGATTGGGGATCAAATATGGGGTGCTATTTTTAAGAGGTAAAAAAAAAAAAAAAAAAAAAAAAAAAAAAAAAAAAAAACTTGCTAAATTTCTATACCCCATTCATACAAGATAGGAGCATCTCCAAAATATATTCACCAATATCCTGAACACCACTAATTTAACCACTAAAAGCCCATTTCTAATATCCTTATGCTAATTAAGTAGCACTAATTTCACCTACAAAAGTCACATGACATTTATTATGACATATATATCTCACTTTCTTGCTCTCTCTCTCTCTCTCTCTCTCTCTATAACAGAGAGAGAGAGAGAGAGAGAGAGAGAGAGAGAGAGAGAGAGAGAGAGAGCGCCTCTTATGATGATCAGGGATGAAAACAGCTAAAGTGCTTACAATAGCCACCTCTGGAGTATAGCTTGGCATTAAACATCAGTGTACACACTCCTTAGGTATGCATTCAAATTAGATCAAGTAATGACCCCTCCTCTTGTAGAGTGTAGTTTTAACTAATAAATATTATATTGTTTACGTACATAACACCACAAGACATTTTTTCTACCTGAACTATTCTTTCTTCTTTGCAAAAAAATAAAAAAAAGCCTGCCCTTAGTTGAAAAACTATCTATTTTCATAAAGAATCCTTACCAGTTTATAAGAATTGCCTGTGATAGTATTGATTTCACCGTTTTGAGGCTCAAGGAGGTTAAGTGGTCATCCCAGGCTACGTGACAGAACCAGAATTCATACCCCGGACGATGGTGCTGAGTCCTGTGAGTAAAATAATGGGGACATAATGAACAAAAGAGACCTAAGAAGTCCAATTCTCACCAACCTTAGAATCTGTGCTGAGTTTGGTGTTACTACTAGCTTGAAGATAATTGAACTGGGATAAAATATAGAGAATTAGGGGAAACAAAGGTGTCTGACATACCTGGCTGAGAGCCGTGATTTTATTGCATAGGTTTGAGGTGAAACTAGCACTATACTATGTCTTTTTTTTATTAGGCATGTACCAAACTCAATAAAAGTCCTCTCCACCCAATAATCAAGATGCCTGGGTCTCTCTTCCCCTAAAATAAATGCATTGATGACTTAGGTCAAGTAGCCGGACATATAATGAGTGCTCAATAAATATTAAATAAATGAGCTGCATGGCTTGCCATTTATTTCACAGTCTGACTCAATGCCAGGCAATCAGACATAGGTTCTAGCTAATGATCCTACAGAAGCAATTTCTTTGATATACTTCTTATCATTTGGCTAAGGTAATGTGAAGATCCTCTTTCAGAATTCACTTAGTCAACTGTTATTGAACCTTTATGGGTACTCAGAAACAATGTAATTTTCCCACACAAGGCATCTTTTGTAGAAGATAACTCATGCATATGGTTATTTAAATTCCTTAGGATCCTCAGGCATCTCATCTACACCCAATGTAAGACAGAAATAGTGTGGTAAACGTATAGTTATCTATTTAGTCATCTGGGAAAGATGAGTCAGGGCAGTTATAAAAATGGCAGAAGTTTTAGGCATGATAGCAAAGCACAATCCAACTTCCCCTATGGCAAAGGATCAGGGCATCCAAATTTAAAGTAACTTCCCACTCACAGAGAAGTCCCAAGCTCAAAACAAGACTGCAGAGCTCCTCACAAGGTGACCTAATTAAGGGTATAAAATTATCCTTATAGAAGGTCACTATGGAGGCATTTGATCAATCCAATTAATAAAATCCTAATATGCAAATCGACTGAACAGTGGAATGACTGGTTGCTATGATGTGCACTTACCACCAGGGGGCAGATGCTCAATGCTGGAGCTTCCTCCTGATGGTCAGTGCACTCAGCCAGAAGCTGGGCTCACAGCTGGCTAGTGGTGGTGGCGGGAGCTTCTCCTACCTCCATGGCAGTGCTAAGGAGCAGCAAGCAGGCAGGCGGTAAGGAGTGAGGGGTCCTGAACTGCAAGAGGGTGCACATCAGGATGAGGCCCACTCCAGTGCACGAATGTTGTGCACTGGATCTCTAGTCTATAATAATAAAAGTGTAATATGCTAATTAGACCGGAAGTCCTTCCAGATGTCCTTCTTTCCAGACAAAACCACAGTGTATGTGGGCTGAGGCAGAGGCAGCAAGGGGGGGGGGGGGGGGGGAGGCCCTTGCACGTATCCTCTAGAGTAGGGGTGTCGAACTCAATCAGAGAAGGGGCCAAAATCTAAAATCTATCCTAAATCGCGGGCCGAATGGTTTACTGAACAGTCATAAACTGTCATTGTGATGGAAACGCAGCGGAGTGCAGTGATGACAGCGTGGTGCAGGCCACATTGCAAGGCCTGGCGGGACAGATTTGGCCCACGGGCCTTGTGTTTGACACATGTGCTCTAGAGTCTAGTATAAAATAAAAGGCATGACTAGAAAGGTGGTTGTAGAACTTCTAGACCATGCTCCTAATGGCAAGGATTTCTTTGTTGGCATGTATTCCATGGATGATCCAGGTTTTAATTAGTAAGACATTAAAACTCAATGTCTTCTCACATTTTGTACCTTCACACCCCTGTAATTGTTGGGAGAGCAGCAATATAACAAATAGGTTTATGTTCCTCATAATGTACCACCTTTGACTGAGAAACCAAAAATAACTTGAGATTATGGATAATGCCCTTCATCTGGAAGCTCAACACCATAGAGGGTCTTCGTAGAATGTGTAACACAATGACACCTCTTGCAGGAGAAGAAAAAAATGTTCGAAACTAAATAATCCTCGATATTTGGAAGCTTTTCTTTTCTGAGAAAGAGTATCATGGGTTTTACATGTTCTTTCGTGAGTAGGGTAAAGTCATTTTCACAGGTGCCTAAGGAGCACATTTCCTTTCATCATTTCATTGAAATGAAAAATTTCTTTGAGCTCATCTCCCGCTGATAATCCATTTATGTTCATATCACAAACAAAATTATAAATAATTCTTGGAATTCTATAATCTACATTCTAATTTAAAAACAAAAAACAATATCATTGCTACAACATAAATTTCTGGTATTTGACTCCAAAAGCTCCTGTTGAACAGTTTGTTAGCTCTAATGAAAAGAAGGAAGGAAGGAAGGAAGGAAGGAAGGAAGGAAGGAAGGAAGGAAGGAAGGAAGGAAGGAAGGAAGGAAGGAGGGAGGGAAGGGGGGGAGGAACGAAGGGGGGGGAGGAAGGGGGGAAAGAAGAAGGGAAAGGGGAAGAGAAAGGGGAGGAAAGAAAAGGACAGGGAAGGGAAGGGAAAGAAAAGGACAGGGAAGGGAAGGGAAGGGAAGGGAAGGGAAGGGAAGGGAAGGGAAGGGAAGGGAAAGGAAGGGAAGGGAAGGGAAGGGAAGGGAAGGGAAGAACTTCAGTCTGCTGGATAACTTCTGTGCTAGTCAGTTTCCCAACTGTTTTTACTTATATGCCAATTCTGGCAATGTCGATGAGCCACTGTTGATAAGCTATAAAGGCTAAGTTTTGCAAAGGCCTCCACTTCAGGGGGGAGAAAGTCAGAATTTATTGAGAGCATTCTCTAAATAGCATTCTTCTTAATATAGTCACAGCTTATGTGACTTTGGTGCTAGCATAATTGATATATCTCCTAGGCTTGTGAAACTGATGGGAAACATATGCCTATATAAGTTTTATCTTGTGCATGATACTGAACTTTTCTGCATTTCACTTTCTTCATCTATAAAAATTGAAGTAATAATAGCACTACCATTCCTACAAAATGTCTAAATCAGTTCCTGGCATGTAATAAATGCTTAATAAATGGTGACTATTATCATATTTTTTTTCTGACTTTCAAGTGAAGTGAGAGAATCATTTACCAAAAATAGTCTTACTGGGCCCCTCTAATTCTTGAGAGAAACTGCCTTTAAGCTTCCCATTCTTGTGAAATCTGTTGACAAATTCATGCCATTTAAGAAATTCTCAAGATGAGAATGCACTAGGAGATAATGCAGTTTTACAAAATAAAATAGTGATGCCCTTACCAGTTTGGTGATTTCATTTGTGAAATGTAAATGCTTGAAAAGTGACTGATGGTATTGTGAGAGCTATGCTGCCAATTATCTCCTCAGGTTATTGCTATGGTTCTGTTCTGCATATTTTAAGTGAAGCAGGAAGGGAAGGACCTATTATGCCTTGACATTTGTACACACAGATTTCTGAAGACCCAGCCTATTTCTGTCCTTGTTTCTCTATGGAAGCTTCTGGAACAGAAAATAAGCTGATCAACATCAAAATGTTTTTAGCTGCTCCCAAAACAGCTCTTTACACTTTTTATATAAGTAATGCATATTCAGTATAGAAAATTTTTTAAATGTTCCCATATCTAAAGGAAAATACAGTTATCTTAATTCAACCGCATGCACACACAAAAATAATAACAATAAATTTGGATTATACAGTGCATCCTATTTAGTAATAGACTATTTTTATTTAGTATGTTATTAATCTTTCCCACTCAATGTGAGTGACATAAAAAAACAACAACACAAATCTTGGGGTGGAAAAATAGGTGGAGATCTGGCAAACAGGCCAGAGGTTGTAGGGAATTTCTCCAAGGACTAGAGGGAATGGCCAGAGGAGGGAGAGGATTCTGGGCAGAAGAAGCAGAATATTGTAGGACAGAGAAAAAATTAGACATCAGGAAACCAGACAGGGACCCCACAGCTGAAACTGGAATACAAGGTCAAGACCTGGCAAATTGGAAGAAAGAACAAACAGGTGAACAAAATGGAGTACAGTTATTAGACTTGGGACTAGTGACAGGATTGTCCTGATATGTAGATGTCACTGTGGTGAACAAACAGGTCAGACCGACAGGTGTGAGGGTTTGGGGCCAGGTTCCACATCGCTGGGCTGGGTCAGCTGTGGGGTGGTGCTGCGGTGGCTGTCGCAGCAGCCTCCTCCTGATCTCTAGGTTACAGCTATGCTGCCGGGACCTTGAAACTCGAAGTTCAGTGACAGCCCCCAGCTTCCACGCTTTCATCCTTTCCTAAGATCCAGTAAGTACCTAATCCTTTGTGTTAAATTCCTTTCTGGGAGACTTCTGGTGCCCATTTTAACATGGAAAGAGTTTGGAAGCTCGTCACTCTGCCCTAGCAACCTGAAAAAATGCTGAAGAAACTGAAAAATCAACAACTCTTTTTAGATGTTCAGAGAATGAGGCCAAACTGCTGTCCCTGAAACTAGAGAATACAGAGAATCACAGCTCCTTAGGAGTGGAACCCACAACAGGAGCCAATATGCAGCCCATACCTAGAGCTAGCCTTGGTAGGAAGGCTTTTAATTGAGGAATTGCTGGAGATTCGGTGTACATTGGCTTGAGAGTTAAAAACTTCAAAAGGCGGGGGAGGGCAGTCTTGGGGAGTGGGGAGAAGTTCATAAGTTTTATCTCTTGCAATCTCACAGGGTTTCTCACTGTGACAATCAGAGAAAATCATTTAGTAACTTCCCACAGAGGGAAAAATAACCATTTTGGAATGTGTCTGAAGAGCTGAGTTATCCTTAGTAAGGCCTGTTCTCAAGGGAAACTATTTTAAAAGAGCCTAATGGGATGGGGTTTTACCAAAGCTTAATCTCCCTCAGGGAGAGAGAAATATTCATCTACAGCGCCCTCTACCATTTCTGTGTCAGCTAAGAAGGGAAAGGGGAGGGAAACAGAAGCACAGTGAAGGTTACAGCCCAAGGACACAGGCTCACTAAAAGACAGACCTAATCACAGGACTATAAAATGCTTCCCTCCCCCCACACCTCACAATAACAGTAGGGCACCTGTAAAAAATGGGGAGATTATAATTGAAAGAATAGCAAGCCCCAGGCCCCATTTAAGGAGTCTCTAACAAAACATAAAGACAAAAAAAAGACAAAAGCAAGGACTAGAGGAAATTTCAGCCTCTTACACCACATAGCTGCAGCAACAGTAAACCCAGCTGCACTCCCAGGCACATTAATATAATACTCAGGTGAAAGGCCTACTCATATAGTATATATATATAACAAATCACCCTAATGAACATTTTAAATCTTACCATTTTATTTGTCAATTATACCCCAGTAAAGCCAAAAAAAATTTTGTGTGTGTGTGTGTGTGTGTGTGTGTGTTTTGTATATGTGTGTGCATGTGTGTGTGTTAATTCAGAGAGAGGAAGGAAAGGGAGAGATAGAAACATCAATGATGAGAGAGAATCACTGATTGGCTGCTTCCTGCATGCCCCCCACTGAAGATTGAGAGATGTCCACAGCTTGAGAGATGTGTCCTGACTGAATCAAACCCTGACCTCCTGGTTCATGGGTTGATGCTCAACCACTGAGCAACACTGGCCAGGCAAGCTGAAATGTTTTTAACTACATTTCTTTTACCTGATCTATCATGTTCAGCTTTCAAAAACAAAATTGCAAGGCATGCCAAAAGGCAAAGACACAGTCTAAAATAGTGGTTCTCAACCTGTGGCTGCTTTAGAGCCTAAGACTATTGGAAAAGACAGATATTTAGGTTGCGATTCATTAACAGTAGCAAAATTACAATTATGAAGAAGCAACGAAAATAATTTTATGGTTGGGGTTCACCACAGCATGAGGTACTGTATTAAAGGGTCGAGACATTAGAAAGGTTGAGGACCACTGGTCTAAAATAACAAAGCAAGTATTATATCCGGACTTAGATTTGGCAGACCTTTGGGGACTATCAGAGCTGGAATTTTAAATAACTATGATTAAAATGCTAAGTATTCTGATAAAAAGAAATTAACAATAAGCAAAAAACGATGGGTGATATAAACAGAGATATGGAAACTCAAAGAAAGGATCTGAAGAAAATGCTAGAAATAAAAATACTCTAACAGAAATGAAGAATGCCTTACTGGGCTCTTCAATAGACTGGACAAAGAAAAGGAAAGAATCAACAAGACTTGAGAGCTGTCAATAGAAATTTCTAAAACTGAATCCAAAAATGAAAAAAGACAAAACTGATATGCGTAGACTGTGGGATAAATTACAAAAGATATAATGAATACCTAATGGAAATACTAAAAGAAGAAAGAAAGAAACAAAAGAAATCATTGAAGTGAATGGCTGAGATTTTCCAGAATTAATGACAGACACAAAACCACAGATCCAGGAATCTCAGGAAACAAACAGGATAAATATTTAAAAATCTCCATTTAGATATCTCATAGTTAAACTTCAGAAAAATCAAATCCCTTTCTGTCTGAAACCACCAGTCATTTCTGTTTCCTGCACTGAACACCAGCTATGTGACACTCTTAATTTTCTAAGCCCCAGTCTCTTCTTACATATGACTCAAAGAGATATTGAGAGAATTAAATTAGATTTTATATATAAAAATTTTAGCAGAATGAGAGACTTTGAGAGACCTGTATTTCTCTCTCTATCCTATATAATAAAAGGCTAATATGCAAATTGTCCCCTTGGGAGTTTGACCACCTGGGAGTTCAATTACTTGCTATGATGCCTATTGACCACCAGGGTGTGGTGCAGAATGAAAGAAGGCCCCTGGCAGCCACCTGAAAGCCCCATCAACCCTGATCACCAGCCAGGCCTAGGGACTTTACCTATGCATGAATTTCAGGCACTGGGCCTCTAGAGTATATATATTTGCACAATATGTGTTAATTATTGTATAATCAGCATTATTACAGATGATAAAGCCCAGGAATTCTTCCAGTTTTTCCTTTTTTATAAAATGTTTTTAATTGATTTTTAGAAAGAGAGGAAAGGAGAGGGAGTAGGAAAGATAAACATAAATGTGAGAGTGAAAGATCCATTACTTCATTCTTGCATGCCCCTTTCTGGGATGGAGCCCACAACCCGGGCATGTGTCCTGACCAAGAATCAAATGGGCAAGCTTTCAGTGCACAGGATGACACCCAACAACTGAGCAACACTGGCCAGAGCTCTTTCATTTTTCGGATGGCAAATCACTGATCTAAATCTGAGCCAAGCCTCATGAGGAGTTACATGACCCCAGGTGTGAGGGTGAACAGTTGTCTGGGCAGGAAGCCAGTCAGAGCATTCTATTAACCTCCTTAATTCTCAGGAACATGCTTTTCTGGGTACCTCTCCAGAGCACTTGCTACTTCTTTGCCAACTTCCTGCACCATATGGCCCAGTCCTATGCCACATGGATTTGCTCTTTCTAATTCATAATGTCACTAGTTCCTTTCACTCTACTCCAAGAGCCTTTCTGAAATGGTCCTTACACTCTTGGCCTTTTCACTATTTTCTAACTCCAGAATTTCAACGTTTTTGCTGTAGTTATATTTCATTCATAGGAGCTAATGGAGTACAGCATAGTATTTGGCACGTAGGTGATTTTGTCTACCACAGAGACATTCTCATGCCTGTGATTAGGATATTTGAAGTTGATATTGTACATTGTAAATGCACACCTATGCCCTGGATAATTTGTGGAGCCCTACACGCTCATCTCGCTGGAAGTTGCATATAATCATCCACTCTATTTGTCTAGAGAAATTTAAGAGGATTATTTTCTTTATCTGTGCTCTTGAAGAGCATTTAGAGAAATTGAGACTCAATGCACAGGCACATTTCCCACATGTTCTCTTCTCCCAGTTTTCTCACCTGACTCAGTTGTTCTAAAGCTTCTCATTCAACCACATCCCCCAAAGAAGTTCTCCCAAGCTACCAAGTTCAGTTCTCCCTTTTTTATTTCCTATTTCCTATTGTCTTTTTATGATGTTAGTTGCGTCATCCTCTGAGCTCAGCAGGGTATTTCCGCACCTCCTCCACCCCCCAATTCATTTCTCCTGGTACCACATTACACATGCTAGGATCTAGTTGAGAATAAAAACATGAGAAACTGTTCTAGCGTAACCCCCATCTTACAAAGGACGCCTCAAAAAGTCGAATTATGGAGTCATTTATTAAAAGCCGAGGCATGGTTGCCAGGCTGGGAGCGGCCAGGCCCGGAGCAGCCAGGTCTGGTACGTCCAGGCCCGAAGCAGCGGTTGCCAGGCTGGGAGCGGCCAGGCCCGGAGCAGCCGGATCTGGTGTGGCCAGGCCCGGAGCAGCTGCTGCCAGGCTGGGAGCAGCCAGGCCCGGAGCAGCAGGGTCGGGTGTGGCCAGGCCCGGAGCAGCAGCAGCCAAGTCCAGAGCAACTAGGTCGGGAGCGGCAGTGACCAGACCCGGAGCAGCTGGTTGTGGAACGAACCAGAGCAACAGAGGCCAGGCCCAGAGCAGCCAGGCCTGGAACAGCTTGCTCCTCGCCTGCCCCTGCCCCATGGCTGCCTCTCAGACATGGCTGGAAACTTTTGTGGGAACTTGAGGGTCTGCTGAATCAAGTGATGAAGGCTTAGATCTGGATGTGTTGAGTTAGTATAGGGCTGGGGTGTTGATCTGTGAGTGCCTTGGGTGGGGCCTGGATGAGGCTGGTTGACCTATTTGGAAATGTCTTTTGTGTGAAATGTATCATTGGGCATGTGGAGGTATTATTGATATGAGAAAATGCTAAGTAACTGATTTACTATTGGGTATCTGAAAAGGGATTTACTATCGGGGAAAGGGAGGGAGGAAGAGACTGAACATAAACTGTACCTATGGATGAGGACAATGGGGGATGGGGAGGGGGCGGAGGGTGGGGTGGGAACCTGGTGGAGGGGGGAAGAAATGAGGAACCTTTGTAATAATTTGAACAATAAAGATTGATTTAAAAAATAAAATAAAATAAAATAAAATTATCCTCACCAAAAATAAAAAATAAAAAAATAAAAGCCGGGGCATATGAGGAAGCAAAAAGTGCTCCAGATCTCGCAGCCTCGGACAGATTGCCACACCTGGCCGAATATTATATTGGCCGAATATCACAAAGGTATGGATTACATCTTTGGGTCAAGAATGAGGAACCTGTTTTGCAAAAAAGCATTTTTACAGAAGCAGAATTTGAGCAACTTAGTTATCTATGAATCACTGAATCAACAGAAACACATTATCTGGGACAGACCACATGGACAATTTAGAATAATAGTGCTGTCCAGATTCTGGGATCACTGAGTCAACAGAAATGTACTATCTGTAGCTACTAAGGTAATTTAGGATAATTGATCTGTCCTGGGTCCCAGAAGAATGTGCTTCGATGACCAGTGAGATAACAATCAATGGGATATTCAAACCATCATCAATGGAGTATTGGGAGAGCATACATAAGTTCAGAAAATCAAAATAACTTTTAAATGAGTACAGAACCCAAAGCAGCAAGGTTAAAATATTAAACAACAATTTTTACCCAAGTGTGGTTGCTACCATACTTCAAAACCAGAGTTGTTCCTGGCTTGCACAAAAGAAGGGACCTTAACAGGTGGAGACAAATGAACACTTACCTGTAAAAAAAATCTTAGTCTTGTCAACTAACAAGTTGTTGGCGTTCCTTCCTGCTGCTGCAGGCTGAGAACCCTGTTCTGCCTTCTCCCACCTTTGTTGCTGAGGGGCTCTGCCCTGGGCTCTGCCAGCTTGTGAGGCAGACAAGCAGGGCTCAGCAGAAGGTCACCTCTGCCCCAAGCCCTTACAGCCTAGGGCCCATCCAACTCTATTGCTCTCTTGCTTCCCTCTGGGGTTTGCCCTGACCCTTTCTGGTTTTAAAACACACACTCACATACTTCCCAAATAGGAAAAAAAAATAGGCTCCTAGCTGAAACCGGTTTGGCTCAGTGGTAGAGCGTCGGTCTGCGGACTGAAAGGTCCCAGGTTTGATTCCAGTCAGGGGCATGTAGGTTGGTTGCGGGCACATCCCCGGTAGGGGGTGTGCAAGAGGCAGCTGGTCGGTGTTTCTCTCTCATCGACGTTTCTAGCTCTCTATCGCTTTCCCTTCCTCTCTGTAAAAAATCAATAAAAAATATATTTAAAAATAAATAAATAAATAATAGGCTCCTAAATGTATCTCTTCAATGTCCCTAAAATTACAGAGAATATTTATAATCACTTCTCCCCCCCTCCTAGAAGTCTTAAGTAATTTTCCTGGGGAAGAGAAAAGGAAAAGAAGGAGGGCTTGTTTCTCTTCTTCCAACCCTTCTTATCTCTCCTTCTAGTCTGTCTTTGATGCATCAAAGTTCCCAACCCACAAGTCCAAGTTCACAATTTGCAGAGCTATGTGGAGATGCCTTTCATGGGATGTCACTGCACATGCCACAGGTGTGGGTCAGACGTGCTCAGGCATAGCAGCAGGTTCCTAAGGTGGGGCTCTCCTACACTATGATGACAGCTCTCTGGACCCAAAGAAGTAAGGGACAGCCCTCTCCAATGCAGATTTAAAATCAAATGACCCTGAGAAACTATCCCATTATTTTTGGAGGTTTAATTCATAAAGAGAGTATTTAAAAGGGGGTAACTGAGGAGAACTTCCTATTTTGGCAAGATAAATTAAGTCCATGGCTGCCTATCTTTCCCACTGATTAAAACTTAAAACTCTGGATGTGATACAAAAGGAAACTACCTAAAGACTTTGAAAAGTTACAGAAACCGCTTTGGCTCAGTGGATAGAGTGTCGGCCTATGGACTGAGAAATCCCAGGTTTGATTCCGTTCAAGGGCATGTACCTTGGTTGTGGGCACATCCCCAGTAGGGGATGTGCGAGAGAGCTGATCGATGATTCTCTCTCATCAATGTTTCTAACTCTCTATCCTTCTCTCTTCCTCTCTCTTCAAAAAATCAAATATATATAAAAATATATATAAAATATATATAATATATATATAATCAAATATATATATTTGATTTTTATATATATATATAAAGACTTTGAAAAGTAAACAATAACAAAAAGATTGAGGAAAAAATGTAAAAGCCAAAGAACAAGGTGAATAGCAGTGAATTTCTTAACTTCTTTCCCTGTCTCATTTTTCTCCCAACTTTGACCAGAGGGCAGGTTAAATCACGGAACTAGTCAGTAGGTGCAAACACATACACAACAACAACAAAAAAAACTACCTCTGAGAAGCCTAACTTTCTGGTCAGATGACCAAAAAATCAGATCCTTCAGAGCTGGAAAAGTCACATAGCTTCCCTAAGTATTGGTCACTTCTTGCAAAATAAGCCACCTCTCCCAGCTGACACCTGACACAAGCCAAATTTCTGTGATTATCCCCTCTTTACCCATGCTTCTGTTGCCATGATCCCTGAAAGCAAGGGCAAGGGGCCCAATTTCATCTTAATTTCTACGGACAGTGTTTAGACCTATGGGTGGCATCTTCCATACCTCTCAGCAACTAAGAACAGGGGTGGAAAACAGGTGGCAATCCCCTGGTGATCCGTCCACAGTGCGCCACCCTCCCAATTTCTCTTTTCCCCAGCCCCAGGGCCACAAGACGAGTCAGCAAATCTGCTTTTAAATTGGCCAATGGGGAATAAGGTACTAGTTTCCCCTTCTTGAACAGATACCCCATATCTTTGTGTGACTCTGGAACCTTTAATTGGGTTCAGATAAGGGGAATCACCTCCTCCTCTCCGGTATGGAGTAGAGGGTGGCATTCAGTGAGCATTTCACACCCCCTCAAAAAACTGCTTTCTCTCTCCTATAAATTCTGGGTGTGGGAGCTGGAGTGGTAGAAAAGCCAGACCTGGGCTATCTGGGGAAAACTTGTGGTGAAGAGACAGTTCCTAACTGTGAATGTAGAATATGGAATACTGTACTTGATAGCTTTTGTCTTCAGCTTTAGATCTTAGTCACAATTTGGGGACAACAGGAAAATCCTATCAGACATCTTCATGCACAACCCATTATTGGAAAAGGATAAGATTGACCCAGTGTACAATAAAAAAATAAGGACAAAAATTTCAAATGGTTCTACATCCATCTCAGTTGACTTTCTCTGGCTGGTGTTAGATTATAATCAAGTGTCTTCAAAATGGGCTTGAGCCCTGGCTGGGATGGCTCAGTGAGGGCCCAATCTATGGTGTTTTCCACTCAAATAGATATTTCTTCTCTCTTCCTCTCCATTTCTCTCTCTCTTTGTTTCTCTCTCTCTCTCTCTCTCTCTCTCTCTCAAAAGCAATGAAAATATTTTTAATGGGCTTGAGACCCATAAAGGGTTGTAAAATCAACTTGGTCAATCAATCAAGTGGATTTTGATAATCATCATTTCAGATGCAATAGAATAGAATAATTCAGCATACTGTGTGAAATGTTAGTTTGGAAAGCCAGTGATCTAACTGTAGGGCAGAGAAAGGAGGTATCAACTATGCACACATGTGGAGAACCTGACATGGTGAGAGTTCCTCCGAAGGGGAAATGGCACATTTATCTTCCCTGATGACTGTTGGCTCCAGAGAACAATGGAGAATACATACAAAACAAAGAGAGTCAGGTACTGGCATTTGAAATGTCTTGGAGACAGAATATACCATTTTTATGTCCCGTCCAAATTTGAAAACTTTCTGAAATTTATGTTAGAAATCTCAAATACAATAGCAATAGTTTTTATGTATCCCTCCTTCCACTAATAAGAATTTTCAGTTTCCAACTAACTGTCCATTATTTTACTGCTCAACAAGATTCTGAAACAGAAGTTGGTGTTTTGTTGGTTTTTTTTTTCAAGGTTAAAAGCCAAAATCAAGAAAGGCCATTTTGGAAATTGTGTTCATATATAGGATTGCGCCCAATTTAATAATTATTGCGAGTCAGCTATACAAGTCATTATTGGGGACAAAGAGAAAATAAATATGAGACATTTTCTATTAAAAAGAGACTTTTGGCCTGGTGTGACTCAGTGATTGAGCATCAACCCATGAACCAGGAAGTCATGGTTTGACTCTAGGCCAGGGCACATGCCCCAGTTGCAGGCTTGATTCCCAGTAGGAGGTGTGTAGGAAGCAGCCGATCTATGATTCTCTCTCATCATTGATGTTTCTATCTCTTTCTTCCTTCCTTTCCTCTCTCTGAAATCAATAAAAACATAACTTTAAAGAAAAAAGAAAGAAAACTGTCTGAATTTCTCTGGGAAAAAAAAAGGTTGCATATATATAGTACCTATTCAAAACACTTAAGAAAGACTTTGCTTGACTTTTTAAATCTTTGTTTGGATATAGCTGAAGCTCAAAGCAAAATTCAAGTAGGGAGAACTCATAGAACTGAGTAGGATAATCCCATTTAATAAACGTTGATACACACACACACAATGCTTACTCAGTGCTACATTTAGAATTTTGTTAATGAAAGCAAGTGTTTTGTACCTGGCAATGACCCAATGAATTTATTATTGCTCACTTCAAATAGCTAGGAATACAAGTAGGGAAGCACCTAGAGATTGGGTTATATCTAGCATTTCACTTTTCCATAATGTTTGACAGCTCACGGAGGCCACACTGGCTTATACCTTCCGAGATCAATGTGAGACATTTTGTTACCTTTTGGCTTAACAGAAAAATTAGCCTGAATGACCAAAACAATATAAGACAAAATTCTTAAATATTCTTGAATAGTGACTAAAATACATTTTAAAAAAATAATAAAGCCTAACTTGTTGTTTTAAGGGCACTAGACATTAATTAAATACTTGTTAAATTACATGAATTTAATTGTATTTCTACCTCTGGCTCAACCATTTGCCCTAAAATAAATGCATTCAAATTAGATTCAAATTTTTAAAAAATGCATTTATTTTCAGCCTTACTGGTATTAATTTTGTTATTCTTGGGTAGTTCTTTAACTTCTCTAAGACTTAATTTCATATTCATAAGATCTTGTTAGGAAGAGTAATTGAGATAACCCAGGTAAAGCTCTTAGCACAGTGCTTAACATGCTTTAAGTGCTATGGAAGGTTATCCTTTTTTATTCCATTTCTCAGAAGTTCTTACTAGATAGATACTATCCTAATACCACACTATTAAAATATCTCTATAGTGTGGGCAGATAAAACAGCCTAGATTTTAGAAGTATTTTTTAAATGTTGGTTTTGTAATTTATTTTGCTTAAACCCAGTGTTCAGGATGACCTAGTTTTAGAAGCAAGTGAGCTTAACATTTATTTTCATTGCAATTAGAATACAGTGGTGCCTCACACAACGAACTTAATTCGTTCCAGGAGCAAGTTTGTTATGCGAAAAGTTCGTTATGTGAAACGCGTTTTCCCATAACAATGCATGTTAAAAAAAATAATTCGTTCTGTAGCATAAAATGTGCTAAGATGACATAAAAAAAGATAAATTTTTTCTTATTATTTTTATTTAGATACATCTAAAAACATAATTTTTTTAAAAAAAAAACACACATTTTTTTAATTTTAAGACAGACTAAGTAGAGTCTACCGAATCTTGCACATATTCATCCATTTTCTGCTTTTTGGCCGATGGTTTCATGAAAAACCTGTCCAAAGTCATTTGTTTTTCTCTTTTCTCCAACATCTGCCGGAAATAACTGACAAGAGTATCGGAGTAAAGATCGTTGATCCTGTTTGCTTCAGCTGAATCTGGATAGTGGGCATTGGTAAACTCCTGAACTGCTTTCCATTTGACCAGGATGTTCTTGATGTCAGCAGTTGGGATTGGTTGATTGTTTGATTGTTGCTCCTCGTTATCAGATGACGCTTCCCTTTGAGCATTGTCCTGTTGCTGGACCAGAAGTGCTTGGAGCTCTTCAGTTGTCAGCTCTTCTTCGTGTTCCTCAATAAGCTCCTCTACATCCTCTTCCTCTACCTCTAATTCCAACCTTTGGGCCACTGTGATGATGTCCTTCACCACTTCTGTGTCATCAACTACTGCTTCTTCCTGGGTCCACGAAGGCACAAGCATCTTCCAAGCAGAAATGAGGGTCCTTTGTGACACTTCTTCCCAGGCCTTCTGTATAAGTCGTATTGCCATAAGGACATCAAATTTCTCCTTCCAAAACTTTCGGACAGTCATATTGTCTCCACCAAACTCGCATTCTTCAAACACCTTATTAAAGAGGGCTCTAGTGTAGAGTTTTTTAAAGTTCGCAATAACTTGCTGATCCATTGGCTGAAGAATGGATGTAGTGTTTGGTGGCAAATACTGTACTGCACCTTGATAAAAGGATAATTTTCCTGCAATATTTCCTCTAGGTCTTTTGGGTGAGAAGGGGCATTGTCAAGTATCAGAAGGGCTTTGAGCGGCAGTTCTTTTTCCAGCAAGAATTTCTTCACGGCAGGAGCAAAGGTTTCCAGAATCCATTCGTTGAAGATAACTTGGGTCACCCAGGCTTTTTGATTGGACTTCCAATGGACGGGCAGTTTGGACTTAATAACGTTATTTTTCTTGAAAATTCTTGGATTTTCAGAGTGATAAACCAATAGAGGTTTGATCTTGAGGTCTCCGCTGGCATTAGACGAAAACATAAGGGTAAGTCTGTCCTTCATGGCTTTGTGTCCTGGCAATTTCTTCTCCTCTTTTGTAATGAAGGTTCTGCTCGGCATTCTTTTCCAGAAAAGACCCGTTTCATCGGCATTAAACACTTGTTGTGGGCAGTATCCTTCATCCTTAATACATTTTTGAAAGTTAATAGAGAACTTTTCTGCTTCTTTCTTGTCAGCACTGCCAGCCTCACCATGCATAGTAACGCTGTGGATTCCACACCTTTTCTTAAATCTAAAAAACCACCCCCTGCTGGCTTTGAATTCTTCTTCATTATCTTGATTGCTGCTACTTCCAGGGACGTTTTTCTTTAGATCGTCATAAATTCTCTTGGCTTTGTGACAGATAATATCTTGGGTTGTTACGTCACCTTTCACCTGCCTGTCCTTAATCCAAATCGCTAATAGCCTCT
Organism: Pipistrellus kuhlii; assembly: GCF_014108245.1. Classification (NCBI taxonomy): domain Eukaryota; kingdom Metazoa; phylum Chordata; class Mammalia; order Chiroptera; family Vespertilionidae; genus Pipistrellus; species Pipistrellus kuhlii. The sequence continues at coordinate 49,743,965 of NW_023425584.1, forward strand.
CCATTTCCTCGTGGATTGAAGACCTATGTTTTTCATGAAATAGTTTTGATACTCCTTTGGCTACTTTGGCTGATTTGATTGCATCCTTATTTGTCAAAATGGTGAAAATGGTGGTCTTGCTGAGGCCAAACTCTTTGACGAGGTCACACTGTTTTACCCCACATTCACTCCTTCTAATTATTTCCTGTTTCATTTCAACAGAAATCACCTTCCTGCTTTTTTTAGAAGCCATGATATAAGAAAAATATTGAGTTTAACTTAAAAGGACGACTGCCGTGATACGTGCGTGATTTAATTCGTAATGAAGAACGATTGCCGCGATACGTGCTTAAGTTAAGCGCAGTGACTAACGACTGCCTGCAGTGCCTGCGGGGAAGGATGCAATACATCGGCAGCGATCGTGGAAGCTCGGGCGAAGCAGTCGTGGAAGCTCGGGCGAAGCAGTCGTGGAAGCTCGGGCGACTTCGTTGTGTGAAACGAAGTTCGTTGTATGAATCATGAAATGAAGTTCGTTGTGTGCAGCGTTCGCTGTGCGAGGCGTTCTTTATGCGAGGCACCACTGTAATTTGTTCTACCCTTTTTGTAGGCAAAAACTTAAATCCAAATGAGATTCTGAAGTAGAAAATAAAACTCACAAGTACTGTTAAGGCTTATGCCAAATGCTACTGTTTGTTTTTAATGTATTCATTTCAGAATCATGATATTTTAATATTAGCTGACACCACAATGACTCAAGCATATCAAGATTCTTTTATCTTTTCACTCATGGACCCTTCCCCCACCCTTTTTTCAGTTCCAGAATCCACTCCCTGTTATGATTGGGTTTATGAATTTATCTGTCTGCCTATTTGCATCCAAGACTAATTCTCTTCTAAGACAGAATATGGTTAAGTAGTTTTTTGTTTAATGTCAAACCTGTTTCCTCATCTGTAAAGTGGACATGCTAATATATCTTCTTAGCACAGAGACTCACACATTAAACAAACAACAACTTAATACTTTTTCATATTAGAGATCATGACTTTTTTATTTAACAAACTCCATCTTGATATTTATGCTTTTTCTCAAAGATCAAAATAGATTCTGACTTCTTATATGCCCTTCAGGGGTTTCTAAAATCACCCAACTAGGCGGTGTCCACTAACCCTATGCTTACAGGTTGGCTACAATTAATCCTGAAAGGACTAGGACAAAGTCTTCTTTTCTTTCATATCCACTACAGAAGCCAGAACAAATGTTAACAAAGCTTTTAAAATAATTCCCTTTTACTTAAATTTCCCCAAAAGTCACAATATTTTTTTAGAAGTTGCTTTTTCCTTTATTTGTGTTTTTTTGTTTTTGTTTGTTTTTTAATTGTGATAGAATCATGCCTACTCTCTATTGGAGAAAGAGAGTGAGAAAATCAAAGTCAGTTAAAGAAGAAATGAAAAAGTTCTTGGTCCTAGATTAAGGATGTCTGTAAGGAGAGAAAAAAAAAAAATCTTAAACCAGAAGCGTTCCCAAGATAAGAATTTTCCTTGTGCTCAGTGATTTGAAAACAATATAACTGTTATTTAGAAATTAATCGAGACTTTAAAATTTGCTTTAGAAGTATATAGCAAACAAATTCGAGTGAAATATATAACTAGTGAATTTATAACTATTCGAAATCTATGCTATCAAGAAAGTATTTTCTTTAATAATACAGTTGTCCATTTATAGTGTGTGAGGGGGGACAAACTTTTTTTTAAAAAAAAAAAGATATGGGGTCCTTCTATTAAAATCATTTAGAACCATGGATCTAGATTAATAGATTTTGGGGGAAGATCCAGTTATTATATGGCCACAAACACTTGGAATCCATGTCTCCACATAAGGAGAAATAGTAGAACTACCCAGTGAAGTTCAACTCTTCAGCACGTTTCCCACCATGCTTTCTGTGCAGCTCCTACATTATTCTGCCTCTGCAGGGAAGTCCAGCCCTTTTGCAAAGTCAAACAAACCAATTGTTTCCTGGCCAATAGTAGTGGTTAAGACATTAGTTCTCAATATATATCCTGGTTCAATTATTTACTAGACCTGTGGCTTTACGTAAGTCACCTCTCAGCACATTTCACATATTCATTCATTCAGTAAATGTTTCTAAGCCCCTACAATGTGCCAGGCACTGTTCTGGTCATTAAGGATGTAATCAATCAAGGTGTGTTAAAAAAAAAAATGAACATAGTCTTTGAAGTAGACACCATGGGTTGGCTAACCAATACCCATTGTTAACTCTCTTCACTACTGCTACTCCGCAGCCAGCTGTGTGACATGACCTCAGCTCCTTGAGCCACTTTTCTCATATGTCAAGTAGCTGGGCTGGTTTCTACTTACTCCATTATCTCATCCAACTCCATGACTATATCTGCCTGAATTCCGTGTATTATTACTTCAGCTTCTTTCTTGTGTAAGTGCTAAATGAAACTGAGCTAGAGAAAGAAGCTAAAACATGAAGGCAGGCTGAGGCAAAGAAAGCTATGGGAAGAGTAAGCCATTGTCTCCAAGAATGCCCATGAGAGAACTACAAGTTGTCTTGGCTAAAAATATCTCCCCTCCCAAAGCATCTGTCAGTGGAGGTTATGCAGAACCTATGAAATGACAGCATATTCTTCCCAACCCCTTATAGTTTTACATTCATCAGACTGTATTAAAATAAGCATCCAGGTCAGAAAGAGGTTAGTGGAGGTTATGCAGAACCTATGAAATGACAGCATATTCTTCCCAACCCCTTATAGTTTTACATTCATCAGACTGTATTAAAATAAACATCCAGGTCAGAAAGAGATCACAAAAGAGTGAGGATATCCTCTGTCCTGTGGAAAGAATGGCAGCTTCATTTAATTTGCCTCGATAGTGGACTACCCATAATACGTATAGCATGTTTGTGGTAAAGAGAATTTGCCACTGAAGATGTAGATTTTGCTATTTGTGGTCATTTGCATTGTTTGGTTATCCCGTTGCATTCTCTAAGCCTTGGTCACCCCTGGGTGTAGACCATTTCTCTCTTGAATGGTGCGGGAACAATGTTGTGCAGACAAGAAGGTAGACCCTGAAGAGAACTTAGGGACCCAGGGAGAAGGACTTAAGCTGTCAAGAAAAAGGATTCAATCTTGCTCTCCTGTCTTCCTTTTCTTAACCTATACTTTAATGGATAAATGTAGCTAATAATAGCCCTCCCATTAGAAGGAAAGAGAGTCTTTGAAATGAGATTTTGGAGAATTTTGCAAGGAGAATTGGAGGTAGGGGAAAAAGAACCCATAATTTGCCCACATTATCTGGATTCATATTATTCTATTTTTAATTTATTTTATTATTCCACATCATTGGGATTAAAAAATAGAGCCATGTATAAATGGTTGATTGATTCCCCACAAAGGTATCAGTGCAACTCAGTGGGAAAGAAATATTTTTATAACCAACTGGAATAATCAAATATTTATGAGGGAGAGGGGATTGAACCTAGATGCCTGCTTCATTCTATGTTTAATAATTAATCTAAGGTGGATTATAGACCTAAATACAAATCTTAGAACCATAACATTTCTAATAGAAAAAAGAAGGGGGGATAATTTCTTAGGGCACCAAAGTACTAACAGTAAAAGAAAAAAATGACAACTTGGACTTTATAAAAATTTACAATTTCTATTCATCCAAAGATCCTTTGAAGCAAATGAATAGGCCAGACACAATCCAAGAGGTAATGATTATGATACACAGAGGTGACTAAAGATTTATATTGAGAATTATAAAGAACTATAAACCAATAAAAAAATTAAAACCAAAAAAAATATTTAAATAGGTACTTCAAAAAATATACCAATGGTCAACAAGCACATAAAAGGTCATCAGGAAAATAAAAATTAAAACTACAATTTCATACCCACTAAATAGCAGATATCAGAAAAAAAATGGCAATTAATTAATATTAACAAAGACGTGGAACAATATTTAGGATAACTGCTTGACAGTTCATATAACTCTACATAAATCTACTCTGTAGCCAACTAATTTCACTCCTTGGTAACTACCTAAGGGAAATTTTAAATTAGGTCCACAAAATACTATTCAGCAATAAAAAAGAACAAACTACTGATAAATCAACAACATAGATAAATCTCACACACACAATACTGAGTGAATGAGGCTAGACACAAAAGAATATATGTCTTACTTCAGTTATAAGAAGTACAATGCCTATGGTAACAACCATGTCTGTGGTATTAAAACCAGAAAGGATTGACCGGAAAGGGCAAAAAGTGGTATTCTGGGGTGAGAGAAATATTCTAGATCTCAATTTAGGTAGTGTTTACATGGGTGTATATAATTATAAAACTCATCAAACTACACATTTAATAACTGTGTATTCAATTGTATGGACTAAAAAATGTAAAATAAAGATACATATATTGACACTATATAGATAGTTGGGACAATTTTACCACTTACTATCCTAACCCACCAATACAATAATAAACAAACATTCAGTTCTGAGCTTCCTGGAAACTGAGATCAAGGGAATGTTCACATTTTACCTGAGAGAAAAGTTTTTTACATGTAAAGGTTTGTTAACAATGAGTAAGGGTAAAGATATCAGATTCACTCGCTATCACCTTGAAGCTAGCTCAAAGTCATCATCTATATTACCAATCTTTAGAATCCTTCATTGCAATAGTTGCCTACATGTGCACCTGGCATCAATTCTCCCTCCAATCTGTTTCTCAACTTATAATTAAAGAGATTAAAAAGAGTAATATGTCAGCTGAAGCCTGTTTGGCTCAGTGGATAGAGCGTCAACTTGCGGTCCGGTCAAGGGCATGTAACTTGGTTGTGGGCACATCCTCAGTAGGGGGTGTACAGGAGGCAGCTGGTCGATGTTTATCTCTCATCGATGTTCTAACTCTCTATTCCTCTCTGTAAAAAAATCAATAAAACATGTCTGTGTTTTTTTTTTTTTAAAGAGTAATATGTCAAAATATGGCAATGACTCCTTATTAACTACAAATAAAACAGAAACTTTTATAGTGTTACATATATGATACTAGAAAACTTCATCCCTAAATACCTCTCTAGCCTCTTCTCCTACTCTTTGTTTTGTACCTTAAAGTCTTGTAAAGCCCAGTTGTTTAAATGTCCTCACACGCACTGTGTCACTTAAAACCTTGGGCCTTGCTCATTATCACACTCTTCCTTATGCCCAGAGTGCCTTTTCAACCTATCGTGTTCTGAATAATTTACTCATCCTTTTCAGGCTCAGCTCAGGTGTCTTCTTGTCAGGATATGTTCCTCGAATCATAGTATCCAGTGTTGACCTCTATACTTTTATTTCATCAACAAATACTTATTGAGCAAATGCTATGCACCATGCACCATTTGGCTCCTAGAATAAATACATCCATGAACTAAACCAAGTGTTTTAACTTCATGTAATTAAATTTGCAAATTGATGGTGTTCAACCAACCCACAAACTCCATGAAGTTCAGCCACGGGTTTTTCCACGTTTGTACCTATAGCAAAGCAACGCTGGCACATAATAGCTGCTCAGCACAAATTCTTGTGCATTGAAATGAAACACATGGTGGGACAGGACATGAGACGGCTACCGTGTGATTAGTAGGCACCAAGGTGAGAACGCCTGATTCAGAACTGCCCATGAGGAGGCAGCAGCCACAGAGGAGGCTCCCCGCTGTCCGGAGCAGCAGTGCAGCTCTGGAAGCCACAGGAGATGAAGTGCAGAAACCAGGCTTCACTGTCTACATGATTTTGCCTAGAGCTACCTCTGTATGAAACAGCCAGAAATAATTTCAAGACCACATAAGCGCTGAGTTTTTAGTGGTGGCAGATCCCCGCTGACATCCCACCCGAGGATGTTTGATTGCCTCCTTATATTCCAAACCAGATGTCTCTGGATGGCAATCTACTTTCTCTCACCTTGGGGTGGCCAGAGGGGAAGTCGGATTAGAGGTAGGTGGGCAATAGGGTGAGGGTTTTAAAAAGTATATTCCATGACTGATTGCCTAAGATTATGTATGAGGTGTGATTATAAAGTAATGAGAGCCATTTTCATGTGTGACTTGTCTGATGTTTTAATCACACCTCATATATGGAATGTGTGTCATTTCATACAATGTTTGAAAATTACCACAACCGAAGGTATTTGGCAGGAAATGTTAAATTGCTATTGAGTGCTCTTTTGCAAGGTAACTGTACTCTGGGTTCTCTTCAGAGCATGTATGTAATTCTGAAACTATGAAGAGACTTTTTCTTATGAGAATATGTAATTCCAGACATGTTACCCAAGAAGAGAGAAACATTATAGTTATAAAGTTGTGGTCACCTAAACACTCCAACACCTTTTGACAATTGTTATAAATGATTTGGCAGTAATAATAAAACTAGAACTCTTTTATAAATATAAAATGGACACACATTTAGAATTGAAGAGAGAAGTCAACTAAAATTATATTGTAGAAGTGAGAATAGTAGAGGATTTTTATATACTCAATAAGTATCATAATTCTTGCAAGTATTTATCATTGTTATCCCAAAGTCTTCAATTGGAATTTACATAGAGTTTGGGCAGACATTAAAACTTATGGGCTTTTTAAAAAAGCATTCTTGCTCTTTCTAAAAGAATACTTGCAGCTGAGTAAGCAAGAGAATAGCCATATTTTCAGAACCTAAGATTTGAAGTGAAAGATGTCAAATTAAAAAAAAAATAACAAAAAATATCCACAACCAATTATGACATAAATGATCATTGGATTCCGTCTTTGGCCACAAGGAATAAATTCCTATTAAAATCAAATCTTGAGGGAGAACTATGGCTAATGCAGCATGAGAAGTAAAAGTGCCAGCAGAAACTATAGTGGCTGGCAAACTATGAAAAGGGAAATTGAAAGAGTCATTTTATCTGGATAGGTAATTTTCAAAATGACTTAGAGCAGGAGTTCTCAAACTTGATTGTTCATAGAAATTATCTGGAGTCCAAATTATTTATCAAGGGTGGGACAAAAATATGCATTTTATTATTTTTTTAAATAAGGTCTTCATTTTATTTATTTTAAATGTATTTTTATTTATTTCAGAGAGGAAGGAGAGGGAAAGAGAGATATAGAAACATCAATGATGAGAAAGAATAATCAATTGACTGCCGCCTGCACATCCCCTATTGGGGATCTAACCTGCAACTCGGGCATCGCCCTGAGTGGGAATCAACTGTGACCTTCTAGTAACTAGAATCTAGTTCATAGGACAATGCTCATCCACTGAGCCACGTTGGCCAGGCCATTTTATTCTTATACAGGTAGTCTTCTGACAGCATTTTTAAGTAGCATATAGAAAAATAGGAACTCTTATATAAACGTGGTTTTTTCATTACAACTTCACTACATAAGCTAATAATAATAAGACAAAAAGATTCAGCAAAATTTACTTGAGAAATAAACCCATTTAAAAATATTTTCTGTAAGTTTAATTATTGGAGGGAATCTATATAATTTAGGGTATAGAAGAGAATGCAGTAAGAATGTATATTTCTCTAGACTTTGATTAATGTCTTGTAAATCATGAAGAAATAGGAAAAATAACATAAAATCTAAGGTTAATTTTTTAAAGCTAGAGGGTATAATAAATAGTCAAGTTGCCAGAGAGTGGTGATTTGACATGGAAATTAGGCAGGGGGCATTCATATTTGTACTGATCTAATATGAGTATGCAAATATAGACTCCTAGCTGAGAAGCCAGTTTGCAAATTTTGCCCAGAATTGCAAATGTGAGCTCAGAATGTAATCCTCCCATAGCTTCCCAACGTTCCAAGGCTGAGCCAATCCCATCTGCCAGGGGATTCTACCACTTACAAAAGAAGAAGCTGCTGCTTCTCTGGTTTGTGTTGATGTGAAACTCCAGAGAAAATAAAAGATGGGCACCTGGGCTTAATTCAACTTCGATAGAAACTTTATGCTATGTTTATAATGATTCCAAGGGGGATTTTAAAAATAACAAATGAGGAAGATACATTTCTCAAAATTCCCAACTGAGTTCCTATATACATCTGATTACAAATGTGTCTGTCACAGAAAAACAGGATCTTATTACTTCTACTAATATATAATAGGATTGATGAATAAGATACTATATAAGCAAATACTGACAAAAAGAAATAGCTAAATTGTACTCCAGCTTCGATATTTTCACATGGCAGTAGCTGTGCATGTGTGATTTTAAAATCAGTGAAAATATATTTTTTAAATGACATGAGGAAGATGACTTCCTTTCCAATGTCATGATTTGTGAGGGAGGTGGAGGACCACATGTTTAAAAGTTATAGTTGCTATGATACAAGGACATACAGGTCAAAGATGGGGCAAAAGGAGAGAGAATGGGCCATTTACCTGGAGAAGACTGAGAATTCTTCATAGAGGAGCTGAGCTTATACTATAAAAATAAATGAAGAGGCAAGGAGGAAAAGTGAATTGCATGCAGGATATCATGGGACTGTCACAGGAATCTGAGGACTCACCAGCAGTAGGATGTGGTGCAGAGAGCATAGTCAATGCCAAAACTAGAGAGCCAGACAGGAACAGAGGTTGCACTTCAGGAGCTCTGACTGAGGAGTAAATCAGAACCATAGGGGTGTAAGGCAGGAGTAAGAGACAAGGTCCTAATTTAGACCTTTTCATAGCTATGTAGGTGATCGTTATGTATTGCTCTCGTGTATCCTCTTCAACTTTAACATACATAGTATAGGAACATTCAACATTATAATGTGGGGATTATGCAGTATATATAATACTAAAACTCCAACAGTTCTTTAGCATTACTGCTTCAAACAAATAATGTATTATTGTCATGGTAGTTGGGATAGCCTGTGTGGAAGGGATTGGAGAAAAGAAATGGAGGTCCAGGTAGGAGGCTATTCCAGTAGTCCTGGAAATAAGCCTGCAGCCAGGCAAAAAAAATCACTAAGGATGGATGTCAGAAATCAGAAGGAGCATAAGTGACAAGACTTGATCACAAATACAGGTATACGGAGAAGACAAAATCAAGGGAGGCCCCAAGGTCTCTGGTTTGGATAGATCTATGAATGAGCTTAACAGGGATTTCCCACTTAAAAATATTTAGATGTCACCCTTCCTGCCCAGATAAGCAGAAATATCACTTCTCCCATGCATTCCCTGCTACTAATAGATAGTGGTCTTTCTTCCATCTTTAGGATTTGATTGCATTTTCTCTTGGTACTTGTCATTTCTAACCAGAGCTGAATAATGCATATGTGATCTGTATAATAGGTGTTCTAAACCTAATAATTCTGTGCAGTGAGTAAGTGAAAGTTTGCCAATTATGCCTCCTGGAAGTTTCTTGCAGATATAGATCTAAAGCCCATGTTCCTAAGCTTGTGTATCATCATCCCTGTTGACAACCTAGTAGCAATCTAGTGATGCTATAGATCCCTGTCAGAATAATGTTTTCAAATGCAAAAAATACAACACAGAGAACTACAATTATACTGAAACCAGTTACAATGCAATATATAGTTATCAGGACTTTTGAAAAACAAATGTGTGATCTAATACTAAGTGTTTTTTATTAATGCATTAAATAAGAAAAATACGTTAAAGTATAGACAAATTACAAAGAAATGTGTCTTTAAAAACTTATTAGTGGGGAGGCTGTTGTTGCTAGTTGAAGGAAACTCTGGAGAGGTTTTTGAAAGAAACTGCTAAGTAACAACTGAATTCTCCAAAGTTTTTTTTTTTTTTTTTTTAAATTAAACAAAGGTTGTAGTTTGGTTCTTTATCTTAACACTAATGAATTCCTCTTTGGCTAGATCACCATCTTAATATACTTTATATCAAAAAGAAAAGGAATGATAACCCACAGTTGAATTTGATGCCATCAAGATAAGATAACCTGTAAAACTTTTTGAAGTGTTTCCAAATGTTTGCAAATTTCTCTTTTCAAAGAAATTGACACAGAATTTTGCATCTCATCTTCATGGGGTAAAGCATCTCCTCCAGCACTGATAGTTGACAAGATGTTCCACCTTGGCAGCTTAGAAAGTTTATAGATTTCTAAAAGTATCCATGAGGTGGCATTGGAACCCAGGTACTGTGTTCAAAAGACCTTGTTGCATTATAGAGAGTTAAGAATTATTTTTTCAAATTTCTACTTTTGTAAAATTTAAAAAACTAATTCCTCATATCAATCAACAAACCATTGTAGACAGGGAAATCTACAAAGCAGCATAAACATTTGAAACACTGCCATAAGAAAACATGACCTCATGTTTGGTGATGGTACAGACTTGACCAATAGCTGGCCAGCAACACTGCTCAACATCTGTAAATATGAAGATTATGATTTCATGTGATCTTTCTAATTTAGAAGTTATGAATGAAAATACTCCTGTGGTTTGTTATCTAGATTCATAACTGAAAGGCAGTTAGAGTTAGATATAATAAAGGCATAATTTTTTTAATCCAAGTTTATCTTCTCCCCAGAATTTGTCTTCTTTCCACAGAACTCCTCCTACTCTTAAGATAAAGCAGAGACTACAAATTTACTTCTAAAATTCCAAATGAAAAATGTCAAATGTAAAGCCCTAAGGTTAGTGTACTCATGAAGTGGCATTGTCCCCAAACCATCCTTGGGAAGGAAATGGGTTATATTAATAATTTTGTCAGAACAAGAGTCTCCAAACAAGATCAACCTAAGCAAACTAAGCTTTTTGGCAATGCCATCCAAGTTAAAAATATATATATATATTAAAATGGGAGGTGAGACTATTGCAGAAGTCAAAGGTGGCTTTATTTAATAAAGGGGGAGATTCAAGTCTCCCCTTTTACAAAGAATTGTGGAACCTGAGAGAATAGTGACTCCAACACACATTAATAGTTAGAACGTTTTGCTAATTTTTTAGGAAATATAGTGAGTCGTAGCCATTAATAAAGTAATTTTCCTATGTGTGAAAATTAAGTTTTTGGCACAATGCAAAATTTGCATTGGTCTCATATCCACTTTCTATTAAATATTTGTCCTGGTTGGGGCAAACTATCTTAACATGAAAGTCTAAATTATAATTAAAGCATTTAAATTATGCTTTTTTTACTCTATTACTGGATCATCACCTGTTGTTAACCATGGTCTTATGGTAATTTGTAGGCTCCTCATACAAGAAAAATAAGATAGGAATCAAGATAGTTGGCCTTTTTTTTGCCTATACTTTGGTATTGAAGGGCTTGAGTGAGCAAGGTAATTAGAGGTTTCTGAGCTTGACTTTTTCTCTGGAAGCTCACCAAGCTATAGAGACCCAGTGCTCCTGAGACACAGGGCAGGGAAGAAATAAATTCTCTTCAGTCCCTGCAGTCTTTCCTGAGAGCAAAAGAAAAATATTTTTCCACTGGGAAATTCCCAGAAGGCATAGTAAATTCACAGGCTCTCCATGGAGGTACAAAATTGAGTGAGGAGAGAGACTACACGGAGAAGAAGAAAGCACTCCTTTTTGGAGCTCTACTATGTACCAGGTATTTAACTGTTACTTCATTTACTAATGGCCTGCGAAAGTGCCATTAACCCTGTTTTGGGAAATTTAGGATGGGAACTAATTCAACTTGTTGAAAGTCATGAAGCTTAGAAGTGCCAGAGTTAGGTTTTTGAATCCTGATCTTTTAGTCCAGAGCATTGTTGGCTGTATTCTGACACCTCAGTCCAGTTTGGGATATTAAAGACACCATGCTTACCGTGATCCCTTCTCACCCCTCAAATAGGATGTCTACCTCCTCCTGAATCCAAGATCTAAGACTGATCCAAGAAAGAAACAGGAAGGTCTGGATCCCTGAGAAAGAAGAGTCAGGTCCTTTGGGAATTCAGGTCAGAAAGGTATTTCATAAGGTAGATATTAAAGTTAAGTCACTAAATTGATGGGCTAAGAGAGCAGGGAGTCAAGGTTTTTCAACTCTCCAGGCAGATTTTTTTCACAGCCCAATGCAATTATTATTTTGACACAGCACACTTATTGGGCTTTGAACCAAGTCAATTATGATTTTATTCATTACAATTCAAATATAGATTCATTGCAACATATGTAGAAAACATGGCTTCAAATAGTGTTTCATCAATCCTTTCCTGTGCCTACAAGCCATCCCATGTTTTTAGGCTTCAGCTATGTAAATAGAGCTGTTTTTGATTAGCAAAATTAGCTTCCACTCCCCTTTGTGTTAACATGTAACACAAAAGTCTTCACTTAAAGATAAGACTGATTGCTCTCTTGGAGAAAAGAGCTTTCAACGGGAATCAGAATTAATTGGAAAAGTTTCCCTTGAGCTATAAACCACAGAGTGTAAAAAAAAAAAAAACAGGAACAATAATGAAAAATTATCAGGAATTCAATGTTTTATTCTGAAAGACAGCAAAGATTTCATAGCAATGGTAATTATGCAATTTATATTTAACTATCATATTTTTCTATCAAGATACTCCAAAAATGTAAAAAAGATTATAACACTTTTCCATATTCACAACTGTGCACTTACTTTTGCCCACCCCTGTGTTTTTTAAATGACTGGAGTTGGAGGCTAGATTCATTCTTTTATTCATTCATCAATTTTTTAGCAAGAACCTTTTCTCTAGCTAAAATACAGAGAGCCCCTTCAGAGACATAGTAATCTGCACCTCGTCTCTCCATTCTGACAAGAAAGGGAAAAGCCATTTTCACTAGTTTTTAGTGTCATAGGTGAACAAGAGAGGAAAATCAGAGGCAGAGAGAGAGAGAGAGAGAGAGGGAGTGAGAGGGGGGAACCACACCCACTAACCAATATAATAACTCATTATCAGGTACTACTATAAGATAGTAAAAATCTCAACATAAAAGTTATGTAATACTTACAATCAGAGATATGTATGAAAATGAGATGTGAACATGTCCACTCAATTTGCATTTAAAGATGACTAATTTTTAGGCAGCTTTGGTCTCAGTATATTTGGATAGTCTTCTAATTAAATCAGAAACTTTATTATTTGTTATGCTAATTGTTTGACCTACTAAAAAAGTAAGTGGATAAATTGGATGAGCATAAACATGCAATCTAGACAATATGGGCCAAACCCACTTTACATATATATATCTCTAGCTTGAAGTATATAAAAATTGTCACATCTACCAACAAAGAATTAAAGATATTTCAATAGGTAAGAACAAACTGTCAAGTCATACTTGTTATTGATCAACATATGCCATCTAATGTAAGTCATATGGACACTAGCTAGCATCTAGTGTCTCCCAATTTAATGTTTAAATTCAGATGAGCCTAAAAGTGAATGAACCTGGAAAAAAAATATTTGGAACTTCCTAAGTGTCCTATAGCATTCATTTGCTAAATTGTACCCAAGTTTGCTTTCATTGAACCTGAATTAAAGTTCTAGTTATGGCATATATTAGCTGCATGACCTTCAACAAGTTACTTGGCTATTCTGCACCTAAATTTTATCTGTAGAGTAAGAACTACAGGGATTGTTGCGAAAATTATACATATATATATATATATATATATATATATATATATATATATATTAATGTTTGGCCCTGGCCAGGTAGCTTGGTTGGTTTAAGCCTCGTTGGGTAGACCAAAAGGTTGCAGGTTAGATTTCCAGTCAGGGCACATTCCCAGGTAGAAGGTTTAATCCTTGGTCCCCGATTGCTGTTTTTCTCACACATAGATGTCTCTCCTCTCTCTCTCTCTCTCTCTCTCTCTCTCTCTCTCTCTCTCTCTCTCTCTCTCTCTCTCTCTCCCTCTCTCTCTCTATCTCTCTATCTCTCCCCTCTCTTCTGGGTGGGGATTAAAAATTTAAAAAATTTAAAAATGAGTGTACTCCATATAGTGCCAAACACAGAGTACATATTCAATAAATGGTAAATTGTTTTGATATCAATGATTGATGCAGTCCTACAATGCTACTGAATTATAAATTTCCCTCAGAATGTTGAGGCACTGGAAACATTTCTACATGTGGAATTATAAACTAACTAAAATGTGGATCTTCTAGGTCATTAAAAGAGCAAGAGTCATAAGAATGTTTGCATCCATAATCTCACTCTTAGAAGTGTATTCTTGATAAATATGTCACAGGGGGGAAATTAAAATGTGTAATGTATTTAACGTGAATTTATAATAATATAAAACTGAAAATCAACTAAATTTCTAACAAAGAGAATTTTTATTAAATTTATTATTAAATTATTTTAATAATTAAAAATAAGATGAAGCTAAATGGAAAATGTAGAGCACAAATTGTATCTACACAAAAACTGTGAGTATGCACACAATGTATGTGTATGTACATTTGGGGAAGACTATACAGAGATGTGCTGAGCTGGCTTATATTGGCTTATGAGAGTCAACTGTTACATTTTCAGAAAATTTGCAGCCAGTTCTTAAACACAGTCATTATTAAAAATTAAATTAAGCAAGTACCCATATAGTGAAAATACTATGTAATAGCATGCTACTGTACCTCACCTTATTTGGTGTCTCACTAATAGTTTGAAATCTGTCATGACAGAAGTGTTTACACCAAGGAAACTGGCAAATGCTTCAAACCAGGGCTTATATTTTTTGTTTTGTTGATGGTCCAGACATAAAAAAGCAGTAGAGAATATGCTAATAATGCAAATTAAATTTTAAAGTGTATCCTATCTGTTGTCATTACATTGTGAATGACATTGAAAACTGAGGGAATATTTTCCCAGTATTTGAAAACTATTATCTAATTTAACCAAAAGTTTGCTGCTCTCATGATAAATAAGTTGTTATAATACATTTTTATTTTCTATTTTTTCTTAGACATTAATGTTGATAATGAAAATATCAACCAATGTTCATGGTAGAGCCACACTCAAGGAGCTGGTTGTTATACAGTTGAGCATCATAACACTTTGTATACCTATAAAACTATGGTTAATGATGGTGAGAAAGCAACTCATGAACTAAAATTGCACATGATCCCAAACCGGTTTGGCTCAGTGGTAGAGCATTGGTCTGCGGACTGAAAGGTCCCAGGTTCGATTCCGGTCAGGGGCATGTACGTTGGTTGCGGGCACATCCCCAGTAGGGGGTGTGCAAAAGGCAGCTGGTCGATGTTTCTCTCTCATTGACGTTTCTAGCTCTCTATTTCTCTCCCTTCCTCTCTGTAAAAAATCAATAAAATATATTTTTTTTAAAAATAAAATTGCACATGAAATATTAATTTTAAGCAGTTCCATTTGTAACTATTTAAAGATAAAATAATAATTTTTAAAGTAAAAGAATACAACAAATATTTTCAGAAAATTTAATATTTTTCAAAAGAATTCAAATTGTGGTACAACAATAAATTATCTCTTGACTTTCCTTTCTTTCTTTTCCTTCCAAAAATATGTATTGGGCCTTTCTATGGGGCTCTGTACTATTTTACCACCCCTGACCTTGTATAATCCTGTGTGGAGTTAGAAGCCACACAAATAATTATGTAAACAAATATTTAAATGTAAATTTTGTTAAATACTATAAAGGGAAAGAGCAGGGAACCTCGACTAGGAGGACATAAAGAGCATCTTTTAGAAAGTGACTTTTAAGCTGATACCAGGAGAAAAAATATGAGTTAAGCCAAGAAAGATGGTGGAAAAGAGCATCCCAAGCAGAGGAAACAATATAAGCAAAGACCCTGAGGAAGGATAAAGCTTGGCCTGTAGCTGGACCTTAGGACAGGTCAGTGTAGGGTGGCATGGCCAATGCATGCAGAGTTGGACATGAGTGGCAACAAGCTGGAGCCAAATTGTATAGGACTTCACAGACTATGGTGAGAGCTTTGATGGTTATTCTAAGAGTAATCAGAAGCCATCACTGAATTGTAGAATTTCTCAGAGAGTAGATGCAACAAAAATTAAGAGTCAAGTTAGCACTATTGGGTTCCAGGTTAGAATTAAGCACATTGTAGAAAGTGATACAATCAAGACCTTTTTTCTTTTGCTTTACATTGCACTTTGTGATAATATCGATAGGTATAAAACAGAAAGGTCAAAAGGTCTCCATCCCAGCAAATGTACAATCTAAAGGAAATATTGTCATCAGAATGCTCCCTATATTCAGCTGAGATTTAAATCAGATTTGAACCTGCTCCTTTGAGATTCAGATACAATTACCTCCAAGCCACCCATCCCACACAGTCCAATCTCCTTCCACGATTTCTGCAGATTCTCAGGGACTTCAGTTTGCCTGGTCACTCTGGAACATGAAGTAAATATTCTACCCAACTCTGGAACCAGCCTTGTCTAACTTCTTTTCCCTTTCCCTCCCTTCCTCCTCCCTTCCTTCTTTTCTCCCTTCTTCCTCCCCTCCTCTGCCTCCCTCTTTCTCTCCCCCCTCCCTCCCTTTCTCTCTTCCCCCTCCCTCCTTATCTCCTAAAAGTCATGAACTCATTTTGAAACCTCCAATTCCAATTCGGTATTGCAGGGTTTGTCCCCATTTCTCTCTTTCCATAGCTATAATTCCCTTTTCTTACAATGAAAAACCGGCTCCCATTAGCCTCAATATATTGACCTATTTGCTCATCCTTAGAATACACAGAATACCATGAAGACAACAGTCTTCTCCATGAAGAAAAATAAAATAAAGAAACTGCAGTTCAGAATGCTTAAATGGTTTGCTTGAGAGATTAGTTAAATGTCTGAGCCAAGAGTTTACTTCTATTCTTCTGACTCCCACCATTTGTTTTTCTCAAGACAGGAAACAAAATGATGACTCTTAATATTTTATCTCCCTTTATAATTAATCAGCCCTACACTTTAAACAGTACTTGAGATGTCAGAAACATAAGGGAGTTGTGCATGTTGCCAGTTTGGACTAGACTCTTGGGTAAATTCTATACTTTTTATGAAGCAGACATTAAAATATAGAAGCAATTTTAAATATAACATGACTTCTACTGCACTTGTTTAAAAAACTAGCTAATGGTATTAGTGAATTAATTCTAATTCCATGAAAATAGATTGTGGTAAGCTAAATTTTACGCCTTTTCTCTACCTTCTACTCATCAACACTTCGAAGTAGGCTAAGCAGTGAGGGTAAAAATTAGCCTGTCTCCAGATGGGTGGGGTGCTTGACAATCATAGGGTTAAGACTCTAACATTTGAGATCTTGCATGGACATTTTTGTGTAATTGAAGGTTACACACTGTATTGTCACCTTTGTGTCACTGTTAGGAAGGACATTGATGGCAGGGTCCAGGTATCATTCGGTCTATCATCAGGTTGAGGTCTAAAAGTATAGACTTAAAATAGAAGCAGTTTTGATTTTTTTTTTTCTTGAGCAAGAATATCTAGATAAGAAGCATTGTAATTAGAATGCATACAGTAATTACAGATGTGCTAAGAGAACATGGGTATTATACTCCCTCAAATCTATTATTGCTTGGTCTTCGAAGCAACCTTTATGATACCATGATGCTGAAGCTGTAATTAGAAGATACGTCCTACCAACACATTTTTGCAAAACAGAGTGAAAAATCTCACCCTTTTCCTCTCTAGAGGAAGCTGTGAGACCATCTTACCCACACTGTTAAAAAATGAAGAGGTGGCCGAAACCAGTTTGGCTCAGTGGATAAAGCATCGGCCTGTGGACTGAAAGGTCCCAGGTTCGATTCCAGTCAAGGGCATGTACCTTGGTTCCGGGCACATCCCCAGTAGGAGGTGTGCAAGAGGCAGCTGATCGATGTTTCTTTCTCATCGATGTTTCTAACTCTCTATCCCTCTCTTCCTCTCTGTAAAAAATCAATAATATATATATATATATATATATATATATATATTTTTTTTTTTTTTTTTTTAATGAAGAGGTGTTAGAACTACATAGGGAAGGCAACTCTCTCACTTGTGGGCCCCTGGAGCACCATTCTGCTGACTTTCCGTTCCCAGGACTGCCTCCTGCTACCAGGAAAAAGTCCCAGCAGAGCATGAGGTAAGCAGGAGGAGATTTGAAAAAAATAGTCATTGTCCTAGAGGTCTCATTTGTAAAAAGGATTTTTAAGTGGACTCCCGGGCATTAAAGTTTTTGCCTTCCCCCAGGCCCCCCCAAAATCTATTGATAAAACAGAATACTGTGGTCTGCAGTGGGTGGTGGGAAGTGATGAGGCTGTTGGAATATCGTCGACAAGGTCAGTCTGTCTCCCATCCTCCCCAAGGACATCGGGATGTAGGTTGGAACCCGGAGTCCCAGGCCCTCTCCAGCTCCATGCCAGCCTGGGAAAAAGCATACTTGGTGAGCTCTACCCCAGATGGAAGCACAGATGATGTGTGCCTCCATCTCAGTCTCTCGGGGCTGACAGGTGACTGGCTCTCTGAAGCTAGCCTGAACTGGCTTAAAACCATCTCCTGCCATTGATGGATGAATGAATGAACAAAGTGTGGTATAAACATACACTAGAACATTATTCAGTCTTAACCGGGAAGGAAATTCTGACACATGTTACAATGGGAATGAACTTAGAAAACATCATGCTAAATGAAATAAGCCGGACACAAAAGGACAAGTACTGTTTGATTCCACTTCTATGAGGTGCCTAGAATAGTCAGATTCATAGAGAGGGAAAGACCAGTGACTGCCGGGGCTGGGGGAGGAGAGACTGGGGAGTTACTGTTTAATTGGTACCCTGTTTTGGTTGTGAATAGCGGAAAGCTTCTGGAGATGGATGGGGATAACTGTTGCTTAACAACGTGAGCACATTTAATGCCACTGAAGTGTATGTACACTTAAAAATGCTTAACATAGTACATCTTTTTAACATGGTATATTTTAATATTTCTTTTACCACAATTTTTTAACAGTAGCTCCTGTAATTTATAGTCTTTAATTGTTAAGTTTGAAGTGAGTTCCATCATCACAGTTTCTCATCACAATCTTAAATTATTTTTCAAAGTAAAATGATAATGAATAATGAGACTTAAGAGTTCTTTGGGGGGACCTTGCTATTCTCGCTACAGACATGCATTTCTTGCCCTCCCTTATAGGACTATTGGTCCTGTCTCCTTAACCCAGTTGAAATGCTTTTAATCTTTCTAAAACAAATACCCCAACTTCCCTTGTTTGCAGCTGCTCTTCTAAATGACCCAGTGGACTGTCACTGGACCAGATCACTGGACAATGCCTCCTTTGGGCTCCTACTTTATAAGACTGACATGACCCTTCCCTTGTAATTCTAGGCTGTAGTCAATCCCACCTAAACCCCTAATTCTTCCCATAACTTCCCCATCAGAAGTAATTTTTCTTTCCCTTTCACCCACACATTTTGTGTGTAACTGTGTTGTAGCGTCCGTTCCCTAAGACACTTACTTATGTCTCACTGGAATGTGACCACTCTGAGAGTAGATAAATTCAACCACATGATACTAGAACAATTTGACCATTTTTGTTTGACCTATAAAACAAAAAAAAATTCATATAATGCAACTAAATGCTATTGTATGTATTTATTACTGTATTAAAATAAATAACTGTACAATATTCATGTGTGTGTGCTTCATAGCCTGTATTGCCATGTTTTGCAATAATAGGTGCTCAATGTATAATGCACAAAAGTCTCACCTGAATGACATACTGCACAAAACCATGAGATGAAGTTCAGGGAGGGGTTAAAGATTCTCAGAGAGGAGGGCATGGAGAGCACAAAATTCTGAGTCCTTTCTAACACTGGAGAAGACGGGAAAACCTCTGCTTTGCAGGCATGTATTTAATCTTCTCAACTCCCTGCTAACCATTACTTTACCCCATTTGACCCTTAACAGCACTGAAGCTTAGAAAAGTCTGTGATAATTTGCTCAAGTTACCTGTCATACTCTAAATCCTTACTCTACATCATGCTGGGAAGCTATTTTAGTTGATGAAACAGTGTTTTCTCTCTTTGGAACAGTATTTGTGGCAGGCCAACAGCAGTCAGCTGATCATCAGCAGATACATGCACCCTGTTCTCACCAAGAAATGGAAACATTGCATTTTTCCAGAGTTAGGCTGGCAGAAGAACTGTGTACCTGACCTGCCATAGCCCCCTTGTAAATATAATAGAAATGGGTATGCTGGGCCCAGCATCTGCTCGGCCCTAGAAGTGCTTGGCTCTACCTGTTTGTGTAATGAAGAGCCCTACCCTCCTACACATTGTGGCTCATCTCTAAGTTCCCAGAGCTCTCCCAGACTCACCTTGAGGAAGGGCCAGGCTTGGGCCCAATCTTCATTGCACCAATAGTGATAGGATCTACAGCAGCCCTGTGCCCATGCCTAACATGCCTGCACCTATAGAAGTCTGCCCCAGGTAGGTTCTAGTACCAGGCACACAACCTGGCTTCCCCAATGTGGCCATGTAATCAGCTAATAAGTGTTAGAAGGGGAAGTCACACTGATTCATTCAAAAGCCGTGTATTACAAGGGTCTGCTTTGTGTTAGATCTCCTCTAAACCTGGGGAACCCATGGTGAACTTAAGTGCCAGCTTTTAAGAAGTTCTCATTCTTTTGGGGGACTTGGAGCCTGTGCTCTTAACCCCTGTGGCATATTTCTCATTTCACTGGCCAATTATTATATTTGTATTTTATGAATACACAAGGATCTGTTATAACTAAAACAGTCCCAAATGGCTGCATCTTCAACAGTTCTAATATCCTTCCTAAGTAACCCAGGAGGGTGTGTTGGGCATGATTCAGTGAAGGAAAAAGAAACCACTCTTAAACAGAGAAGGACTAAACACACAGAATTAGGTGCTAATGAAATGTGTGGAAGAGCCTGGTCTTAGAAATGAATCCTGAAGCCACCATTTCTTAGAACCAATTCACTGGGAAGCCATTCTTCAGAAGCTAGCATTTGAACAATTGGATTCAAGAACATGTGGTCATAGCTGCAGTGGAGAAATTAGGAAGTGGGAATCAAGACACTGCACACAGCATTCAGCTTTCCCTCCATAGTAACTCCTCTCAACACATGGAAGGCTGGGCAATGAACATGGTAACATTTCATTGACCTTATTTGTCAATGGAATAGGGCAAAAGTCAGGGGGGGGAAATAGCCTATGCTTCTCTTCTGCCTCCCAACTCTTATCCAAGTACACCAAATTGGAGGAATCTATTATTGGAAATGACATGTCCACCTTTCCACACCCTGTAATCTAGAAAAACATACCAGGAGAATGTTAAAAATTGAACTTATCTCCACCCATAAGAAAAGGCTGAGTTTACCATGTTGAGAGGCTACTATGGAATTAAGTCTCATCAGCTTAGTGCCTTGTTCAATGTCTGATACATATTAAATACTCAACAAATAACTCATAAATGAATGGATAAATGCATTGTGGGTGTCATATCTAGAAAATGACAATCATGGCTTTTTTCTTTTATCCTCTTTAAAACATATTCCTAAATGATGCAGTGATGGTGGGTTGTTCTCTTATTTCAAGTACAAATTGAAATATTCTTTTTTAATTGAATTTACTGGGGTAATATCAGTTCACAAAACCATGCAGGTTTCAAGTGTACAACTCAACAAGACATTGTCTGCACACTTCTGTTTCTAATTGAGGAACCTTTAGAAAACGCAGCAATTACAATATTTTTTAAAAATAGAAGAAAGCTAGATTTTTCTCCTGCCTTTTGTCAGCCATGAGTCCCACTTTCAAACTTTTGTGGTTGTTGCTAAATGTTCCTCCAAGGAGAAGTCTTCCTATTTTGTTTATTTTTAGAAAGTAGAGGTTGCAGAAGAGAAAGCTTTTGAAAACTGGAATCTTAAAAGGGAACTTCTAGGCAGTGGCTCTTTACCCAGCCTAATATAGCAGCAGCTTTGAGTAGGTTATAAAAACACAGCCCTGCAGAGGATCACCCTCTGATCCTCTTTGTTCTGACCAAGACAGCATTAAACAGCATTTTTCAAAACTGCATTTCACTCTTTTCCTTTGGAAGGTAGACAACCAAATTCATTTATCTCCCCCACAACAAAAAGCTATCTCTATGTTTCCCTTGCTTAAATTGAAACTAATTAGGGTTGTCACTAAGTTACATAAATTGTTACCATAGACCAGTGTTTCTCAAAGTGTCTCCACAGGGGTACAGGAAGTGTTTGGTGGAGGTACACGTTGCACCGGAGTTTGGTGAGGATATGCAGTGCACCGTGCTTAGCTGTGCCTAATTCTATGTTCTCATGAGTACTAGGGGTACTCAGCGTTACAAAAATTATAGAAGGGGTACACATCTGTCAAAAGTTTGGGAAACACTGCTAGACTATTAGAACCAAGAGGAATGTTAAGAGTCACATTATTCTATCCTGTTGTTTGCAGGCAAGGGAACAGAGAAGTTGAGTATTATTTTGTATATTCAGCGTCTTCTTTGTTGATATTCTCTCACATGTATTTATTTGTTCAGTAAATATCTAGTATGTAGGACACACAAAGCTCTGGGAAAGGTCTTATATGAAAATGCTGGCGTATTTTCAGCCACATGCCCCAGATCTACATCTAATAAGCAACACTTATAAGGTTAGCCACACAGAGCTATAATCCACTTTGCAAAATGACATACATTTTCATGATTGCTTATTTCTTTTAAATATTTTAAATATATTTTTATTGATTTCAAAGAGGAAAGAGAGAGAGAGAGAGAGAGAGAGAGAGAGAGAGAGAGAGAGAGAGAGAGAGAGAGAAACATCAATGGGTTGCCTCCTGCATGCCCCTTACTGGGGATCGAGCCTGAAACCTGGGCATGTGCCCTGACCAGGAATCAAACCATGACTTCCTGGTTCATAGGTTGATGCTCAACAACTGAGCCACACCAGTGGGCTTGATTGCTCATTTCTTACTTGAGATTTCCTCCACCAGATCCCATGCCTCCCTCTCTTCCTATCAAAATCCTATCCATTCTGCAAAGTCCGTTCAGTTGTTATTTATTGTAAGGGGTTGAATGTTTTCAATCCCACCCACAAATTCACATTGAAGTCCTAATGCCCAACATGATGGTTATAGAAGGTGGGAACTTTTAGGTCATGAGGATAGAACCCTCATGAAGAAGATTAGCGCTTTTACAAGAGATCCCACAAGTTCCTGCTTTCTTTCCATCAGGATAAAATGAGAAGCCCGCAACTTGGAAGACAGTCCTCACCTGGCCATGCTGAAACTGACATCCAACCTACAGAATAAGCTACTCGGGCTAAGGTAATTTGTTATAGCAGCCTTAACAGACAAAGGTGTTACTCAATTAAGATACACAAACTCTGCAATCACAATTTATTGCTCTTTCTATGACTTATCATAGGACTTCCTTGACTTCTCTATTGTGATATGTTTTAGGCTGACCTCTGGTGAAGTAGATATTATGTAGATGGATACACATCTACTTTTCTGTGGTTCCAGCAATATGGTGAACTAAGCTAATTTGGAAGCCTTCCAGCTATAAGCCCTTAGAAACACTGGGTAAAGAAAACTACAAGAACAGCCAAAACCAGTTTGGCTCAGTGGATAGAGCCCTCAGCTGTGGACTGAAAGGTCCCAGGTTCGATTCTGGTCAAGGGCATGTACCTTGGTTGTGGGCACATCCCCAGTAGGGGAGAGCAGGAGGCAGCTGATCGATGTTTCTCTCTTTCTAACTCTTTATCCCTCTCCCTTCCTCTCTGTAAAAAAAATCAATAATATATATATATTATACAAGAACAGAAAAAGTTATTTTTAACTGCTCTTTCCAGAAAGAAGGGAACCTTCAAGTGCTAGAAACATGGAGGAAATCCAAAGCCAGACTGATGAATATGAGAACTGAGGCTGATGGGAGCAGTGCTGTTGGTTCCTGGTTTGTTTCAGGGTTTAATCCTCAGGAACAGATGCCCTCTGAGGTCCAACTGAAGGGGAAGGTAGAAACAGAGATATCTCCTTATGAGTAGGACCCTCAAAAGCTTCAGTCCCAGTCTAAGAGGACTAAACACCGCAGCCAACAAGGTAAGAAGATGACAATTAACTCTGTTTAGAGAAAAACAAGTCTTCTGATCCCTGACCAAGAATCAAACCATTAACCTTTTAATGGGTGGACAACTCCCAACCAACTGAGCCACACCTGCGAGGGCAAAAAGTAGTAATCTTTGTCCTAGATTCTTTGTAGAAGTGAAATGTACCAATAGGATGAACCAACTATTCATCCATTTTCTCATGAGAAAATAAAGTGCTTGTGTGCTATGCACATTTAAAGTATCCATATTGGAAGTTTTCTTCAATTCAACTGGTATTTTTATATAAGAAACAAGCTTGAATATTTTGAAAGGCTTACCAGTAATTTAAATGTTCTGAACTGAAAAGGTAGTTTTCATCATCCCCTCATGTATAGGTACTGAGGCCTGATGCATGAAATCTGTACGAGGGTAGGACTTCCTTCCCCTGGCTGCCAGCACCAACTTCCCTCTGGCACCCCGAACCCAGGCTTCCCTCAGAGACCCAGCTTCGTCCGGAAGGACATGTGTTCTACTTAGCATATTATGCTTTTATTATTATAGACTATTACGGATGGTTGATTGAATCATTAGCCATCTAATTGAACTCCACCTCCGGCCCCCCACCTCTCAGTGAAGGTCAGGCTGATAACATGTGGCTCAAATCCTTAATCCTTTAATCACATGGTTGTCTTTTGGGCATGGCCAGCCCTTCTCTGGCCACTAGTCATCTCCTTAAAATAAACCGGGGACCCAACAACCCCTTATTAGCATAAATTATCAGGATCCCCCATGAGCAACAAAAATACTCCTATATATTTCCAAAGATGTCATCAATATATTTGTAAAGTGCTGTAAAGGACAGCAAAGCTCCCATGGTGCAACAGCAAATTGGGAGAACAATTTGTCAGAGAGTCTTCCCGGTTTAGGTTCAGGTTACGGGGTAGGTTGGAGAGACTCTTCCTGAATAGTTTTGTTTTATGCCCTTTCCCCATTAAAGCTCGACAGAACACATGAGAATTTGTAATCATTAAAGACAATGATATAAAAAATAATGCTCAATTTCAAAAATTCAAGTTCCTAGTCATAGGCACTTTTACTGAAAAACAGTTGTTTCATCACTTTGGCTTCTGGGAGAAGTGCTTGGCACGCCATGGGCAGGATTGATGAAAACATGAGGCAGCAGAAAGTCTCAGCACAGTGCAGTCTAAAAGGTCTGTCAACATCCTTTACATAATAAATAATGGAGTCACTGGAAAACTACCTTTAAAAGCAGAAGCTTCTGGCCAAAATTAAAGATTTGCCAATGCATTTGAGAAATAAAGTAGCAGGAAGCAAAAACCAGGAGATATTCAGGGCAAGTTTTTTTTTTTTTTTATGTAAACATCCACAAGGAAGTACATATGTAATAAAATCTCATTTAATCAAATTACACTAAATAAAAATTTGCATTGTATGTCTTTGTCAAGGCGGAGGTGGGGGAAGTGAGCAGGGGAGGAAGAGTTATCACTTGGCTAAAGGCAGCTCTGAAATGGTATTGCTAATCTGCGTGAGCCAAGGAGGAGTGTAAAGAACAGGACAAGCTGACTTCTCCTTCATGTTTGGTTGACTTTTTCTGCCCACATAGTTTTGAGAAGCCCCCTCGTAGGTATCACCAACAAATGGTTCACATCCACTGGATGTGAAATTTAAAATGATTGCATATCAAGAGCAGAAAGAAGTCATTTCTAATCATGGGGGGAAATATGGAAAAGAGATTTTGAATGGAAATTCTTGGATTCTCTGTAGCCAAGGAATGAAGCCATTTCTAAAGTACTCTGCACAAAAGATTTTTATTCTGTGTTTGATTAAGAGGGGTTAGAAAAGGATATAGAAAATCCACAGCCCACCGAGAGCTAAGGCCAAGGATTTTCTGCGCGGTGAAGAATCAGGTCAGGGACTCCTAATGAAGCCCTTTTACATCAGGCCCTGGCAGACAGAGCTGGTAGACTTTGCAACTACCAAGGGGAATTGGGCCATTTCTGGAAGAACAAATGATTAGGAAATCAGACACTCTTTCTTGGTCAGGACAAAAGGGGTATCTCAACAAAGGAAATGGTAGTTAAAACATTTTACTCAGCAAATTCTGCAACTTCTTAAAAGGGGAGAATTTTAAATTATGGAGTAACCCAAATTAATTAATAGTTGCCTACCTAGAGCCCCAAAGTTTTGTTTGCATTAAAATTGTAATGCTAAAGTATTTTTCCACCTCATTAAATCTTCCAATGTTTGCCAGCTGGGTCTTATTACATACTATATTCACTAAGGAAATACCTTAGTCATTGGAAATCAAGTGATTATATCTTTTATTTTAAATATATTTTATTGATTTTTTTTACAGAGAGGAAGGGAGAGGAATAGAGAGTTAGAAACATCGATGAGAGAGAAACATTGATCAGCTGCCTCCTGCATACCTCCTCCTGGGGATGTGCCTGTAACCAAGGTACATGCCCTTGACTGGAATTGAACCTGGGACCTTTCAGTCCACGCAGGACGAAGCTCTATCCTCTGAGCCAAACTGATTAGGGCTTCAAGTGATTATATCTTAATTCTTATATGAGTTTCAGGGGTAAAATTCTTCAAACAGATTAATGCAAAGAACAGGAGCAAAATATTTTTAAACTAAATAACAGCTTTATCTTTTTTCTCTACTCCTCTTTAAAAGCAGTAATCTTTATTTAACTTAGGGATATAATGTTAGGGAGTAATGTCAAAATATTGACATATAAGATCAGGAGAGGCCCAATGCACGAAATTTGTGCAAGAGTAGCAGCGCCCCCCCAGCCCCCCACCGCTGACAGCACTGGCTTCCCTCTGGCACCCAGACAGGGTTTGTCCAGAAGGATGTCCAGACTAATTAGCATATTGCACTTTTATTTTATTATTATAAACTAGAGGTCCAGTGCATTAAATACATGCATGGTGGGTGGGGGGAGTCCCTCAGCCTAGCCTGCAACCTCTTGCAATCTGGGACTGCTGGCTCCTAACTGCTCACCTGCCTGATTGCCCCTAACTGCTCACCTACCTGCTTGATCACCCCAACCACTCTGCCTACCTGCCTGATCGCCCTTAACTGCCTCTGCCTTGGCCCCACTGCTATGGCTTCCTCTGGAAGATCATTTGGCTGTCAGGTCTATTTAGCAGATTACACTTTTATTATTATATATTGTATTCTCTATTTTAAAAGTGCAAAATCTTTCATCAAGGATTTTTGAATGAGAAAATGTGTTTATGTCAATGTCCTAAATTGAATGATTGAAACCTAAAGGTTTAATGATGGAAGCCTGTGCTACCGGCCTGCAAGATGACACCAATGATCCCTGACTCCAGGTGGTCATGTCCTTGCATACTCTCCTCCCACATTGAATTGGGCTTACCTGTAACTTTTAGGATATTTGGGGAATGACATTGTATGACTTCCAAGCCTACATCATGAAAGATGACTTTCACCGTGTTCTCTCTTGGATGCTTGCTATGGAGAAAGGGATAACACTCAAGAGATTCTAGAGAGGTCCTCATGGCTGGGAAATGAGACTTCCTCCCAACATCTGTGTGAGTGAGCCATCTTGGAAGATGATCTTACAGCCCCAGTCAAATCTTCAGATGAATGCAGCCCAGGCATCATCTGATTTTTTAATCAGCGACTTGGCTCAGTGGGTAGAGCGTCGGTCTGCGGACTGAAAGGTCTCAGGTTCGATTCCAGTCAAGGGCATGTACCTGGGTTGCAGGCACATCCCCAGTAGGGAGTGTGCAGGAGGCAGCTGATTGATGTTTCTTTTTCATTGATGTTTCTAATTCTCTATCCCTTCTCCCTTCTTCTCTGTAAAAAATCAATAAAATATATTTTAAAAAAATAATAAGTATTTGTAGGTTAAATAACCCCCTCAAAAACCAATAACTTCTGACCATTTATGCATTCCAAGTTGCTGAATGTGCCAAGTCCGTGAACCCTCAGTGGAAATTGTGGAGCCTGTTCCACCAAAGAATTTCTAAATAAAGCTCCAAATCTTTTTTAAAAAATTAAAATTTGTGCCCTAACGCAGTGCCGTGTTTCAAATGTCTTGCCTAATTTGCCCTGGATTCCTCATTTGGAGGCTGGCAGAGGGATGTGATCCCTGCCCTTGAATCTCCTTCCTTTGTGAATCTCCCCACCACCACCCCCCACCCCCCACCCCAATGCGTACACATTTCCCAGGCAGAGGAGCGCATGCCGCGGCTGCGCCCAGCCCATTGGCGTGTGTGAGCGCGGGTTTGGAGCTGTCAGCTGATGGAGGCTGCCTAGGACCCAGAGGGAGCCGCTCCCCTCGCCCTGCAGCGCCTCCGCGCCGACCGGTGCAGCCCCCTCCTCTCACTTCGCAGCCCCCCGCCGGGGTTTTGGCACCTCTTGGGGGCGGAAAACTCCGCCATCCCTGACCGCGGGCCGTGCCCGTGGCTTGGGGGGCCGAGCGCGTATGCCAGCCGGTGCGCTGGGTGGGCCTGCGGTGGGGGCGGCGGGCGGCCTTATTCCCCGCTAGGGCCGGACTCAGGGGCAGGAAGGGGCCCGCCAGGCTCTCCCAGCCCAGCCAGCGCGCTCCGACCCTCCCGCTGGCCCAGGGCACCAGCTCGGCCGCAGCTCCGTGCCCAGCACCAGGCGCGAGTGGGCGGGCCCGCGGCGCCGCTCCCACGCTCCAGCCCCTCCCCCGCCCCTTCCTTCCTTCCCCGCCGCGCTCCGGGCGGCCGCCGGCGGATGCGAGCCGCACCGGGCGCCCCAGCTCAGTGTGCGCCCGCGGGCCGGGGGCGAGCCTTGGGTGGTGGCCCTTCTGGGCGGCTCGGGGCCGGCTCCCCGGCGGGCGCTGTGAGGCGGGGCCGGGGGGAGGAGGCGCTTGGCGGGGGCGTGGGGCTCCCCGGCGGCGGCGGCGGGAGGGACGGAGCCAGCCGCGCCGCCGGACAATGAGCCGGGCCGCCGGGCGCTGCGGCCGCTGCTAGGAGGAGGAGGGCGCGGGAGGGCGGCTCAGCGCCTCCACCTGCGCGGAGGGCGGGATGCCCGAGCCAGGTGTCCCCGCGCTATAAAGGCCCCTGGCGGCCAAGCGTTCCGGAGGAGTCGGTTCTTGCATTGAGGCTGGGCTACCTGCAGGCTTTGGCTGGGACGTTTTTTGGTTTTGGTTGGTTTTTTTGTGTGTTTGTGTGCGGGGAGCCCTAGGAGCCTCCACGATGGCGAGCAGCACCAGGAGCATCGAGCTGGAGCACTTCGAGGAGCGGGACAAAAGGCCGCGGCCTGGGTCGCGGAGAGGGGCGCCCAGCTCGTCCGGGGGCAGCAGCAGCTCGGGCCCCAAGGGCAACGGGCTCATCCCCAGCCCGGCGCACAGCGCGCACTGCAGCTTCTACCGCACGCGCACCCTGCAGGCCCTGAGCTCCGAGAAGAAGGCCAAGAAGGCGCGCTTCTACCGCAACGGGGACCGCTACTTCAAGGGCCTGGTGTTCGCCATCTCTAGCGACCGCTTCCGCTCCTTCGACGCGCTGCTCATGGAGCTCACCCGCTCCCTGTCGGACAACGTGAACCTGCCCCAGGGCGTCCGCACCATCTACACCATCGACGGCAGCAGGAAGGTCACTAGCCTGGACGAGCTGCTGGAAGGTGAGGCGGGGAGGGCCCCGCGCAGCAGGTGCGGCCCAGCAGGTGCAGTCGCCGCGGGGCCGCGCGCGCACACCCACGTAGGGAGGCGGGGGGACGCCTTTCGGGGTGTCTTCTAGGCCACGGGAATTGTAGGGAATTGTACGTTCTGCCTGCTTTTCCTTAAGCTCTGTGTGGAGCGCGCTGTTATCCTCTGATTGTCCTTCCCAAGAGATTTGCCTTAAAAAGAAAAAAGAACAAAGAATAAAATCCTAAAGGGCTTTGGACTTGGGTGACATCTCTTAAAATGGGCGAACTTGTTTTTTGTTTTTGTTAACTGCAAACTATTTGGAAAGGAGGCTCTCCGGTGAGGATCTGGGTAACCCTTGAGCTAATAAGCTGTTTGCTCAGCACTCTGCGGGCCTCAGTGGAGACACCTGTGGTGCCAGCCTGTGGGAGGGACCCTGCGGTATCTGCTTTAGTCAGAGGCTGTGCTAGGAAAAGCTCTGGGTTGGCTTTCCTGGTTGGACTCCCAGCAGAAGTTAGATGAGGTCAGGAGGGGTGATCCTAGGCGATTGTTCTGAACCTTGACTGCATCCTGGGTCACTGGCGACTTTAAAAAATATAGGTGCCCGCCACGGCCCTCCCCACTCCACTTCCAGGTTAGGATGTAATTGGTTTGCGGTGTGGTGTGGGCATCCCGAGTTGTGAAAGCTCCACAGGTGATTCGAATGTGCAGCTAAGGTTGAAAACCACTGTGCGCTAAAGGGTTTTCTACGTTTGGTTGGCGATGAGGTGAGTCAAGGTCAATCTCTCTTGCCCTATCTTCTGTTGAAATTAGCTGGTTAGGAGGACGGTGAGAAGCCATTGGAATCAGCAGTTGCTTGGCAACTGCTTCTCTCTAAAGGACTGATTGGATGTATGTTGTGTCATCCTTGAATTCCTGCAATGCTTTTTTTTCCTTTTTTAAAAAAATATATTTTATTGATTTTTTACAGAGAGGAAGAGAGAGGGATAGAGAGTTAGAAACATCGATGAGAGAGAATCACTAATCAGCTGCCTCATGCACATCCCCTACTGGGGATGTGCCCACAACCAAGGTACATGCCCTTGACCAGAATTGAACCTGGGACATTTCAGTCCACAGGCCGACGCTCTACCACTGAGCCAAACCAGTTTTGGCATCTTCTTTCCCTTTAAAGGAAAAAAAAAAAAAAAAAAAAAAGCATTACTAAGTACAGGCATATGTAGGAGACATTGCAGGTTCGGTTCTAGGCCACCACAATAAAGCGAGGATTACAATAAAGTGAGCTGTAATCTTTTTGCTGATGGAGGGTCTTGCCTTCAACTTGTAAAGAAACACAACACCTGTGAAACACAATAAAGTGAAATTCCAACAAAACAAGGTGGCCTTTAGATAATAGAACCTATTTCCAGATCTAAATACCCTGTTTCCCCGAAAATAAGACAGTGTCTTATATTAATTTTTTCTCCCAAAGTTGCGCTAAGTCTTATTTTCAGGGGATGTCTTATCTTTCCATGCGCTAGGTCTTATTTTCGGAGGATGTCTTATTTTCAGGGAAACACGGTAGCACCTGTAAAGATTAGACAGAACCCAAATATTTGCTGCCTGCATGCTAACATAGAGTCTGCCCTTGGCACCTTTCTTCATGCCAATGGCACATTTGCTATAGTCATAGCAACATTGGCTTGGCAGGGAGAGGAAACTGAACTTGGAGCCAACTCTTTTTCTTATATCATTTCATCCTGTTCTTATGTTATGTTCTGAAGGCACTGTGCCCATTTATCTCTCTCTCTCTCTCTCACACACACACACACACACACACACACACACGAGGAAAGTAACACGACTTGTCCTGTAATTGCTGCAGTAGATGGTCTTTCTTCTGCAGTTCACTTCCCATACACTGATGTGGCCACACTGAGGAGTCCTGGAAGTGGCTGAGTTTCTCTATTTAGTCGCTGTTGCCAGAAGTTTCCCCTTGTCTGGCTAGATGAGGACCCAGCCAAACTTACATTGTCTCATCAGCCTGTGTGTGTGAGCGACTTCACACATTCTCTTGGGCAGTTGTGTGTTTTGGCTTTAAAGGCCACCCGAGGAGGTGATACCAACTGGAGGAGGAGTTGTAAAATAAAGATACATTGTTAAACAGGCTTTTATCGCTTCCTTTCTTTATGGTGTTAGAAATGTGAAGAGCAACATTTGTCTAGATATTTCAAAACTGAGTAACAGATTGACTGACACTAGAGTAGCAGTCCCATGGACAGATCAAGGCAATGCCTATGGATTCTGCACCCGTTACTGGCATGCCCTTGGGACACTGTGCCTGGGGTGGTCCGAAGAGTTTTAGTACCTTCCTCTGAAGTAATTTTAACAGTACATTTGCTATATGAAATTATTGTACTCTGAAGATGAGTATCATTGTAGGGGGAATTTGGTCAAGATAACCATTAGGCACATTAATTAATGAGAACACATATTATACACTTGTTTCTCATTTGCCTAGTCTAATTCTCAAACTAGTTTCGGCTGTACATGAAAGGGTTGGAACATTTTCTTCCCAAGAGGATGAGACCCATAGAGTCCAAATTATACCATCAGATGACACATAATGATGCAACAAATATTTGCACAACAGAAATGTTTCCCTAGTCTAGTCAATTGATTGCTTGTTTCTAGCAGTACTCAGTTACTGCAAAAGAAAAAATTTGTGCACTTCTTTTGTCATAGTGGCATTCTCTCTGACAATGGATCTTTGTCTAAGTCTTGAATATTCCAGTAGTGAGTGGAGTACCCTGTTGAAAGAGAGATTTTAAGAAAAAAATAAACAACAACAAAAAACCCATCTATGCTCTAATATCAATTATTAGAGAATTTAAATAGTTTCACATTTTAATTAAAATTGTGTGCTCCAGTGTTTAGATTTACCACACAGAA
Source organism: Pipistrellus kuhlii (assembly GCF_014108245.1). Lineage (NCBI taxonomy): Eukaryota > Metazoa > Chordata > Mammalia > Chiroptera > Vespertilionidae > Pipistrellus > Pipistrellus kuhlii. Next base: position 49,776,539 of record NW_023425584.1, read on the forward strand.
GAACTTAGTTTTTATTAGATCAGTAAAAATAGGTCTGTAATATTGCCCATGTTAAAATTGACTAAGATTCTCTGCTATTTTTTACACCATTATGGTTGACTCTCTTCTCCTCTGCCTCTTCTATCCCATGAAGTTTGTAGTTTAGGAAACACTGTTTTTCCTAAAAGGTTTTCAGTGAGGAATAGAGAAGGTGATGGCTCAAAAGACTGCCCTTGGCATGAACTCTCCTTCAGAACCCCAATCCCATTGAACTCAGATGACAAAAGAAATTTGCATGACCCAGATTTTTTTTCTGCCCTTGACATTGAGAGTCTCTGGCAACTGAAAACAGTGCTGGTGTCTGCTGGCACTCCTGTGCTGCCCTAGGCCAGCGGACATCAGCCTCTTGCTGGACCTCACCGCGCTAGTTTAATTTCACTGGTTGGTGCTGGGTATCCCGGTAGTCCTGTTTATTCTTTAAAACCGGATGGGGACCTTCTCTCAGAGGAGGACTGTTTGTCATAACCATCAATCTTGGGGGAAATGAGACTGAGTTGGGTGAAGCTGTGAGCCAGCTGAGTTTGTGTCATCTCCGGTACATAACTGAAGCTGTCCGGATGACTCACTCTTCAGTTCTCACGTTCCAAGCTAAGAGTCAGAACTCCAAGTCTCAGTTTTATTCCGTAATTGTTCTCACCTACTGAACATTTTGGCTGTATCTGTAAAATATTGGTGTCCTAAAGAGAGATGGCCAAGAATGGTAGAAATGATGGCTGAGCAAGTGAAGATCCCTGGGTTCTGCTCACTGTAGATTTGAGGGGGGAAAAAACTCACCTAGTTCCCAGGGCCTCAGTGTCCTTTTCTGTTCAGGAAAGGTGGAACATTTGGCATATCCCCTCTCCAAGTCAGATGCCTTCAGGTCTAAAAGGACATGCTCTTTCTCTACCCATGTGGCTACTTACTGAGTATATGAGGGCCTGGACTGCCTTTCCCTACTCAGAACCTTCCAGAAAACTGACAAGGCTGAAGCTGTCCTCCTCTCAAGCAGGGAGTGGGTGTGTGGCTCTGGTGAAGTGTTTGCCAGGAGCCAAGATAATTAATTGCCACCAGTCTCTGCCTCTCTCATTTCAACAGCAAAATGTAATTTCGTTTTATCTCTGCCTGTTACCCCTCAGTCAACAGTAAGTAAGCTGATTGAATTTTTGGCATGTGAGAGAATTTTTGTGATTTTAAAAAAATAATTATTACCGAGCATGATTTTATTAATTGGAAGGAGGATGGGAGGAAGGGAGGGAGGGAGAGGAGGGAGGGAGAAGGAGAAAGGGAGAGAGGGAAGCATTGATTGCCTCCCACACACAACGCTGACTGGGAACTGAACCGCAACCTCTTGGCATATATGGGATGATGCTCCAACCAACTGAGCACCCAGCCAGGGCCATTTTTGTGATTTTGATAAGTGATAACTTCCATTCTTCAAGTTAACTTGAAAATGCACATGAACAAATTTGAATTTAAGGAAAGTAAGCTTGTAAAGAAATTAAGCACTCAAGTTTCTGAGGTTCTCTTACTAAATCTAGTTTATTGAATCTGCTGGGTTTGGTCAATTTATTTGAAGGTGTTAAACTAAAATGTAGTGACTGAGAGAGTTTTAAGTAAAAAATAAGTCTCTAAAGAACCCATATCGTGGGATTTTTTTCAGCCTTGAAAGGTGGATTTTTATAGTAAAAATCAAAACTTAGCTATTGGAACTTATTATGGGATTACATTCCACCCCCCCCCCCCAACTGTGAGTTATAAGACATATTTGCAAAAATAAGTCAAAAGCTGAATGCATTAGAGGCATCTAGGATGATTGGACATGGCAGTTTAACATTGAATCTTAGGTCTGCAAAGCTTTCTCTGCTTGGCAGACTACTATAATAGATTCTTTAGGACCTGCTTCACGTGTTATCCCTCTGGGACGTCTTTTCCCACACCTCGGGACATTGGTCTCAAATAGTTGTTGATCAAGAGCATATTTTTGTTGTTTCAGATGCTGAGGGTACAGTTTCTTCCCTCAAGATGCTCACAGTTAGAAGGAAAGAGATAGCAAACGTGTACACACACACACACTCACTCACTCTCTCTCTTTCCAGGGAAAGTGTAGTATTGGCCAGGATGATAAAAAAAAAAAAAAAAAAAAAAAAAAAAGCTTCCCAGGGGAACAGGTGTTGGAGCCAAGGCCTGAGGTCAAGCTTATAACTCTTCCTTCTACCTACACCATTTTCCTTTGCCTCTATTATACCACTTACCTTTCCAGTTAGTGGTTTATTGGTCTGTCTTTTGCATTAGACTGAGAGCATCATGAGGTCAGGGATCTTGGACATGCAATAAATTCGTTGTATAAATAGCCCATAGAATTACTTTGTTTCTAAATAAATAATTACTTAAAAATAAGTAATAAATTTTACTTCAAATAAATAGTACAAAAAATTATTCCCCTGGCTATCATGGGAAGTTTTCTATGAATTAAGTTTTTAAATAGGATTGTTCCTATTCAAATACATATTTCCTAAACGTGGAAATATGTATTTTGAAAAATCGGATTACATTTCAAAGGTGCTGTGCTCAGTCCTTATTATGGGGAGAAGGCCTCTTCCCTAAAACCTGCTTCTGTAAATTTGATTCTTCTTTTCATCTCATTTACTTAAAACAGGGGAATTCAGATGTGCAATAATACAGCAGCAAATAGACTCTTTCCAGAGATAATGGGAAGAGAAATTTTAATTTGGAGAATAAAGAATTCTAAATGGTTGGGGAAAGAAATGGAATATTTGGGAGAGCATTTATATGATTAGAGTATGCCATAAGGATGCTCTAGAGTTATAAGAAGAGATAAATATTTTATGGGCTTTAAAATACAGAAATGGAAATGGATATTTTATGGTCCTGTGAGGTGAAATAAAGGAAGCTCATTTCCCTTGGGCCATGCTGGTCAAACCCTTACTCCATTGCTGGTGGGACCAGGAGAGTTGCTGTAGGTCTATACCTCGTAGCCAGGTCTCTTTCTCCTTACCCCACCTGCTCATGCTTCCACTTCTGCTTTTCTTCTGATGAAATTAACAGCGACCCTCCTTAGGGATTCTTTTTCTCCTCAGCATTACTGCTATGTGTGAGATGTTTTATATGCAGTCACTGTGTGAGGGACTTGACCTTGTAATATCTGTGAAAAATGGCAGGGGTGTCGTCTCGGTTTTACAGATGAGGAAGCTGAGGCCCAGCGAGGATAAGGAAATTGCCCCCTTGTGCTAATCCTAAGAGATGGGGCTGGAAGTTGAGGTCTTTCTCCCTGGCTTTTGAACTTCTATATTCTTTTAAAAATATATATTTTATTGATTTTTTAAAGAGAGAAAGAGAGAGAGAGAGAGAGAGAGAGAGAGAGAGAGAGAGAGAGAGAGAAACATCAATGAGAGAGAAACATCCATCAGCTGCCTCCTGCACACCCCCCACCGGGGATGTGCTTGCAAACAAGGTACGTGCCCTTGACCGGAATCGAACCTGGGACCCTTCAGTCCTCAGGCCTATGCTCTATCCATTGAGCCAAACCGGTTTTGGCTGAACTTCTGTATTCTTAATTGCTATGCTCTACCACCTTCGAGGAAATGGGGTCCATTCCGACCCCTGAGGTTTGCATAGGCCATAGGACATAATAGATTAGCAGTCCAAACTTCCATCACTGTGAGCCCAATGTGAATCATTTAGAGCTGGGTAATGAAGATTGCAGTAGTGCCTCAGTCACTGTGGGCATAAAAAAAAAAAAATGTTAGGATGCTTCCTGTATGATTCCTGGAATAAACACACCATTCTGTACCCCTGCAAGGTAGTGTCTCTGCATTCAGGCTCTACAGAGTTCTCTTGTTTGACCTCCATTTTCTCATCCCATAAATGAAGGCTTGAAAGTTGGGTTAGGACAGTGGTTGGCAAACTCATTAGTCAACAGAGCCAAATACCAGTAGTACAATGATTGAAATTTCTTTTGAGAGCAAAATTTTTTAATCTTCTAAAGCCAGTTCTTCAAAATAGAATCTCCCAGGCCGTGGTATTTTGTGGAAGAGCCACACTCAAGGGGCCAAAGAGCCTCATGTGGCTTGGGAGCCACAGTTTGCCGAATACGGGGTTAGGTAATTGCTAAATCCCCTTTGCTCTTTTGAAGTTCAGTGATCTTGTGAAATTCTTCTGACTGTCTGGCTCTATGGACCTCTTTAAAGTTGGCTAGGTTGCCCAGCTGGTGTAGCTTAGTGGTTGAGCATCGACCCATACATCAAGAGGTCCTGGGTTCAATTCATTGCCAGGACACATGCCCAGGTTGTGGACTCAATTCCTTTTTGGGGGCATGCTGGAGGCAGCTGATCAATGTATTTCTTTCATCATTGATGTTTCTAACTCTCTATCCTTCTCCTTTTCTCTCCAAAAATTAAAGACATTTTAAAGCAATAGAAATAAATAAAAGTTGGCCAGGTCTTTTGATCAGATGTGATTACCAAGGTTTAGCTAAAGTTCTTAGAACCCCCCAATAACTTACAAAAGAGCCGTCTTCGTAAAATGCTCTGAGGAAAGGAAAAATTGCAAACCAAGTGAGGGCTCATTAATTTCTTTATCCAATGCAACACATACTACCAGCACAAGATGTTTGATAATTAATGCTACTTTTTTGCCACGTGTGAGATATTTTAAATAGTGGGACTAGGTGGATATAGGTAATTTAAAAATCTTTCTAGTTAAGACAGCTAGCTGGACAGTTAGCTAGATTTACAGAAGAAGAATAAGTTCATGTGAAAATCAAGTATTTGTTGCCCTTTCATATTTTGGTATTTAAATATTTTTGTTCAAGAAAAATAATGCAATCTATTTTAATAATGTATAATTTTCACTGCTTCTAAGATGCCTGACTTGATTTTTCTCTTTGGACATCTGTCATAAGTGCATTCTCATACTTTTATTACTTGTGTGTGTGTTTAAATCCCAGGATCATTTTAAGCCTCTACATTTTTCAGTGTCTCCTTTGAGTTAGTTCTCTGACAGCTTATATTCAGTTTTATTCATATGTTGCATTCTTAAGCATTGTCTATAGCAAATTCATTTCACGTATAGTTTTAATACTACCAGATACATTTTAAGTTCCACTGTTTTAAGGCTAGAATTTTCATCTCTTAAAACCTGCTTTAATTTTTTTTTCTTTTACTACATTTTTTAAAAATATTTTTTATTGATTTTGTACAGAGAGGAAGGGAGAGAGATAGAGAGTTAGAAGCATCGATAAGAGAGAGTCATCGATCAGCTGCCTCTTGTACACCCCCCACTGGGGATGTACCCGCAACCAAGGCATATGCCCTTGACCAGAATCGAACCCGGGACCCTTCAGTCCCCAAGCCAACGCTTTATCCATTGAGCCAAACTGGTTTCGGCAAACCTGCTTTAATTTTTATTATAATTCAGTGTTTTATTCTGTTTGCCATGTCTTCTGTGGTCTAAATTAAATTAGTCACCTAGTTAGATCATGTAGTTTGTCAGATGCTACCACTTTATAGACTACGGAAAAACAGTGGTTTGTGAGATCAACTTACGTACTTTTGATTATACTATAACATTTACTATCATCTTAAAGTGGCTACAATAATATATAGTTATGGCCTACTATATTACCTTTTGTTTGTATGTTGATAAAATTATAATTACCTGCAACCAAAATATATCCTAGTGGATGTTTGAAAGTACGGTCATTGATTTATCTCTTCCTTCACTCTGTATGTTTTGCAAATTTAAGATTATTTTTAAACTTTTCTTTAAGAAAAAACAACAACACTGAGCCAATATTGAGCGCTTACTCTAAGTCCAGTGCTGATATACATGATCTTTATTTCTTAAAGGCAATGATTGATGGGTCCTTTCCCAATACCCTTGCTCATCATCTTGGCCTCTTTACTTCACAGTATTTTTTTTTTTTTTTTTTTGCCTCATCTGCTAAAGAATCAAGAAAATAAAAAAGGAGTGTTGGAAACTTACTATTGGTTATACTCATGTTCATCAAGCCTCTGCGCAGGAAAGAACTTGAGAAACCGTCCAATGTAAACTCATCTCTTGTTAGATTAGCGATCAAGGCCAATAGCCAGAAGATTCCACATGAACCATATAATAAAACACTGAGTAGAGAGCCCTAGCAGGCAGTGGTTCTTTGATAAATAGGAGTGATCCTCAGCATCTTAAAACAAAATTTGTGTCCTTGCAGCTCTGCTCCTCACTCTATACCTCCACTCTCCCCTCCCCGGTAATTCTAGAGCTGCCATTTGGATCTCTGTAAGGCTCATCATGCTTCTGCATGGCAGACCTTCCGGTGTTTTGAAACAGTGCTCATGCTTTCCTCCACCATTTCCCTTCCCTCCCACCCCCTAAACACCTCTTTTCTGGACACACATCTGATTTTTGAGTCCTTCACCATCTGTCCTGAAGCTTTGCAAGCCATCCTCAGCATCAGTCACTAACTTAAAACTGGGGCCAGGCCTTCCTCTTAGATCTCACAGTGAGGTTTCAGGGATGGAGGGGAAAGGTGTTTACAAAGAACTCCAGAAGTTGGGGAAATTCTGTCCAGGAAAGTCTTACCTCTGCTTGGATGATGAACAATTGAAGGACTGACCCTATACCCTTTATACCACATTTTATTTGCAAATATTATGAGAGGGATACATTTTGGTGTGAAGGTCTTTCTGTCTCTCTGTCTCTCTCGCAATATCCTTAAGATTGCAGTGTTTCTCTAATTTTAGCAATGTTTGGGATACTTAAAAATGAAAACCGTAAAAAGCTAACAGCCGCCGAAACTGGTTTAGCTCAGTGGATAGAGCGTCGGTCCGCGGACTGAAAGGTCCCAGGTTCGATTCCGGTCAAGGGCTTGTACATTGGTTGCGGGCACATCCCCCCCAGTAGGGGTTGTGTAGGAGGCATCTGGTTGATGTTTCTCTCTCATTGATGTTTCTAGCTCTCTATTCCTCTCCCTTCCTCTCTGTAAAAAATCATTAAAATAGATAAATGTCTAACAGCCGAATTACAGAAGCCCATTATTGCCTTCATTACTTTAATTACATTGTTACTTAAATATTTATAAATATAAAGGTAGGTGTGTACTGATGCATATAGGTCTTGTACACCGATACACCCCATACAAATTGATAACGGAAATGCCAATAAAGCTGTATTGGTACTTACAATAAAAATGCAAAATAGCAACACAAAGCTGCAGATACTACTTGCTCACATTAAATTGTCGTTCCCAGTGTGGCCGTGGTGCTGAGTGATGAGTCGGTTTTGCGCTGCTAATGAGCCTTCATTCCTGCGGAGTAAAACTGTCCTCCGGCCTTCACTTGCTATGCACGTCTTTTCCTCGAGTCCACTTTCCCTCCTTCACTGACAGCAGAGTTACCACACCTGATGCCGAAAGAGGTGAGGTGTGGACAGTGGCCTGGCTGTCCTTGGTTCAGAAGCAGTTGTCCAGAGGTTCCAGAATTGGGCGATCTAAACATTTTAATCATCAAAATAAGCACAGACTGAAAATGGCCATGGTGAGCTCCTGTAGATTGTGGTGTCCAGCTGGCTCAGACAAGAGGAACAGGTCTGAAGGTTTCATCCTACCAGGAGATTAGACACAATTAGTACTTTTCCAGTGAGCAAGCTGGAAGGCTTTTTGGTTAATGAATAGAATTTTTGTTTTCCTTTTACATATATTTTTTAAAAATCTTAACCCCATAAATTTCAATGGTGAAAAGTGGATTTGTGGACGTACTTCCTTGTAGACACTCAGATGTAGCTTTTGTGGATGGTACAGATGGTGAAGCTGGATGTGACTTTGGGAGACAACGTGAAAAGTGGATTTGTGGACATACTTCCTTGTAGACACTCAGATGTAGCTTTTGTGGATGGTACAGATGGTGAAGCTGGATGTGACTTTGGGAGACAACGTCTCTCGGCCCCTTGCCATCAGATGTGTTGAAAGAACATTGGTCTTAAAGGTGAAAGATCTCATTTTGTGCCCTTAGTTCTACCCTGCAGGAAAGGCTATTGTATTCACTTTGTGAATGTGACAGCATTCGATCAGAGACACCGCAAAGGAATGCAGAGTGGGAACACCTCCCGGCCAGAGAGATGAACTCTGGGTTACTCTACTGATCCCCACGAGTTTAAATTCTGGGCACTGGACAGTTCAGACAGTAAACTTAAGTTGTTTTACACAGAGTAATGAATCAGTCTTTTTCCTCACCCCATGTTTTTCTTAACCACCTGGGTGTGGGAGCTTCTCTCTAATGTTCTCTAAATGGAGATAGGCACATTATAATCCACCTGTAGGAAAATCTCCCGGATGCTGTACTGATGAAGGACATCAAACTACCTTGTAGATGCAACACATCCAGCTTTATTTTCCATGGTTATATTCCTCTGGAAGTAATTTTTCTCATTTTGGAAGTTAGAAAAGAATTTAATTTATTTTTTTTCCTGGTGCTAAATGTAAAGTGTATTTTTGTGTTTCCTTTTCTATGGGAACATATTTAAATTTTTGGATGGGGGTTTCTCTAAGCTTGAGAGTCCTTGTACCATATACTCGTAAACAAGTTTTCCTTTTCATCAAAGTTCAGTGCTTTCTGTCACTGCAAGAGTTATGTATGGTTTTGGTGTTCAAATTTTGTGTAACTACTTTCTGTCATGAATGTCAAAATAGTTTATAATTACAGACTACTGGTGGTGTTAATGTAGATATCTTAATAGAGGTGGATGAGAAACTGGACAGTAACTGATAGGAAAATAGGCCAAAACGTACTGCTGTTGAATTTCTAACTGCATATGGTTGCATGTAGCTATTTGTGATTTCTCACAGCAACTTGAATTTTAAATGTTGAGGGACTATTGTGATTTAGCTATTAAATAGATATAGAGAATATATAGAGTGCTTCCCTCAAATATATATATATATATATACACACACACACACACACACACACACACACACACACATACACATATATATACACTTTAACAGCTGATGGCTAACTTTTGAAAATGAAATGTATTTTAATAAACACTGCCTTTTTAATTATTCAAAGTAAGTGTATACATTTTTGGGGGACACCTTATGTATTATATGTCTGTATATATAATACATACTTATCTACACTAATAAGAGAAAGTTGCAAATTGACCATACCTTCGAGATGCCCACAAGCCAATCAAAGATGGTGGGTTAATTTGCATATGCAGGTGCCTAGTGGCAGGGGGTGGGGCAGTATACATGCATTGTTGCCATGAAGATGATGCAGGTGTTCTGCACTGCTCCAGCCGCTCAGGGCCTCTGGGCAGTGTGGGAAGGTGGGGCTGGAGCAGAAAGAGGCAGTTCCAGGGCCAAAGCAGAAAGGCAGTGCTGGCAGCCAGAGAAAGGAAGGCACATTCTTGCATGAATCTTTGTGCATTGGGCTTCTAGTATATTTATAAACACACACACACACACACACACACACACACACACACACACATATATATATATATATATATATATATATATATATATATATATATATACCATTAATTGAAAGAGACATTATATCTGTTGGACTAAAAAGGTACCCTGGATCCTGATGCTTTGGAGTGAAAAAAAAATGTTGATGGTACTAGATAGTCCTCGTGTCCTGCTTGTTTTTCTGTGTGGCTTAGGTCACCTTTTGTGGGAGTAGCATTACCTAAAAGTGTCTCAGATCATGCATGACATCTTTCAGGAGCCTGACCCTGAGCCTCCCAGGTCATCGTGTGTAAACAGCTGTACTGTGGGAAAGTAATGCAAATCAGTTTGTTTTGCAAATAGATATTTTTGTCATTACTTGACAAACATGTTATGAGTGCTTATTAGATGTGGGTGGTATGAACAAGGTACAGCTCCTTTTTTCAAGGAGCTGCTAAACCAGGCAATGGTTTGCAATGAGGGATTGTTTGCACATTCACCTGTGAAATTTAAAAACCTTACTTGTATGTTTTGGTGTACCACCTTCCAGTGATTGTGGCTTAGTTGAACTGTAGCGAGGCCTGGGCATCTGGACCTATAAAACATAGTCACCTGATTTTTAAAACTCTCTATTCATAACCTCTGGGAGAGATAAATAAAGAAATGATTATGAGTCTTGGCTTGGAGGTTCAGTTGGTTGGAGCATTGTCCTATACATCAAAAGGTTGAAAGTTTGATTCCCATTCAGGGCATATACATAAATTGTAGTTTTGATCCCTGGTCAGGGTACAAATGGGAGGCAACCCATTGGTGTGTATCTCTCACATTGATGTTTCTCTCTCTTTCTCTGTTTCTCTCTCTCTCTCTTTCGTCTTTCCCCTCTCCCACCTCTCCTCCTTCTTCTCCCTTTAAAAAAACAAACAATTAAAATATATCCTCAGTTGAGGATTTAAAAAGAAAAATAAATGATTGAGAAATTAACATTGAAAATTCACAGTACGAGTGCCCAAGAATGATGTAATTTAAAAATTTTTTACTTTAAAATTATGAAACATATGCCTACAGAAAATTCATAAACCATACATGCACAGCCTATTGAGTTACTATGAGGTGAGCACCCCCATGATTACCAGCCATGTATGACAGTATCTGGGATGTTCTCCCTGAGCCTCTTTCCCACTATACCTCTTCCAAGGAACAGCAGCCTGACTCTTGGAATCTACACTAATAAAATAGTAAGATGCAAATTAACTGTACCTTCGTGGTGCCCATCAGCCAATCAGGAGTGAATATGCAAATTAACCCAACAAATGTGGGTTAATTTGCATATGCAGACACCAAGCAGAGTGGGGTGAGACACCATGGCGATGGCACAGGTGTTTCGCACTGTCCCAGCCACTCTGGGCCTCTAGGCAGCATGGGAAGGCGGAAAGGTAGCTCTGTTCTGGAGAGAAAAGGCAGCTCCAACCTGAGCAAAAGTGGTGCCAGCAGCTAGGGTAAGGAAGGCCCATTCTTGCACGAATCTTCGTGCATCAGGCCTCTAGTTCTTTATATTTTTTCTACAATGAAGACATCCTAATCAAAATTGTTAACTGGTCTCTGTTTTGAACTCTACAGAAATTGACTCCTACTTCATATAGTCTTTTGTCATCATTGTTTCATATAGCTTGCTTGTTCATTTGCATTACTGTTATGACTGCACTATAATCTAAGTTGGATAATATGAATTGATTCTCATCTTTGGCTATTGAGCAATACTTCTATGAACATATATGTATGTGCATGTATATACAGAGAGATAATATATATTCTGGCACCAAATGTGCATTAATTTCTCTTGGGTACTTCCTTGGGTGGATTTCTGGCTCTCATGTTATGTGTGTTGTCAATCCTCTCAGCAGTATGTGAAGGTTCTGCTGTTTTACATCCTTATCAGTGGCAAGTAATCTTGATTAGTCATAAAAAGAGAGGTAAGGCAGAAGGAGGAGGGAGGCTATTTCAGGTGTATAAGAAGGGATGAGACTAAGAGGGTATGATGAGATTTGAAGGAAATTGCAGATCCACTGGTGTGGTGCTAACTTGGGAACCTGTGGGAAAGTGGCGGAAGGTGAGGCTGGAAGTGTGTGACCTGTTGAGGACTTTGTCTGTGTTCTAAAGCCAAGGAAGCAGGCAGGAGATATCAGATGCACATTCTACAAACCTCTCTGTGGAAGATGGGGGGGTGAGGCCTGATACATGGGGCTAACTCTAATCCAGGGAGGATGAGAGAAGGCAGGGTTGAGGGTGGATTCCAGAGGTGCTTTGACCAAAGAGACCAGTCTTGTGGGGAAAGGGAGGAGAAAAGCAGGAGTCTTGTTTTTTGCTTACGTGACTATATAGATAGTAATTTCATTCAATATGTTGTGAAATTCAGGAGGAAGAAAGTTTGAGGTAAGGATGGCAGTGATGGGGCATGATGTTAGTTTTAGACATGTAGCATGTGTGATATCCATATATTATTTAGTAGAAATGTTCTGAAAGTGACTTGAACTCAAGAGAAAAGATGTCCTCATTGTTTGAATTGTCTGGGTAGAAGTGGTGGTTGAAGCAAAGAGGGTGGAGAATCTAAGGGGGTTGAGAGATGCCTGGATCGGTGAGAGACAAGGATCCTGAAAAGTATGCCAAAAGGGAACAATCAAAATAAAAGGTAAAAACAAAAGAAATTAGATCATGGAAGCCAAAAAGAAAGGATCTGCAGGAAGAGAATCATGACGGGTGTCCAGTGCTCTCAGAAAACATCAAGTAAAATTAGAAAAATGTGCTTTGCATTTAGCAGTTAAGAAGTACTTGGGGGTAAGGGCGAGCAAGGTTTCAGCCAGCGGGGTGCAGGGAGCAGAAGTGATGATGCAATGGCTTAAGAGCAAATGCTGGGTGAGGAATAGGGAAAACAGATGAGGCGTGCTTAATTTTTTTTTTTCAGTTACAATTGGCATTCAATATTATATTAGAGTCAGGTACATAATGGTTATTAAACACTTATTTAACTTACGAAATAATCATCTTCCCCCCATGAGTCTAGTACCCACCTGGCAATATACGTAGTTATAACACTATTGACTATATTCCTTGTCTATTTTGTAACTTCTGGTTTGTATTTCTTAATCCCTTCACCTTTCTCACCTAGCCCCTTAACCCCTCTCTCACTTGGCAACCATCAGTTTGTTCTCTGTATCTGAGTTTGTTTGTTTTGTTCATTTATTTTGTATTTTAGATTCCACATAAGTGAAATCATATGGTGTTTGTTTTTTTATGACTTATTTCACTTAGCATAATACCCTCGAGGTCCATCCATGTTGTCACAAATGGCAAAATTTCATTCCTTTTATGGCCAAGTAATATTTCTGTGTGTGTGTGTGTGTGTGTGTGTGTGTGTGTGTGTGTGAGAGAGAGAGAGAGAGAGAGAGAGCGCGAGCAAGCTTTATTAATGCAATCATCTATTAATGATCATTTAGGTTGCTTCCATATATTGACTATTTGAAATAATGCTGTAATGAACATAGGGATGCATTTTTTTTAAAAATTAGTGTTTCAGATTTCTTCTACACAGAAGTGGGATTGCTGGATCATATTTTTAATTTTTTTAGGAACCTCCATACTATTTTCCACAGTGGCTGCATCAATTTGCAGTCCCACCAACAGTGACAAGGGTTCTGTTTTCTCCACATGGTCACCAACACTTACTTGTTGATTTATTGATGGAGGTCAGAGTGACCTGCCATTTTCCTGACAGGTGTGAGGTGATAAACCACTGTAGTTTTAATTTGCATTTCTCTGATTTGTTAGGTTGAGCATCTTTTCATAAGTCTATTGGCCATTTGTATGTCCTCAATAGAGAAATGTCTATTGAGGTCCTCTGTGCATTTTTTTTTTCTCTGTGCATTTTTTAATTAGATTGTTTGGGGGTTTTTGCTGTTAAGTTGTATGAGCTCTTTATATATTTTATTAACCCCATATGAGCTCTATCATAAGTAGGTATCTTCTCCCATTCAGTAAGTTGCCTTTTTGTTTTGTTGATTTCCTTTGCTGTGCAGAAACGTTTTAGTTTGATATCATCTACTCTGATTGCTTTTTCCTTTTGTTTCCCTTGCCCAGGAAGACATATTCATAAATATTACTGAGAGCAAGGTCAAATATTTTATGGTCTATTTTTCTTCTTCTAAGAGTTTTATGGTTTCAGGTCTTGCATTTAAGTCTTTAACTCATTTTGAGTTTATTCTTGTATGTGGTGTAAGAAAGTGGTCTAGCTTCATTTTTTGCATGTATCTGTCCAGTTTTCTCAGCACCATTTATTGAAGAGACTGTCTTTACTCCACTGTATATTCTTGCCTCATTTGTTATAGATTAATTGACCATATAGGCTTGTTTATTTCTGAGCTGTCTATTCTGTTCCATTGTTCTGTGTGTCTGTTTTTATGCCAGTACCATGCTGTTTTGATTAGTATAGTTTTGCAGTATAGTTTGATAATCAGATAATGTGTATACTTCTGACATTGTTCCTCTTCCTTAAGAGTACTTTGGCTATTCAGGGTCATTTATGGATCCAATGAGGAATGTTTATTTATTTGTTTGTTTGTTTGTTTATTTTTTACCTTAGCAGTGAATGGAAGCCAAAGGTCCATTAGGTTTAGTGAGATGAGGAATGAAGAGGGGAGGGTCTGTGTGTGAGAGACACTGTATACAATAATATTATAAGGAGGACTGTCTAGTTTAACGGAGGGGGAAAAATGCCCTTGAAATCTAAGTATGAGGAGAGGGAAGGACCCAAGTCCTGGTAGAGGGACTTAACGATGACTAGGAGGAGGGTATCCTTATCACTGAAAAGGGAGAGGGGTGGAAAAATTGGCACAGACTGACATATATTTATAGGGAAGAAGGTTTTCAGAGAACAAGAAATTTGCAAGTTCCTAGGTTTTAACAGCCTTTTGCCTCTTAAATAGGAGGCAGTTAATTTGTTTAGGGATAAAAATTAATGGTTAAGAAGTACCCAGGCTGTATTACACTGTTGTGAACACTTAATTTGTCAGCCTTCTAAATATAGTCATAAAAAATGTCTTTGAACAAATGTCAATGGGGAAAAGCCACAACCATGGCTCTGGAGAGAACCTTAAGAGGAAATTGAAAGACTTTGTTTTATACCATGCTTGAAGACAATTAAGTGGTATAACCTGCTTAAGCTTCTATCTGTCCTCTTTCTGTACAGAAAGCAAATCCTCTTTGTATATAGCACTCATATGATTATAGTTTTCATAATGGTTTCCTCTTAGCATCTTATGGTCAAAGAACTGGTTTCAAAGAGAGTATATTGCAATTCTCTTCAGCCAAGAATACAACTATGGTTGGGTTTATTAGTCACTGCATCAGGGCTACACGGGCATAAGATGACATTATGGGGTGTTTTGGGAAGAGTGTTGGATCTGTCTTAGAATTGGGGCTTCTGTTGGATACTTTAGGGAGGATCTAAGGAAGCAGGGACTCATTCTGTAGTGAGTGCTGTCAAAAGGAAGGGCATTTCTGTAATTGCGTATCTCATTAAATCTTACCGGGAGAGCAAACTAGATTGAGGAAAAAGCTGTAACTGATAAAGAAGTTGTCATTCATTGAGTGTAAGAGAGGGATATTTGGGGATATTTGATTTCGTGTGGATTGCACAGTGACCTAATTTTTGTGTCACTTTATCATAGTCTCAGAGTGACTTTGTTTGACATAGCTATTCTGTGAGTTTAGATCCCACGGGAGAACATAGGTCTGATTGTGGAGCATCAGACCAGCTTGAAATCACATTAAGTCTAGCTATGAATGTTAGATCAGTTTTGGACTTTAGGGACTGCTTAATTTTCTTTGTGTGTGTGTGTGTGTGTGTGTGTGTGTGTGTAATTTCATGTACTATGTGTATAATTTTCTTTATATATATGTGTGTGTGTGTGTGTGTGTAATTTCATGTACTATGTGTATAATTTTCTTTATATATATATGTGTGTGTATGTGTGTGTATACACACACAGTACATATATGTGTGTATATATGTGTGTGTGTATATATGTATATTTACACATTTATATCTTAGTTTAACTAGTTTTTAATGAGATCTTATCCTTTCCTTGCTTTGGCAAGTCCAGTATTACCATATATTGGGAAGAGTTAAATTCTCTCACGATGTATTTTAACAGTATATCGAGTCTTCAGGATATACTTTTTCAGCTGTATCAGTAGCATAAAATGTACCTCCATTTGTAAAACTTGTTATATTTCCTGGGAATGAGCAGAAATAACATATTATACTTACACTGATCGTGGTAGGAAGCAGGTGGTGATGAAGGCAGATAGGAAGGGTATTTTCAGAAATATTTAAAGGATAGAGGGGACAGAACTCAATGTCAGAATGTATTTAGGGAACCAAAAGAAAGAAGGCTGACCCCTAAGTTTCTAGCTGACAGTTTGAGTAGGAAGTGAAGTTGCTGCCCAAAATGGGGAGGAGGGGATTAGTGGTAAGCTGGCAGGGGAGTAACAAATCTTAAACAAGACTCCACACAGTAGCATGAATCTGGTTGGGGTGAGGCTCATTGCTTCTAATCAATCTTGTAGGTGTCTAGTTTCTAACAGAATAATAATTTATTGTGAAACTGCCCAAAGAACCAAGACCTTAAATTCTTTTGTCAGCACATAAGCAAAGCTCTTGCTGTACGCAAATCTGTGTAAGTGACAAGTTTACAAACAGGTTGTTTGGCCTGGGTGGGAACATGACAAGGGAAGCTGGCCTGGGTATTGTGGTGATATTGTTACCAAGGTATGAAATCTATACTGTAAGGTTTTATGTGCCAAGTATAAAGAAACACAAAGCTAACCTCAAAACCATGTCCTGGATAGCCATGTTAAAATGTTGAGTGACAAGGATGCCAAAGTAGGTTTCATATCATGTCAGCACCTAGCACACAAGCTGGTGCATAGTAGGTCTTCAGTGCATATTGTGAAGGTCAATCTAGGCTTAATAGAAGAGTATCCTATGAATTATTATTTACGTCTCCTGTGAATGTGGAGAAGGGATGAGGCTCTCTCTAGCAGGCACTGGCCAGTCTTGGTTCAAAAATATACATCAAGTTATTATGGAACTGATCTAGGAGTTTTAAATAGAAATATGAAGGAAAGGAGAAGAAGAGATAATGAAAATTTATCTGTAACCGCACAAAAACAAAAGACAGGTGTCCTTTGCCTATTTTCATTTTGATATTCTGCACCCATGTAATGAGGCAAAATACAAAAGATTTAAAAGGCAGCTCTCTTGGTTAATATGTCAACTGTGCAGGGACTACATTGATCAAGGAAATCTGACATATTAAGTATTTCTTGTTTTATTTTTTCCCCAGTATCTTTTTCTCTTTCTATTGGGAAAGGCTTTTCTCCAGCTGACTTCTCTCTGATCTTAAAAGAAAATCACCTTTTTCTTGCTGAGGTTCCTTTTTTTAATTGTAGTGTTTTTGGATCAGAACATACAATATAATTTTTTATCATAGGTAAAATGAGTAAGAGCTTTTCAGTGGGAGAGTTGCTTTCTCTGTAAAGTTAAAGCAAAATCATAACTGTTTATTTTTTGCTCATTAATACATGCACATGCTATATGGTTCTATTTTATTAAATTCATACATATTTTGAAAATATGTGACACTTTCCCAGATGATTACACTATGAAAAATTATTTAGATAAACCTACATAGGTGAAAAAATCTCTAAATGGTGATGTTTGGGCTGGACTTCAAACTACTGGTGTGGACGCAGCATTAAAGCCTGTGACCCATGCCCTAGTTCTCTTGGATAGAGACCCAATTATACCTTCTCTTTTTAGGCCCTTTATATGTCTGATCTGTGACTGACTTGTTTGTGTGCCTTTGGAAGTCTTTAAGTTCTCCAGTAATCAGGATTTAAACAACATCCTGATAATAATAAACATATGTGTATTAATAGGTTTTCCTCAGGACTTCTCCTTCCGTATTTTGGTTATTTTTGTTTTAAGTATTCACAGAATTTAAGGGTTGTATCCTATCATTATAATATTAAGAATGAGACTATTACACAGAATGAGTGAAAAGTGGATTCTTTTTTAGTTAGAAGATATCTTAGAGAAATTCTTAAATTGTAACTTTTATTTTATACTAGAGTCCTGATGCACAAAATTTGTGCATGGGAGGGGTGTCCCTCAGCCTGCACCCTCTCCCTGCACCCTCTCCAGTCTGGGCCTCTTGAGGGATATCCGACTGTCTGACTGCCAGGTAGGATTGGGCCTAAACGGGCAGTCGGACATCCCTCTCACAATCCAGGACTGCTGGCTCCTAACTGTTCACCTGCCTGCCTTCCTGATTGCCCCTAACTGCTTCTGCCTACCAGTCTGATCACCCCCTAACCACTCCTCTGCCAGCCTGGTTGATGTCTAACTGCTCCCCTGCCAGCCTGTTTGCCCTTAACTGCCCTCCCCTGCAGGCCTGTTCCCCCCAACTGCTCTCCCCTGCAGGCCTGAGTCCCCTCCCTCGCAACTTCCCTCCTCTGCCGGCCTGGTCACCCCCAACTGCCCTCCCTTGCAGGCCTGATCCCTTCCAACTGCCCTCCCCTGCTGGCCATCTTGTGGTGGCCATCTTGTGTCCACATGGGAGCAGCCATCTTGTGTGTTGGAGCGATGGTCAACTTGCATATTATTCTTTTATTAGATAGGATGCCAAAAAGTTGAGATTAAATTGGTGGCTTCTGAATCTCACAAAGGAAAAATTATTTTTTAAACTTATAATTATGCTTGTTCAATCAAAATATATTTTCAACATATAATTTTGGATCTTTAATGAACATTAACTCAGTAAATCAATTGACATAGTATAGTTTTTATGTTTTTCTTAATAAAAATTGAGCAGAAGACTGTGTGATGAACACATCGTTTTAACTACTTAATATCCTTTCCCGTTTAAATAGATATAGAAAAGGGTATCTACTTAAACTAATTATCTTAATCCACATTCTTTAAGGAAAAAATGCTGAGGTATGCTTCTTTGAGCTTTCAAAACTCTCTTCTTCCTTTTTTGTGGTGCTTCATTAATTGAGTAAATGATCCTGTCACTGAATATAATTTGGCCAGTTATGTGAAGTCGTGGTGATGGTTCTTTGATTGGGACTGAAATCTATAATTAGAAGGAGGAAAATAGTTTTATTTATATGACTATTATTTTGCGATTTAATTATCTCTTATTTAAAAATTAAATTAGTTAATGGACTTTGGAACTAAGGATACTTTAGAATTCATCTGTTGGCAACCACTTCACGTTACTGATAATGATGTTGAGACCCAGCTTGCAGAGAAACTTTCCAGGAAGACACTTTGGATCAGAACAAAACCTGATCTCTCTTGTTTCTCTGTCCAGGGATTTTCACTTTGTGACGCATGTCATTCTCAATACCAACCTAGACGCTGCTAAAAGCAAAGGGAGGGCCGAGACCAGTTTGGCTCAATGGACAGAGCGTCGGCTTGGGGACTGAAGGGTCCCGGGTTCGATTCTGGTCAAGGGCTTGTACCTTGGTTGCGGGCATATCCACAGTAGGGAGTGTGCAAGAGGTAGCTGATCAATGACTCTCTCTCATCGATGTTTCTAACTCTCTATCTCTCTCCCTTCCTCTCTGTACAAAATCAATAAAATATATTTAAAAAAAAATAAAAGCAAAGGGAGGGTGGGGAGAGCGCCAGAGAGGGGGGAGCATGGATCCCTTCCAGTTCAAGGGTTCCTTCGATGGGTGTCCAGCATTTGTCCTCCCGTGGTGGGGAAATCATGCTAATAAAACCTCTGTTTGCTTTTCTAGGTGAGAGTTACGTATGTGCATCAAACGAACCATTTCGGAAAGTTGATTACACCAAAAACATTAACCCGAACTGGTCTGTGAACATCAAGGGCGGGACCACCCGAGCCTTGGCCGCTGCCACCTCGGTGAAAAGTGAAGTGAAGGAAAGCAAAGATTTCATCAAACCCAAGCTGGTGACTGTGATTCGAAGCGGAGTGAAGCCCAGGAAAGCCGTGCGGATCCTCCTGAACAAGAAGACCGCACATTCCTTTGAACAAGTCTTAACCGACATCACCGAAGCCATTAAACTAGACTCAGGAGTGGTCAAGAGGCTCTGCACCCTGGACGGAAAGCAGGTACGGTGTTGCTGGCCCCCAGCTCCCCGCCTTACTTTTAAATTCTCCTTGATCCATGGCAGCTACATGCTTGACAATGTGAGCTTTGTATCTGCTAGATATCTTAATTGTTCTACTTGACAGGGTGTGTGTGTGTGTGTGTGTGTGTGTGTGTGTGCGCGCACTCATGCATGCATGCATGCATGTGTATGAATTAGCCTTTATCATGAAAGGTGTAAGCGGCTCACCTGTCTCTTTACACAAATGTCTCAAAATTATATAGAGAGAATTCTATAATTCTTATGGACACTGGAAGGGAAACGTAAACTTGTAAGGGAAAAGTGTCCGTTGAAGAGGCTGCCTACATTAAGTGGGGATGTTCTCTACTGAAGAATAAGAACACCTAGTGACTAGTAGAGTCATCATGGGTTTGGGAATGCCACAGAAGTAAAAAATTAAAGATATTTAGCATTTTTTTTAAGCAAAGCGTTTCCTCCCCTCTCGTGTGTAATATGGAAAATGCATTTAAAGGAAAATATTTTCATGAGAATGTTCATATGAATTTCATACGGAAGAATGGAGGTAATTAATTAGCATTTCTGAAAAAACACACACATAAATTACACAGGGAAATGCATGCCAAATTATGGTAACAATATACCAGGAACTCTAATGGACTAAAAAAAAAAAAAGGGGGCAAATTGCAAGTACGCATGAATAACAGTTACACAAATACCGAGTTTTGCCACAATCAGATTATCATTCCTAAAAAGAAACATGTGGTTTCTGAAGTGTATTTTCCCTAGTTTCAATGAGGTTAAATTGTCTATATTTACATTGTATAAACATAGTTTCCAGTATTCACTTTGTTTCTTCATTTCATTTTGTTTCTTCTCTTGAAAAGAATTTATTTTGAAGTGTTTGGCTCATGTAGTGCTGAAAATGAATAATACTAAACACTGGAGCAAAAATGTCTTCTGGTAGGGGGAAAAATCATTTTCTAAGACCAGATCTAGTTACTATGTTGCTTCCTGAATCATTAACAAAATTTAAAAAATAGTTTCCAAAAACTCCAGTAGAGTTTAATGAAGTTGTGACTTCTCTAACAAATTAATGATTAGAAGGCAGCCTGCCCCAAGACAGGTTCAGATGACTGGAAATAGCCACTTTACAAGCTGATTTATTCTGCAAGTAAGTGACCACAAGGAAAAAGAGAGATTTGATAAGTCAAATAGCTAATTCTTGGTGGGCACATGGAGAATAGGAACTAGAGAGACAGGTATTATATTTAAGATGCCTAATAAAAGAAAAAAGGAAAATTATAAGTATGCCAAATTAGAAAACCTAAGTGGCATATAAATAGTACATGCAGATGAGATTTTAAAAATTGAAACTTATTTGGAAATCTCCAAATGAATGTTTTGTAGGGAAATTTTAAGTGAAATAAAAAAGTTGAATGTCCAATTGAAAAAGAAATCATTGAAAATTTAATAGTTATCTTAAATTTATCTTTGAAAAAAACTCGACTAGAAATATTTATATGGAAAAAATGTTGACTAAAACACAGGCAATCCAAAATTATTAACCTATTAAAAAATAATATACTGCTATGAGGAGGATTTATGACAGCAATGAAAGGATGACTTACTGTTAAGAAACCTGTCAAGCCGAAACTGGTTTGGCTCAGTGGATAGAGTGTCGGCCTGCGGACTGAAAGGTCCCACGTTTGATTCTGGTCAAGGGCGTGTACCTTGGTTGTGGACACATTCCCAGTAGGGGGTGTGCAGGAGGCAGCTGATCAATGATTCTCTCTCATCGATGTTTCTTGCTCTCTATCCCTCTCCCTTCCTTTCTGTAAAAAATAAATAAAGTCTATTTTTTAAAAAAAGAAAGAAACCTGTTAATATACAGGATCTAGAAGATAAAGTTTTTATTGCACACATAACCCCCAAAAATATTCACAAAAGCACTTGACAGAATACAAAATCTGAATTCAATTAGAGATTTAGTAATAAAAATGGAAAATTCCCTAACAAACTAAAAAAATCCTCTCTGAAACCAAAGGTCTGTGTGATTGGTACACAGATGAGATACTGGAAGTATTTCTATGATAATCTGGTAAGGATGCCTGATACCAGCAGTATTCAACATTCTTCTATACATTCTTCCTGATTTTTATTTATAGTTTAATTACAATTTCAATAAGAATCTAAATTATTTTTGGAGGGGCAGGGGGATATACACATGACAAAGTGATTTTAAAAGTTAATCTGGGGGGGAAAAAAAGGCAGGAAAATTTTGGAAATAATGATTAACGGGCTCTCATGCTACCAGATATTAAATCACTTTTCTCATAGTATAACAAAAATAAATTCCAGGTGTTTTAAAAATATTGATGTCAAAATGAAACCAAGAAACTAAAGGAAAAGATGTCAATGGTTAGGTTGACATGGGAATGGATTTTCTAAGCATAAATGTAGTGGGAAGATCACAAAGGAAAAGGTTGGTTAGACAACATAAAAATTAAAACTTTCTAGCTGT
This sequence comes from Pipistrellus kuhlii, assembly GCF_014108245.1. Classification (NCBI taxonomy): domain Eukaryota; kingdom Metazoa; phylum Chordata; class Mammalia; order Chiroptera; family Vespertilionidae; genus Pipistrellus; species Pipistrellus kuhlii. The sequence goes on from NW_023425584.1 coordinate 49,798,751, forward strand.
TATCAGCAAGGATTATATACTTTTACATTAAATCATAATAGTTTAATATGAAGAAAAAAAAACACCTTAACACTGCCATGGCAAAATGAATTAAACACCAAACCGACAATTTGAAAAGGTAGAATTATAAATACTAAGTATAAGAAAGTTCAATCTCACTAAATAAATATGCATGAAAACAATATGATCTTTTTTTATATTTAAAGTTGACGTGTTTTTGAAAAAGAAAATGTCCATTATATTTTGATATTCAGTTAATTGGCATTCTCAACGAATGATGGAAGTGTAAATTTCATAATCTTTATGGAAAGCAGTTTGTTTTGTACAACTATACAAATGTCCTTTCCATTTGACCTAATAAATGAACTTATCCTAAATAACCTGAGATGCCAACATAATTATGTATGAGAATTCATCCCAGCAATAAGATCAAAATATTGAAAACAATTCAATTTTAAAATCCCTAAAATAGAAAACAGTTAAATAATATCACCATAGAATTCATAGGGGTGGCCTTTAAAAGTTGTTCGGGGTCCATTTAAAGACATGGGGAAATGTTAAGTGAAAAGGGCAGGAAATAAACTCTGTAGTATGGTTTCAATTTTGTGTTAAGAGAGAGAAGTAGAGGAAGAATTTTTTTAAGAACTAATTCAGAAGGAAACACAGTCATAGTTGCCATCAGAAACCTAGTACTTGCGGTTCTGATTTCGACTGCGTCTTCCTCGTGTCTGTTTAAAAGCAAAAACTCAAGCGCTGAGAAAGAAAACAAAGACCATTTCGATCAGATTGTGGAAATTAAAACATTATGAGTTAATCCTTGAAATTTTGGCATGTGGCTATAAAATGTTTCAAGCATCACTTTTGTTACTGTTTAGGTCTAAACATTATTTACCATGTGCAAAGAGAAGAGATATTTAAAAACCTTCAAATAAGATTTCTTGAGAAAAATTAGATTTTGCTTTTCATAGGCACAGTTTTGGATATTGTATTTTCAGAGTGCCAGGTATCCTTCAAAGCTACAGTCTTCTTGGCATTGATTCAACATCTGTACTCTGGATGGACTTGCTATTTAAAACGTCATGTCTGTTGTGTGGTTAATATGTTATAAATATAAAGAGGACATTAAATCTTGCTTTGAAGTAGCATAAGAAATTTGTCTTATGCTTAAGATGAATGCATATCTTTAAATGGGCATTGTTTGTTCTGATTTTACTTTATAAATTGATTTTTTTTAGGGGGCATGTAAAACGAGCTGCTTTCTGAAAATTCTCAAGAAAAGGACAGCTTTGCTTAGGTGAAGAGAGAGGCATGAGAAAAGAAGTAGGATCTGCTGATGAGTTGTTCCTGCAAAAAATTTTAGGCCATCTGCCTCAACTTCTTATGTGCATTCCTACTCAGATTGGTCGTTTTCATCTTAAATTAATCAGATCTTCGACACAAGCAGAGATAAGCAGTTTCTAGGCAGTTCACTATGCAGTCACCAATTCCATTTCTGGTACCCATGTTAAGAGTTTTAAGGGGCCCTGGTTATCTTTTTTATGTGTTTAAAAGCTTTCCCTATTGAAGAGGCAATGGATGGTGTGGCATGTGCTAGTAGCATTTATGCTGTTGACACAACGTCCTTTGAGTCTTTTCTGTTAAAATGGATAATCACGTCTTCCTAGTGGTATTGACTCAGTTTACAAGGCTTGACGTGGTGAGTACAACTAAATCACGTATTCTGTGTCTCTTGTGAAATCAAATCAAATCAAATGTTAGGACTTATCCATTCTAACTCTTGAGTTTGCTCTAGTGTAGAGCAGTGTCTCTCAACTGGGTGTGTTTTTGCTCTTTGGGACAGTCAGTGGAGTTTGGAGTCATGCTTTGATGCCACAACTGGGGATGAGGATTCTACTGGCATGTAATGGGCAGAGGCCAGGATGCTGCTGTCTAGCCTACAGTACACAGGACAGATGACAGACACAACGTAATTCTTGGGGGCCCAAAATGCCAATGGTGCTGAGATTCAGAAAACCAGGTGTAAAATAAGTGAAGTGATTCAGAAGGAAATGACACTTGTTTGAATGTTAACTTTACCAATGAGGCCACATGCTAAACTTTATTTCAGTACTTATCGATTTCCCCATAACCTGTGTGTGCACTTTTCATCTCATTGAGGCAAGTATGTTGGAATATCATGATGTATGGTCTTCGTTGTCCTGGGTTTCCATTTATTTGTCTTGTTGTGTAGGGCTGACATGTAGTTGGGGAGAACAGCTTCATAGGCAATTAAAGATGGTTTTGTATGTATTTAAAGAAAGCCTAAGAAGTGATGATTTTTATGGAGTTTTAAATATTTAATACTTAAAATGATGTGATGAGAATCAAATTTTTTTTTAAATCCACAGCCTATGCATTTATAGATGGGGTGACTAGAAAAAAAGGATCTATCAGTAGAAGTCATGACTATTCTCTTCAATAATTTTTTTACACTTGCAATTCATCTAGATTAAATGCTTCACTTTCGTTTTTCTCTTTACAAATGGAACCTTGAGCTTTTACATTAAAGGCATTATATAGGACAACAGGGTTTACTTTTTTAAATTCAAAAGTCGGGGGGGGGTGAGTTTCTTATAATAAACTGCAGCAGGGGAGTTCTTTTTTTAAAAAAATGTCTTTATTCTGTTAAGGGACTGAAAGGTCCAAATATAGCTTTTGTCCACATGTGTAAAAAATTCTAACTTTTAGCTTTCCCAGAAACAGCAGAGTTTTAACATAAAAGAAACATATTTAGTGGAATTTTGGAACAAGTTGATTCTTGTCATGGGCAGAGGCAAAACAGACTCAGAAATTGCTAGCAGTTGATGCTTTGGGGGTAAAGTACTTCCAGACTTTGGGACCACTGCCAGCCTTCAGATGCCCACGTGCAGCGGGTTCTCCTTGGGGATCACGGATGCCTCCATGTTACCAGTCATCGTACGGCTTATGAAGGTTTCCATCCTCACTTTTAAAAAAGTTTGTTTCATAAGTAGCATAACATAAATATATTTATTTTGTACCTGACTAACTTTTCTGGCATCAGTTTCTTAGTAAAGGTTCATTTTCTTTGTAATGACCCAACCATTCTTATTTAAAGCAATCTCTTCTCAAGAATTGCTGCATAGAAATCAAACGGTTGAGACCTATTTATAAATATTTTCTACAATTCATTTGATCCTTATATAGTATTTCCTTGAATTAGATGAGGACAGAGTTTGATTCTTAGTGCTCATGTTGCTCCCAATGCATGGGTTTTATTTTATGTTTTTGGGTGGTAGAAATCCAGACAACTGTGTTTTGTCTGACTAGATACCTCCATACCTCTGAAGGATGGTTCACCCTGATCTATTTCACGTAATGGAAAATTCTCTCAATCAGGAATCAACGGACTACAGAAGGAACCATAGTGGAGTTGTCTCCCCCCCCCCCCCCCCCCCCCCCCGAATAGTAGGAAGCTCAGGTAAAAGAAAGGCAGAAAACATTCATTTTGTTCTTTGATCCCTGATCCAAGCAGAAAAGGTTGAGGGAGGCTTAATCTTGATTTTTAATTTAATGAACACCTCCTTTCAAGGAGTGGGAAGAAAGAAGGAAGAAGTTTGTTGAAGTAAAGTTTGTGTTTTGCCATTCTGGGATCCATTGTATAAGCAGTTTCCCCAAACCTTTAATAAGATCTTTTCCCTTTTAATGGGAAACTGGACGCAAACACAAAAATGCTGTTCCTAATTACTGCAGTTGCAAATGAGCAGAATAGATGCTCAAGGTGTAGGTGAGATGAAAATGACATCACTGTGAACTCTTGTTTCTTTATTTATTCTTTTGGTGTCTAAGCTGGAGTAACGGAGCGTAAAAGGTTGTGTTAAATTCATTTCAATTTTGTTATAAATGTATTTGTCAGTGGTTATAATAATAATTATTACAATGTATACTTTGTTGCATATGGATTTTACAATGCTTAGAATAATAGCTAGCAGCCTAAGTAGCTAATAAAGAGCAAGTAGCTTCCTATGTTAGGCATTTTGATAATGCTTTCCATTACCCGTCCCCTCTCATCCTCACAATAACCTTGTGATGTTCTAATTCCTATTTTACATTGGGGAAATGGAAACAGAGAGAAATCAAGTAACCTGTTCAGAATCACACTGCTGGGGGAGCTGGATTCACACCCAGGAAGTGTGCTTCTAGCCCAACCCCCCAACCCCCAACCCTCACTCCCCACTCCTCACACCTGTGCTCTAAGCCCTCTGTGGGCGGGCTTTGTGAAGGTCATCCGTGATAATGAGGAACAGGACAAATAACTAATAAGCTAATTGGATTATTTTATTTTAAAAACTGTGTTTGTAGGCTTTTAGAGTGATGCAGTTTTATCTGGGGGTTATCTACATGTGGTAAGATTATTCTTTGAGTAGGATCTGAAACATGAAAAAATAGGTTAAGGAATGATTATATACTTATCAAAAAATAACAGTTATTTTATAGGTTTAATTTTTTAAAAATCAAGACTATGACCACACAAAATTTAGAAAATATAAGAAGAAATAAATATACAATCTTTCCATTTTAATATTTTTTATAACTATTTCTATTTATTTTCATATACATGTTTTCTTTTTACTAAAGAGACTACTGCAAGTAAAATCAGTGCATTTCTACTGGAAAAAATTTAAGCAATTCAGAGAAATGCAGAAAGGGAAAGTTTTTCCTCCCACATCTGCTCTTCTTCACAAACCTCATTCTACTTCTTAAAGGGAATCACCAATAACAGTTTTGTAAATGCAATTTAAATATATTTGTATACATAGTTTTTATATAATGTGGCTTTTCTCTGTAATTTTGTATCTTATTTCCCTCCATTCATTAATCATATTCTTCCATGTTACGTAATCTTCATATTTCATACTTAAGTGACTGAATACTATTCCATTGGCTATGCATCCTAATTTATTTAACCTATTGCTCGACATTTTGGTTTCCAGTTTTTCATTCTTTTAGTCTCTAGTAATTTTTTTGTCTGTAGATTTCAACATGCCTTGGATCATTTCCTTAGGATAGATTCCTAAAGGTTAATTACTAGAAGAGACTCTTAAGTGTTTGGGGGCTTGAGAGATATTATCAAAGCTGTAGACAAAATTTTGTCCTCATTGGCAACATCATGGCCAGGTGCCCAGTATTTCCGTAGCTGGGAGAGACTAGTAAAGGTTAGTTGTGACAGCCAGGCTCAATGGGCATGCTTAATTTGTTACATAGAAAACACACGTTCTGTGAAATTGAAACCCACCTTCATGCATTCCTTTTATCACTTCTACCTTTGCTACTCTCTGTTCTAGAAAAATTATTTGAGGAGAAAAGCCAGTTAACTTATGTATCAGCTTTATGCCAGAGACCAGTGCTCAGGGCTAGTCTTGAAAATGTTAAGCTCAGTAGGGAGAACAAAAAGGGAACTTTTAAAGCAAGTAAACCACATTATGAAACTACCAGTAGCTTTGCACAGGAATCCGTGTGCCAGTAGCTCTCTGCTGCCCAGTGGCTCCCCGCGGCCCAGAGGCCCTCCATGGCTGGGGTGGGACGCTTGCCTCGTCAGTGCGGTGACGAAGCAAGCATTCTGCCAGGCCGCTCACACTGCCTGCTCTCAGCAGCCAGCCCCCAGGACAGGGGACTCCTGCGTGGCTGAGGGAATTGGGCGCTACCATCTTTATGATGGAGTGATGGTTAACTTGCATATTACCCTTTTATTAGATAGGATGTGGCCTTAATCGTGAACTAAGAGACCCTAATGCTTCAGTTAATGTTTGCTTTCTAACCTTTGTAGATGCCCAAAATCCCGTATTTAGTGAATTCTGCTAAAATTTGCTTTGTGATATTTTGAGTCAAGATTACTTGAAATGGATACTTTGTGAAGTTCATTAATGGCTTTTGATGGGTCACTACTAAATTTTACATTTGTTGTTTTTGTAAAATATGAATGTCTGCTAATCCCAATTTCTACCACTATGTGCAATATATGACGTTGTATTACAAGTTTTATTGAACTTCATGAGAGGGTCATTTATTCATCATGCTTCATGAGAGCAAGGACAGGTGCACAGTCAGTATAGTATTTTAGAATGTGCAACTGATGTGGAACATTATTTAGTCCAGCTTGCTAATTTTATAAAACCTGTTGAAATCTGTGCTGCTTCTCTTGTCAAGTAAAGCCTGACTCAAAAGCTTGTTTGTAGGTCACGGTGCAAATTTCATGACCTCTGCTTTGGCCTCTTCTTATTAGTTCTTTTAGTTGGGGGAAGTATTCATTTTCAGCCTTGTAGTCATTGACTCTTTTAGAGCAAACGTTAAGCTTACCCATGGTCCTCCACCTTCTTAGGAGATAATTGAATCTAAACTGAAAATTACTTTGTGGGGGGAAAAACGGTGTTAGAGTCTGTGTTGGGTTTTTTCAGTAACCCTGCACAATTTTCCAGATTTGAAAATTAACCTCTTGCAGGTTTTCGTTTTTGGGTGTGTTTAAGTAAGGAAGAACACCATACTTCAAACAGTGAAATGAGCTTCCATGAATGTTCTCCGTATATTATTTTTAGGACGTTTTAATTGTAGCGTGATGCAGCTGCCAGACTCCCGGCACAGAGTGTTGGAAGACTCTGTAGTCATTAGAGGTTCGCCTCCACAGAAGTGCAATTCTCTGAGCAGGGAGGCTGTCAGAGATGAAGCAATGCTTACCCAAAAGGAACATTCTGTTTTTTGTTGTTGTTTTCTTCTTCTTTTTCCTTATGTACTTCAGACTCTCCCTATTGTACTTGAAATAGTAAAAGTTTTATTTTAAAAAGGTTTTGTATGGCAAGCGTCTCTAATTGTGAGCATAAAGACATTTGATGGTATTTGAAAATACTGCTCTCCTCACATGCTACATCATGAAAATGCCATCGTAAGTATGAGTTATGGGAGGTTTTTAAATACCTGTGTATTGGTGCTTATTAGAACTGACATCAGTTACAGGGTTGTGTTTCTGAAGGATTAAGTTTATTAAACACCTAATCTTTAGGATCACTTGTGGTATATGTTTTCAGTGGTTAAAAGATTATGGCTGACACATGCCATTGTGAAACTGCAAATTAAAAAAGTTTTCTTTTTATAAATAAACCAGAGGTTGTGTAAATGGAAACTTGTAAAAGCCCCGTTAGGTTACTGAGTCCAAATTTTATCATTGTATGTCTTTTTCACTTAATCTAGTAGTCCAGATTTTTACATGTAGACAAAAAATGTAAAGGTTTTAAACTCTTTTTGGAAGTTTTAAAACTGGTTTTCACTTCCAGAGCACTCCTGCTCAAGCAGCACCAGTGTCTTTCTTAGTCAGTTCCTGAGAACTCCCAGGAGTCAAGAGAGTTTTGGCCAGTGTGATGTGTGCCCGGAGGGACTGACTATAGGCATTGGAGTCAGAAAATGCAAATCTAAATTTGATTTACATATATTCATTTCACCACTGCATTATAGTATTGAATGAGGCAAGGTTCATGCTTAGGCATCAAGGAATGTCATTAAAGATTTTTAATGATGGGGAAGGACATCTGTAGTGCCAGCTATTGTGGCAGGCTGTTGACACATGTTGTCATTTGTTCTCACAATCAACGCACGGTAGATATACGGCAATATCGTTGTGCGGGAGTGTGTCAGAGCACGTCGCAGGGCATCTCTGAGTGCCAGCTCGGTCAGAATGAAGAGGAGACGAGTCCCTGCTCTTGAGGTTCCAGAGACTTGTTGCTCTTTGGTTTATGTTAGACCCCGTGGATATGGCCGTGTACTTACCCTGTGAGGCTGCTTTTGACCCAGACTTTTTTAAACTCTCGGAGCTATTTCTAAAAGTCAAAGAAAGATCCGTGTTACTGTTCTGACAGACATGCATGTGGCTTTGGAATGGCCAGCATAATGACGTAGGTATGCATGTCTGGTTGAGTGGAGATTTTTTTTAATTGAAAAGTTAGACAAGGACGAGATTTCGCTCAGTGTACACGGCATTTCCAAAGGGTAAACCTCATCGGCGGGGCTTTGGGTTGCCACGGAGGACCTGTAGGATCAAAGTTGCACCTTAGGAGGTTTACTCTGGACAGTGTGACATGGACACACGAAGATGAGCAATCCCAAGGCGGGAGGGGGCGCTATTTCAGGTAATATGCTCTCAGAGGTGTAATACGTTACACAGTATCCTGATTGATAATGGTAAGCGTTTCCTAAACTCTATTCCAGGTAGGAAGCAGACGTTCCTAAAGAAATTTAAGTAGTTTCAGAGGGGACAGGTTTGGTTTTAGCAGGAAATAAGAAAGATGGAATGGGTCTGGGACTGGAGTCTAAGTTTATAGACAGAAAGTGTTACTTGGTTAACTATTATATCAAATTTTCATAGTGCCTAGAAAGAAGTGGTATTTCATTTTAAATTTTAGAGTTTAAAAAAGAGCCTTCATGTTCCCTATGCTTTTTGTATTGCCAAACTATTTGAAAGGTTTGTGGCAGGATGGGTATCAGAATTCGTACTCAGAAGCAATGCTGGAGTGTAGGTAAACACTGCCTTTTCTTTTTATCTTTTTTTTTTTTAATTTAAGTATAACTAATACACAATATTATACTGGCTACATTTGTTTCAGGTGTGAACAGTGTAGTGATTCAACATTTTTATACCCTATGGTTTGATCATCCCACTACTTCTAGTAATCATCTGTCGCTGGGTAAACTTAAGATGATAACACTGCCTCTTCGGTGCCTCCTGGACCTGTGACAGCCTCCCCTCCTTTCCCAGCACACACCTGACATGACCCAGCAGTGGTCCGTGACCGTGAGGCAAATCTGTATTGAGGGAAACCTGTTACCTTAGTGTGCCAGTCCTGAAACCTTCTGTCTATAATAACACGTTTATTCATGTTGATTTAAAAATACAGTCACTGTGACAACTAAGAAACTTGAACAAAAAATTGCTTCTTGGCAGCAATAGATAAGAATACCTTTCTGTGAAATTATTAGAGTGGCATAGAAAAGAAATGGCCCAGTCTCGGGAGTCTGAAATAATAAGATCTAGTGACATATCTTTAGAATATTGATAGCTTTAAAAATGTAAATGCTCCTGGGCTTTAGCTAGTAAAATGTGATCAGAAGCATATTGTTAAAGTTATTGTTGAAGACCTAACTCTACTTTATTTTTTTTTTTATATATATAATCCTCACCCAAGGATTTTTCTATTGATTTTTAGAGAGTGGAAGGGAGGAGGCAAGAGAGAGAGAGATGAGAGGAAGGGAGGGAGGGAGGGGGAGAGAGAGGGAGGGAGGGAGGGAGGGAGGGAGAGAGAGAGAGAGAGAGAGAGAGAGAGAGAGAGAGAGAGAAACATCAATGTGAGAGAGACCCAATGGTTGATTGCCTCCCATATGCTGCCTGACTGGGCCAGGGACCAAGCCTGCAATGGAGGTACATGCCCTTAGCTGATCCTCTCCACTGAGCCAAACCGGCTAGAGCCCTACTTTATTTTAAAAACGAATAATGATTCAGCTTTTTTGAAGTTGTATTTGCAGTTTCATGCTGATATTGCTAGGATAATTTGGTGACATGTACAATTTTGAATTGTTTATATTGTATAATAGATTCTGGTTAATGGCTTCCTCAAACTATTTTCAGAACAATTTAGGCATCAATATAGGGATTTGAGAGAGCAAGATTGTAGACATTTTGTCTGGAGGGTTTCTATAAATATAGGCATCTATATACTTTATGTATATTCTATAGAAATGCATATAAAATTTACTTGCTTGGCAAACATCCAATCTGCCAGTCTACTGAGTCTGGACTCTAAAGCAAGGCTGTAGTGTTCAGCGTGTGGTCGCAGAGCGTCTCTAAGTGCCAGCTCCGTCAGAATGCAGAGGAGGCGATGTCCCTGCTCTCGAGGTTCATATCCTCTATTGGGTGAGAAAGTCGAAAACATGACATAATTAGACAATGACAAAGGGCTAGGAGACATTGCTATACAGCTAAAGGCTGGACGTGTGAACCAGGGTAGTAGGGAAAAGTTCGTGAAAAATACGGAATGCAAACTGGGCTACAGCTGGGGAGATGGATGTGGAGAGACTGTTTCCCCCATTCCCACCCCACTGCCACCCTCCCAAACACAGGCGGCAGCAGAGGAGAAAAGCAAGAGTGAGTGTGAATGGCGGCACCAAGGGGGATGAAAGTAGTATCAGGACATAGTAGGAAATGAGTTGGGAGAAATTTGGAGCGGGGAATGGGCTTAAGTTCAAACAGAAGGCTATTCGGGGTGGGGGGGGGAGGATAATGCCAGCTTAAAAATATATATATATATACATATGTGTTTGTGTGTGTGTGTGTGTGTGTTAATTTTAGAGAGGAAGGGAGAGAGAAATAACATCAGTAATAAGAGAGAAACATTGATTGGCTGCCTCTTGCATGCCCCACAGTAGGGATTGAGCCTGTAACCCAGGCATGTGCCCTGACTGGGAATCGAACCATGACCTCCAGGTTCATAGGTCGACACTCAACCACTGAGCCATGCTGGCTGGGCAAGAATGTCAGCTTTTGGTGAAGCAAAACTGTGCTTTGGGATCAGTCTGTCACTGGACTGATGCTAAAATGAGAGGAGGACCACACAGCCAAGCAGGAGACCCACCCAGCAGTCTAGGTGTGGTCCAGAGAGCCTGGCAGATGTGGACAGAGGCAAAGGTGTGAAGCAGAGAAATGGACTGAGTGCAAGATCTGAAACATGGACCCCTGGGGACATGGGAGAGGGCTAAGAGCAGCACAGTGCCCTAGGTAGTTAGTTACCAAGCCCCAGAGCCGGCTACAGGTCGTACCACAGACATTTTTTACAGTCCTTGTTTCCTAATGGGCCACTGAAGGTCGAACAAGCAGAAATATCGAGACTGATACGGCCTGGAAGCTTTTTATATATATATATATATACATGGATGTAGCTATATATTATATCAGTAAATGTATGCCTTCTACACTACGGCAACCATTTTATTTAGGTGGTATGGCAATTTGTCATTAAGTCTGAGGTAGCACAAAAGCCTAGCTCATTTTCATCTAGGATTAAATTTGTTTTTTAAGACCCACTTTATTGTTGGCCTGATGGGGTAGAAATAACGTTTTTGTTTATTTACATGTCACAAATTGCTTTTGTGGGAGTTTTGCGGGGAGATTATATATATATGTGGTTGTGTGTGTGTGTGAAGAAAAACTTTTTTTTTTTTTAAGTAAAATGTAAACCCAATTTTATGTAGCAGATAATCCTTATTTTGATGTTAGGCTAGTGTGATCTCAGAAAATGTGGCAGAGAACTACCTTGTGACTGGAGCAAATTTTGCAGAATATTTGTAAGAACCTGTGCCACTCTCCTCTGGAAAAATAGCCGAGTTCCCTCTGAATGTTTTTCTGGGTCGCCTCCAGCCATCCTACGGTTCCAGAGGGCCTGGAGGCGCCGTTCTCGTCCCAAACCTTTTGAGTGGAGATGGGAACCCCGTAGGAGCCTGGGCAGACATTCTTGGCACCGGGGTCTCCTGCTGCCCCTGGGCAGGCCCCTCCTTCCCCGTGCGGGTGGTGATGGGTGCTGCCCTTCCCTCCTGGGCAGAGGCGAGCTTCCCTTCCTTGGGACTCACGCTCTGAGTCACAGTGGAGGAGTCCTGTGCGCAGGACTGGCTATATAATTTGTGGGGCCCAAAGCGAAATGAAAAAACGCAGGGCTGCTTATTAAAACACTATCACGAATTTCAAGACAGCCACATCACACTATGAAAGCAAGCCTGGGGCTCCGTGCACCTTGACCTCTCTCAAGGTCTTAGGAGGCTCAGGTGGGCTGCCTTGCCTTCCATCTAGATCAGGGCTTGGGGACATCCGGCCCGCAGGCTGTACGTATAAGGCTTGCAAGATCATTTGTCAGGAACAAGGCTCCCCAGCCCTGGCCTGGATGGAGAAGGAGCAGAGACAGGCTGCTTCTCCTGCCTGCTCCTCACACGCCTGCCGTGGTCCAGCAGTAAGGAAGCAGGAAGGAGGGTAAGGGGGCGGGAAGGGGGGCGAGGGGGCGGGAAGGGGGCCGAGGGGGGGAAAGGGGGCTGAGGGGGGGGAAGGAGGGTGAGGAGGGTGAGGAGGGGGGAAGGGGGGTGAGGAGGGGGGAAAGGGGGTGAGGGGGCGGGAAGGGGGGTGAGGGGGCGGGAAGGGGGGTGAGGGGGCGGGAAGGGGGGTGAGGGGGCGGGAAGGGGGGTCAGGGGGCGGAAAGGGGGGTCAGGAGGGGCGGAAAGGGGGGTGAGGAGGGGAGAAGGGGGGTGAGGAGGGGAGAAGGGGGGTGAGGAGGGGGGAAAGGGGGTGAGGAGGCGGGAAGGGGGGTCAGGAGGGTAAGGGGGCAGGAAGGGGGGTAAGGGGGCAGGAAGGAGGGCGGCAGCTCCCCCAGCCCCTCTGTCCTCAGTTGGTTTTGTTCGGAGGAGCATTGTTCCCAGAGGACAGGTTGACTTCTGACAGTCACGTGCTAGGTTGTGTGCTACTACCTACATATGAAGGCTGTGAATCCGGGTGTGCAGGTGGGACTGCACCTCGAGTGTAGAGTAGTATTAGGGTTTACTTTAAGGAACAATTGCAAGATTGGGGAGCCTTACCTGCCCTGGTACAGTTGCTTTTCGCTATTCCCTGTAGTTAGGTTCGATCAAGTTCCCACAAGCACTGAGTTAGAAAATATATGATCTTGCTTTATGTGTGTCTCTGTTTAAAGACACCTTATTGAATATATATGAATTCATTTACATGAACTTAGGGGCAACAGCTCTGTGTCTCATGCCCAAAGGGAGTGTATCTGACACATGCATTTTCTCCGTAAGACACATTACACTCTTCCTTACATTCTTCCTGGGCTTAGGGACATGAGACAGCACTTCAGCCCTGTACCGGGGCCACTGAAAGCAGAGAACCAACAACAAGCACCAAAATGTAAATAATGTAGCCACACTACTAAATAGGCCACTCAAAATATAAGAACTGAAACCACTCAGCAGAGCCTCACTGTTCACGCTCAGTCGTGGGATGTGCTCCTTGGGCAGCTCGAATTTTTCACCACTGAGCACATGTCAGCAAATGACCCCAAAAGCGCCACAGGAATTGATTTAGGGGCTAAAAATAAATGTCAGCAAGTAGGTGAATTTGCAAATACAGACGCTGCTGATGTGGATGTTCGAATGTATTTTGAATTTTAGCTCTTAGGTCATCATGAGCAGGTCTTTATAAAGCAAAGCCATCTATCAATGTGGCAGAAAGAGTTTACTGCTGGTTTCTAAAGGGATGATACAGCAGGATGCTATGCATTCACAAGGCAATGTGTCAGACTTCCTAAAGTAAACTTGAAATGCGTATCCTTCCCTCCGATAAGAGGACGAGAAGAGGTGGTGTGGGTTTGATAACTAACTGTGCTAATAATAATCATTAAGTGTCACCTAATTACAATGGGCAAAAATAAAAGGTCCAACTAACAGTAGGTTACATTAGTGTCAGATCAAATCCTCTTGTATAAACAAAGGCCATAACAATGGGAGGGGATGGGAAGGGTTCAGATGGGAAGAGGGGATAAGGGCTTTGCATGCCTTTAAAAGAACCTGAGGAATGGCCCCAGATGTTGTCCCGTCTCTAATTATGTCATGATTAAAAGAATTACTTTGGAAAACAGAGTTCAGTGAGTATTTGTGATAGAACGTGGAAATTTAGAAAATGAATGACACATTTTGAAAGCATTCTCGTCTGAATGTCACTTGTGTGTTCCAAATATTTTGAGATGTTCCCGTGGAAGGAATTATTTTGTGAAATAAGTTAGATAAGGCAGTGCTAGCTATGTTAAGATAACTGAAAAATATCTTGAAGAAAATGTTAGTCACTCATAAGAAGCAGTTTGTTATCTACTTGCCTGAATGTGTGTAGTGAGGGTTCACATATCAGTGTTTCATTTTGGTGGTGGTTTTTGTTTGTTTGGTTGTTTTTTGTTTTTTTTGGGGGGAAGGGGTGTTTTTTATCTCACTATGTTGCCTTATCGCCCCTGAAACAATTCTGTCCAGTGGTGGTGGCACAGTATCGTAGAGGCTAGACATCTTGCTTTCTTGCTGCAAAGGTTTGTGTTTTTTTAAAAATTATTTTTGATTTTTTTTTTCAGAGTGGAAGAGAGAGATAGAGAGCTAGAAACATCGATGAGAGACATTGATTAGCTGCCTCCTGCATACCCCCTAAATTACAGTTAAAAAGTAGCAACGAAAATAATTTTATAGTTGGGGGTCACCACAACATGAGGAACTGTATTAAAGGGTGGTGGCATTAGAAAGGTTGAGAACCACTGGCTAGCACACAACTGGAATTCACAAGTTGTATCAGTTGTGTTTTGTTGCATACTAAATCACCCCAAACTCAAGGGTGTGTATAAGAAAGGGTTTCTTTCTCATCTTAGTGATGGCTGCAGAAGCTCACTGATCCCAATGAGCTGCAAGGGAGCCTGCAGTGGGATGGGGCTGGCTTAGCTGGGGCAGCATTCCTCCACATTTTCATTCTCCTCCCACCTCAGACCAGCCTGGGTATTCTCATGGTACACTAGCTCCTTGATTAATGTCTTTTCATTTAACTTCATCTATATATATAAAAGACTAATATGCAAATTGTCCCCTCAAAAGTTTGACCAGGAGTCTAGGAGTTTGATCACTTGCTATAATGTGCGCTGACCACCAGGTGGTGGTGTAGAATGAATAAAAGTCCCCCTCCCTCCCTGCCCCCCAGGCAGGCAGGCAGCTGCTGGGGAAGGGAGGCAGGCTGGTAGCAGAAAGGCCCTGATCAACCCTGATCCCTGGCCAGGTCTACCTGTGCATGAATCTTGTGTACCAGGCCTCTAGTTTTGTTATAATGTTGAGGAGAACATTGATTCTTATAACTGTTATAACAATGATTCTATGCTGGGGACACTATCTGTGGAATGTACAGATTCTCCCCACATCTTCGTGGGTTTTCTCCAGAGACCCTGGTTTCCTCCCACACCCCAAAAGTGTTAGATGAATTGGTCTGCACTGTCCCAGTCTGAGTGAATGTGGGGAGTGCAAGAGTGGCCCCTCAGTGGAAGGGCATTCTGTCCAGGGTGAGTCCTGCTTTGTGCCCAAAGCTTTTGGGAGAGGCTCCAGCCACCCGCAGCCCCATACTAGATAAGCAGGCTGGAAAATCATCATCTGGTTTGTTTTTACTCATCTTTTTAAGATGTATGTTAGCTCACATTTATCTCAACATTGACTATTAGAAGTTATTTGGGCCTTTATTTAGAAGTGTGGTGATATTATTGTAACCAGAAATATGCTGTCGGAGCTTAACGCTTGCTTATGTCCGTAGGTACGATTGGTTCCGTTATGCATCCTTTCACTTAAAGTCTCTGTTTCAAAGAAGTTATCAACGGTGTCAAGTGAAGACTTTTTCTGTATATCACAGCACAGGGAGCAAGTGGAAATGTGTCTTATTGACTTAAAACATTACATCTGCCTCATTCTGTTGGCCACAGTGAATCATGGCTAGGCTCCTGTGTCAGGGGTAATGAAATACACACAAGAGACGTGTGAGCAGAGAGGCAGGAAGAATAGGAGTCAGTGGTACCACCTATCACGGAAGCCTGAAACATTGGACACTAAGATAGAATAGTTGGGTGCTCTGCCTGATACTTTCATTAGGACTATGTGCAAGAAATTTTTTATCTCTGCCTATTACTCATCGGCAATAATATCTACCCTTCTTCATAGATTAGTTATTGAGATCAATGGTAATAAAGTATGTGAAAGTAGATTCAAGGCTATCCAGTATCATAAACCACTAATAAATAGTAATTTCTCTAAGCTTTGAGCTCCTCAACCAAGGAGCCTGGGTCTGGTTTCTGCCTTGGTCACAAGCGCAGTGGGATTTGGGCAGGGCAGGTAACCTCCCTGTGCCTCAGGTCCTGCTGGTTTGAAAAGGGACTGAGCGTCTTTTCCACGCTCTGAGGTAGCTGGGAGGATTCCGTGAGGTACACTCTGTGTAAACCTTTTAGCTGGGACCCATTGTAAGTGCTAAGGGAAGCATGTTTTGCTACAACAAATAAAATATAAAGTTGCCATCGGGCCAACTAAAGGCTCAGAGATCTCTAAGGCAAATCTAAGATAGGCGGTATGTTTTGCGAATTTAAGAATCTGAATGAAAAAGTTCAAAGGGTTATATCCGCTTTGGGAGTTTTCAAGTCTCAGCTTTTTAAATAAGAGAGCCCTGGCTGGGTGGCTCAGTTGGTTTGAGCATCATCCGGTATACCCAAATGTGGCAGGATCGCTTCTGGGTCAGGGCCTGTACCCAGGTTTCAGGTTCCATCCCCAGTTGGAGCATATTCAGGAGGCAACCAATTGATGTTTCCCTCCCTCCCTCCCTCCTTCGTGGCTTCCCTCTCTTCCTTTTGTCTTCCCTCCCTCCCTTCTGTCTTCCCTCTGAAATCAAATAAATAAATAAATAAATAAGAGGATTAATTTGCAAAAAAAAATCAACATTTACTGTGGGCTAGCCACATGTACAGGAATGTGTTAACACCTAGAAAAGATGTTAAGATATGGTCTCCAACCTTCAAGAAGCTAGCAGGCAGTTGGGAAAAGCAAAACTTGTCCCATCTGCCGAAACTGGTTTGGCTCAATGGATAGAGCATCAGCCTGCGGACTGAAAGGTCCCGGGTTCGATTCCGGTCAAGGACATGTACTTTGGTTGCGGGCACATCCCCAGTAGGGGATGTGCAAGAGGCAGCTGATTGATGATTCTCTCTCATCGATGTTTCTAATTCTCTATCCCTCTCTCTTCCTCTCTGTAAAAAATCAATAAAGTATATTTTTAAAAAATAAAATTAAAAAAAACTTGTCCCATCGAAGTGATGCCAGCGATAAGTGATATGGTGCGGACTTAACTTATAACGGATATAGCTATGAAGGAGCACCTATCCAAACTGCTGGGCAGGTGCCAGTGCAGCGCGGTCCCTAACTTGATAGCATGGTTCAGGTGACTGCCAATTGGTTAGCCACATCCTTGTGGGGTTCTGTGCTCACTTCCCAGCCGCAGGGGATTGAATCTCGGCCTGGGCCGGGGTGGGGGTGGGGGTGGGGGTGGGGGGCGGGGCTTGTAGTGGAATTGAGAATCCACAGAGGGAGAGGGGAGTGTTGTAGCTGAGGCTGCAGTGCTTCTGCAGACTCCTTCCCGGGAGAGTGCAGAGACAGCCAGGCCAGCACATGCTGTGGGTCTCCTTACAGAGCCAGCGCATCCTGTGTCATTCACAATGAAGTGGTGTTGGCTGGTGCTCGGGGAGGCGGATACTGGTGTAGCCAGCATATGGCTCTGCATTGCCAGCGCTAATGCCGGCCAAACGTATATTATTTGAGCATGACTATCTCTGCAATCTGAGTTTGTTTCTTAAGTATAATTTCAATGTTTATGGGAAATGCATTTTGATTGCCTATTTCTTATTCAAGTGTTGTGGTTTATTTACATTTTTTGGCAAAATGTCACAAGTAAGATATGCCTGAAAAATGTCACTACTTAGTTAGAGCTTAGATTAACATAGTCTATAAAAGTGTGGGTCCATATTTCAATATGGAATAAAAAGGAAGCTTTAAGGAACAATTGTATCCAATAGAATCAAAGACTGGTAATAAGTCAAAGACAGGAATGTAGAATATCATGTCCGCTTCACAAAAACCATATGCATAATGGGTTTTTCTTTTCATCAAGTATATTAAAGCAACAAAAGAAATCCTAAAGCCAGACAGAAAAGGGAGGATTTGTTAGGTTAGCGTCTCTATTTGTGATGTTTTAGTTCCTTATTTTTTTGAATTTTAATCTCCTACATTTTAGAAATTAGCTGCCTTTTACCTTGTTCTCTCCAGCTGACCGGGGCTGAGGGGAAATACGCCACAGGCCTCCCTCAGCAAAAACGGAGGCTCCTCTGCAGCCTCGTGGGTCGCTAAGGTCTGGGAGCTGTGATGGACCTGCCCAGGGCCCACATGGCCCAGGGCAGCCGTGGGGAAGCTGGGTGGCAGGCAGGAGAAAGGGTCAGAGTCGCTCGCAAACCCGCTGCTTGGGGAAAATGGACTTCTTCACAAAATGTTTTATAGTTTCCATGGACTGTGTCCTGCCTTAAGCTCAAGGGTTGAAGATTAGTCTATGTGCTAGGGAGAAACTTAATATGTCCCATTTATCCTTCCTTTTCTTTTCCTGTTTGCTTTTCACAGAAATCCCTGAAGGTACTGCAGCTTTATTTTTTATTTCAAAAACGTTTTTGTTATTGTCAGTGTACCCTTTTAGACACTGAGCTGGGGAATATTAGAAGAGGTTAAAATAATTTGTTGATAATAACAATGGAAAGATCGGAACTGGTAAATAAGTGTACTAGATTATAGCACACATTTATCATATCTGTGTACTTACTGGTTTTCAAAACCTTTGTAGAATGTGTAGAGAAATTGGTTGGGGAATTTATGCATTGTTCAGATTTTAAAAGTGTTTTCCTACTGAACCTAATTATGGGCAAGAATGCTGCTTATTCATCCTAGTTTATTCAAGCATGCAGATTCAGTTAATTAGCTATTTCATTTGTGGTTTTAAACCAAATTGCAAACTGTGTGTGGCTTTGGATTATCTGGCTTTAGGGTGGCAGAAGTTGGCATGGCATTTCTTTAGCCCAAGGAGTTTTGTGCCTCTTTATTGAATTTATTGGGGTGACACTGGTTAACAAAATTATACGGGTTTTAGGTGCACAGTTCTACAACACATCGTCAGTGTGCTGTATTGTGTGTTTAGCACCCCAAGTCAAGTCTCCTCCCATCACCATTTAACCCCACTATACTTTCCTCCACCTCCTCCCATCTCCCCCCGCCACAATCACCACTACTGTTGTGTGTGTCTATGAATGTTTTTTTACTCAACCCCCCACCCTCATCCCCTTCCCCCGACAGCTGTCAGCTTGCAAGAGTTTTAATTACATCTTATTTCTTCCTTCTTAACGTGGGACAATATTTCATTAAATTCTCTGAAGTTTAACTTTATACAAATTTTAGGGTGATTCATGCTAGCCTCCCTCCCTCAGATCGTGACTCGTTTTCAGAGTTGTATTGGAAAAGCTTTGTAAGTTAAGCTGGACTATTTAGAGTTTGGCACTTGGCTGTTTTCCCAAAGACTCCATTGGTCTCTGCCAGCTGTGAGTGTGATGACAGGGTTAGGGTTTGTTTCTCAGGTGTTGCTGTTGGTGTTTCATTTTGAGGATCTAAATGGGGGGAGGAGGGGAAAGGGCAGTTAGAGGGGAGTGCTGAAACAGAAGAATAAGTCTTAAAGTTTGGGTTCTTATGAGATGGATGCCATTGAAGACACCTGGTCCATGGGGTTTTGCTAGTTTCTTAGCCTTTCTATTTTATCAGCATCCTTAAAAAGACCAGTCTATGGGAACATTGACTTTGTCTTCTCAGAGTTTTCATTGAAAGTATCTATGAAAACTGTGTGCCACAAAGGAGAATATTAAAGCTATTAAGGAATAGAGTGGGATAAACTTGAGGTACGCATCCATTTCCTAGTAGGAAAAAAATATATAAAGGACTCTATTTGACTCTAGAGCAAATGCAACCTGCTTTACCAAGGTTTGAAAGAGGCCTTTGAGACTTTTTTGTTTGTGCAGTTTGTCAACTGTTTTCCAAGACAAGGACCCTTTCCTCATGAGAGGAGCATGATTTCATGCTCTGGACTCTGATTGCTGCGGAGAATCACACAGCTATGTTTATAACACACTAAATTGGCTCCATCTCCAGTTTGAGGTTTAATGCTTGACATGCTAAATGCTTCCGTCCTCTTGTAGGAGAAATTTCTGTAACAATGAAATCATACTGTGTCCAGCTAAACTAGTGGAGTATCTTTTAGGAAAAAAAAAATCATGAAATGTCTGAATTTTTGCCCATTTCTAATGAAAAAAATTTATGAAACTGTCTTGAGTAAAATAATTAGTGTAGTTTGCCTTTCATTTTCTGCATTGCCACATACTCTTCTGTGAATCTTTCTTTCATCATTCTCTTCTCACTCCCTTCTTAAATCTGCAATCAGTTTTCAGGAGCACATCTGTCATCATCTTGTATATAATTAATGCAGTGTCTTCGGTGGTGTCATCTGAATTACTCAGCAGGGATGATGGGTTATTTGAGATGTCATAATTGACCCCAGACCTTCCTTCTCTGAAGGGTAATAGTAAATAATGGTTTCTAAACAATTGCACCCTTTTCAGTTGAATAGAATTAGGAGAAAGAATAAAGGGAAGGAGAGAAAGAAGGGAGGGAGGGAGGGAGGGAGGGAGGGAGGGAGGGAGGGAGGGAGGGAATGAAGGAGAGAAGAAAGGAAGAGAGGAAGGGCAGAAAGGAGAGAGGGTAGGAAAGAGGAAGAGGGCAGGGGGAGGAAGAAGAGAAGGGATGAGAAAGGGAAGGAGGAGGACCAGTCAATGATTCTCTCTCATCATTGATGCTTCTATCTTTCTCCCTTTCTCTGTGAAATAAGACTGATGAATTTCAGCAGATAGGTGGGGGTAGGGGGTGAGGGGAAGAGATTAACTGGGGAACTTATATGCATATATGTATAGCCCATGGACCTAGACAATAGTGTGCTAAAGGCCTGGAAGGGGCGATTCGGGGTGGAGGCAGTCAATTCGGGGTAGAGGAGGATGCATACACATGCACACACACAAAGGGGACATCTGTAATATTTTCCACAATAAAAATAAATTTAAAAACAAAACAAGAAAATGTACGTTGTTGTTGTTTTCAATGAAAATATTCAGCAGGCGTGACTCAGTGCTTGAGCATTTACCTATGAACCAGAAGGTCAAGGTTAGATTCCCAGTCAAGGAACATGCCTTGCTGTGGGCTGGACCCCTCAGTGTGGGGGCTTGCAGGAGAAAGCCGATCAATGCTTTTCTCTCACCATTGATGTTTCTGTCTCTCTTCCATCTCCCTTTCTCAAGTCAGTAAAAAAATATATGTTTTTAAAGGAAGGAAGGGAAAAAAGGAAGGAAAGTAGGCAAATCCTTCCTGGCTGTTTTTAGTTTCTGTTGTGTTCTTTATTTGTTATTCAGCATGCTAAGTTTCTATCGAATTTGTTTTCTTTACTCATGCTTCAAATTAGAGTCAGTTTCCTCCGGTATTTGTTGACATCAGAATTGACTTCAAGCATTTTACTTGTGGAATCTCTGCTCGAGTAAGCAATAAGCCAAGCTTCAGGGGAAATAATATATTAAATCGAGTATTATTTGAGCACCCCTAAATTCAAGATCCTATACTTAGAAGATGGAAAAGTCCCTAAGATGTGGTTCATAACTTCAGTGAACTTATGTTTGAATTGTCTAAATAAGAATAAAGAAACAGCTTCATTAACAAGGACTAAAATCCTCAATTCTGTGTAAGGTTTTTCTTAAGAAGAGCCTCAGAAGGGCAGTGAGATAAGATGTTTGAAGGGATGCTGACTCAGTTTCTCACTGTGTCCCATGTGCTTGGTTCTTGCTGGATCCTGACTCTGATCAGGTCATAATTAGTTTTATTCCTTAAATACTGCAAATTGTACACCCTTGTTGTTCAAGCCCATGGTGTGGAATTAATTGCATTGGAAAACTGGACTATAGAGGAAGTAGCTCTTATTCGAGGGAGTTGCCTGTCTGCAGCCGTGCTGGCAGTACAGAGGGGCGAAAGCACAATCCACAGCATACTCCGCGGCCGGCGTGTCAGTTTGGGGAGAACATTGCCAGGGCATTTCCCTTTCTGGCCATGATTTGACATTTCATGGAGAGGTATAATAAACAGATTAAGTGAATTACCAATCTGGGCACTGTTTATTGGTACAGTGTTGAAAAGCATTTTGCCCAATGATGGATAGGGTAGATAGATGCTGAAACAACGGTTGCCTTGGAACTGTGGCAGTGTTAAAAAGTTGCCCACTATAAGAACTGCTGTAGAAATCCTCTTATTTGAATGCATTGCTATAGTGGTTGATTGATGAAAAGTCTTACCTGAAAGGATCACAAAAAAATTACATGTTTTTTTATAGTAGATTTTAACTTAAAACATTGAGTGTGCTTTGATGCTACAAATATTTGATGTACAGCCAAGGCCTTTGCTTAGAGTGTGATCAGCTGAAGAAAGTTCTACCTTATCGCTCTTGTATAAACCACATCTACAAGGACGAGCCCATCATTGCTAGTTTTCCATTCTTTGGAGTGAGACCTTCAATCCTGTGAACCAATCGGAGGGCAGGACCCCATTTGTATTTTTATTAGGCCTCATCCCCCCAAATCCTAGATGCTTTGAGAAAATTCAACTCAATAGCAATTTATTTTAATAACCTATCTTTATGGAGTATTTCCAAATCATTCAAATTTCCATGAAAACTTTGTTTTATAGTCACATTTATGATTTTAACAAGCACACCTGGCATAAGCAGGTTTGGGAAGAAACAAAACTGACCCTTTGTATGTATGAAGTCCAGCCAGTGGAGGCCGATGTGCTTGGGGTCCTAGGACGTAGCCTGTGAGTACTGAGCGTTCAGCATCTCTCTCATTAAGCCAGGATGTTTCACAGAAGAAATGGAGAGTATCGTGGAGAGAGAACAAGCAACTTTTTACTATAGTATACATTTTGGCAACGGCCTGTAAGATTCCTGGCATGAAATGAAGTGCTTTGTGTTCTGTTTTGTTTTTTTTTTGGAGGTTTTTTTTCTTTTTTTCTTTTGCTTGACGTTTCGTGAAGTGTAAGATCATTTGGCCAACATGTGCTGTTTCACAACATGAAAGCCTTTTTTCTCTTGGGGCAAGAAACAAGAACACATTTTTCTTTGCTACTGTGAACGTCTCTCGCTCTTGGCTTTGGAATTATGTTTAATATGGAAAATCTGTGCTGATTCTCGACTTGCTGGGAGAGGTCTTGGTGGGCTGGTGGGGATGGAGGAGAGGTGGTCTAGTGACTTAAAATGCTACTGAATTGTGCATCCAGTTCTTATAGAACCAAAGGACCCAAATTTTGGTCCCCAAAAAATCATTTACATTTTTAAGTTGCTTGTGTTTTCAAATGAATGCTTTCCCTGTTTTGTTCAAACAACATTTTGACAAAGAGCAAAGAGCACAGTTGAAGTTCCTGTGAGTGCCTATATAATATTAGAGGCACAGTGCATGAAATTCGTGCACTGGGGTAAGGTGGGGGGTCATCTCAGCCTGGCCTGTGCCCTCTCGCAGTCTGGGAGCCCTCTGGGGATGTCCAACTGCAGGGAGCCACTGCACTCACCAGCAGTGAGCCCAGCTCAGGGCTTCTGGCTGAGCAGCACTCCCCCTGTGGGAGTGCACTGACCACCAATGGGCAGCTCCTGCATTGAGTGCTTGCCCCCTGGTGGTCAGTGGGCATCACAGTGACCAGTCGTTCTGCCGTTCATTTGATTTGCATATTAGCCTTTTATTATAGAGGATGCTCACTTCTCAAAAATGGGCAGAGGTGTTTCCCCCACCCCCCACACCCCACTCCCCTAGAGTTCCATTGTTTAATGGGAAAAGTTTAACTAAATGTGTTTGAGATTGAATTGTTTAGAAAGAGAGAACAGTTTATATCCTGTAAGCTATGCCTAGTCTTACCATTGCAGGAAGATCAGTAGATTTGCTTCTGGACTTATGATTAGGTTACATCTCGGGGAATCCATATTCAGTGGGAAATATTTAATATGTCTAAGCTGATCGAACACCATAGCATAGCCCAGCCAGTTTCTGCTGATGAGTTTTACTCGGGCACCGTTGTAAAGTGAAAAAAATTGTAAGACGACTCAATGTGGTTTGGGTATCGCCTGGACAATCGTCTTTCACTCGCTATGAGACAAAGAAGATATGCAATCCCTTGGCAGGAAGAGCACTGTACCTGGAGCCAGACACCTCGATTTCACACCCTGGGCTGCACGCTGTCTGGAGTGCCACTTAATCACTCTGAGCCCTAGTTTCTTCATCAGTAAAATGATGGCAGTAAGGCCTCTTTCATCCATAAAGCAGGAGTGATTATACCAACTCCCAAGGCTGTTGTCAGGATTAAGTGAGATACAACATATTAAAAGCATTTAGCACTGTGTTTGGCACAGAGTCAGTGCATGATAAATGTGGCATTTATCATTTTAAAAATACAGAGGTGATTGCTCCAGGCCTTTACCCTTGAGCATGACACTTCCATTTATGTAAGGCTCAGTGCCCTCCTGTGCTGAGTAATAGCATTCTGGACACATTGTTCAGGCCTGCTTCCTTCCATCTCTTGTCTAATGCCCCCAAAATAGAGTGAAATTATAGCTAAGGGACTAATAGCCAATTCCTGCTTCATCTTGGCCTTTGTTGTCTGGCAAGCGGCTGGCCATTTATGAGCTGTGAATTGCTCTTGGCTTGTCCTGTGGAGCCCCAAGTGGGAACCTTCCCTGCTGATAGTAAGGCTGGCAAAGCTGAAAGGGATGGTCAGGCCCTCTCCTTCCTTCCTTCCCTCTCTGCAGTTCCCAGCAGTAAGGCTGTGGCATAGCCAGCACCTGCCCATGCTGGGAAGGGCTCTTTGGGTACACGGTGCCCACTGGCCTGTAGGTCTCCCGCTCTCCTGCTGCTGCCCAGGTGGTTTGCTAATCTCTTCTCATCCCTTCCAGATCACACCCTGACTGTATAGGAAGGAGGGCAATCATTGTAGACAACAATTGCAACCTTTATTTCTGGAGAGGGCAGCCTGCAGAGGATTTGCAGAGGACTGAATGGTTTGTGGGTTAGGGGAAGCATCCTGGTCAACATACTTGAGCCCATGGAAGAGTCAAGGTCTTTACATGGATATTGGGAAGGTCCCTATAACCTCTATAAGCCCCAGAAAGGAATATACTAGAGCACTGGCTTTCAACCACAAGATTTTGTAAAACATGCAAGCATTAATTACTCAGTCAGGGGCACTGGCCTCTTTCCCCTTAGATTGCCAGATTAAAAATGACAACAGCCAACACTACAATAGCCATCCAGTGTGACTGGATCAAAATTATACTTTTTTCTTTTTTGTCAGATTGACAAAAACTATATTTTTCAGTGTGGCACAGAATTTTGAGTAATTAGTTTATGTGTACCATGAGATGAGAAAGGTTGAAGATCACTGTACTAGAATGAAGTCAGCCTAACTTTTTGCCTGAGGCCACTGGTATTTTTCTGCAGATAAGGACCACTGAATTAACTACTTCGGAAGTCTAGAAAAATTGTATTTTGAATGTTTCATTTCTTAAGAAACTTGATATGAAAAACATGGCTCTAGATAAGACCTAAAAAGCTCCAGTGGAATTTTCCCAGGAATTTTTGATTTACAAAAATGTATTAATGTGCTCTGGTTAAGATCTATAGGTAAGGAAATGAACTGCTGTACATAATAACAGTAATGTTGTCATTGTAATACCAGCTCACTCAACTCATGTATTTTGTGTCAGTTTGAATCAAGTACCAAATTGTTCACTGGTGTGTATGAAGCATTTTTATATATTAATAATAAATATATTAATGAGAACAGAAGAGAAAAACCTTAGGGCACAGTGAGCATAGCAACCACAAGATTTGGATCCCATCTTCTGATCTCAGCGTTTGTGAGTGGGGAACACATAGGTAATTTGAAAGCAGTCCTGTGACATAAGTGATTTTTTTTTTTTTACATTGGAGAAGTGAGAGCCTAACTGGTCCAAAACAATGAATTCTCCCTATGCTGACCTCAAAGTAGCATCTTAGATTGAATTTTTGAAAATGACTATAATTAAATGGCTAAGGTAAGACCATAAATATACATCATCATTGCTCAAAGACACATTTTAAAAAATAAAACCCATCTCTTTTTATTTACAAAGGAAGACAGGAAAAAAAATAAAAATAAACCCTGTCTTGCTGGTGTTTGAATATTTAAAATAGCGATTTAAATGCAACAGGCTTACAGAGCAACTTCAAAGCCAATAGTATTCATTTGTCAGCAAGAAGAGCTGAGTCATGAACTTGGTAAATGCTTGAAGATATTAAACAAAATACTGCAGGAACAAAGGAGTGATTCATTATGACTGAGAGAGGATATTCCCTCTTCTGGGAAGGTGGGACATTTTGAATAAGCCTTTGACTTCTACTGGCCAAGGAGGAAGGAACTTGAGATGATCTGGACAAAGGCATCCGAAGTCCATGGAGCACTTGGCCGTTGGTGGAAGAGCTCACCATCGCTCTGGGTGGTTATCTCCTCCTGGTGGTCCTGGGGCAGCTTCAGGGCTAACACAGACCCAGGTTCCCCTCGTTCCTTCTGCAAGCTTCTCTACAGGAATTCTACTGTTGTAGCATAATTTCAGAATCGAAACATACTTAAAGACAATTCTCTGATGGCACTGATTAGAGGACTTCCTGATGGAGTGGAGACAGATGGTTCCCCAAGGAAGAAGTGTGTTCTGTTTCTAGAAAAGTGGGGACCTAGAGTTTGGGAGCCAGAACCCAGATTGCTAAACGAGCTTGGCTCAAAGTCTCCTTGTCTGTGGTTTTGCAATATTCCATTTGCCACCCTTGCCCTTCATTTGCTAATGGCCACTGATGAAAGATTCATTTAATTACATTTCCCCCACTGCACTGGAAGCTCCCTGAAACTGGGATTCATTTATTCAGCTCAATAGTGTCAGTTCCCATTTTGTACCAGAAATCTTTTTAAAAAAATACATTTTATTGATTTTTTTTATAGAGAGGAATGGAGAGGGATAGAGAAACAGAAACAGTGAAAAGAGAGAGAGAGAGAGAGAGAGAGAGAGAGAGAGAGAGAGAGAGAGAGAGAGAGAGAGAGAGAGAGAGAAATATCGATCAGCTGCCTCCTGCATACCTCCTACCAGGGATGTGCCTGCAACCAAGGTGCATGCTCTTGACCGGAATCGAACCTGGGACCTTTCAGTCCACAAGCCAATGCTCTATCCACTGAGCCAAACCAGTCAGGGCTGTACCAGAAATCTTGCTACGTGTTAGGGGTGTAAAGAGTAAAGAAGTTTGGACCCTATTCTCTTAGGGTTCTTATCATAACCCACGTCTGAAAGGTAATTTGAATATTCCATTTTAATGATGAGGTTTCAGATCAGGACACTTCATTTCTGTAAAGAGATTTAAATTTCAAATCTAGCTTGAATTTTATGTGGAATGATGATATGACTTTTGTGTGTGTGTGTGTGTGTGTGTGTGTGTTTTTCAAGCATTCTTGTTATTACCATGTGCCTTTAAACATGTAAAGGAAACAAATCAACTGATTGTATAAGCCTCAACTAGGTAAGTGTGCAGAGACAGAAATGGGGTGATAGGTTGTTGTTGTTTTTTTTGTCTTTGTTGTGTTAGAAAGAAATTTTTATTAGCAATAAGCGATGTGTGTGAATGCACACCCTCATTTCAGTAACAATAACTCATGAAAAAGACTCAGGAGTGAATTCACCAGCCTCACCAGCATGTAGGTAAACATATGCTACATAATTTTCTCATGAATCAAGCCATTTGTTTTCCTTCTGTATAGTAGCTGAGATATAATTTGTTTTCCTTCTGTATAGTAGCTGAGATATAATAAGTCCATTTCAACTTTAGGGTTGGAATGTTTTTCAAGGTGAGGCTCTGTCTTTGTACTTAGCAAAACACTACTTGCTGAAAGGAAGAGAATGTCTGTAGGATGTTTGAAAAGTGAATAAATTGCTTGTCGCCTGTCTGAAAATGTGTTGGGTAACCGTGGTGACCTGGGCCATGGGGATGCCCCTCTGAGGGTCAAGAATGCTGAGGGAGATAGAGAGGCTGACTGGTTACCAACAATAAGGTAACAATTGAGAATGGCTTCCACGCATCAGGGGGGAAATCTTGCGAGTTCCAGTGAGGCAGGCTACACTGGACCTTGCTCATCAGCGTGGACATTTTGAGTTTTTACCCTAGAAATAATGGGAGGAGGGCAGCATCAAGATTGTGCAAATGGGTGGATAGAAGAGTATTCAGGAAAATGGCCACCCTGAAGGAAGGTTAGACTTGTAATTGAAATCATGAACAAATATTCTGCAGAGTGTAGACCAAGAAGACAGATGGGGCCTAGGACTGAGATTTGAAGAACTCCAGCAGAAATGAACAGGAGGAGGAGGATATGTGGAGATTGGGAAAAACAGGTGAATTAAAAGCTAAGGGATAGCCTGGTCAGAGTAGCTCGGTGGTTGAGCATAGACCCATGTACCAAGAGGTCACCAGTTGGATTCCCGGTCAGGGCACATGTAGTTGCAGACTCGATCCCCAGTAGGAGTCGTGCAGGAGGCAGCTGATCTATTTTTTTCTCTCATTGATCCTTCTTTTTCTCTCTGCCCCTTTCTGTCTCTCTCAAATCAATAAAAACAAAACAATATATATTATTTTAAAGCCAAAGTGTACATCTTTCAGGAAGGAGGTAGACAAATGCTTCTATGAAATCGCTGGGCAGTGGGCACTGAAATATGGCCATTGGACTTGTCTGGTGATCAGGAGCCTGCTGTGAAGCGGGTGGTAGAACACCAGAGTGCCCTCGGGGAGAAAACAGGGAAGACAATCTTCCAGGTATGTTGGTGTGAAAGGAAAGGCAGGTGAGGAAGATCAGGTGGGCTTTGTGGAGACTTCTTGTTTTTGAGGTGGGCAACACTTGAGAAATAATGCAAATGCTCTTACAAATCTGTAATAATAAAAGCATAATATGCTAATTAGACAGGATGTCCTTCTGGATGACCTTTCAGGTGAAACCGGACTGCAAGGGAAGCTCAGGTCCCTGATGCTGGAGGGAAGCCTGGGTCCCGGGTGCCAGAGGGAAGCCGATGCCAGCAGCCAGGGGAAGGAAGGCCTACTCTGTATGAATTTCGTGCATCAGGCCTCTAGTAATCCAATATTGAAGTAAAAACTGACAAGGTTCTGAGAAGATAGGAGGGAGGTGGGTTTGAAGATGGAAAGAACAGGTGTGGATATAGATTTTGGGAAATTACTCTTTTTCAGTGCTTTGTTTCTGTCCAGACTTGACAACTACAATAGCCGCTTGTATTAGCCACTCCAGAACTTATCAACTTTCCTTTTTTCATTATCATTCTCAGAGGAGAAAAATTAAAAGTAATATACACATTTATTAACTCAAAATGTATGAACTAATGACAGTGGGTTTTGCTCTGTGGATCAAGAATAAGAGTGTAAAGGTTCATTCCTGTTTGAGCACTTAATATATGTCAGGCACTGTGTTAGTCTCCAGGAATAAATACGTCTTCAAGGAATGCTCAGCCACATACACTGAAATGCTGCGGTGTAATAGGATAGATACACTCGTAACAGATGGAGATAATGAATGAGTGAGTATCTGTTGGCTGAATAATCAAAGTGTTAGGGTGACTAATTCTGCGGCAAGAAGGAGGTTAGGAAAAACTCCCTGGGAACGGGGCCATATGCGGGGGATGTTGAAGGGTGAATTGGCTGTGTGTGTTTTTTTAATATGGAAAAGGGCAGCTCAAGCAAAAGTCCAGATGGATCACGGGCACAAAGGAGTGAACGTGTGGGGCTTACTGAAAGACTCATGAGTAGCAGGGTGTGTGGAAACCTTAGGGAGTGGGATGGGGAAAGAAAGGGTGGGATGTGCAGCTTGATTCTGAAGGATATCGCATAAGATGTTGCTAGGGGATTTGAATTTCCGGCAATCAGGAATCGGCAAAGCAAGCAGGAAGGAGGTCCTGTCAAATACTTGGATTGCACCCTCTAGAAGGATACCCTTGTTCTAGGTATGAACCTAGGAGTGGCTGGTGGGGAGGTGCCAGGCGTCTCCGGTGAGCCAGGAGACGAGGCCCTCCTGCATAGGTCCCACCAGCACGTACGAAATCCATGCATAAGCTAACGGCACACATATATGTGTCTGCTGCACCACTTCATCTACCTTCTGGATGCCCCCTGAGGTGGCTCCTCTAGCCCATCTGCCACCTTTAGGTCCCTAGTACTCAGCCTCTCACCAACTTGGAACCAGACACACCTCGTCTGGAAGGCATGGCCCAGGGGAGTGGGCACCTTTCTGGCATGTGTGCCCTGATGGCTGAGGGTGGGTGTTGTAGCAGGTGAGAGTGTGGGCTTCTGTACGTACCGGGAAAGCTATGACCCATGCTGGTTCCCCTGAACAGAGCTTGCATGGTGTGCAATAATATCCTAAAGTACATATACCTTTTTCAAATTTGCACCAAGGTGAGTTGGGAAATGACAGTGAACGTGACAGGACCAGGAAAGTGTTATAGAAGAGTAATCCCGGTGGCAATACAGAATTTGATTAGATAGGCATTGGGACCTGGGGGGAGGAGGTGGCCAAGAGAGCGGAATATGTTTCTTTTTTTCCGCTGCGACAGGAAGAGCAGGAAGCCCTGGGCATGGGACTTAGGAGAGAAGCCTGTAAAACACGCAGTGGCCCAGTGTGCAAAAGATGGTGAGCCAGTGAGATTTCCTTTTTAAACCCCCCCCGCCCTCTTGTTTGCAGACCCTCCCTGAGCTTGGTCTTTGCCCCCTGATAACCAGATTTGTCATTTTGCAGCTTTGAAGATTTTTTTTTTATATTCCGTATTCTAGCACCATGTTCATCAGGGGGCCCTGAAGATGACTGTGACCTTCAGCCAGGTGTTTTAGGATCCTGGTATCTCAGTGGTTAACAGCCAAAACTCAAGAATGTTAAAGGGTTCACTGCAGCTCCTGCAAGGGTGTGGCAAGGGTAGTATTCAAGAAAGTGGCTGGCTTTGTGTCCCAGTGAGTTGGGTTAGCCTCAGGACTGATGGCCCTTGCGCACTCAGACGCTCCAGAAGTGAAGCTGGACAGTGCCCCCCAAAAGTTTCCCAGTGCACTGAGTTCCCAGAAGAGGAGAAGGAAGGGAAGCATTCATGGCTTAAGGTAGGAGGACCCTTAAAAATACACTGTGTTCATTTAATTGGTGAGATAATTAAGATCCAGAGAGGCTGTGTCTCGTTGGAAATAATGCAGCTATTCGGTGACAAGACTCCTGATTCCAAATTCAGTGAGTATGTGTGTGTGTGTTGTTTTCCCCCCAATCATCCCCACTGGCCTAAGGTTAATAAAACAAAAATGCAACAACTCACTGAGCTAGAGAAGACCATTTGTATTGAAAGGAAATGAGAAAAAGGAGGGAAGCAATATTTAGGTCAAACATCTGATTGCTTTGTAGGAACTTTAAATTATATAGATTGTGAGCAGGAACTATAAAAATCAGTCACTGGGGGTGTAGAAAACTTCGTTTAAGCTTCCCTTTTGTGATGTAAATCAGCCTAGAAATACCTAGATATAGGCTGTCTTTTAACTCATAAGGGTCTTGTAAAACAGTAATAAATGTGCCTTCTATTTGCAGGCTCAGCTAACCTCCATAAATTAAAAAAATTAATGGGTGCCAGTGAATCTGATAGGTTCTCCCTCAAGAACTAGATACCAGTCTCTGTTTGTGTGCTCAGAAGGCAATACATCTAGGATGTGCATCACACAGGAACAAAACAAGTTTTTTAGTTCCCAGAGGTTTAAGATCTTTTCTGCTTCTTTAGATTATACCAGATAATTTATAAGATGTGAAACTGATAAAAGACCCCGTGACGCCCCATAATTCAGTACAGTAACTCACAAAAGATCTCTGGAATCAGTTTGGCTTTCTAATATATTAACAGTTTGTGAGGAAAGGAAGGAAACCAGATCGCATGCATCTAAAAGTATGCACAGATGTGCCCGGCATCCACAGAATGGGCTTTCCATTTGTAAGTATTTTATTCCATTGGCAAATTACAAAAGGCTGGGGAAATGGGAGATGAGAGCTCGCGATTTGTGGAATTATTTGAGAGCTGAGTCGTCCAGGGAGCTTAAATTAAAAAGGAGGTTGTAAGATATTATGCCTGACTCCTCACATCCATAGTGGGGAGCTACCTCCAGGTTGTATCCTGGGGACTCGGGGACCAATGGTTTGTGATTCTTCCCCAGGCCCCGTCAGGCCCCAGCAGTGCCGTGAACATTTCCCCTGCTGGGACTTTTCTTCTTGTCACCACCTTCTGTTTATTGATTTTCATTTGCTTTTAACATATTAAAAGTTGAATTCTTAGGGACAGGGGAGTAACTCCAGACTCTGCAGTTTTTCTAAGGGTGGGGATTTAGGACCAGCTTAAATCAACCAAATGGTACATCCTCCATAGATATTTGGCCTTCTAAATTTTCAGTTCCATATTAGGAAAGATTAGGAAGTAAATTTCCATTAACATGATAAATTCCTAAATATCTTAAGGTACTTTAGTACAGATTGTTTCAAATCACATGCGTCTTCTCAGCTTTTACTCCCTCATTATTTAAAACTCTCCTTGCTGTAGACACTTAAAAAAAATTATATATATATATATATATATATATATATATATATATATATGTTATTTCAGAGAGGAAGGGAGAGGGAGAGAGAGATAGAAACATCAATGATGAGAGAGAATCATTGATCGGTTGTCTCCTGCATGTCCCTTACTGGAGACTGAGCCCACAACCCAGGCATGTGCCCTGACCAGGAATCTAACCTTGATCTATTATAGTTCATAGGTTGACACACAACCACTGAGACACATCAGCCAGGCTGCTATAGGCACTTTTGATTCCGAGAGTATTGATATAAGTTCAGTCTGTAACACTGAGGGCGATAACTCAGACCCAAACTCAGAACAATCTTCTTTTCACTCCTTTATTCTGCTTCCTGCTCCCATTATTCAGCTTATATTTATTATGGCAGTAGAATTTCCTAATGCCATTGGTCGGTAAACTGCAGCTCGTAAGCCACATGTAGCTCTTTGGCCCCTAGAGTCTGATTCTTCCACAAAATACCATGGCCTGGGGGAGTCTATTTTGAAGAAGTGGTATTAGAAGAAGTTTAAGTTTAAAAAATTTGGCTCTCTTGGCTCTCAAAAGAAATGTCAATTGTTGAACTATTGATATTTGACTCTATTGGCTCATGAGTTTACATATTACTGGCCTAATGGGTAGTGGTTCTGAGAGTGAACTATGACTGTGTGACACATTTTTCTTTCTTCCAAAGTAGCAATTGTTTAATCATTCTGTAGGGCAGCCACCTCATCAAATAAGAGTCTGTTTTGAAACTAGATCTTTAAATAATTCATTTTCTTTTAATAACAGTAAGTTCTATACTAGTTCAGAGTCCAGGATCTTAGCTCACCCTGTACTCCCCTGCTGAATGACTTGATCTTGGAAGTTAATCTGAGTCCCTCTCCTTATCTATATAAGGAGGATAATTATAGTGCTCACCTTTCAAGGTGGTTCTTAGGATTAAAAGAACTTTCAGAAAGTGTTTTTTCTAGCTTTTATACATAACAACTCACTAAAAACTATTTGTTATTAGGTATTTGCTATGGAACATAAACAGTGTGTAGATAAGCTCAATATTATATTGTGTGTGAGAGGCAAACTTAATTTGTTTCAGATTTTTTTTATATCTAAAATTTCCTGGCTTGCATTCCCATTTGAACCTCATAATAAGAAAATAATGGCTATGATTAAGATGAAGGGTCACCGTAGTATTCTATTTTGTACATATACCACAGCTTTTTTATCCACTCATTTACTGAGGGGTACTTCAGCTGTTTCCAGATTTCAGCTATTGCAAATAACACTGCTATGAACATAGGGGTGCATATATTCTTTGAATTGGTGTTTTGGGGATTCTTAGGATATATTCCCAGGAGTAGGATCACTGGGTCAAAAGGCAGTTCCATTTTTAATTTTTTGTGGAGACTCCATAGTGTTTTCCATGGTGGCTGCACCAGTCTGCATTCCCACCAACAGTGTTCTAGGGCTCCCTTTTCATCCTCTCCAGCACTTGTTTGTTGATTTATTGATGGCACAATAAAAATAAAGAAAAATAAATAAATTTTGTAAAAAAAAAAAAAAAAAAAAAAAAGATGAAGGATCATGAAAGTTCTCATTGATCTTGGGTAATTAGTTGTTTTATTTTTAAATTTTCTCAAATTTCCATAGTTAAGGAAGGCACCAAACCATTAAACCGTCTAACACTTTGCCATATCCATGGTATTCCTGACACTCATAGTTTTTATGCCAGCATAGTGAATGTAACCTTTAGTTTTTTCCTTGGAAATGAGGGTAGAATGTCTAATCTCTCAGACAGTGGATCTTAACCAGAGATGCATATTAGGATCACCTGAGGAAGGTTTTGAATGCCACTGATGAAGTACAGATGCCTGACCCCATGCTTCAAAGATATCAGATGGTCTTGGACAGGGACCCCTGGCATCAGCATTTTGGCTGTGGTGGAAACCACTGCTGTAAGGAATACTCTTGTTAGTACACATGCCTTCCCCACCTCCTACCCCTCCTCTCAATTAAATCCTGTGACTTCTGAACAATTGTAGCAATTCTAGACATACTACTAGAATAGATTCACAGCTGTTCATTAAAAGACAAATTAGAAAGTGCATATACTGTTTAAAAATATTTGAAAACTGGTACAGTGTAGATTAACTATAAAATGTTTTTGGGTAGTTATGGTTTATTGTGAGTTGCAATCCTATCTAATAAAGGAGTAATATGCAAATTGACCATCACTCCAGCACACAAGATGACTGCCCCATGTGGACACAAGATGGCCACCACAAGATGGCCAGCAGGTTAGGGCAGTTGGGGGTGACCAGGCCTGCAGGGGAGGACAGTTAGAGGTGACCAGGCTGGCAGGGGAGGGCAGTTAGGGGTGACAAGGCCAGCAGGGAGGGCAGCTAGGGATGATCAGAGTGGCAGGCAGAAGTGGTTAGGGGCAATCAGGCAGGCAGACAAGCTGTTGGGAACCAGCAGACCTGGATTGTGAGAGGTAGTCAGACATCTGTCAAAGGGTCTCAGATTGGAGAGGGTGCAGGCTGGGCTGAGGAACACTGCCCTTCCATCCCCCTAACAATCCCCCCCCTCTTCCCCATGCACAAATTTTGTGCACCAGGCCCCTAGTAATATTATACAGAAGCAAACCCTCCCCCCCTTGATTTCTATCACTGTAAGATCTAATGGTTCTCCTTTAAAGATTTTTATCACACTGATTTATGAAAAGAACTGTTTTGGTTTCCTTCAGTAATATTTGATCTTGTAGGCAAGAAATGGACGCAGCCATCCTGAGACAAGTTCATTCACAGCCTTTAGGGAACATTCCCTGAGGGCATGAATATTGCTTCTGTGTCTAAGAAGGAACATACCTTCTGGGAAGGAACTTCCTTGTTTAAACACATAACTGTTAACAACTCTGGACTACGGGGTTTTGTAATCAAATGAGAGTGGTCTCTGCGCTGTGAGTGTTTATTCTGTGGTTTCTTCTGATCTTTGCCTGCCTTTGGGTGCCTTAGCACTATTTCTGTTCTGTAGGTCTAGCAGCTGTTAGAAATACCACGGCTGTTTGCTGAAATTAGGTGGTAATTTTATATACAGTTGCTGCTGATTGGATTGCCCAAGGTTGAGGTTTGTTTTTTTTTTAATCTGCCTTCCCTCATAAAGTTGGTTAGATTGGGGAGTTTTCCACAATGGCTAACGATTGCTTTAAAACACGCAGCCTGTGAGCCACAGTTGTTGCCATAAGCAGCTGGACACTGTATTAGCTTGAACACATGGCAAACGTTTTATGGGTGGATTAGTGGATGTTGCTTGGAGGAGAGAGGATATGATGGATCTATGAGAGAGAGGAGGGGGCGGGGAGGGAGGAGAAACCTTGCACCTTCTTAGGATGTTCTATTTGTGAGTCTCCTGTTTAGAACAAACAGAAGGCTTCCCTGAATCCTCGGTTACATTTTACAGTTATCTGCCTTCATTTAAATGGGCTCACCCAGAGTCTGAGTCTGGATTCCAGTCATGGCAGTGAGTTCAGATGCTAATACCAACACATTATTTGTTTTAAAATCTCACCAAAGCTCCACTTGTACCTAAGCACTCTTGGTTGCTTGTGAAATGGAGAGCATATTTATCTCTGAAGGGCGGAAAGTCTGGGTGCTGACTTGTATGAAGAGCCAACATTTCCCTGTTTCCTTTGTGTGACAGATGACTACTCAGGATGCACGTGTTAATGCAGACTGTAATTAGAGCAGGGCCCCAAGCAGTGATTAAAGGGCCTCTTGCTCAGGCAGGCTTTGTGTGCTGTCATGAAGAGGAGGAGGAGGGGACTCTTGCCTGGCTGATTGCTGGTCCTTTTCTGATTAGGAGACAACCCTCAAAAAGCAGTGTTTCTGATTTTATTTTATTTTTTTCAGATCCCCTGAATGGCAGGGAGCCTAGCCTCCTTTTCAGAGTTCTTCCTTGTGAGGAGGATAAATGGTGGGTGGGACAGCGTCTGATGATGAGTGTGATCATGTAAAATAGCCCTGATTAAAGAGGAGCTCAGTGGGCCTGTCTGGGTTCATTTTTCTCTTGGGAGCCGCATTACTGGGGTAGGGTGGAGGGGGTTCTCTTTCATATTCAGGAGATAAATTGCACTCATCAGAGAACTGTCCTTTAGTTACGGTAATTTAGAATGAGCTTTTCTCATTTCAAGGGGAGGAAAAAAAAATGCCAAATTTTTTCTATTTCAACTGGAAGGCAGAGAGAGGAATAAACATTCTGGCATCAAGCCTGCAGACAGGGTGTTCTCTGGGCCTTTGCAAGAGTTATATCCCTGGTTCATGAAGGGCAGGCTCAGTGGCAACACAAGTCACTGTGAGAGAGACTCTGTGTATTTAACATTCACGACAGGTTTCCGATAAAGTTGCAGAAGAAAATAGTTTGTATCTGCCTCCTCGCCGTGCACCAATCTGCTGCATTATATGTCAGACAAATGATGCAACTGTCCTTAGTTAAGACCTAACAGAAGCCCATTTGAGACTTAAATTTAATACTTGGAGTGGAAAAGCTGGAAGAGTATTATATCTTGTGGTTTCCTGTCACCTCCCCAAAAGGGAGAGGAATACCTTCTGTGTAGACCTACCATTAGCTTATTAGTCAACCAGGACAGGAACCAAGATCTATCGTTCGGCCTGTGTGGCAGCCATTGCAATCCCAAGACTGTAATGGCCTTCCATTAATACTTGGAGGTTAATAACGTTGCAGCGAGTTGGCAGTGACACTTCACATCGCATGTGTTCTTGCAGTCAGTCGGTGCTCTGAAATGGCTCACCCACCTTTCTCAGCGATCAAGTCTAGATTTTAGCTTATTCTGACTATGGAATTGATCACCAAGCTGAGCTATCTCAGTTTCTCCCAAGGTGATGTCACTTTTGAAGCTCAAAGATAGATGATCCGGTTTGATCTGCAGATGTAATGTTTGATAGATGTGATGAGTTTCCAGGGGCTCCGTAAGAGCATGTTTTGCCATCACTGTTCATGGGCAGCATGGGGGGTCAAACTCGACAAGTCACTGTGGTTTGTGTTGATCAGATTTCAGACTTCTGGCTCCTGCGTGTCCTCCCCAGGGCCCTGGCTATTCTAGTGAAGGAGAGTGGTCCTTGACATCCAAGACTGCTAACTCTGATTGGAGAAACTTCTTATCACACATAAGTAGAACCTTTCCTTTGGGAAAATTTCTGAAACCTCTCCAACATAGAAATTAATTTCTAAAAAAGTCTTTGCACAGGACTGAACTGAAGAATGATATTCATCGATGCTGGCAGATTTGTCAATTTAGGAGAAAAATCATATAGGACATGCTTATAATAAAACAATCATTTGTTGTTTATCTGAAATTTAAATTTATATGGGTGCCCTGTATTTTATCTGACAGCCCTAAATGCAGGTAATGTTAAGAAAAAGAAAAGAAAGTTAAAAGAAATATTTCTGGAGTGGGAAAGGGAGGAAATCAGTAAAAGTGTATCCTAATTACTGCAATTGGAAGAAAGTTGACTTCAGTCCAGTTTACAAGAAACTAGAATTTTTTTAGTTAGACTAGAAACAATGAGAAAAGGGAAGTGGATAGAAATACACAGGCGGGAGGAGTTGCATGGTTTAGAAAAGACGGTTGTATTCCTTCAGATCTTGGGAAATGAAAAATAGCATATTACAGTGTTAAGGATCTTTATAGATAATATTTTATCAGCTATCTTCATTTCCTCTGGAAGGAAATTGGAACTGAAATATTGAGAGGCTAAGATACCTGGTCACATTTTTATAGTCATTAGAAGCAGAACCAAGACCAGACCTTGGTCTCTGACCCTTCCTTTCTGAACACCTGGACAGTACAGCTTTGACAAACCTTAAGTTGAGAGTCAATCCATGTACAATCAAATACTTTGATAATGGCGACATTGGAAGAGAGCTTTCTTGTGTAAAAGGGATTATTGCAGGAATTGAAGCAGTAATAACTAAAATACCTTCTCAGTTTTAGTTTCTGCATCCTTCCTCCTCTATGACCAGATTCACAATATTCTCAGCATATATTTCTGCCTTATTTGGGCTCCTTTCAGTAGCATCACAGCTTCCTTCTATAGAAACTAAGGGAATTTGGTTTAAATGATCTCATGTGACATATGACTCAAAAAATCTATATTGTGTGAATCTCTCTTAAGGAATTTATCCCATATAAAATAGAGATCATTATAAAATTGTTCAAAATTAATTTTAATTTAACTAAAATTCAATAATTTGATGTAGAAAATCAGTGTAATCAAGGATAGCAGTATTCACAGGATTGGATCTTCCTGAAGAATATGAGTTGACAACCTGGAGAGCAGAGAAAAGTTGGAGGATTAGAGTTGGGAGTGGAGAAGTACAGAAATAGGTAAAGCACAAATAAGATACAGAAATAAAAATTATCTTAGAATGTTCTAGAAAATCAAACATTAACTAGCATAAAATTTATGCTTAGCAATAGTGTCAAATAGCACTGCCACAACCTCTGTGGTCCTGTCCCTCTTGCCCCTAGTTCTTTTACAATTCGAATGGAACCCCTCACTTTGGCTAGTCTGGTCCACCCATCCCACCTCCTTCCCCCTGAGGAAGTTTTTCAGGGTCTGCCAGTCACTCTCTGACAGACTGGACAGAGGATAAACTAGCGCCAAATCTGGTTTGGCTCAGTGGTAGAGCGTCGGTCTGCGGACTGAAAGGTTCCAGGTTTGATTCCAGTCAAGGGCATGTACATTGGTTGCGGGCACATCCCTGGTAGGGGGTGTGCAAGAAGCAGCTGGTCGATGTTTCTCTCTCACCAACGTTTCTCTCTCTCTCTCTCTCTCTCTCTCTCTCTCTCTCTCTCTCTCTCTCTTTCTCTCCTTCCTTTCCTCTCTATAAAAAATCAATAAAATATATTAAAATAAATAAATAATAAATAAAAGAACAAAATATATATATTTTAAAAAGAAAAAAAAGATAAACTAGCAAATGAGTCCATCTTATAGCACATCCTTAAATGGCTCAGTAATGTTGAAGTATTTCACTTCTCACATGAATGTCTTCTGCTTAAAGAGATGATCATGTATTTGTTATTTCTCCAATACCAAATATGGTGCTTTGTGCATGGTTAGTGTTCAGTAACATAATTTGCCTGATTGTTTGTTATCCCATATTGAAGACTAGGCTTGACTTACCAGACAGTGAAAAAGAAATGTAAATGTTCTTTGATGAAAAGAACCTTCTCTTTTTGTTGGTGTGTGTGTGCATGTGCGTGTGCGTGCGTGTGTGTGTGTGTGTCTGTCTAATGTGCTTCTAGGATCACGTAGCTGATCTCAGCAAACGTGTGTGTGGACCACGTGCACATGGATGACCAGAAGGAATATACAGATCTTGTACCCTAAGCCCTGAGTTTTGTGAGTGAGAGAACTGACACCCAGAGTGGCTCAGATCTTTCTTAAGGTTACCAAACACATTTTAGGTACTAGAATCAAGCTCACCTCGCTCTAGCAAGTACTCTTTCTTTAAGATGCCTTATTCTTTCTCATTTGTGCCTGGCAGTACAAGAAAAACTAGCTGGATTCAAGGTATTGGATTGTCTGTCTCTTTATGGTATGCGTCTCTCCTTCCCTGTTAAAAGAGCAAAGTAGAAGGTGCCCCTGAGAGTCAGGGAACCTGCTTCTTCTAGCCCTGCCACTCCTCTGTGCCTTAGAGCAGTGTTTCCCAACCTTCTCTCATGATGAGAATCACCTGGTGGAGTTGTTAAAACACAGATTCCCGAATCCCAACTAAGAAGTGCTAAACTAGAATTTTTGGGAACATATAGGTAAAATTGTATACTTAACTAGTGCTCTAAGACAGATTTTATATACAGAGCACTAAGTTAGGTATGCAATTTTACCTATATGTTCTCAAAAATTCTAGTTTAGCACTTCTTAGTTGGGATTCGGGAATCTGTGTTTTAACAACTCCACCAGGTGTTTCTCATCATGAGAGAAGGTTGGGAAACACTGCCTTAGAGATCTCACTTACCTTCCCTCAGCCTCTATTTCCACATCTGTAAACGGGGTGCGCCTGCAGTTCAGCATCACGTGAACGCTAGGTCCCTTAGTTCACTCAGGAATGCAGAGGTAATTCTGAATTAAATGGACTTTTAGAGGATTTAAGAGTATGCTGTTTTTCCTTCCCTCTTATGAAGTGTTTCCACAGCTTTTGCCGAAAGTGAAGAGTATAAGCATGAGCAGGAGCAGGAGCGAGGGGGAGGGGAGAGGTGGGTTAGCCGGTGACTCTGAGCCGCCCTATGAGGCAGACCTGGTGGTTTCCATGCTCCTGCCCTTCGGTTCTTGAGGTAACATAGGAAGGAACATCCAGGCAACTCCGTGGGCTGACTGTGGACTTTGGGACAGTGAGACTCTTTAGGGGGTCCGATGCTCAGTCTTCAGTTCCTCTTTTGTGGTTCAGCTGGGTGTCTTGATGTCTGTGAAGCATCAGCATTGTAACACAAAGAGCAAAAGGAGGCTCTTCCAGAGACATGGGGGGGGGGGAGAGAGAGAGAGAGAGGGTGTGTGTGTGTGTGTGTGTGTGTGTGTGTGTAGTGTGCATGTGTGTGCGCATGTGCTTGCTTCCTAGAAGGAACAGCGTACACTTTGGGCAGCAGAACTGAAATAGAAAAATTGACCTTGACCTGTTTCTGTAGCAGCGGGAGGCTTGCATTGTCCTCACAGGCATATGAAGATCCTTGAACTGCAGAAATGACAGCTGCAATCAGACACTTGCATTGAGGGAAACATCACGAATGATCAGAGGAGGGCTGCTCCTGGCTGAGGCTGGGAGAGGAACAAGAGCCAAGGCGGTTCCAACAAAAGGAAAGAGGGCGGGGGACCAGCGGCTGGGCCGGCTTCCACGTACAGCTCATGGCAGCGATGAGCGTAGACTTAAATTATGTATCCCACAATGATGTGCGTGATTTACGAAGGAAGGACTGCTGAACTCCTGTGAAGTGGAAAGGGTTATGAATCTTCCATGAATATTAGTCCCACTGTACTGAAGGCAAGGCAGGCAGATATAACAAAACATGACTCGGACAGCAGTAAGTCCTCAAACACGGCACTTCAGCAGCACCCAGGACATGAGCCCGGGGACTCGCCGTCACCACCATGCAGATCAAAGGGTACCCCTCACAGATGCGCCACAAATAGCATGGGAGCACGGACAGCCACCCGCCCAGCCGGAGCCCGGATGGCCTTGTCGCCAGCCCTTTGTGCTGGGCACTGCCCTTCCCCAGGGAAGCGTCCTGCATCCTGTTGGCCCTGGGACGGAAGTATTGGGATCTCTTCCCGCTGTCAGACCTCTTCACCTCGTTGCTCACTGGTGTTAATATCCCCAAGGTCGTCTCCTAAGCAGTGAAGAATGTGGAAGTAGCGCCTCTTTTCATAACATGTTCTTGTCCCTTCCCTGCCCAGACTAGTCATGTTTATCCGAAGCTGGGAATGCCATTGAAAATTAAAGCAACTGGGAGACACTGTTTAAAAACTCATTTTAAAATTATAATGCATGTACAATATTATGTTAGTTCCAGGTGGACAGCAGAGTGATTAGACATGTATATGCCTAGGAAGGGATCAGCATGGT
Organism: Pipistrellus kuhlii; assembly: GCF_014108245.1. Classification (NCBI taxonomy): domain Eukaryota; kingdom Metazoa; phylum Chordata; class Mammalia; order Chiroptera; family Vespertilionidae; genus Pipistrellus; species Pipistrellus kuhlii. The sequence continues at coordinate 49,840,858 of NW_023425584.1, forward strand.
AAGTCTCCTCCCCAACTGGACCATACACAGTTTTTGCGATATTTTAACTATATCCCCTAAGCTGTGCTTTCTATCTTGTGACTAATTTTATAACCAGCACCCTTTTTACTCTTCCCCCATCCCCTTATACTTTGTTCTTATTTGTTTCATGGCAATGCTTCATTTTAGAAGGGGGACCTGGCTTTTCAAAATAGGATCATACTCACTTCAGAATGCCGTGTTTCTGAATAAATCATGAAATAATGTGAGGTGTTGTTTTTTGTTTTTTGTGTTTTTTTTAGTGAAAATGGCACTTTAAAAAAAAAGTACATGACACACTTTGTTCATCAGGTTCCTGTGCTGGTGAGATAGCCCAGGAGGATTTCAGCCACGGCAGCTACCTGCCTTGACACTCCAAACACTGTGAGGGAAGTGCTGCCGAGACCACCACACGCTGAGCGGAGCAGGGACTGTCCTCCTGAAATGGGAGAGCAAAGGTGGAACTCACTTCTTGCTCTGTGAGCTGGTCCTCCTGTAGTAGGAGGGACGTGAGACAGGTGTCTCTATGGAGGGGAATTGGGATTCGAGCCAGACTGAGGCAGAACAGGGGAGAGAGGAAGGCGAGGGACAGGGCTGTCCTCTTTGACTGAAACTCTGGCCAGGGCTGCTCCCCAGGGACCTTGTGGTCCATTTGGCCCAAGCCTCACATTTGTGAAGGTTGCATATTTAGTCTTTAAAACTCATCTAATGAATGTATATGGCAGTGATGTATGTGTATTTGCATAATTTGTCACACTACACGCAGACTCGATCGCGGTTACTGAGGCCATGTTGCATTTTCTCACGTTTTTGTAAGTCTAAGGGGTCTTTTTCTGCTCAGCTCCTTGCCTGTCCCCCAATGCGACCTTCTTGTCTCTGGTGCTCCTGACACTGAGGTCTCCACGGGGTCCCATTGGTCTTTGTCCTTCCTGTGTGCTGGGAGTACCCCTCCTGTTGTCTGCACACCCGTCATGGAGGGCAGGTGGATGGAGTTTATTGCGGCAATACCATTTGCTTACATCTGGGGCCCTGCTAGTGTTTCAACTCACACCATTGGGCAGCCATGGCTTCCTCTCCTCCTCACATCTGTTTTCTGCCTAAGCCCTCTGGCTCTCCATCGGCGTCTCTATGCATCTGCTGGTGATAAAAGCTGCCGCTCCTGCCTCATGAACCTGCTACCATGAGCTGCTCAACCTGGAGCCCTGCCTCTGTGCTCCTCATCCACTCATTCATTCAATAAGCAGTTCCCTGAGTGTCCCTGACGCTGAGCACTCTGGGTACAACAGAGAGGAGGACAGACAGTCTCCAGGTGCCGAATGCTTTCCCCATCCTCCGTGGCTGCTCCAAGCTCATGCTGACCTGCTTAAGCCCCCATCTTGATATTCCATCTGGCCATGTGCACCTGCCCAGGTTCCCAAGGTAGCTTGCTTGCCACGCTACAAAAACCCCAGGGTAACTTCTGTTTATCCTGATGGGGAAATAATGTGCCAAGTCGTCTTCCTGGAGAGAGAGGCCTTAATGCCATGGCGAGGCAGGGTGTGCTCCGGGTCACTCAGGTGCCACGATGGATTGGCAAATAGCCAAGAAGGGAAGAGGCTCCTCTTTCCAGGCGGATAACAGCCTCCTTGTTGGGAAGGGGATAATCAGTCCCAGCTGGAGGAGAGCGGCCACATTCCCTTTGCTTTTCCATTCACATCTAATCTCCTGACATGAGTTTCTGACATGAGTAGCATTCTTGCCCAGACTTGGGGCCCCAGGGAGGGAATGGTTATTTAAGACAGCTGGCTCCCCGAGCAAGACATAGAACTTGATGATAAATGCTTACAGACAACTTCCCTTCCTCACTGGTCCCGGTCCCAGGTTAATTGACACCCCTGGAGATTTGCAAATAATAATAATAATAAATAAACACATAGATGTTTCTTTGAAAGAATATCATGTCTCTGGATGCAAGGAAAAGATAAGAAATTCTGCGGGCATGCAGTTCATCAGTATTTCCCGGCTTACGGAATTCTTCAGGGAGGGATTCCTTTTATGTATTCCCTGTGAAACAGAAGTTTCCTGTGCCTTTAAAACCTGACTTGTGTTACAGTACAGAATAAATCTGACATACGCTTTTGTTTTGTCTTCCTTTCCTTTGTCTTTAGAAAGGGGCTACATCTATGAATTAGCAATTCTGTCACCTGGCTGATTTTTTTTTTTTTTCTTCTGGAAGCATAGATATAGCTCTATCATGAATAATTTTAAGTTTTACTAATTTAAAATGTCTTTTCTTCCAGAGTTTATACTTCTTTTTAAGTCAAGAAACCCAGTTCTTTGGAATAGTGGTTATGCCTGTCTCAGAGGGAAATGTCAGGCACTTGCTGCTCGTTCTGTCTCCTAATTGGAGATGAAGTCTGTGGGCAAAGAGTGAATTGCCTCACACGTTTTTCTCCCATCTGAGAACTTAGTCACTATAATAGTTATCAGATAGACATTGAAATGAACATCCTGAGGAAGTCAGATTTATTTGAGAGAATTTGGAAATATTGAGGGTATGTAGAATTTACCTTTGTAATTTATCAAAAATAAATAATCCTGTTAAATGGTAAAATGATACTTTAAAAAAAAAAAGCTTTAGGAATAGATCAGTGAGCTAAAAAAAAGTGGGGCAGGAGGAGAATAAGTAAGAAAAACTAAGACCTGGTTAGGTTGTAAAATCAATACAGAGTGGGGAAAAAAAAGTAAGGAAACTTCAGGATGACATATTTGGTATGATATACCATACATAAAATTTTTACAACACACTAAACAAAATTCCTCGTTGTCTGTGGATATGTGCATCTGTAACACAAAGTCTAAAAACATGGTTTGGAAGGACCCAAGAAAATACATGATAGAATGTTCCAGGGCTGGCGAGGAAGGAAGGGAGGGAGGGAGGAAAAATTGGGCTGGGGACCAGGAACAAAAAAGATTTTAACTGATAATGTTTTATTATATTTCCCCATATTAATGGGATCCGAGGCAAACATGAAAAAACGTTAATTCTGGGGGCTGGACAGTTTTGCCATACTCTCTGTTTCTAAATTTAGTATATAAATTATCTTAAAATGAAAACAAACAGGATTTTTCTACCTTTATTCTAAAGTTCCACATAAATGTAAGAAGAGGTGCACAATCAATAGACATGGCCCTTCTATGAGTATTTGCATTTATTTTAAGTGTTTTTTATTGATTGATTTTTATTTTATTTATTTTTTTTTTATGAGAGAGAAGCATTTGTTGCTCCTCTCATTTATGCATTCACTGGTGGACTCTTCCTTGCACCCTAATGGAGCATCAAACCTGCAACCTGGTGCATTGGGATGATGCTCCGGCCAGGGAGGCATTTGTGTTTTTCAGAGCAGGTCTTGATAAACCAATGAACCTAACTGCTGAGCTATCCAACTAAGTATTTATTTTAACAACTTGCAAATCAGTTGTATGTTAGGGAGACAAGTTTTGGCTGTGTTTCAGGAACAGGTGCCTTCTAAACAGAAAAATCTAATTGTGGTCTTTGCCTCAGCCAATAACAGTTTCATGTTTCAAAATGTTGCCATGAATGATTCGAATGGATGGCATGCTTTTCGTTTCTGACTAGCCACAGGCACTTAACTTATTCAGAGGATTTCTTTGGCTGTACAGGTGAGATCTTCTGAAGACCACCCTGGGGAAATTTTCTCTCCTTGCTTTTCATGTGGGATTGATAGTGGTTTGAAAATGAGGATTGTGATTGAAATGAAAATTTTTAATGTGTCATGTGAAAGTAGATGCAGCTAGAGAAATCAAAGTCTTACGTTTTCTGCAACCCAGAACTGCCCCCATTTATTTGGACTCAGAACTTGCCTACTTATCAGGCTGACCTGCACTATCAACAAAACAACAAGAAAGCCCACCGCATGGGAGGACATATTTGCCAATGTTATCTCTGATAAGGGTTTAATCTCAAAAATTTACAGGAAACTCATACAACTTAACAAAAGGAAGATAAACAACCCAATCAAAAAAAATGGGCAAAGAACCTTAATAGACACTTTTCGAAAGAGGACATACAGAAGCCCAAGAAACATCTGAAAACATGCTCAAAGTCACTAGTCATCCGAGAGATGCAAATCAAAACAACAATGAGGTATCTCACACCTGTCAGAATGGCTGTCATCAATAAATGACAAGTGCTGGCAAGGATGCGGAGAAAAAGGAACCCTCTTGCACTCCTGGTGGGAATGCAGACTGGTGCAGCCACTATGGAGGACAGTTTGGAGCTTCCTCAAAAAACTAAAAATGGAACTTCCATTTGACTTAGTCAAACCACTTCTAGGAATATATCCCAAGAAAATAGAAACACCAATCAGAAAGGATATATGCACACCTATGTTCATAGCAGCTCAGTTTACAATAGCTAAGATTTGGAAACAGCCTAAATACCCATCAGCAGATGAGTGGATTAGAAAACTGTTACATCTACACAATGAAATACTACACTGCTGTAAAAAAAAGAAGGAATTTTTACCATTTGCAACAGCATGGATGGACCTGGAGAGCATTATGCTAAGTGAAATAAGCCAGTCAGAGAAAGATGAATATCACATGATCTCACCATTTGTGGAATATAATGAACTGATGAACAAAACTGATGAACAAAAATAGATACAGAGGCAAAGAAACATCGAACAGACTGTCAAACTATAGCGGGAAAACAGAGGAGGTTCTGAGAGGGGTGCAAGATCAACTGAAGGACTTGTATGCATGCATATAAGAAAAACCAACAGACGCAAGACAGTGCGGGGGAGCAAGGGCATGTGCCTGGGAGTAGGGGAGGCTGGGGGGAGGTCAATGGGGGGGAAGGGGGACACATATGTACTACTATTTGTAATATTTTAAACAATAAAAAAATAAAACAAATTAGGAAATACACAGAGGGAAGGAACTTTGTCATTAGATAGTGGAATTAGGGCACTAAAGTTTATTTTCTTTCCCTCCCAAAGTCTCTAACCCTCACCCAGTTTGCTCTTATTATACACTAGAAATACCTCTCCCTAAGCCCACCAAATATTAAGTGCCCAAAGTTAGAAGTGGGCAGAGGAGCTGCTTAAAGGGTCATGGGGGGATCTTTTTTATGTAAGAGGTGAAAGTTCAGAGCATGATGGCAAGAGAGGAGAAAAATAATTTTAAGATGAAAGAAACCTAAAAAGGGAACATGATTTTTTCCCTATAAACCTAAATAGCCCTATGGGTAGACCAAAAGTAATGTGTTTGTGCTGACAGTACTGAGTGGTCGATGTTTCTCAGAACAAGTGTGGAATTAATCGATGGAGTTTTTTCATTCCACCTTAACTGGTGGTTCTCCTAGAAGGTCTTAGCTACCTGGATGCGCTCACCAAATGCTAAACTGAAGCCAAAGGTGTAGACTAATCCGAGGATGGGTTTTAATGTGCAGAGAATATATTTCTGGAAAATGTTGGCGGTTTTGCTTTTATGTTAAAAATTTAAAGGCTATAATAGTAATACATATTTATACTCTTACAATTTCTAGTTTGGCAGCAAATGGAGTTCTATTCTAAAACCATATGACGCGAACTTGTGCTTTTAATTTGTTTTCAGAAAGAGTTAGCCAATTTGTTTGAAGATATCAATTTCAGAACATACTTATTATTCCCTAAAGTATAGATGTTGGCCTGAACTTGTGCTGACCTTATGACATTACTTAGAAGTTGATCCTTTAAAAAAAAAAAAAAAAATTCTAGATTTAAGCTTGCATACTTTTCATTCATTTACTCATAAAAGTAAGACAGAGAAAAATGGTGTGGTTATTTAGGTTTTAGACAAGTACAAAAACTTCTCTGACGTAATAAACTGTCTTACGTTGTTTTTCGTAGACTTTAAATCACACTGTTTTCTTCCTTAGGGAGTCATTGTATGATCAAGCACAAAGTCAGATAGGCAGTGTTCAGATTTCAGCTTCTGCCTTACTGGCTGTGTGACTTCAAACAATTTACCGACCCTCTCTGAGCCTCTGTTTCTTTTTGTGTAGAATGGGAATCATGATGCCAACTTCACTAGGTTGTTTTGAGGGTGAGTGCAAGTCATGCGTAAGTGAGACTCCTTGTATGTAATGTATAATTAGGTATTCCATGCTGGTCCCTTCCCCTTCCTGTTGGGAACAGAGGTTTGGGTTAGAAAATTGTTGCCTTTCACTTTGGTTCCCATTCACCTCGTCTGTAACTCCGATGATGTCCCTATTTGTTTATTATTTGAAGTTCACTGAGTCCCAGAGAGTGTTGACTCAGGTTCTGAGGATATCTGTTTGAAAACGGTTAGCTCCAGACGTGACAATTACAGGAAGTCTCGAGGTGGTTGGCTTAATAGGTTTCCTCTGACTTCCTGACCCGAATTCTTCTAAAATGTTGCTCCAGCCTCTCTCCCTGAGTGGAAAGCTCTAGAGCAGATTTGGAACTTTACCCTGAGGGAATTAAAGCTGGGGCCCTCTGTGGGGGCGGTCAGAGGGTCAACTTTGAAATGACCTATTTAATAGGAAGAGTGGTTATTGTCTCTGCTCCCAGAGTGCATTTGGTAGCTGAATATCTATGAGTTTTTCAAGGCCCTTCCATCCTGAGCATAGAGATATTTACTGAAACCAAATTGTTGTCCTCAGGATTCTATGATTAGTCATGATTAGTGAATAGTCATTCTGAGGAGACTATAGTGGGAGGAGGAAGGTTAGATCCAGTATTTTTAAATGAAAAGCAAACCAAATGCAGGGAGTTGTCTGTAGGTGCAATTAAGTTTTTACTGTAAGTACCGCCATCTTTTAGCTTCAGTTCTGTTTCCATGGCAACTAGAGGGGTGGGTGAGTGCCAGGCTGAATGGTTTTACAGGAAGCTGAAAAACATTGCTATTCTGAGTAGCTGGCTTTTTGCTGTAGAATAGGATCCTGCTCCCACTGTATGCCTGCCAACATTTACTGGGAACAAAGCAGAGTATTTATGCTAATTATATTCTGAGTGGAGATTAAAGAAATGCAGAGAGAATCTGAGCCCCTGCTTGCTGCTCTGAATTTGGTTTTCTGGTGGTGTTCCTAACATTTTGGAGGAACCAAATGACTTAACCTTTTTTTTATTTCAGATAGGGTTTCCCCATTTTAGAAGAACTTATATTCTAAAGATAGGACTGGTTAAAAAAGGTGGTGGTGGTGGTGGTGGTGGTGGGTGTCTGGGATAATGTTATTTATGGTGAACTCAGTCTGCTGAGCTGATGGCTTTTAAGCATCTGCAAAAGGGCAGTCTTTTTTTTTCTTTTTTTCTTTTTTTCAATGTCCCCTGCTAGCAATAGACAGATAATGGCTCAGAAGCTATTAGGCTTATCCTTTATTGTGTGTCAAAATTGTCATTTGGATTTTCTTTACATTTTTAAACGCTGTGTTTCTATTTGTTTGCATGATGGAAAAATTATGTATGGTAGAGAAGCCTTTGGGAGGCGTTCAAAATTAAGTGCAGTTCCCTTTTGACAATTTATGTCTTGTAACCTGACTATTCCTAGGAAGAAACAATAAGGATATTAATGCAGTTCCATTAAAAGCTTATGTAATAATTTCAAGTAAAAGCCACTTACTAGACTTCTTTTCTGAGCTTCTTCAAATACTCTTTAGAAATGAGCTAGAAAAAAATATTTTTTAATTACTCTTCAGTAGCCACAACCCTTTAAAGCTGAATGATGAAAACATTTAATTTCAACAGGAGGTGTGGACTTTCATATCTCTCTCTCTCTCTCTCTCTCTCTCTCTCTCTCTCTCTCTCTCTCTCTCTCTCTCTCTCTCTCTCTCACACACACACACACACACACACACACACACACAGTTAAAATTAAAATCTATAAAAAAAATTCCAAGGTGCATTTTATACTTCAGATATCCAACAGCAACATTATTTTGTTTCTACAAAATGTGGTCTTTGTTCTTCGAGATAGACATTTCAAGGGTGCTAAGATTTTGACCCTGACTATATTTAGATAAGTTAATGCCAGTTTAAGCTAGTCTCTCACTGAGATCCAATGATGTTTCTTTTGCATTTTTATCAGATCTTGGAACTGTTAAATCAAATATACTTGGAAAGTACCTCAGGAGCCAGTTATTAAATACAACCTCAGGTTTCTGAATTCCAACAAAAGATTGAATAGTGCATTACTTTGCTTTGAATCCCCGCTACTGAATGGCTCTAATAGTAGATTTCACAAGTATCTTTTTCTCAAAACACCCTGAAATAATGATGAAAGACATTTAATTCCTCAATTAGTGCTTATGTGATCTAAAATGAGTTTTCAGAAAGTTACTTTAAGGTATCTAGAGCCAAAATTTGATCAATAATTTGCAGAATAACTTCTTTAAGGAGCTAAAGGATGTGACTGGTGTGTTCAAGGAGTTTATAGATTATCTTGGCTTAGAAAGCCAACATAAGTCCTATAACAAGGACTACCTTGCATGATACTGGGTTGACAGGAATTCACAGAAAGAGTGTAGATGTCTCTTCTATAGAGGGTTCCCTAGGGGAAGAGGGACTCAAAGCATTTTTTATTTCAAAAGAAATGTATTTAACAAAGCCTAAGCATTGGGTGCCATGTACTCTGCTAGAATTACAGCCATGAGCTAGACAAAGATCCTGTATGTATGCAGCTCAGAGTCTGCTGAGACTCTGGACACAAAACCAGATCGTTACCTCAATGGTAATGTCTATGCTGGACAAATTACAGAACCTTGAAGGAACACCTGAACATGGAGGGCATGGAGATTTTGTTGAAGATTTCTTTGACTGAACTTGAACAGAAATAAATCCCAAGTGGGCAATACTATTTACCTACTTAAAATAGTGTTCCTTTTTTCCCCCCTCTCCACCAGAGTGCACTCCACTTTTCCCAAAAGAAATCTCCAAAAAGCTTTTCTTAGAAACTAAAACAGATTTCAGAATTTCTTAGGAAGAGCTCTTAGAGAAAGCCAGCCTGCTTTCCCTTCCTCTCTTTTATAACGCTGGAAAGGGAAAGAAATAACATGATTTCCAAAGAGCGCCAGTGGGTCGGGAAATGGAGACCTCCTCTGGTTCACAATGCAACGTGCAGGGAAGATGGCAATCCTGTGTCCTCTACCTTTTTTTGTTTTGAGGAAAGGATTTTCTATGCTCCTAGTATGTGCATTGTATTTTAAGTCTTTGTATCTGTTTCTATATCCTTTAATAGAGACCAGATAGGGAAAGAAAAAGGAAAGTGGTTGTGGCAATCTGTTAGGAATGAGCACTGAAATTATAGCTGCCCCCTCTTCCCCTTGACCTAATTAATCTGTCTACCGAAGGACCGAAAAATTACTGTTTTTAAATGGCCCACATTCATTTGGAGAGCTTAGATATGCTCCCATAGATACATTATTTCTCAGTTGGATGTTGCCCCATTAGATACTGCTGATTGCTTTAATTTTGTACCTTAGCAGAAATATTGCTTCTCATTTGTGCAGCTTTCTCTTATAAGCCACATAACATCCATTATCCCTGGAGAGCTTCTTGCATTGAAGAAGAAATTAAAAGCAAACAGGAGGTCTTCTAAACTGATACCCTTTCCCTTACCCTTGTTAAAAACGACTTTAGGACATTATTCATATTGTTGGTATTTTATTTCCCCACGTCAGTTGTAGTGACATGGCCCCTAACTCAAGGTTACATTTCGTGTTTTTTTTAATTTTACGATAAAAGGAGCAGACAGACCACCAGAGTTAAAGAACAAGAAATACATTTTAAGATAAAATTATTTGAGTGTCCAAACATATGAAATAGTCTTAGCTATTGAATATTTTATGGGATGCTATTTTCATTGTTATTTATTCTTTGTACTTCCTAATTTCATTAGTCTCCTAGTGCTACATTTTGCACTGAATTATTAATTTTCTTGTCCGTCTCCATGACTAGACTGTGTACACTTTGTCTTCTGTTTATGCCTGGCCTATAGCTGGTACTTGGTTAAAGTCAGAAGCATATACAGCAGTAAATTAATGTGGCTCCCAATGGTGGAAGAGAGTTATCTCAACTTACATTAGACCTTGGACATTTTATTAGATGTTTTTACTTTAAAAAATATCAACTGCTGGCAGTGCCCCAAATGCAGTTGATATTTTTTAAAGTAAAAACATCTAATAAAATGTACTTGTGAAATTCAACCACAGGAAATAAATAATTGCATTACTTGGTAGTGAAGATGGCAAAGTAGATGGCATCTGTGCACCACCCACCCCAGAGAAATTATTCTGTGTCTCTGAACTTAATTCCAATAAGATAAACTCCATACCAAGCCACAGTTCCATCAACAAAAGTGTACTGAGCATTCAGCAAAGCTAGAACTCTGCTAGGGCCTAGGAAATGATGACCAGGAAGTACATGTGCTCATCTGGAGGTCATGGCACTGAAGAGCGGTCAGAAAGGCAACTCTGGCTGAGGACCAGCAGGAAGGGAGATACAGTGGCAAGAGCCAGCACTGAGGTAGATGTGATCCAAGTGTCATCCATAAACAGGACCGGATAAACACATGCTGTATATGCATGTAACTGAGAATTCCTTCAGCCATAGAAAGGAATGAAGTACTGATATGTGCTACAACCTTGTAAAGAAGCTATGTGAAAGATAACCCGTTGCAAAATGCCATTATGGTTTTATTCATAGGATATGTCCAAAGTTGGCAAATCCATACAGAAAGTATTTTATGGGTGCCTAGGGATGAGGAGAGGGAGACCTAGAGAGTGACTGTTAATGGGGTTGCTTTTTAGGTGACGAACATACTTTTAATAGGTTTAGTGATGATTGCAGAACTCTGAATATACTAAAGCCATCATGTTGTATACTTTAAATGAGCTAGCTGTATGGTACGTGAGTTATGTCTCAATAAAGCTGTTTCACAAAAAAGAACCACCAGCACTGTGCAGACAGGAAATGCAAGGTGGTGTTGATGTGGCTGAGGCGGAAGTATGCAGGATAAATGACAAAGACAAGAGTTGGAAGGGGGGGCTGGCAGGTCCAGCCTGGGTGCCCTAAGAAAGAGCATCGTCTTGTCAATGAAGGAAGCCCCTCAGTGGTGTGTGGTCATCCTGGTACCTTTGAGAGACAGAATGTAGCATTGCAATCTTTCTTTCCATACCTGTGAGAACAGTGATGCCTGAAACTAGGGGAGCAGTGAATATTGGGATTTAGGAACCCCGTTAATGTCCTGGTATCGCAGTGCTGTGTTCAGGTCACCCTCATTTTACTTAATCATGACCCCAAGGCATGAAAGTAGTGATGCTGCTAATTCAGATATGCCAAAGAGAAGGCATAGTGCTTCCTTTATGTGAAAGGGTGTGTATGTATAGGGTTTGGTACAACAATGCAAAGTTTCAGGCATCCACTGAGGGGTCTTGAAACGTACTCCCCTCTCACCCCCTTTCCCTCCGCAGGTAAAGGGGGAATCCAGTACTTTTCCAACCAGTTTTCATATATGAATCCCCCAAATACCCAAAGGTTCACTGTACCAGAGGTATAGAGAGTCATGGCCAGGGTGCATATTGGGAGGTGGAGCTGCTGGGAGAGTGAGGAAGGGTAGGTAGTAAAAAGACTAAACAAAGTACAGAGACCCTTGTTCACCCCAGCTTTGCTGCCCATTAATCAGAAACCTGGAAAACATCGCTCTTCCTTGTGTGTGCGTCCTTGACCTCATGGGGTAGACAGGAATGTTGGTACTGGCCGTGACCACCTCATTCTGGTGTTCTGAGGTCAGGAGACACTCCGAAAGCACTTTACGAAAAGTAAAATTCTTGGAAATGCAATACCAAACAGCTTTTCATTCCAACTCAATATTATACATGAGGCATAAAAATGTATTTAATTTGGGTTGCTTTGTTCATAATAAAGCATGTCCCACCTAAAAAAAAAAAATGTATTTAATTTTGCTGACTTTTTATTTCACTTATAACCTTTCTAATTTATTTCTTGGATGTGATTTTTTTTTTTTTTCTAGGTTACTTGCCTGCAAGACTTTTTTGGTGATGATGATGTTTTTATTGCATGTGGACCTGAAAAATTCCGTTATGCCCAAGATGACTTTGTCCTGGATCACAGCGGTAAGGCAGTTCATGGTCCACCTGTGTAACCCTGAAACAGGGGTTTGGGATGTAGTGCTGCCCTTGGGGCATGTTAAGCGGTCCTTAGCCCATCTTTGAAGAAAGATGGCATTGGCAGCATTCTATTTGAATTAATGGAAGTAGAGAATGAAATCAGAGTATTTACCTACTTGTGAAAGAGAAACAAAACAAAACAACTAACCCTAAGTCAATGTTAAGTAAATTTCATTTTTAGCAATTTTGTTCTATTTCTTTACTGCATTTTTTTGCCTTAGAAATGAATTCCCTGCCCTCTTTCAAAATGGGGGCTGGTTATGCTAACCTTTAATTGTATGGATAGTGTTGAACTTGAAACAGTTGTACATTTTCCATGTCCATAAAGAGATAAAAAACGTAATAACTAAGTTGTTAATGATTTTTATCTTACTGTTTTGTTAATAACTTTAGAAAAGCAATAACATGTATTGTTTATATATGCAGAAAAAATAATGCAATTTTCATTGATGGGGTAGGATAATTATTTTCTTTTTATTTTAGCCAATAGATGGAGTTTTCAATTAATTAGCAATAACCTTGGTAATTTCCAATGTTATAGTTTCTGGAAATATTGCTTTAAATTTAAACCTATTACAGTAATAGTGATTATTTCCACCAGTGAAATCAATTTCATCTGTCACAAGGTAAAATCATACAGGCATAGCATTTTACAGAGAAGAGGGATATTAGAAATACAATCTCACGCTGTAAGTTCATGAATGAGGGAAGTTTTTCAAAAATTAGACTCAGCGGGGACTCCTTCCATTTGTAATGATTCTGACAGTCCTGAATTAGAGAAACATATTACCAAATAAATATGATGATCCATTGGCTTTTCAAGATGGTCCATTCTGTGGAACCAGACTTCTTATGTAATCCCCTCTGCTTCGTCCTCCCCCTTTCACATTTGCCTCGGGGAAATTTATCTACCTTGTGCTTGTGGTTCATTGATCTCCTTTTTTTGTTTTCCTTTTGTATCTTTCACTGCTGCCAAACCTCTTTGAGTGTTTCTGTACTGATTTACATAATTTCTGGGACTGGCCCTGCTTTAAACTGGTAATATGACCGCAAAGTCCTTAAAGAATTGCAGGTGATGGCCTTTCCTATGACCCAGGTAACGTTATCCCCGATTCTCAGGGATAATAAGGTTGCACAAAACATGCATTTACATGTCATTTATATTTTATATCTTTATTGATGTTAGCATAATTTCATTTTGCAGTTCTTCTTTGATGTCTATCCTGGTCATTTTGAAAGTTGATGCTATGCTTTCGGGTTGCAAAGTTAATTTGGGTAACAACAAAAACAACAATAATGAAACATGTATTGAGCACTTGCTGTGTATGCGCTAGCGTTGTACTCCATTGACATTATATGCTGTAATCATTCCTAAGCTAGTTTGATCATGGCAGTTATAGCTATAGATAGACTCCTTAGACAGAAGTGGAAGCTACTGATTGTTTCCCTCTCAATGGCTAATTCCTGAACCTTCTGCAAACTATGCTGGTAATAGTGGCCTTTTCACAAGATTCTGTGAGGATTAAATGAGTTCAGATATAAAGCAATTAGAAGGGTACTTGGTTGCATAGTATGTGCTATGCTGTTGTTCATATTGTTATTATACTACCACCATCAGGTCTCAAAATTTTTCAATGAAAGCAGGTCTCAGACCTAATTCTTCCAAGGGTACACTTATTAGGAGGCAATGTTTTTTGTGTTTTGTTTTTTTCCAAAGTCTGTCATTTAACTTGGGTCGTATCTTGATAAAATCCCAACTCTGTCCTGTTAGATTCCTCACAATGTCTTGCATTAATCAACATCAGTTAACTTAGTGTTAGTCAAGTAACACAACCCTCAGAGCTAGAAGCAGGACTCGGATTCCTAATCCTGGGCTGTGGTTCTGAGCTTCTAGTACTGGCTCTGTAGGTTTAGATATCCTGCTCTTAGAGGGGTAGTGCCTTTAAGATGTTTCTGACTCATTCACACACCACTCCCTTCAATGGTGGAGTACTTAGTAGCATCCAAAGGCTGATGAACTGAACTGAAGTTGCTACAACCCCCTCCCTGTGAGGTTTTGATTAGAGTCTTTCAAATGCTAACCATTGTCCCCTGATGTGTATATGCCTGATTAGTGTATTTCACATGTTAATTTATGGCCCCTGAGGTGTCCATTAAAACCAACCCACATTTCAATCATCTTACATAAATTGAAATATTTTAATGCAAATTACAGAAAGTATGTTATCTAATTTGTTCCTTAGAACTATCCTGTGATGCAGATTTTATTTTTATGCCATTTTGAGGGGGGGGGGGAGTAGATTGTAGAATCTAACCATAGTCCCCTAGTTCCGTGGTCGACAAACTGGCTTGAGAGCTACATATGCCTCTTTGGCCTCTGTGGCTCTTACACGAACTACCACAGTCTAGGTGAGTCTATTTTGAAGAAGTAGTGTTAGAAGAAGTTTAAGTTTAAAAAATTTGGCTCTCTAAAGAAATTTCAATCGTTGTACTGTTGATATTTGGCTCTATTGACTAATGAGTTTGCCGACCACTGCCCTAGTTGACCAAGTCAAATCCATGATTTCATCTAAAATCTGCCATGAATTTAAAAGCTGTGTTCTTAATTATTCCAGTTAGAACTGCTTACTTTAGCTGTAATTAGCTCTGATACCCTACATGTTATTTGGCTACTTATGGGAAGACCAAAGTTACTGTTTAAAGTTAGTTTCCTCCTGTTTCGTGCTCCACACTTTTTTGAAAGATGGCACAGGTAGGGGTTCATAAATTAGGGTTCTACATACCCTTTCAACCTAGCATGTTCAAGATTTGCAAAGCTTCTGCCTACCCATGCTGCGGTCTAAGCACCGTTGCCCATGTTTAGGTTAGGATCTGTGTGTATCAAGTTAGGACACTGGGCTGTCTGTGTCCATCTGGAATAATGAGGTGATGTTACAGATGTGTAGTCTCAAGGTGTACTTTTCAGGTGGTAATAGGAAAATGATCAGGTAATGGTTCCAGGCAGGCAGCTGCTTTTCCGTGTAACCTTCCTCTGGCTAGTATTGGCACCAGATCTATTGAATGCACTTTGCTTCTTTTCTAGAATGCCGCGTCTTGAAGTCATCGTATTCTCGCTCCTCGGCCAAGTATTCTGGATCCAAAAGCCCTGGGGCCTCTCGCCGCAGCAAGTCACCAGCCTCAGGTAGAGAAGGGGAGAGGAATGAGGGCTAACTGGGGCGGCGTCTCCTTTTGTTTTCTTCAGTGATTATGAATCCTTGGTCTTCCCACTGCTTGTAGGCAACCAGGTTCCAGAACAGCATGTAGATGACATGATTTTTAAAACAAAACAGTTGAAATCTGTTTCTCAAAGTTGTAGTAAGCCGCCTAAGACCCTGGCTTGTTTTGTTTGGACACATTTGTTTTAGGACAATCTTATTAGCTCAGTTCTTCTCCTGAGAAGCTTCGCATTTGACCACATTTGCATTTTAAATGTTGTGCTATATGATTGTGGACATTTTTTTCTCTTATCAATTTAAACCACACACACACACACACACACACACACACACACACATACCTAGCATAACAATGTATTTACTCACTAGTTTTCCACTGGCTTTTCCTTCATCAATCACGCAATTTAATAGTAGCAGCAAGTCTTCTTGGAAAGAAGTGCTTTCCTTATGTAAGAGTCAGACTTCACTGTTCTTCAGCTTCTCTCAGGCCCTAGGCCTATAGACTTGTCATCATGTTGACCCCTTTGGCATTTAAAAAAATATAAAAACGTATCTAAACGTCTTGATGTATCAATCCTACAAGCTTTGTTTATAGTGTAATCATGAATAACTTAGCTGATATTACTAAGGGCAGGGAATTGGGTTTTTTTGTGTGTTTTTTTTCTGCCAAGGACCATCTGGATCTTCACCTTATAATGTAATTCTCAGGCCATATAAAATTCTAAACTTAAAAATCAGCCTGCTACATTTGGTCAGACATTTTAATTAACTCACCCCTAATGCCTTGGCAGGGCCAGGCCGAATGATTTCTCAGGCTTTAATATGTCCCGTGGGCCGGATGTTCCCCACCCTTGGGGGAAAGGCTTGTGAAAAACCATGATTTCACATGTGGGCGATCTAGAATATGTGAAAGTAGAATCAACATCTGTCTCAAGCATCAAACTTTTTATAAAATACTACATTTGGGGGGCCACTTTCCTTTTCACTGCTTCCCCCTTCAGCACCCACCCCACTTTCTCTGGGCTGGGTTGGTTCACCCTTCTGTTTGTGTGCAAGTTTAAGCCTGCTGAATAACCGCTCTCCTTGCTGTCTCCTCCTCCTCCTCCTCCTCTCCCTCCTCCTCCTCCCCCCCTCCCCCTCCTCCTCCCCCTCCCCCTCCTCCTCCCCTTCCTCCTCCTCCCCTTCCTCCTCCCCCTCCCCCCTCCTCCTCCCTCCTCCTCCTCTCTTCCTCCTCCTCCTCTTCCTCCTCCTCCTCTTCCCTCCTCCTCCTCTCTCCTCCTCCTCCTCTCCTCCTCCTCCTCCCTCCTCCTCCTCCTCCTCCTCCCTCCTCCCTCCTCCTCCTCCTCCTCCTCCTCCTCCTCCTCCCCTCCTCCTCCTCCTCCCCCTCCTCCTCCTCCTCCTCCTCCTCCTCCTCCGCTGTGTATACTGAATGTGCACAGTAAAGAGGGGTGGCCCCTACTCCAGTGCCTACTCTACAGCCAAATCCCCAGGTGAGCCATGGTTAGTATGGCTTTGTCACTCAGCTGAGTTTCTGTTGTTGTCGTTTGCCACATTTCCTTTTCCTTTGCTCCATTTCCATGACTGTATCTGGCTGGCCCCCACGTGCCTCTGTGCAGTACGCTGTGCTTCTCAGTACGGAGGGCGCTTCAGCTTCCCTTACCTACAGGAGGACCGTAGTCGTTGTCAGAAGGCCGCTAAGTGCCTGTCTGTGTATAGCCACAGTCCTAAGCGATGGAGGAGGTGCAGTGCCTCACAGGGGTTAGTTTCTAGTCAAATTTGGAAAAACCCTATTGAAAAAGATTAAAGTTTGTTGGCAAGGTGAAAATGACTACAGTCACAATTGTACTATTCTATTGTCACCTTCATCCCGACCTTGAGCTTAATAGGCTCAATACTTTCTCTTCCGAAAAGAGTAGACAAATATGAGTTTTTGTTTTTTTTTTTTTAACTGAAAGCATCTTTCTGCTGTTAAGCTTACTCAATGCTTTCTGTAAGTATCTCACACTGGGAAAGCTAACATAGTAGGAAACTTGCAAAAATGAACTGAACTTACTATATGGAAGACGTAGATTTTTGTCAGGTTCTTAGTTTTCGTTTAGTGATAGGTTTACAGGTGCTTATCCTAGAGTAAAATAACAAAATAAAAGTGGGGAGAGTGTTTCCAGAATCAGGTATTATGATGATTCCAATTTTGTCTCCCTGAGGTTGAAAGGGAAATTAACATACTGAACTGAAAGCATGTTTCATAGCCACATTTGTCTTTCAGACCAAATGCTTCATAAGATCTCTCTATATATAAATGCCTAAGCAAGCAGTCGACCATTTGACCAGTTGACAGATAGACCAGTAGCTATGACGCACACTGACCGCCAGGGGGCAGATGCTCCAAACTGATAGGTTAGCTTGCTGCTGGGGTTTGGCTGATTGGGACTGGGCGAGACAAGCTGGACACGCCCCGGAACCCTCCCTGAATCTCTTCCTGGCCCGACAACTTCCTGTAGCCCCTCCCTGACTGTCAGGACCCATTACCCTGATCAGGACTAGGCTAGACGGGCCAGATAGGCCCTGGAGTCCTCCTTGGCCCCGATCTTGCACTGGTGGGGTCCCAGATTGCAAAAGGGTGCAGGCCAGGCCGAGGGACCCCACCGATGCATGAATCCATGAATTGAGCCTCTAGTAGTCTAATAAATGCATACATCTTTTTACATTGAATTTGGTATGCTTAGTAATTGATTCTAGAATCATCTCATTCCAGTACCCCAAGTTTTTACCAGTCCATGTTTGAGTTTGGGTTAATAGAATAGATCTTAACATAAGTAAAAGGTGTGAGATTTAAAAAAAAAAAATTTATACATTTTTATTGATTTCAGAGAGAAAGAGAGAGGGGAGAGAAAGAGAGAAACATCAGTGATGAGAGAGAATCATTGATGGGCTGCCTCCTGCACACTCCACACTTGGGATCACCCTGCAACGCAGGCATGTGCCCTGACTATGTTATTGAATCCTGACCTTTTGGTTTATAGGTTGATGGTCAAACTGAGCTATGCTTGCAGGGCAGGTGTGAGATTTTAAAGTCACCTTTCAGAGGGCAAGCGGCTTCTTTGTAGGATATTAACAATGCATTTCTAGAAAACTGAGACTCCAGTCAGTTGCTGGGACTTCACTGTGATTCTGAAACAAGTTGCTAAGCAGGGATGGGCAAAAGTAGGTTTACAGTTGTTCGTATGGAGAAAGACATGCAAGTTTTGATTATTACAGTAGCTTTATTAACTCCAAATAATGTCACAGTGCTGCACCTGGAGATTATTATGTTAGGTGAAATAAGCCAGTCAGTCAGAGAAGACAAACCATCACATGATCTTATATGTCGCATCTCATGAGCAGAATAAACTGACCAACAAATAGGTCTGTATTTACTAATATTGTGTTCTCTTCCCCATTTCCAGCAAGGAAAGAGTTTTGTATTATTAAAAGCCACAGTACCCAGGAGTATAACTTGCTTTTATAGACTGCTTCGACTGTGGCCTACCTCTTAACCATTTAAAAAAAATTCCTGGGGACTATTTGGAATTTCCAACAGAGCTAGGGAGTTTGTAAAAATAATATTGCACTTTTTCAATCTTGGGACAGAAATATTCCCATGAGTGTTGTGGTTGACTGCATTCCTCATCCAAACTCTAATTTATTGTAATAGCAAAATAGTGTGTAAGAAGCACATAGAAGTTAATCTGGAAAACATAAGCGGTAATAGTTACCATAATGGGAGCCTTCATAATTCTCCCTTTAGGTTTCTAGCTTGTGATGCTTTCATAATTGACCAATATTAAAAAAAAAAAAAAAAAAAAAAAAAAAAAGAAAGAAAGAAAGAAAGAAAGTATTCAGAGAAACCCTACTTGGTTTGGCTCAGTGGACTGAAGGGTCCCAGGTTCAATTCCATTCAAGGGCATGTACCTTGGTTGCAGGTACATTTCCAGTAGGGGGTGTGCAGGAGGCAGCTGATTGATGTTTCTCTCTCATCGATGTTTCTAGCTCTCTATCCCTCTCCCTTCCTCTCTGTAAAAAATCAATAAAATATGTTTTAAAAGAAAATCATTCAGACAAAACAAGCAAAGAGTAAAGTTCCCAGATTCATTTCTTACCTGAAGTTGAGGGAGAAAGATAGAAGCCTCCCTTTGGGAGAGAATCAGGGGCGTAATGAAGGTGTGGGAGCATCACAATGCCACTGGTCCTTGCTCATCTCCCTGTGGGCAGCAGACGTGTCAGGGAGAAGGCACCAAGGAGCCCTGCCCCACACCCCACATTACCTCCCAAAGACTGGACAAGTGTGCAAGTAAGGAATTCTAAGGACTACTCCTTAGAGAACATGTTTAGAGCCTTCCAAACACTATCAGGAATTTAAGGGCTCCATGTGACAGTGTCTCTTTAGGATGAGAGTTATTTGGGGGGGGAGGATGTGGACATGTAGGTACTGACAGCAGTTAAACCCTGGCAGTGAGTATCCTTAAGAAACCCTGTTTAGGCCAGGGGTGTACTGTTAGGGAGATTGTCTGCTACACAGATCACCATTGGCAGGAATTTGTTTTCTCTCCTTGAGTCTCTCTTCTATCTTCATTCCAAGGAAGGCTTTGGCATTAGTGTGGTGTCTGAATGTTACAGAGAGCTAACAGCACTTACTGAGTAGGAACTGGTGGCCCATACAGGTTGCTGTGTGGTACGTAGGAAAAAAGATCTAGGCTCACAGCAACTCTACTAGTTCATCGTCCATAATCATCTCTATTTTATGTGAATTCCTACTACCAGTTCCCTTTAAAGAGAATTTTAAAAACCTATAACATTGACTGAAATGTAACTTAATAGACAAAAAATCAGGGCTGCTGAATACTCTTAAAAGTTTTTAATTAATTGTATAGTTACCTGTTTTATACTTGCACTCTAAATACCCACATACATTAGTTAAGAAAATGTAGATAACTGATAGTTATTTTGAGTAGTTTTCAATTAAAAAAAAATTAAAGTTTGGTAATTCAAAAGTAAATAGGACAATTTTTTGTTTTCTCTGAATTTTTTTGTTAATCCTCACTGGAGGCCATGTTAATTGACTTTTAGATAAAGGGAATGGGAGAGAGGAGAAGAGATTGAGAGAGAGAGAGAGGGAGAGAGAGAGAGAGTCAGACAGTCATCTATGTGAAAGAGAAATATTGATTGGTTGCCTACTATATATGCCCCAACGGAAAATTGAACCCCACAACCTAGTTATGTGCCCTGACTGGGGATCAAACCCTCAATCCTTGGTGTACAGGATGACACTCCAACCAGCTGAGCCACCCAGCCGGGTCTTCATTGAATTTTTAAAATGGCAATACATATGCAAACATGACTTCATGGGTCCCTGTCAACCCCTGTGGACCTAGGGTACTAAGCCCAATACCAGACCCAGGACTTCTACCTCCACCTAAGGACTGTTGCTCATCTTGTTTGTGTGTGTGTGTGCGTGTGTGTCTGCAATATCTGATGGGTTGTTTTTTGTAAACATATATTTTATTGATTTCAGAGAGGAAGGGAGAAGGAGAGACATCAATGATGTGTCAGAATCATAGATTGGCTGCCTCCTGCACACTCCCTACTGGGGATTGAGCCCACAACCCAGGCATGTGCCCTTAACAGGAATCGAACCTGGGACCCTTCTGTCTTCAGGCTGACACTCTGTCTACTGAGCCAAATCAGCTAGGGCTGATGTTCACCTTTTTAAATCCCCTAGACAGGACCTTTATGGATGCATTTTGCTTTTTATACTTATTAACATCATTTAAAATAATAGGTGTCTGCTTTCTCATATTAAAAAAAAAATAAGAGATGCACTTTGCTTTGCTTTTAGAGATGAATGGCCGTTTTGATCTACATTGGGCAAAAGCATTAAAGATTCATGATAAAAATGGTTATAAATACTCCTTAGAAAAGAAAAAAAAAGTATACCAATATTTGATGTTAACTACCAGCTCTGTGAAATTACAGCAGACATATCAATTAGGGGAATCAATTAGGAATAAGCGTGAGTCATGTGGAACTGAGTAGCGAGCATTTTGTAGTGTCGGTTCTGTGACCTGCCGTCCCTGGAGCAGCAGCGGCCGCACTCTTCCAAGCATAGGCTCTGAATTGAACTTCAGCCTGAAAAGTATGTGGAAGTTTGGAGGAGGGTGTATAAAAAACAAACAACAAAACAAACAAAAAACAACATAAAATTTGCTAAATGATGGGGAAGTTAATCTACAAAGAAAATGAATTAGAAATAAGTAGTCTAGATTTTTTTAAAAAGTTGAATGTTTTTGTATGGCCTTCAAACAAATAAGTAGATATTGCAAGGAAAATGACCATTAATTTTCTTTTTCCATTAATAATGCACTTAGAAAATATGTTTGGATTATGGTGGAACTGATTTGGGAGAGCCATAGGAAGTCTTGGTTATTCAGATAGATAATATTGGAGGTTATGAGACAATCTGCATAAGAAACCATTACAAAGATAACACTCATTCATCCCTACCCTTGCTGGTAGGCAGGATATATGGACAAATTCTCAGACTCATCTTTAGTTCTATAATGTTCTATATCTTTGTCTGTGTCATCGTTGGAAAGCTATTACTGAAAATAATCCTAGCTCCACTCCTTATTTGTCTAATACTTTGTCTGTAATACAGTATGATGCGTTGCTCTTGCTTTTTGCTGGTTTGCCATCTGCTTTGAGCGTTAAATGAATGGAAGCTTCATGCATGTGCTTGGTGTTTGGACACAGTCTGGTTGTCTTGAGTTTTCAATGACCTCTGTCTCCTTTGTGTCTCCCGGTCAGTTAATGGAACTCCCAGCAGCCAGCTCTCCACCCCTAAATCTACGAAATCCTCCAGTTCCTCTCCAACCAGCCCAGGAAGTTTCAGAGGAGTAAAGGTATGAAATAGTCTAAGTGACATGTTTGCATGACTTTGGTATTTTGAGTTGCACAACTGAGCAGTTTAATCTGTTCAGGGGCTTGGGTGCAGTCACAGCTAGAGAAGGAAAGAGGTCGGGATTTGGACCAAAAAGACATGGCTTTGACATGATCTGTCTGGTGAGCCTGCATCCACTTTCATTTTGTAATGTTGGCCAACTTGATTAACTCTTCTGAGCTGAACTGTTCACTTACCTAAAAAGGGAATAGAAGGTTGTGGTTAGGATTGAGTAACATGGCAAAATACTGTCAGTAGTAGTTTTCCTATTATTAGCAAAATGCCTGGTAATGATGAAGCCTGGAGAACTCAAAGATTCTTCTTAAAATCTCATTTTGAATCACAAATTTAATATTGCTAACATAGTTTGGCCTTGCATTTATAACTACTTATATACACAAGTAGTAACACAAAAACAATATATTCATTTTTATGAAGAACTCAGAAGTTAATCTTAAGTTTTGAATGTGATGTCCTTATATAAACAGTAAGTTCACATGATTACCAGTTGGTTTCATAGGCATTTTATCTAATAGGGACAAAAATTATGAGTAAAAGCAAATTTGAAAAATTTCAATGAGCTTAATTTGACTTAGTAACTCTCAATAATTTAAATTTACAAGAGAAAATGTTCCTGGTAAAGTAGCAATAAATTGTTGAAGTTAAAGATGGACAATTTCCTTTCGTAGAAACAGCCAGATTGTCTTTGTGAGAACTTCATGGGAATGTACTCTGAAAATACCTAAATACATAGTGTGCCATCCGTGTATATGTGAATGTGTACATTAACTTTCATGCTCCTGGTGTGCTGGATTTGACAGAGGAAATATTCCCATGAGGAATACATTCTCCACAATCAGTATCATCTGGGTGTTTGTGTGTGTTTTTAAGGATGTTGAAAAATGTTTTTCATTAGTAAATTACCTGGTGGAACACCCTCCTCACCCCCCTTCACTTTGAGAGAATGAGGAATGAGAGCTCGCCAAGTGGGGCATCCGGACCCCTTCAGAGCCATGAGTTCTGTGGTTCCCCCACTTCTCAAAGGGTTTCATTCTCCCTCTGACTCTGAAGTTTGTTCATCCTGCCCTATGTTGTGTCTACCCCAGAGTGAACTTGCATGGTTCTCATTTAAGTGTCTGAATTAAAAAAAAAAAAAAAAAAAAAAAAAAAAAAAAAGAAAGAAAGAAAGAGAGAAAGAAAGAAAAGAAAGAAAGAAATTTTGTCCTGAAAAAGACAGACTGTTTTTGTATCTCCTTGCTTCTGTTGGTTGGCAGGATTTGGACTGAGGCCAGTAGAAAGTTTGGGATTGGAAGTCCCTAGCGCTCACCTACCTCTGTGTGCTGAGCGCTCCTTGTTTTTATAACAACCAGGCATTTTCTGAAGCGCTGAATTGGCATAGGTCAGTTCACAGATGAATGCCAATGGAATTCGGAACCATCAATGCCAAAAGACATCATGTAAATTAAAGTTCGCTATAATTTAAGTATTTTTAGCTTTTCTTTCCCAACTTATCTCCCCCCAGAATAGATCAAAGGTGCACTGTTCTTAATTTGAGTAAATTTCAAGAGAACTAAAATCAAAATAAATACGAGTTGATTCACCTTTGTTCTAGTTGCAGTTGTTCTATCATTTGTTGAAGCAAAAGCAAGTGGCTCCTAGTGCTGGTAATTGTTACCCCAACATGAGCTGTCTGGTGAGCCTGTGCAGTCATTGGGATTTTCCTCCAGGCCATTGATCCAGGCAGGGCTGGGATCCTTGGCCTAAGGCTGGTACTTCACTCCCCACTTACCATTTTCTCCTTTTATGTTATCTACTAGGGAAAGGGGGATGGGGGGAGGTGGAAGTGGGTCCCTCAGCCCAACCTGCACCCTCTCTAATCTGGGAGCCCTCTCCAATCCGGGAATTTCTGTCTGTCTTTGTGCAATCAAATGAGCGAATTATCTGAGACCCTAACCCAGTTTGGTTTGGTGCTCACAGAATAATAGAGGTCTTTTTTTTTTTTTTTCTCTTTGCTCCATTGGTGGAGATTTCCTAGAAGTTGCAGGATATCTTCCTTTAATTTTTCCTCGACACTCTGACTTTACTTATGTTACCCACCTTTGCTTTCCCTCCATCCCCCACCCGCAACAGTAAGTTGTTCCTGGCTCATTTGCTCTAGTGTCTAGGAAATCCCACAATGCATTTGCCACCAGAACTACAATTCTCAGCATTCCTGGTGTTCCCCATGCTCTTGGTTCCGGCTTCTAGTCCAGGGGCTGCACAAGGAAAAGGACTGTGAACTCCAGCTGCCCCTAGGCTGAGCTAATAGGACAGGACACCCACCCTCCTCCAGGCTGCTCTGTGCCTGCATACCTCTGAGACCCCCACAGGCCTACCATCTTTGTCAGGTTGATTTGCATACTCGCTCCTGATTGGCTGTGGAGCATCTCAGAGGTATGGTCAATTTACATATTTGTCTATTATTGGTGTAGATGGGCTCCCATCTTTCTTCCTGGTCCATCTTCAACTCTGAACACAGCCCTTTTTGGTTGATGCCCCTGGGTCACTAGGTGCTGCTTGGTGCTCAGAGTGCACATCGCTCCTTCACACATGCATACAAATCCCACAGATCATTCACATTTCTAGATTGAAAATTAATGAAATTTTAAAATTGTAATGATTTGTATCATTGCTGAGACATTAGATGGTTGATTTCACTATGCTAAGTTTGTCTTAATTATTATAGTAACCTTAGCATTTAGCACACAGGTCCCTTTGGGGTACACAGTAAATTCTGAAGGGTAACTTATTGATGTCAAGAAGAATAAAGGGAAATGTTGATTTCTGGAGGTAAAAAAAAATTATCAGTAAAGCAGAGAGCAGAGATCTTTCCAGGCCCCTTCACCCACCCCCTCCTCCACCACCCCTGAACCCGTGGGCTTTGCTAACAGCTGTGAAACCTCTGGATTTTCTTTCTCTCTCTACAATAAGGATGTTTGATTTTGAAGTACCTCTAAAAGTGCTAGGATTATAGTCTTTTTTTTTTTTTTTTAAGTTGCCAAAAAACTTATCTAGGATGCTGAGGATTCTATTTCTCATCTCACTTTAAAGCTGATGTAGAGTCGCCAAATTTTACATCAGATATTAGCAGCTAAATGAGTCCCTGCCACACTGACCAGTTTTTAGGACACAATGCTAAACATCTCTACCCCTGCCTATCCCCACGGGTCGTGCCTCATGGAAAATTCATCTCATTACCCTTCTCAGCAATCTGTGCTGCATATTGTCCTCGGGATGAAAATCTGCCCTGGAAGAACTACAACTTAGTCATATGTTACCTACTGTATAAAATAACCCTAATTTCAATGTCATTGTGAAGCTCTAGTCAGCATCTGTCCACATTTGCATTATTCTCCCCATTCAGCAACATTACCAATGGAGAATTACAGATAATTATTATGTGTTAGTGCTATGCTTTTTCTCTCCCCTTCATTTACAATCACCCATTAAGATCAATTAAGAGGGGGTATGAGACAATGGAGGACTGTTTTTCATGGGCTGAAACTTTTTACCACTATTTGTCCTCATTAGAAGCTTTATGGCTTTGGGGATAGATAATCTTTTCCAGAGAATCAGAGCATTGACAAAGCACGCTAAGCTGGATGGCGTGTGCAGGCGTCGATGCTCATGTCTCTCTATCTGCTAGGACACAGCTTTGGGCAGATTTTATTTATTTATGTTTTACTGTCTGGGTTTTACTTCATAGGGAATTTAAGCAAACAAGTCACAAGCAAACAGAGTTTGGTGTTCTACCACAATTTATCCCCCCTTTGTGCCAATTTCTGGGAATTGATTTGGTGATTTGGTGCTTTGGTGGGAACACTGGAAGAACTGAAAGTGAAAA
The DNA here is from genome assembly GCF_014108245.1 of Pipistrellus kuhlii. Lineage (NCBI taxonomy): Eukaryota > Metazoa > Chordata > Mammalia > Chiroptera > Vespertilionidae > Pipistrellus > Pipistrellus kuhlii. Next base: position 49,867,140 of record NW_023425584.1, read on the forward strand.
TAGAGTGACTTATAATGTTTAATCTCTGACCACAGTGTCAATGGCATTTCTGTTTGCCCATATACAAGGATGAGATACGCAAAAGCAACCCTTTTTCCACAAAAGCACTCAGCGTGTTCTCCACACTTTCCTTGAGGGGACAATGTCTGCATCCATAAAATGTCCTGGCTCTCTGCGGGCTGGACACAGTCTGCAGAGGAAGCAAAGCTTTCTTCAAATTGTAAGAAGTTTTTGCAGGATGGGAGCTTAAAATTTAAGGTGGTGACTGAGTAATCAAGGTTCTGAGAGCCTTTAGGACGACTGAGAGTGAGTTGTACCTTGGTTGTAATTTTTTACTTTTGCTAGGTACTTCAAACCATTGCATGTGAAACAGGAAGTGGTCTCGGATCTTTTAATGTAGTGTTCATTTTATAGTTGGAGAAACAGGTTCAGAGATGTGATTTGCTCAAGATCCCAGTGGCCAGTGGGATCGCTGACCCTGTCAGTGGTGCCATCAGCACACGGGAAGCCCAAAGGCCTTTGCTGTCAGTCCAGTTCCCACATTGTTCTGGGCCCGTATCGGAAAGGTGATGGCTCTTCAGGACTCTGTTTTTCTTTTGCCCTCCTTCATAGTTAAAACTTGCCAGAGTGCCAGAGTATCTGGGATTGGTCTCGCTTGCCTATTCATTTAGCTCTGTGACCTTGGGCAAGTCACATCACCCTTCGTTATAGAAAGGGGAAATAGGACCTGCAGCCCAGGGTTGAGATTAATTGGTTAAATATAGAAAAAGCCTCAGAATAGATTTGTCATTCTTTCTTGGGGTTTTTCCAGGTTCTGTTTTCTCATGAGGGCAGTTTCACTGACAAAAAAAGAAATGGACATTCAGTGTAATGTAGGAGAAGAAAAGAGAAAGTGAGACAAGTCAGACTCCAGATCTTATTTCCACTTCTGATTTATTACCCACTTTCTACGATGACTTTCCCTCCCAACTCTATCTTTCCTCCCCTCTCTTCCTATTCCAGTCCTATTAGTAATCTGTAGATAATTCTATTAGCTATAAGTTATCCCAAAACTTAGCAGCTTAAAACAACAATAAAAGAAGATTTAGTTTTTTTAAAAAAATCACACCATTTTTGTGGGTCAGGAATTCAGGAGCAGCTTAACTGGCTGGTTCTGGCTTAAGAATTTTGATGAGGTTGGTTGTCTTGTGGTGTCAAGAGGATGCTGGCTCTGGGCAGGAGGCCTCTGTTCTCTGATGTTGAGCCTCCATAACTGGCCTGCGTACCCTCCGAGCAGGGCAGCTGGGTTTCCCCAGAGCAAGAGATCCGGGAGCGCCATGCAGAACCTCTTCTTTCTCTGACCTAGCGTGGAAGGCTGGCGCCATTTCCTTCATAGCTTAGAAGTCACACTCACCAGCTAGTTCCGCATGGGAGGAGGGAGGAGACTACACGGGGGCACAAATGCCAGGAGGCGAGGCCCATGGGAACCATGTTGGAGGCTGGCCCCTTCTCTCTGCTTTCATCTCTGTATCAAGCCACTCAGCATTTCTTTCTTAGGCTGCCCCTGCCCCCTCAATGGCTTTCTGTACCCTGTCCTTTGGGAGGGTCATGCCACTCTCTGTCCCTGTTACTGCTTTGTTCTCCTTCCGATCCTTTTGTTCTCTAGAGCCATCACTCCCTGCCCATTCCCTTCTCTCCCCTTCAGCTCCTAGAATCCCACCTCCACTGGCATTTTCTTCTCTTCATCCCCATCTTCCTCAGCCTCTGTCTTCCTCTCGACCTCAGTGGTGACCTGTTTCTTCTGCCTAGCTCTGCAGAGTCCCCTCCATCTAGCTGATCTCCCCCACCCCCCATGGGAATATTTACTATGCTTAAATCACAGCATGTTCTCTGGGACAGAGAGGCAATAAAGAGTACTAAATGTGTCATCAGCTGCCAGATGGATGAAGAAAGCATTTCCCTGAAATTTAATTCATCATCCACATCCCAATTTAAGACTTTCAAGGCGGTAGTAACTTCAGGTTTTCAGAATCCGGGGCACATCTGCGGACACTGAATAATAAAATGTCTCGCATTTTGAGGCTGAAGTGTATGCCCAGAGGCTGTCTACTGTGAGCATTCTTGTTGGTTGAAAGAAAAAAGAAGAAGAAGAAAAAAGTACATTTGGAACAGTTATCCAACATCTTGAGGTTATAAACTGTCTGGTGCGCTGATATTTTATCTGATGATGTCTCCTGGGCCTGCTGGTGGTGAAAGATTTTCCAGATTTGTGAGGTGTGATGAAAGGGCTGGTAGTATCTCATACTGATTGGCAGAGCTAAATGTAACTCTTTGACCTTCTGACCTTCAAAACTTCTTTTCGAAGCTGTGAAATGTAAATCCCCAGTAGCGGCTGACCCTGGATGATTGTGCTTCTCCCTGGAGCTTTGGCTTCTCTTTGGTATTTCAAACCGGTTAAGAATCTTTGGAACTAAGAGACTGACTCGTTTTAGATCCTTTTTATTACCCCAGAAAGGTTCGGTGGTAACTTCATCTTAGAATGTAGTAATGGATTTTATTGACAGAATCCAAAAACAAAAGAGGGACCAGGCAGTTTTGAAGACTCCAGTGCCTTTACCAAAATAAATCATTTTAATGAGCCTCAGACTCTGGTTGAGGACAGTGATTTTGCACATGGAAGCTGCTCAGTAAATAGAGGCATTGGGTGGGTAAAGGACTCAACGAGGCTGCCGCACCCCTTGTGGGAAGGGAGGGGGAGTTGGCTAAGCACAGCAGCGTACTGAGTGGATCCACTGTGAAAACATTATTTGAATATAAGCCACACGCGTTCATCTTCAATGTCCCCTTATTCATGGAAGTGATGGTACAAAAAAAAAAAAATGCTTCTGGGCAGTGCATAAGAGATAATTGGATGGAGGTAAGAGTTAAGACTTAGAGCTCATTGTAGTAAATGGGCCTGTGCAATGTGCACCACTGGTAGACTCTGTAGCTGAAACCGAAGGGACAGGCACCTCCCCCACCACCTGAGTGGGAGGTGCCTAGGAATTGATGGTACCTCTCACTGAAAGCAGGCAGACATGGCCCTACCCATCTGTCTGTTGCTCAGAATCTAATAAGCCAACACTGCTTGAAGCTCACTTGTAGGAATGTGCTGAGATTCTGGCCTGGATGGGAAGGCAGCCATGCAGTCAACTGATACGGCAGCGGTCGATACTCAGAAAGGCATACTTCCACATAGCCCGTTCTTGGACAGTTGAGCTGGTTGCTGTCTTCAATTTACACCTGCACAGTTGGGTGTTTTTCTTTATCACTGCTCACCACTATTGACCAATCACAGGTCTCACAGGTTAGTTTTTCTAAATGAATCTGCATCTAAGGTATGGCTACAGATAAGAATACTTTGAATGCTACCAATCCCTAGGTGCTGATTCAGAGTTCACAAATCTCACCACTGTACTAAGTACTTCAGAGTAAGTTGTCACAAATTCTAATATAAAATGATAAAGCTTTCTGTTTTAAAATGCCTGCCCAATTCAATATTTGTAATAATTGACACTAACTTTCTTTCTAAAGAATGGAATTGATGTTTCTGGTATTTTTTTAAAAAACAAAACACAAAAATAATAATGGAAGCAAAATCTGCTTGCAAGTAATATCTAGTGTACTAATGAAAAATGTTTAGGTATTTTCAAAGAAAAAAATTAAGGTCTCAATGTAAAGATAGGCTGTGAGTTTATGTTTGTATATTACCGTATATGGTATGTTTACAGGGATGTGATTGAAAGCATGATCTAGAGACACCACAGTGAATATTTTCATCAATGAATCTGCTATTGGGTGGCATTCTTTGGTTAATTTCATAACCTTGCAAGACTTCTCTCTTCCTGTTCTTAGAAGGGATAGTGTGAGACTAGCCAAATAGCCTCTGGGCTCTGAGTTTCAGTGTTTGGGCAAGTTATCTAACCTCCCTGACTTCATAAATCAGTGGGTGTGATGATAATAATTCATAAGGTGTAAAGTACTCATTTCAGGACTTGGCACAAAGAAGGCATTCAATAAATGGTAATGAGTCTCTCCTTTTCTTACAAAAAAGAAAGTTGTTCTTTGGCTATAGATGACTTGCAATGACTGTGTTATTGGATGAGTGACAGGGAGAATGTAAAGTAGTTGAACAATTAATTACACTTGCTGCCAGAAACTTCCTCCACAGAGGCTCTCCACCTTGGCTGCACCATGGTTAGATCTTCTGTGGAACTTAAATAACACCTATGCCTGGGCCCTACATCCATCTTTAATCCAGGGGACAACCTGCAATAGAATTTTTCAAATCTTTCCAGTATGTACAGCCTTTCCTAGTGTAACCAAGGACTGAGAGAGACTGCTTTAAGGCAAAAACACTACTTTGAGGGTGGTTCTGTTCTAGAGTTTTAAAGTATTTTGTTGGAGAAAAAGCTTGTTCAAGAAAGTTTTTATGGACCAGAGATATGCCTATGACCAAATTTGGCCTATTGCCTGTTCTTTATAAATAAAGTTTTGTAGGAATACAGCCATGCTCATTTGTTTCCATGTGGGCTGTGGCTGCTTTCATGTTATGACAACAGAGTTAAGTAGTTACGACAGAGACCGTATGACCTACAAAGGCTAAAGTGTTAGTCTCTGGCCCTTTGGAGAAAATGTGCCTGACCCCTGCAGTAGGCCATTTAAAATGGAATCATAGCGCCGTTTTATAAAATGCATTCAAGAAAGTCTACTTATTACACAAGACTATCTTCTAGATTCTGTTCAAGTTCTTCTCTCCATGAAAAGTCAAATAGTGTCCTCAAAAGTCAATAGTCACATGCTGTAATGCATCCATATAGCCACTTTTGCTACTTAAAAAAAAAAAAAAATTGCCTATTTCTGAACAAAGCATTTTAATACAGAAATTACCATTCCTCTCTATTTTATTTAATATTTTTTATTGATTTCAGAGAGGACGTGAAAGGGGGAGAGAGAGAGATAAAAACATCAATGATGAAAGAGAATCACTGATTGGCTGCCTCCTGCACACCCCCTACTGGGGATCGAGCTTGCAACCCCAGCATGTGCCCTTGACTGGAATCAAACCCGGACCGTTGGTCCACAGGCCTGTGCTCTATCTGCTGAGCCAAGCCCTCTAGGGCCCATTCCTTTTTACATTTTAGGTTTTGTAGAAATTCAATCATCCATGTATGAAAGAACTTTAATGTAGGACACTCTGCCTTGACTCTCTGGCTAAAAATGCAGAAAGCTGGAATGCGACTCATTATCACATGGACTTACTCAGCCGTGAGTGCCTTTCTAAATGGTCCTGGCAGCTGAGAACACTTTATAGCCTTTTCCGCCCGTTTTAAGTCTTTTATTGAAAAAGTTCTTAGCAGAAGCGGATTCGTGTGCATTTCCCTTCCCTGCTCATAAAATCGGAGCTGCTCCTGCCGGAGGAGGAGGCGGGCAGGGCAGCGGGGCAGGTCACGGAGAACACGCTCCCCAATATCTCCACAGCTTTCATCACCTTCCCCCCTGGACCAACCAGGGCCTCCTCAGGAAATAGCCCCCCTCTCCTCCCACCCCTCAACACGATCCCATCGCTTTGAACCGCTCAGTAATTATGGAAGCTATCTTGAAAGAGCCCAGATGCTGTCATCCACTTATGCTTTATTGAGGGGGACCTCCCCAACGGGCAGCGGCCAGGCACTTTCTTTGTGCTGTCTCAGCATCGTCGCTGCTGATGGAAGCATGAAAGCTCATTAGCATCGTAAGAGATTTTAATAACAGTTCTTAGTTAGACAATAGAAACAAGACAGGTTTCATCAGGGATGCCATGTGTGAATCACTCTGGCGCTAATGCAAGCCTTGCTTCAATATGAGAATGATTCTTTTACCAGAGAAAGGGAAATACATACATTGTGCCTGAGAAACAGGGAGAGTTTCTTTTTTAATATATTTTATTGATTTTTTTTTTTTTTTTTTTTTTACAGAGAGGAAGGGCGAGGGATAGAGTTAGAAACATCAATGAGAGAGAATCATCTGTCAGCTGCCTCCTGCACACCTCCCACTGGGGATGTGCCTGCAACCAGGGTGCATGCCCTTGACCGGAACTGAACCTGGGACCTATCAGTCTGCAGGCCAAAGCTCTATCCTCTGAGCCAAACCGGTTTCGGTAAAACAGGGAGACTTTCGTAGGCATAGCATCACCCCGTGGTTTTCACGCCTCTTTGTCTGTGTGTCTCTCAGGACACAGGGAGTGCTCTACTGCGTAGCTCCCAGTAGACAAGCTCTGCATGCACCCAGGATCTGTCCAGAGATGGTGGCGAACACCCAGCTTTTCCTTTTTTTAAAAAATATATATATTTTATTGATTTTTTATAGAGAGGAAGGGAGATAGAGAGCTAGAAACGTCGATGAGAGAGAAACATCGACCAGCTGCCTCTTGCACACCCCCTACTGGGGATATGCCCACAACCAAGTTGCATGCCCTTGACCGGAATTGAACCTGGGACCCTTCAGTCCGCAGGCTGATGCTCTATCCACTGAGCCAAACCGGTTTCAGCCACCCAGCTTTTCTTGGACCTTGGATCACCGAGCTCCATGCCTGGAGGTCAAGTGAACTTAATCACTAGCGGTGAGAACAAGCGTTGGGAGTGCAGATCTTTGAGCAAAGGGGCTCTTCGCCAGCTCCCAGACCCTCGGAGCTGCAGGAGCCACAGCCTGGATGCCGGGCCCTGTGGTTGGGCAGAAGTGCACATAGCCTCTTCACAAGATTGCAAACTTCTGGGCTGCACCAAGCGTGTCCCTTCACCGTTGTCGCCTCCAAAAGCCCAGCACAGGTCGTCGCTGAGGGAGGAGAGGAGAACCACCCTGTGTCTAGGCATGCCACACGGTCTCGTCCACGGGGCTAGAATGAGGGGATTCCCCTTAGTTTTGCATGTTGTCATTTTCTTCATGAAAGCTCTATTTTTTATTAAAGGGACATATTTGGATAAGCAATTACATATCACTCCTGTTAACTATTTTTTTTAAATGCTTTAAAAAAAAAATCATCCCATTTGAGAATTTTGAAAAATGTCTTTTTGCCATTCTTGGCTGAGAAAGCTGCATTTCCCGGGGATTTGGTGAGACCTTGGCCAGGTACACACGGAAGCTGGCTTTCGTTTGACCCTCCACCCTCGCCCTCTCTGTGAGGACGCCTCCTCCTCGGAGACAACACACCTTCAGCCTTGTTGCCACCCAAGACTGACTTCTTAGAAAGCCCTTGAGTCCGAAAGGAAGACATCAGCTCGCAGTGAACTAAGGCTTACTCAGTTTGGCTCCAGAAAGGGGCTCATTTGAAGAGAGTGACCTGTTTCCAGGAAACGTAAGCAGGCAGGCCTGGCACAAAGGCAGGTGGGGCTCAGGACCTCCGCAGGGGCCATGGGCCTGCATGCTTCCCTCGGGCTCTGAGGGTTGGAGGGGGCAGTTCCTACCCAGGGCCCAGGCCTGACCAAGCCGGCTGTGACCTGAGGCTGGGGCTGCCCCATCTGGGCAGTGAGGTTTAGACACGCAGGTCAGCTGTGCTCACTGCTATTCCCGGGCGCTGACCGTCGTCCTCCAGCACTGCAATCTAGGCAAGCGGCCTTCAAAGGCCGGGGGCGGGTGGGGGGTGGGGGTGCGAGTTTTTCCGTTTACCTTCTGAGACCCAACTTTCAAAAAGAGGACACTTCTCTCGTCTTGATTCCATTAAGAATTTGGCTGATGGAAATTGGATTTGGATCTCTCTTTCCCTTGACAGTTTTCAGACTTGGAAGGGTTGGATGGGAGGAGGAGCAGACTTGGAAGAAATCATTTAGCAGGAGTTCTCTCCTAGCCATTGTGCATTCAATAGCTTAAAAGCAGTCTGCAGTCACGTGCCTCTAGGCTCCCTGTGGGATAGACGTTCTGAGGAAAGACGCTAATAACTGGTACTGAGTTAGTGTTCCATGTCAGTGGCTGTGCTGAATGATTTTACCAATGTGAGCTAATTTTAATTCCTTAGCAAATCTTTGAACTGGGTGCTGCTGCTGTCCCTATATTCAGAGCAACAGCAAGACTTGGAAGGTTAAGTAACTTTTCAACAAAAAGATGATCTGAGTTAATCTAAGTGTTGAATGTAGGGGGGTGCGGGAGGGTGGTGATAGTGGAAACAGATTGTTCAGGTAGGTATGGAGGCATCAGGACCTGAAAGCTACACTGACGATCTGGGGGTTGTTCTGTTGGTAACAAAGACCCACTGAGGTTTTTGGATCCTGGGGCCGATATCAGAACCATCCCGTGGAAGTTTCTCTGGCAACAGTGGGTGGACCGGGGGAGCCGAAGGGGCTGCTGATGAGCTGCCGAGAGAAGCTTGAGGGGGGCAGGGACGAGGTGGGAGCTGCGGGGACAGAACCGTGGAGAAGGTGGTTTTCCTTTCCCACTGATTTACATCCCCACTCTGAGCCCTGGTTTAACATCCTAGTTTAGACTCCTGCCTGTTTAGAAGCCGCCTAGTATTGAGTGGCTTAAGACATAAACAACAAACAAATGCAAATGCTCAATTTTTAAAACCCTTCCTTGTTGACCAGTTACCTTGTGTTGTGAGGAAGCAACATGACTGACTTCTGAGGAGTTGGGTGTTTAGCTTAGAGCAGCCTCTGCCCCTCAGAAAGGGACCCCCACGCTCCTGCACAGGTGCCTGCCAGGGCAGAGGGAGGAAAACAGACCCCTGGCGAGGGATGTGTGCCACGCAGGGTGTTGGCTTGTTTGGTGTATCCCACGTTCCTTTCCCCCGTGGCCTTGGGGTTCCTCACAGGACATGCTGCTGCCGCCGCCGGTTACCTGGGGTCTGAGGAAACAGCCTGGTGTTGCGTGTCTCTCATTCTCAAGCCTCGTCTTTTATTCCAGAAGAACTTGTGGGTGGTCTTGTTTGAAGGGATGTTTTATAAGTGTTGGGCATTCGCGGGGTCTGAACCAAACCCATCTCCAGTGAAGTTCACCTCACTCAGAGGAGAACAGACCCAGAGACTCCGACCAGTGGGCACTCTGGGAAGGGCGGTCCCTGCCGTGGGCCTGTGTCCTTGATGCTTTTGTGGAGCAAGTGCTGTGGGTACCAGACATGGTGCTGCCTATGGGGGGAGGCAGGCATGAAGATTGGCCAGAAGCCACCAGCATAGTTGGATTGTGTGGGCACAGATGCAAGTGTGGAAACATACCAAGACAAAAAAAAATGTTGAAGATGCTTTCTCAAGATTTCGTAGGTCCTTTGACCCTGCAAGCTCCTGAAAGGAGTAATAGAAAAGTGAAGAAAAGAGAAAATTAAAGATCAAAGGGAAACATTTTAGTTCAAAGCATAAGAGCCCTTGAGGATTAATAGAAATTCCATAAGCCTACCAAATAACAAACTTAATATGAATAACATTCATAACATGAGTTTTTCAATTTAACTAAGAACTAGAGATATTGCTGTGTTAGAATGGGAGCTTCAGTTTTGTGTTAGTTTTATATTTTATTTCCCTCTGGATCCTGGTAATGAAAATCCTCACGGTGCTCAGGAGGGATTCCTGCTACCTCGGTGGGTAACGACGAGGGTTGAGCCAGGGCTGCACGCTGGGCCCTGAAGGGGGTGCAGTTGGGAGCAAGGGGCTGGCTGGTCAGAAGGGCTTGCCCTTAGCAGGGACTCCCTGTGGTTAGCCTCAGGGCGGGCTGTGAGATCTGGGGATTCATTGCTGACTTGGAATAATCTGTAGCTGGAAGCCTTCTTTTGCCACTCCTAAGTACCCCATAGAGCTTCGATGCCATAGAAATCTTTATTTTATTGCATTGTCAAAAGTAACACAATATCAAAGAGTAACATACTGTCAATTTTCCTGATGTCTAATCCTAATTGAAAATATTGTCTCTGAGGATAAAATGCATTAATGTCATGAGTATAGGGAGAGAAGTGGGAGGAAGAGAAAGACAGTGCCCCCTCTCTTTCTCTGTGCCTGTATTTTACATTCTATAAGCATTTTCTGTTAACTAAGGACTGGCGAGCTGAAGATGTGTCACGTTTTCCTGATAGATAATGGTCACTCTCCTCTCTCAGCAGGTTTCTGCACATGGCAGATCTTCCTCCAACATAAACGGTGGGCCTGAGCTTGATCGTTGCCTGAGTCCCGAAGGTAGTGCTCAATCTGATGGTTACGTGTGTAAAGAGAGTCATCCGTGTGACCGTGGTGGCCACCCCAAACCCACATTATCTTCCTAAGCAGGGAGGTGGTCATGTCACCCATTTGGTCTTTGCGTGTTGTTAAGCTAGTCCAATCTCACATTTTAGACTTGAACTTTCTTTACTTTTCTTTAGTGGCAACCTGCTCACAAGTCCTAAATGTAGACTTTTCTTTCAATTGGTTAACAAAAAAGTTTATGTGATGTTTGCAATGTCCTGTTCCCCACCGCTCACTATCATCACCTTTTTGAGAAGACTTTGAGCCAGGAATTAGCTTTAATATCTTCTATAATAGTCTACAATAATAAAAGGGTAATATGCTAATTAGACCAGACATCATTCCAGACGTTCTTCCTGATGAAGCGGGGGCTGGAGGGAAGCCAGCCGGGAACCCAGGTCCCTGGGGTGGCTGGAGAGGAAGCCTGGATCCTGGGTGCCAGAGAGAAGCCGGTGCCGGCAGCAGGGGAAGGAAGGCCTATCTTGCACAAATTTTCATGCATCAGACCTCTAGTGTTACATATAAATTGAATTTATTAGGGTGACTTTGGCTCAAAAAACCATACAGGTTTCAAGTGTGTACAACTCAGTAAAACATCATCTGTACATCACATCATGCACCCATCTCCCCAAGCAAAGTCTCTTTCTGTCGCCATTTTCTGCCCCTTTGCCCACCTCCACCTACCCTCCTCCCCCTGTCCCTCTCCACACTGTTGACTGTGTCTATGTGTTATTTATATATGGTGGTTTGATTTTTTTTTTTTTTTTTTGGTAGTCCCTTCACCTTCTTTCATCTAGTCTCTCCTAGCCCCTCCCCTATGACAGCTGTCAGTCTGTTACTATATTCATACCTCTGTTTCTATTTTGTTTGTCAGTTTATTCTGTTCGTTAGAGTCCACGTATAAGTGAGGTCATATGGTATTTGTCTTTCTTTGAGCCGGTTACTAGCTTTAACAGGCATCCTAACTGGCTAGAGTTTTCTTTACTAGAAAATCTTGAGGAGAAATCTTGTGACAATTTCTAAGGTTAAATCCCAGCGTCATTCTTCTTTCTCAAATTTGACAAAGAAGTTTGAAGTTTTAGTTAGATGACTTTGTCACACTTATTTTAGCTGGTATTTCAGATATTTGTTATCTTTATTGATTATATTGGTTTCTGATTCCAATACCTGTGATTCGGGTATTCTATTCAGAAAATATGCTCAGAGACATTCATTATAGTTTTACCATAGATTTAGAAGTAAATGCATTGCAATTTATTGTTTGACAGGTATATGGGAATCAAGATAAAATGTTGGTTTCAGCTTTGCATTTATCCTCTTTCATAGGCGTGAATGGAAATAGATGCATTGAATCTTCGACTCTTCTTGAGAAGTACAGAATTGGAAAGGTTATTGGTGATGGCAATTTTGCAGTAGTCAAAGAGTGCATGGACAGGTGAGTGGATGGTGAGGATAATCATTTTTCCACCTACACATACATGTCTCCTTGGAGTTTATTCTTACCGGAGCGAATATGTGCCTTTATAAAATAGCCTAACTTTGGCACCAGCTGTTTTGCATGCCCACAAGCAGTTTGTCAGGGGAAAAGCATGTAGGCCAATAGAGCATACACCTGCTTTGATGTTGGATTGAGCACTATATCATGTCTCATCCACGAGCCAGAGAACACTGGGAAAGAATAAGATGTAGTCTTTAAAAATCCCGTGTCGTGTTTACCTGTACCAGGCACGGTTCTCAGTGGTGTAACTCACTGAATCCCACAGTGACCCCCTCAGCGAATACTCAGTTCTAGATGCCAGTAGTTTGGGCTTCGTGAACTCTGACTCCCCTGAAGAACGGTGTTAGGCTGTTGCCTGTAATAGAATTATATTTTTGTGTGTCCGGCTTTATTTGAAGGTCCTGAATTCTCAAGTGGTAAGAAATGCATTCTTTCAAATCGCAGGCCTTTTGAAAACAACATCAAAACCGGAAAAGACTCAGATTAGTCCCTCTGTTTATATGCCTGCCACTTCCCTGCTTGTTCCCAGTAGTATTTTTACTCTTTGTGGGGAATTTCCGGGAAGCTCTGGCAACCACTGCTTGTCCATTCTGCTGCACCCCCTTACAGTGGTGCCCGCTGCCACCCCCCGCCCCCCATCCTCTCAGCCTTCTCCTTAGCTCTGTCTGCTTCACAGAGTGCCACTCCGGCAACAAGTGAAGAATTGAAAACAGGACTTCTAAAGACCCTTCAAAAATCCAAGGCAGGGTTTGGTTTATGTGATAGGGAAGCAACTTAAATAAAAGTTATTTTCCCAAGGTGGCCTCACTGGTGGGTAGTGTGACCACTGGCAGGAACTGCTATATTACAGAACTACTGAAACGTTGGTTGTTGAACTGTTTTCCCTAAATGCAAAGGTATTTTTGGGCAGGTTCAGATTAAAAGATGGGAAAGGTGGTTAAATGTTAAATAACAACAAGAGTCATGCCTACATGTACATGAGCTCGCTGGTGTCAGAAGCGGGCATCGAGAGCTGTGGTGGAGACGGCCCCGGATGCAGTAGGAGCTGAGAAATAGATATTGAAAGTCTGGGGACTTCTCAGGTTGGAATGATGGACTCATAGATTAATGTGAAGACATATCGGCAATAGGAAGGTTTCAGCTACTTTGAATCATTTTTCTCCTAATTTTATTCTGCCTTCCAAGATAACTCTCTTGAGATTTAAGTATTGGACAAAAACCAGGGTTTTGTCCATGTCGGATATAGCAGGATTTAAATACTTTAAATATGTAAATTATTTCATAATACTGTGTAAAAACGGAGATGGGCAGTGTGGCTTCAGGTTTTTTTCTTTTCCTTTGGGGGCACTTTTCTTCCGGGCCCCAGGCCGCAGGGTCTGTGAGGAGCGGAGGAAGCAGACTTTCCTCCCCGGGTCTGTGCTGTGGAGGAAACGGGAGGACGGCGCTCGCCTATCTGTGACTTGGGCTTTAAAAGGCCTTCCTCTGATTATTCCGCAGGGCCACCGGAAAGGAGTTTGCCCTGAAGATCATAGACAAAGCCAAATGTTGTGGAAAGGTACGGTATACATAACTGCTTTGTTCAAGAAACCTCGGTAAGATGATTCTTGTGCTGAGGGCATTGAAGTGGGCATGTGCCAAGTCCATTACAGGAACAAACCTGTGAAACTAGTGCAGGAAACACTAGAAAGCTTTTGCTTTTTTTCCCCCCACCCCCCTGCCATTTTTCAGAAACCTTAATCCTAAAACAGTACATTGTTTTGATCTTGGTCCTCACTATAAAAAATATATATGTATTATTAGAAGTGGCCAATGGAGGTAAAGGGGGACATATGTAATATGGTCAACAATTACAGATGAAAATGTTACATTTTAATCTCTCCTCTAGGAGATGCATATTTCAGAATAAAACCCAGAAACACAACACACACAAAAGATGTGAGAAGTCTGAGACTTGACCCTCCTTTCAAACTAACAAGTTGGCCTTCCTGCTTTAATGATGCTGGCAGATGCTCCAGTTTCACACAAAAGGCGACAGAGTTTCAGGTTAGGTAGCGGAGGCGGAGGCCGAGCAGGGGTAGGAATTTTGGGCGAGTTGGTTACTCAGCCTATACGTTGGCCAGTCTATCACGCTCCCTCTCCGAGTTAAATTTATTCCATTGTTCGTGTAATAAGAGCCCGGGGGAAACATTCTTAACCTCTCTGCTCTTCAGTTTGCTTGTCTGCAATATACGTGAGCATTACTAGGTAAGTTTACCTAAACTTTGACATGTGCAAGGTACTGTGCTACAAGTAGGGTATTTTAGCGTATAAATGAATACCAGTACTGCAAACTGGAGAGTTTGTGGGGAAGCATCTGAGAGAGAAAGGATCAGAGAAGACACCCTAGGGCAAAAAGTATTTGCACAGGGCAGGCTTTCAGCGGGAAGCAATGGGAGGAACTCCTGCCTGGGGCCACAGCCTGCGGGAGGGCCCAGGGCACTGAGAGCATGCTCGGACCTCCTGAGCAGGAGAGTATTGCAAGATCAGCTTCGGGGCCAGATTTATGGAGGCTGTTGAGAAGGCTGTGGTGTTTGTAAATTTCAGAATTCTTCCATGTCTAATATGCTAAATAATATTCACTCTAAATGAATATTTATTGAGTTCCCACAGTGTCTGAAGCTCGGAGCTTTCTGTTCGGGTACTCAGAAGTGGTCCTTCCTCCTCCTCCCACAGCCTTGCATTCATTATCCACGTGTTAGGAGCCCAGACAGGACATAAATCCAAACGAATGTTGTAGTCGTTTCCTAAGGACGTTGGAATAAATTACCACAAACTCGGTGGCTTACCACAACAGAAATTTATTCTCTCACAGCTCGGGAGGCCCTGGGGAGAGCCTGCTCCTCGCCTTTGACTGAATGGCTCCTGGTGGCGGATGGTGGTCCTTGGCTTCTGGCCACATCACTCCCACCTTGGCCTCCATCCTCACCTCACTCTCTCTCCTGCGTGTTCATTTTCCTCCTCTGGGTGGGAAACTTCCCCCTGCCTCTTATCTTCTAAGGCCAGCTGTGAGGGCACCCAGCTAATCCAGAGCGATCTCTTGCAGAAACTGTAATCACATCTGTGAGCCCTTCTCCACCGCCCCCCCCCCCCCCCCCCCAATAATAGGCACCATTTACAAGTTCCAGGGACTTGTTCTCTTTGGGTGACCATTATCCAGTCCACTACATAGCTCCACCACAGAAATCACAGACGGTGATTTAAACATCATTCTCTCTGACTGCATCCCTCTCAGCGATACTCAGAGGGCACAGCGATACCAGCTGTGAAGCCAGTGCCCCTCGAGAGCCAAGCGCAATGTGTTTCCTCACTCACTCACTCCAGCACTTCGGGACTCACTGGGCCGGTTACTGGAGAGCAAGATAAACAACAGCCTCCAGCCGAAACTGGTTTGGCTGAAAGGTCCCAGGTTCGATTCCAGTCAAGAGCATGTATCTTGGTTGCGGGCAGCAGTTGATCAATGATTCTCTCTCATCGATGTTTCTAACTCTCTATCCCTCTCTCTTCCTCTCTGTAAAAAATCAATAAAATATATTAAAAACAAACAAAAAAGCAGCCTCCAGGTCAGCCAATAGCGGCTGTGCCAGGAACCAGCACAGGGGGCCCTGAGAGCAGCTAAGAGGCGAACCTCACCCAGCAGGGGGCGCTGTGTAGAGGAGGTGAGATCTAAACTGGTCTTGAGGAATAAACAGGAGTTCACTAAGATGTGGTTCCAGACTGAGAAAGTACCTGTGCAAATGCCTAGAGGTCTCGGTGAGAGAGGGCACTGGGGATGGAAGTGAGTGGGCAGATCCATTGGCCATTGAGAAGGTAGACCTGGTGATGCAGGAGCTGTACTGGAGGGGGAGGGTGGGAGGGTTTGCGGGGAAGAGGAGGGCGGGATTCCTGTCTGCTCTGGGCTGCCAGGTTCCTTCAATGAGGCAGGGCACCGGGAGGAAAGGACTGTGTGTGTTTTATGGGCTGGGAAGTGTGGAGACAGGATGATTAGTTTGGTTTGGGAGAGTTGTTTATTCCCTAATCTTCCTCCCTCCCTCCTTCCCTCCCGCTCCTCCTCCTCCTTTTGTCTCTCTATCTGTCTCTATCTCTGCCCCTTTTGTACATTCAAAACGACCACAGCCAGAGATAAGGCAGTCTCCTTTGCCAAGTTAGCAGTTTCCTTGTCATTTACTCACCCAGAGCCAGGGCACACTGCCAGGAAATGATTCATATGTAAATTATTCGGCATGGGGACCATGAATCACTTAGCATAAATAATGGTAGATGGTCGAACCATGTTTAGTTCAGTGCAGTTCAAGGCAAAAGTGGTGGTTCCTATTGTGTTTAGAAATCTTTTCCTGGAAAATGAAATCTAGAGGGTATTTTTAGGTATTAGAAGCGAAGATGAGTTATGGGCTGCATGGGAAACGAGGAGATAACATTTGTAGAGATTCTCATGCATTGCTTTTTGCTTTGCTACTGGCGGTGATTTCGCTTAAAAGTGGGTTCGCAGACAACCTCACGGGCGCTGTCAGAGGCTGGGAACAAAGGCTACCAGCCCCCACATCCCAACAGCAGCTTCAGCTCTGTGCTTAGAATACCAGCCCGTGGCCGAGGAGGACACAGCGACCTGAGATAACAAACGTGACAGAGAAAGGATCCCTGCTCTGTGCTGTGTGAAATGCAGCACTGCCGGCCGCTGGGGGGAGCCCTCAGTGGCGGCCCTGAGCCTTTCTGTCGCTCCTTTCGTGGGAAAAGACAGCATTGGGAGGCCCAGTCTCCTGAGGTGGCAGACTTCTTATTTCAGCTCCCATTTGAGGGAGCTCCTGGGTCCTGGTGATGGGGGTCATTTTACATGCATGGCTCTAAATTAGCATCACAAACAGAGGTCACTTTGCAGGCTCTTCCAACTTGGTGGAAATGGGAAGGAGGTAGAACTGAGGGGATATATCCATTTAGCATTTTTTTAAAAATGCCTCTTTTACTACAGTGGTAGCAGCAGCTCTGGCTTCACAGAGCATGGAATGGATTCATTCTCTCCCCTTTGTGTTCAGGAAAGCACAGCTCACTGTGCTCCCAGCCCTGCTCGCTAGGGGCAGAGGTTTTCCTTCCTGCTCCAAGCCTGGCGTGGGTCCGCCTGGCTGCCCAGTTCATTATCATGCAACCTCTCGTTCCTGTCTTTTCGAGAAATTAAATGTGTACAGCTGTGCAGCTATCATTTCCTTTTCAAAAATTCCAACCTGACGTTTGCCAAAGCACCCTCCTTGGAAAGGTGATGTGGAGCACAGGAAGTGTGGGCGTGGGTGTCCGGAGCCTGGGCTTTGCATGCTGCCTCAGTGCTGTCCCAAAGGGCGAAGGGCGAGGATGGTGCACAGGCACCCTGCACCACGATGGACAGACAGCGACCGGATTCCTGGTCAGCAGCGGTTCTTTCCTCTCCGGTTAGCATTTTCACCGTCATTGGCCGGTGCTGACCTGGACAAGCATAGGGCATTCCACGCTCAAGAAACACAGCCCGCCCTATGCAGGTGCTTACAACCGATTTTTCCTGCGTGTTACTTATTATCATTTATACCTCCAATTGTTGTCAGAAAAGCATTTGAGATGGCTTACGGTGAAAACACACGTTCACAGGGATGCATGAAGATAAGAGAGGAACCATAAACACTATCCTGAACTAGAGATAACTGTTCCCACTGCAGTGGAACACCACTAAATTTAGTTCTAGAATTCATGATAGCAGAGGCACAAGGGACAATGTAAGGGACACACACACACACACACACACACACGTATGTGTGTGTTTAGGTAGCAAATGCTGTCTATAGAATGTGTCAGAGGGCAGCTGGTTAATTTTACAGAGTGTACCTCAAATTCAAAATAATTCATTATTGCCGTTCATGCGGACCCTCGGGTGTAACGTTGAGGGGTTTCATGACTCCTAGTTGTGTGTGGAGAATAACCCCTTCATGCTGTGATTAAAGTGGTGCTGCAGTGCAGATACAATGCATGACTCACCAGGACTGACAATCGGGTGGAATTTTCAGAGGAGAAGTGAGGAGGGCTAAAATCAGAATCATGGTCCCTATGAGCACGTATGCTTCCTGGCTTCTGAAATACAAGGTCAGCGGGAACACCCACTGGTGAACGAAATGTTAATGCCCATGTCCTATGCCACAAGCATGCCGTTTCCTTTTATGCCGAGTCATTGTTTCTGAGGAAACGGGGACTAAAACGTGGCGCTCCGGCTGAAGAGCGAGCACAGTAGTGCCCTGTGCCTGCACGTTCATAGCGGCACAGCCCCCTGAGGTGTCAGAGGCCGTGAAGAGATGGGAAGGTCGTCTGTTGTTTGTGCCAGGGCGGCCCCCCTGAGCCCTGCGGAGGGCTGTTTTGAAGGGTGCCTGCTCTTTTTGTTAGTGACTCTGAGATGTCACCCTGACCTGTCCCTGTGGAAACCAGCGAGGCCAGGGCTGGGTGTTCCTGCCCTGAGGGAGCTGCTTCCCTGAGCACCAGCCCTACAGACGGATGTCCTTCGAGGTACAGACAGGGCAGGGATCCTGGTCACATTCCCTCTGTCTGACAGGAGCACCTGATCGAGAATGAAGTGTCCATCCTGCGTCAAGTGAAACACCCCAACATCATCATGCTGGTGGAGGAGATGGAAACGGCCACCGAGCTCTTCCTGGTGATGGAATTGGTCAAGGTAAGGGGGGGGGGGGCCCTCAAGAGGTTTCCCTGGCACCAAATCCCGAGACCTAACCGTATTCTTCAAGGACCTAATCAGAAACGTGTTTTGCTACCTTGAAGCTTTATTCACAATCATCCATTTTAGTAGCATTTAAAAAAATCGACTCCAGGCCCATGGCCTTC
Source organism: Pipistrellus kuhlii (assembly GCF_014108245.1). NCBI lineage: Eukaryota > Metazoa > Chordata > Mammalia > Chiroptera > Vespertilionidae > Pipistrellus > Pipistrellus kuhlii. Next base: position 49,885,713 of record NW_023425584.1, read on the forward strand.
TTTGTTACCTTCAAGGGATTGCCACTGTGGATATTTTGATGTGTTCTTTCGTGTCCTTCAGGGTGGAGACCTCTTTGATGCAATTACCTCTTCAACCAAGTACACCGAGCGGGACGGCAGTGCCATGGTGTACAACCTGGCCAACGCCCTCAGGTACCTGCACGGCCTCAGCATTGTGCACAGGGACATCAAGCCGGAGAACCTCTTGGTACGCCACCTCTGCTTTTCCTGTCCCTCCTCATGCCTCTCTTCCTTTAAAAGGTCCGTAATCCCATGCAAACAGTGACATTGGAGAGTCTGTGACCAGTCCTGCAACAAGGGACTGAGAGAGTTTAAATCTTGAAAACCAGTCTGATGCAAGTCAGTCACCGCCAAATATTATTGAAGTTCCTCAACTGAATTGCATTTCTGCATGTATTGTTTACCAGACGTTAGAAAATGTGCTTTCACTTCCGTTTTGTTGACAGTCCTGACTGAAGAAAAGTGAGCAGGGAAATTCATTTGAGGCAAAAGAGTCTGAAGAATAAATGGGAGACAGAATAGGAACATGGGGGTTCTTTTATGAGCTAGACAGAACTTTGGACATCAAGTCCATTCATCTCAGCTTCACAGATACAGAAATTGAGACCCAGAGATGCTAATTTTTCTTGCTGAAAAGTCTCATTTGCCCCATTGTTCCACAGAAGAACTGTGTTTTGTGGCACTTAGGGTCCTTCTAAATATATATATTTTTTATTGATGTCAGAGATGCAGAGAAAGAGAGAAACATCAGTGATGAGAGCGAAATCATTGATCGGCTGTCTCCTGCATGCCCCCTACTGGCAATTGAGCCCACAATCCCGGCATGCACCCTAACTGGGAATTGAACTGTGACCTCCTGGTTCATAGGTCCATGTCCGACCATTGAGCCACACTAGCTGGGCTCAAAGTGCTGCTTAATCTGGTCCCAATTTACCTTTCCAGCCCTTCCCCACCCATTCCACCAGGTGGCAGTAACCTTTGAGCCACCTTTAACACACCTTCCTGACGGCTTGACTAAGCAAAGCTTGCGATGGGGCTCATCCTTGCATCTGTGTTGTAGAGGAATTTGAAAGAAGCTGATTGGAGAGTTATGCATGCACACACACATACACACACACACACATATCACACGCACACACACACACATCACACACACACAAACGTACACAAGGCAGTTGGTTGTTTATCTAGTTCTATCTTTCCGGGCTGAGTTGTCATCATCATCACTATGTGGGAGGTGAAGTTACCTGAGTGTTCTAGATCATGTTAGTCTCAACGAAGGCTTCCCATACCTCGTAGTTAGTTAAAACTGACTTTATCAACAGCATTATACCTCATCTGCTTACGTCCGTACTGGTCTCTGTGCTGCCCTGTCTCCCAGCAGTGTGACAGACACCCCGATCTTGTGAGACTGAGCCAAAGGCACAACTTCTTTGGCCTCAGCCCTGAGCAGAACCACCTCTGGTTTTTGTTGCACCAGCCATGGTGCGCCGATGTTATCCTCTACTTGTCTGTCTCCTATTCTAGATCGTAAGCACCAGTGGGGCCAAGGTTTGTGTCTCAGTTACCCTAGCGTCCCTGGGCCTTGAACAGTGGATGTGCAGGAAATGTTTGGAGATTGGCTGACGGTCACTCAGCTAGCTAGCTGCTGGCGCTAGGGCACCCATTTTTACAGCCCGAGTCGTGCTTGCACCCCACGCAGATAGTCGTTGGGAGGGTTGTGCATGGATGGACAGGCATGAAGGCCATGCTGGGGGCTGCCTGCCTATCCACAGTGTGTTTCCCCTTTGAGCAACACCATGTGATGACTTCTGAATGTCCGTTTGAAAGTGTGTGACTTTTTTCTGACTGATTTCTGCCAGGAGGGCACTCTGTTTTATTTCTATATGTTCCTGTTAGGGAAAGAAAAATTGTGAAATCAGGTGTGGTGTGGATTCAGTCTTAGGAACTTGGAGGCGCGGAGACCGCATTGTACCCGGGCCTCCGGGTGGCGGCGAGGACATGGTGTGCTCTCCTCCACACAGGCGTCTCGAGACGCCCACGGCGGTGCTGGCGGGCCCAGGCTCCCTCGCCGTCTGGCCGGGTTTGCCTAAGGGCTTTGCCAGCGGAGGTGACAGGACGGTCCTCGGTATGGCCAGACACATGCTGTGGTATTAGTAAGGCCACCCCCTGGATCTCTCCCTGCCGTCCGTGCCCCTTCACCCCAGGGCTGCACTTACGATGTTCCCTGTGGACCAAGGAGCCACAGGTCCCCCCAAACCATTGGCTGCTGTGGAGCAGCCCCAGCTGCAGCTCTGGGCCCCGCAGGAGGCTGTCCGAGCCGTTACTGACCTTCCTGTGGATCTGCGTGTCCATTTCCCAGCTCCCTGAGTCCACGCTCCCTTCTCCTTTCTTCTCTGTCCCGCTCACAATTTTTAATGCATGCACAGTCTCGGAATCAGAAAGAGTGTTATGCATCAGGGGAAGATGCTGTAACAGGGCGTGACGTCTTAGGCGACGTGCCCCAGGATGTCACCGGGACATCGGGATCGAGCTCCTCATCTGTGTAGCCAGGCCCCTTGTGCGACCCAGGAGGGAGGAGAGAGAAAAAGGTGACCACACCGATGTCTGGACGAAGCCCATGTGTGAGATGGGAAGTAAGGCCGTCAGGCCGGGCTCCGGACACCCCTGGCTGTGCGTGTCTAAGGACACACGTGCCTGCCTTTGAGATCCCGGCCAGACCACTCAGCAGAGTCTGGATTCCGCTGCAGGTGGGCACCGGCCTCGGGTGAGGCCGAGAGTGAGACGTGCCGGTGGCGCTGAAAGCACACACAGTGACTGCCAGCCTCCTCCTGCCCCAGGTTTGCTAAGCGCCAGGGCAGGCATCTGATGTGCGTCCTCCGCTCTGGCAGCGGTGCCGGTGCCATAATTTAAATCTGCCTTCGGGCGCGGTCATGTCAGGGAGCGCGGGGTGGCCCTCTCCGTGAGTTACGGCCGCGGGGCCTGTCAGAGGGAACGGTGAGGCCGTGATAAATCCCGCTCCCCGGGAGTCCCGGGGAAAGGGAGAGCAGAGGGCCGGGTTCTCACGTTGGAAGCCCTTCTAAATCACCCCGCTGACGTTTTATTTGGAGAGCATGCGGCGTTCGCCGCGTCTGTGGGATCTGCATTCCTCACGTTTTCCATGTTTGCATTCCGAGAGCCACTTCTCACAGGCGTCGCAGCCCGCGGCGGGGCACAGCGGGCCTGTCTGAGTGCACCCCGGGCCCCTGCGTGTGTGGGGGGCTCTGCCAGGCCTGCGGCTCCTCAGAGCGGAGGGTCCCGGGACGGCAGTGGTATTGGTTGGATCATGTGCACGGGGCTACCCACTGCTCACGAGAGTTCTCTGTGCCTCAGTTTCCTCATCTGGAAGGGTTGTGCATGGATGGACAGGCATGGAGGCCATGCTGGCAACAGTTCTCTTCCTGATGGCCCTGCGGGGTGGTGACAGCAGTCCGGGGAGAATCTAGGAATCTCTGGAGTCCTGCGAGAATGCGGGTGATCGGAGAGGGCTGAGCTCTGCCAGAGAGAACGCCTGGAGCCCGGGCACTGGCCTCCTTCTCCAGCTCCCACTGTAATGCAGCGCCCGTGGTGTGTGTGCAAATCAGCCTCTTAAAGCAGTGACGTGTGTGTGTGTGTGTGTGTGTGTGTGCATACAGACCGATGGTAGATAGATGTTCCCTGTCTGAAGAGAGTCTCCAGCGGAGATTTGAAATGGGCTCACATTGTCCTTCACACACTTGCCTCTGTGTCTAGCCCTGGGGAGAGATGACTCAGATAAAATATTATTATTTCAGGCTCGTCTGCCCCTGATGACGCTTCCCTTTTGATGCTTGGCCAGGAAGCATCACTTGCTCAGACATAACTCGGCGGTTATGGACTGTTCAGCCCCTTCCTATTCCCTCTCCCGCCTCTGACTGGCTGGGAGCTCCTCACGGGGGCTGTGACAAACGGGGCTTCTGGGACTCCTGAGGGTCTGACCACAGCCCTTGTGGACCCCTAGGCATCCCTAAATTGAATGTCTAAAATAAACACTATTTTTCAAAAAAGGTACCTAATGAGTGTATTTTCAAGTTATGAAAACAGAATAACCAATGACATTAATGAAACTGTGGGGTGTTTTGTTTTGTTTTTAAATTCTCATGATGCATTTGGAATCATAACGCTGCTCATAATGTTCTTATCGCTGCCATTACTTCGGGAATTTCTTCCTGACGTCTGGGTTCTAGTAAATGCGTCATAAATTCTGGCTGTAATTTCCTCCACCCGTGTGTTCTCACCCGTGTTTACGTTAGGCATAATGGATGGACCGGCGGCCGAGGCCGGCAGCAGGGCCGAGCCTGGGTTCTGTTGCTTCAGGCTAACCATTAGGAGCTTTGACTGCGGTCCTGCTGAGTCGGGGTGACTGGGATGATGGATGTCTGTGAGGGACTCTGGGCCTCACGGCTGCCCCTGTGAAACTTGACCGTCCCGCACTTGTGTGCTGGGTGTGCGTGTAGGACTCCGATGTGGAGGCGGGTGTCCAAACCGGATGAAAAACTGTCTTCTCAAACCCAGGAGGACATCCCACAGAAAGACGGCATTTCGGGGTTACCCTTTATGAAATGCCTGTAAAGATGTGGGGGTCATTGAGATGGGGGCGCCTGAGGCTCTTGATGTGTTTTATTGAGGGCTGTATAAATCAAGTCACCTCTTTAAGTATCAGACTAATGGATGATGTTGTTAACATGCTTATCTTGAGAAAACATAATTTTCTAAATGTTTTACCTCCTCTCCTAAGTAGCAATCTGGGTGAAAACCTGGGCAGCTGATAGTAAAATATGAGGGAAAGCGAACGATAAAGTAGGAACACAGAGAAGATATCACACAAGTCCAGATTAGATAGTCTCTGAAATTCAGGATTTTCAGAATGGACATCAAGAGACGGATGGAGAGCATGTTAAAGGTTAGAGTCAGACCTATACTGTGCTCTCAAACACACTGGATTGCTTCCAGATCCATTCGTTTAGGATGAACTTCCAGACTTTGGTCCCATAAGGGAAATCTGCCTGCATATAAAATTTTTCCTAATCATGGCACCAGTGCATGTTCATTTGGAAACTATTGAAAAGTAAAAAGGAGGAAGTTCAAGTAATCCTTAATGTTAACACCTAGAGATACCCTAAACAATTTGGTGTGTTATAACACACACACATAAAATGTTGAATATTTCTTTTTATGTTATGTAATATAGGGAGTGTGTCCATAGGATTAATGCTTTTTGAAGTGTGCTTATTAGTGACAGCATATTTTATTGCAGGGATGTACCATGACTTAGGTTGCTTCCACTTTTTTTTAAGATAAGTCTGAGATTGATGCCTGGTATATAACCTCAGGGTTCATCTCTGTTCCCTCAGGGTTGCTTCTTAGAAGTAGGTTTACTGGATCCAAGGTAATAAATGATGTTAAGAAATATACACGTTGCTGAAATGCAGTCTAGAAAAGTTGCTTCAATTTAAGCAAAAACATTGACATTTCAGCAACATTGTTAGACCTTTTCCAATATCATGGTTATCTGCTTGAGCCAGCCAGACCTTCCAGGCGAGGGAAGGAATGTTCACAGAGCCCTGATCCAAGCTTGCTCTCATTGTATCTTCACACCAACCCCATATCATCCCATTTCGCAGAAGAGGGAATGTGCTCAGAGAGGGTGAGTGACTCTCGGAGGTCACACAGCCAGAAAATGAGGGGAGTGCTTGGTTATTCATGTTCAAGCTGTCTGATCCCAATGCTCATTTTCTGTCTACACTTCCAAAGCTCCCCCCATGTAATGTTTATATTCACCATCGACTCTGCAGAGAACAAGTCCTAATTTTATTTTCTAAAGGAAACATGCAAGTCTCTTAGAGAACACCTAGGGCTTTAGTGGCACTTAATAAACACGTTTCCGAGGCTCTCAAGCACCTCCCTCTGAGAAGCACGCAGTGAGGCCTGGGCCCACTTCCAGGCGGGAGGCCTCTCCAGCCACGTCAGGTGAGCATCCCTCACTGCTGTGTGAGCATGCGCACGTGTTCAGTAAACTCCTAGGTAAGGCCCTTTTTTTTATTTATTTTTATTTTTATTTTCAGAGGTAGGAAATGTCTTTTTCAAATTCCACGCAATCATGCAAAAATCTCTCTGGAGCAACATTCAGGCTTCAAAGCATCAAAGATAAATCATAGTGATACTATCACAAGCAGAGATTTCTTTTGAGTTTATTGGTCAGTATGTCTGTGCCATTTCTACCTCATTCCAAGGCCCCTCTTGGAATCATTGAGACGAAAAACAACGTGTGACAAGTCGGCTGGTTTCTGTTCCAGGTGTGCGAGTATCCCGACGGAACCAAGTCTCTGAAACTGGGCGACTTCGGGCTGGCCACCGTGGTGGAAGGGCCCTTGTACACCGTCTGCGGCACACCAACCTATGTGGCTCCAGAGATCATTGCTGAAACCGGGTGAGACCCCTGGTGGTTTGGGTTAGCGCCCTTCTTTGGTGGGAAAGGTATATCATGGGCATCCTCCTGTGTTTTCACGGGACTCCCGAGAAGATGGAGGGAGGGAGAGACAGCTTACCTGCACCATGACTCTGATCTTGGGAACTTAAGTCTGTGCTTCTACATTCAAGAGCCCTGGGCCTGGGCCGGGACTTTGGTCCCCAGGCTGGTCTTGGGAACATGGCAGTGTCCCCAAGGTTGTAATTAGGACCGGGAGAAGAGCACATGCCTTTGTCCAAAGGGCAGTGAACTCCTCTACATGAAACGGACAGTTCGATACCGAAAAGCTCCCCCCCCCCCTTTTTTTTCCTCTCACAAAGGCAAGTACTCGGGTGATGTGGAGGATTCTGGGGGTAATATCATTATTTCTCCCCTTTCCACCCATTTTGTTTCCCTAGCTATGGCCTGAAGGTGGACATTTGGGCGGCAGGCGTGATCACGTACATACTTCTCTGTGGATTCCCGCCATTCCGAAGGTCAGTACAACGTTTGAATTGTAAACCCTCTACCCGGATCAGGAAGCAGAGCTGGTCAGTGACAATGCCAGCTAAAACTTACAGAGACCCACCTTTCACTTTTTATCTTTTTTTTTTCTTTTAATATATTTTTTATTGATTTTGTACAGAGAGGAATGGAGAGAGATAGTTAGAAACATCGATGGGAGAGAGTCATCGATCAGCTGCCTCTTGCACATCCCCCTCTGGGGAATGCCCGCAACCAAGGTACATGCCCTTGACCAGAATCGAACCCGGGACCCTTCAGTCCCCAAGCCGACGCTCTATCCATTGAGCCAAACCGGTTTCGACTCACTTTTTATCTTATTCTCAAACCTGTTCATGTACATCCCTTGACCACACCTCTGATGTGAGGCCGGGGCCTTTGCTGTGTATGAGCTTCTTGTGGTCATTCTTCTGTAAACCACACCCATCGTCCAGTGTCTGCAGTTTCCGTTCTCAGTTATTTTCAAGGGGAGTGAGATTTAAAGATCCTCCAAAGCAATCGGATTGATCCTGCTAGGAAAACCTTTTCCTAGTTTTTTTTACCTCTCATTTTCCAAAGCATTCAGCCTAGTTCCCATCGAAACAGGGAACTTAGAACATTCATTTTATCCACTCACATAATGCTCAGGGGAGTAGAATTACAAACACTTTCAGCAAAAATAGGCCTGGGGACAAAGGGATTGAGTCCTTGGTAGCCATGCCCCTGGAGCAGAGGGGGCACACGCGGGTCACCATGTGTCACGGAGGCACGGCATGCTTGTTTCGCAGCAGTGAGTGTGCACAGGTTTGACATGCGGCTTGGCCCTCACTTTTTGATCAGTTCCTTCTCCTCCTCTGGAGTGACTTTGAAGCAGAAGCTTACCGATTGATGCACATTCGATGTTCTTCTGGGCTTTCTCGAGTGCTCTTTCATTTTAATCTCCTCTTTTGCTCACTCTACAACTGCTTGTGGAGTAGCTGCTGTGTGCCACGAGCTGTTCTAAATGTCAGGGATCAAATGGCGAACACAACATATCCTCTGAGGTCGTGGTATTGACAGTGTGGTGTTCGGTCCGTATGTGAAAAACAGGCTTGTTTCGTCACCCAACCATTGTATTATTATGAAGGATTTCAAACAGCCAGAAAAGTTGAAAGTTTCATCTTTTTGAAATTATCGACGTTCAGCTGAGTGGACCGTTTTTACGGACACTACCGTGAGCACGGGAGTGGCACAGAGCTGTCAGCGTCTCCTTTTGAGAGACTTAGGGGTCACGACACACATTGCAAGAATATGGATCAAGAAAAGTAAACAGAACTTGGGGGTATGCTGACTGAGGGCTGGGAATCACGAACATTAGGGAAAGGCACAGAGGTGAGTGGGACCTTGTCCTCGTGGCATGGGCTGGGTTTCTCCAGGTGGGACAGAAGCTTTCCATCTGCCCATGGGCATCCTGGTCTTCCATCAAGGACGTCACCCGGGTGGGTTGCACGGATGGTAGGATTATTGCACCTATCACTTAACATTTTTCTGAATAACAAATGACTGCAGCAGTTAGGGCTGTCCATTGGTTCTGTGGATCAGTTGGTCGGTCTTCTGGTCTGGCCTGGGTTGGCTCAGTGGCGGTTTGATGGCCCAGAGTGACCTCACTCACATGCTTGCTAGTTGACTCAGCATCAGCTGGGACAGTGGTTGGCAAACTCATTAGTCAGCACAGCCAAATGTCAACAGTACGACGATTGAAATTACTTTTGAGTGCCAAATTTTTGAAACTTAAACTTCTTCTAACGCCTCTTCTTCAAAATAGACTCGCCCAGGCTGCGGTATTTTGCGGGAGAGCCATACTCAAAGGGCCAAAGAGCCGTGTGTGGCTTGAGAGCCTCAGTTTGCCAACCATGGAGCTGGGATAACAGATATGACCTGGTTGTGTGCCCTTCAGCCTCCAGTGGGCTAGCCTGGGTTTCCCATTCGGTGGATTCAGGATTCTCCAAAGCAGCTAGGAGAGGGCAAGTGCCTCTGTCTGAGCACTTTTCAAGCCCCCGCTTGCCTCACATTTGCCGTGTCCTATTGGCCAACTGAAGTTTAACAGCCAAGCCTAGAGCAAGTGTGGGAGAAGATGAAGGACCCATGCTTAGAGGGAGGGGACTCATTTGTGGCCATTTTTTAATCACGCGGTGCCCTGGCTGGTTTCTGCGATGAGATTACCTGTTTTGGGAACTGTTGAAGCGGTAGTGTGTTATGGTAGATGGTGATCCTGGGGCCAGTTACAGCGTAACTCCCCTTGGTGATGGTTGACCCAAGTGGAGACCAATCAGAAAAGGGTATCAGGGAGGGATCAGTGTTAGAGGAATGTGTGCTCACAACTCCCTCTAGTGTTTCCACTTGTCAGTGCAGCCTGGGAGTTTTTTCCTTGGACTTCGTTTTTTTTTTTTTTAGTTTTTAACAAAAGTGAGGCTCACATTAAACAAGTATGTGCTTCTTGTGACTTGATACCCAGTGGACAGTAGCTTCTTTGTAGGGTTTGGAGTTAAGCCTGGCTAATCAAAGGTCGTAAAGCTACTGCCCTTAAACATTATACTCAGAAGCCGGGCTCACAACTCCAGGTAGCTGACTTGGGAAGTTTATGGAAATGCTTCCTGTCTTTCCTGTGCTGCGATGAAAGGGACTCTGGAAGGTTAAGTGCTTGTTACAGAAGCGTCTTCGCAGCACAGAGGCCTTCCGGAGAGATCCCAGGACCGACTTCATTCAAACTGCACGGGAGCACAGTATGGAAGTGACCCTGGAAATCATGATAAAGGGCCCTGGTGCAAAATAGATGGTCTGCATAAATGTGCACCTAAAACAGAAGTGCTTCGCACAGATCTTTCAAACGTTGTCTTTGCTTTACCCCCAGGGTCATGTTAACCCGAAGCCTTTTCATTGAAATTGTTACATGTGGTTCACAGTTTCCGTTTCTTTAGCTCCAGTGTCTCTCCCTTTTCTTTTCCCAGGCTTTGTTTGGTCTTAGGTTGGCATGAATTCTCCCTTCCATCTCCTCACCCCCAGGATATTGGTTTTCTAGAGGCAATCAACAGTTATTGCCTAAGCAAGTGTTTTTAGGGCCACTGACAGAAAGTAGTATTTGCATGACTAGACGGAGACTTTTTCTGTTTTGTTTCTCTTAAAAAACAGACACAGCCCATAAATGAAATGTTTGGACATCACGTGCAGAAGAGCTCACCCACATCCTCAGGTAACCTAACCTGACCTTGACATCACCTTGACTCATCCCTGAAGAGAGTTGTTTTTGAGGTTTTCCTTAATGCACGTTTTCAGATGTAGAGCGCCTTAATTCAGAGCTGTCTTGTTTTAGGATAAGTGCCCCAAAGCATCTTAGCCAGGTTGTGGCGTGTACATGTGGTAATAAACCCAGTGTACATTCAGGGTGGCTTTTCTTCTGTGACTAGGAAGAAGGATGAACTATCTTTCGCTTTCTGTTCTTTTAGTGAGGGAAGCCTGAACCGTTTGCTTGGGGTGAGTCCTAATTGCCAGGACATTCCATGGGTCTGTTTATTGACTCAGGCTCTGTTTCCCAAGAACCGGAATGAATGCTACAGACTCACTCCCCATGTTTTAGCTGTTTATTAACAAAATAAAAGCCGTATGTATTAACAGAATATAAGTCACTTGAGATTCCAGGAGAAAAAGAAAAGGAGATGAGAGAGGGATGAAGGGGATGATTCTGGAAAGAGGTGATTTGTTTTATAGCTTCTACTACCGTCTCCTGGGGTCCCCTGGTTTCTAAAGGTTTTTGTAGGACATCATTATGGTTTAGGTGCATCCTTCACTTATTTTGAAGGACAGTTGAGCCTACTGCAGTCAGTAAGGAAATAAGTGAAAAAGAAAGAAAACGTTTAGACATCTAGAAAGAAACACTGCCCTGGCCGGTGTGGCTCAATTGATTGGGCATCGTCTCCTGCACTGAAAGGTTGCTGGTTGGATTCCTGGTAAGGGCTCATTCCCAGGGTTACAGGCTCAATCCCTAGTGGGGGCTTGTAGGAGGCAGCCAATTTATATCTCCCTCTCATATAGATGTTTCTCTCTCTCTCTCACTCTCTCTCTCTCTCTCTCTCTCTCTCTCTCTCGTCTCTTCCTTTCTCTCTAAAACTCAGTACATAAATAAAAACCTTAAAAAACTACATTTCCTAGCTAGTTTGGCTCAGTGGATAGAGCATCATTCTGCGGACTGAAGCATCCTGGGTTTAGTTCCGGTCAGGGCACATGCCTGGGTTGCAGGCTCCATCCCCAGTAGGAAACAGCCAATCAATGATTCTTTCTCATCATTGATGTTTCTCTCTCTCTCGCTCTCATTCTCACTCTCTCTTCCTTCCTCTCTGAAATCAATAAAAAATATATTTAACAAAAACAATAAAACAACACACAAATAGAAAGTTCTGTCCACATGCAAAGAAAACCGTTTTTCAGGAGCACAGTGGGTATCTCGTGCTTGCCCGGTTTTCAGGCTGACGTTGGCTTCTCAGGGTGTCTGCTGACTCAGGCTCCGTGGCCAGCAGCCGTGCATTGTACTGGGCTGGGGTAGATGTCATGGATATTTGCAAACCTCAAAGACACTACTCTCTTTCACAGAACAAGAATGAAATAGCCCCATCCTCTCCCCGCCCCAGAGTCTGGCTCTGGGTGCTGTCCTACGGCCTGTCTCTGAGGACACCTCACTCCCTGCTGCTCTGGCAGGGCTGGGGGCTGAGCCCGTGGGTGGGCACCCTGTGCACATGGGCACCCTGTGCACTCGGCCGCGAGTCGTGCTGGAATCTAGGAGAAACGCTGTACACCTGCCGGGGGACTGGGCACCACTGGGTTGTGATCTTGACTGAGTTTTCTGCTGGGGCCTGATAATGACCCTAAAAGGCAAGGACGTTGTTCTCACGCTGGCCAGGGATGGGCCATTAGCTGAGGGGCTCTGTGGCTGTGCAGAAGCAGGTTCTGGGGGGCAGGGGAGCTGGGGACGTCAGATGGCTGCATTTTTCCGGCACTTTCTGCCACAAGTCATCATGTGTTCCTTAGGCACCAGCCACTGCACCGTTACCGTCAGGTAGTGACAGTGAGGACACTGCCCACTGGGCGGCGAGGAGAGCTCCTTTCAGCCTGTGCAGTTCTCACTGACGTCCTCCAGGGGCTCCTCCTCCCCACAGAGCTTACCTGAACGTCAGGCTCCCAGGGGAGCCAACGATGTCCTGACTGTCCCACCCCGACTCTGACCTCTGGGTGATTTGTTCCCGTGGGGGCCGCTTCGCTTATCTCTGGCTGTTTGGTGGGGGAAGGGGAATAGGAAGGGCAGGAGATCTGACTCAGCATCACTGCTTTTCCACTCTTACTGCCTGAGCGATGAAGTGAGGCAGACGCTGAGGTGGCTTTTGTTCCTGGGACGAAGATTTATATAATTCGTGGGTCCATGTTTTTTGTCTTTTTTTAAAAATATATGTATATATCTTTACTGATTTCAGAGAGGAAGGGAGAGGGAAGGAGAGACAGAAACACCAAGGATGAGAGAGAATCATTGATTGGCTGCTTCCTGCACATCCCCCACTGGGGACCAATCCCTTGACTGGAATCGAACCTGGGAACCTTCAGTCCGATGGCTGATGTTCTATCCACTGAGCCAAACCAGCTAGGGCTTTCTTGTCTTTTTTATTGTGGCAAATATACATAGCAAAGTGGATTATTTTAACCGTTTTAAGTATATAGGTCCGTGGCATGAAGCACATTTCCAGAGTTTTGTGCCACCACCACCACCGTCCATCCCCAGGCCTCCTTCCTCGCCCCACGCTGAGCTGTGCCCACTCCGCACCTTTCTTCAGTCCTTGTGGGTCTCTCCTCTCTCCCTCTTTTCTCCTCCCCCCTCCTTCTCTCTCTCTCTCTCTCTCTCTCTGATTCCCCGGCCATTGGAAGTGTTCTCACGCTCACTGTTCACACCTGAAGGGAAAGTGTGTGGTCACACGTGCAGTGGAGATGGGGCATGCCCGTGCCTGAGGCTGGGCTCCGCTCCCGCCCTTCCCGGGAGTGTTTTGTTGGAAACTCGGTGGTGACTTTGGCTCTGCTTCTGTTTCTTTGTCGCCAACAGTGAGAACAACCTCCAGGAAGACCTCTTCGACCAGATCCTGGCTGGGAAGCTCGAGTTCCCAGCCCCCTACTGGGATAACATCACGGACTCCGCAAAGGTACCCTCCAAGCTATCCGTGGGCTCGGCATGTCCAATGGCCCTCAGCCCACGTGGGGCTTGTAGGAGGCAGCCAAGTCATATCTCCCTCTCAGGTGTTTCTCCCTCCTCTTCATTCTCATCATGATGTTTCTCTCTCTCTTCATTCTCATCATGATGTTTCTCTCCCTCTCTTCATTCTCATCATGATGTTTCTCTCCCTCTCTCTTCATTCTCATCATGATGTTTCTCTCTCTCTTCATTATCATTATTGATGATTCTCTCTCGCTCTTCATTATCATCATTGATGTCTCTCTCTCTCTGTCTCTTCATTCTCATCATAATATTTCTCTCTTCATTCTCATTATTGATTTTTCTCTTTCTCTCTCTTCATTCTCATCATTGATGTTTCTATCTCTTTTCCCCTTCCTCTCTGAAATCAATAAAAAATATATTTTAAAAAAAAATAGCTCCAGGTCTGTTCTTAACTTTGGTTCTTCTGAAGTTCATTCCATAGTATCATCTTGGACACGGTTAACCAGGCCCTGGAAGCTGGCCTGGCTCTCCTCCCAGCAGGTGTCTGCCATCCTCCTTTGCTCCTTTAAGTCCTAAACGTTTGTTCATGTATTCAAGAAATACGCACTAGGCACCATCGGAACGTGTGGGTGGACTTGTAAGACAGAGTTGCCAAAAGAAATAGCAGCGCAGTGTTGCATTGTGGGAGGGTGGCAAGGACCAGAACTCTTCGGAGGGAACATCTGGGCGTGAGGCGGGCTCAGGAGAGACCTTTCCCCTTGGGTGGCCAGTGTGAGAGGCGGCTGTGCCTGCGGCCCCTCCTGGTGGGCGCCGGGAGCGGAGGCAACAATAGCTTTTCAGCTCAAGTGGCTGAGCAGCTGTGCTGGCTGTTCCTTGAAGTACGTGGTGTAAACTCAGATTTCTGAGTTTGTGCTGGTATGGTCGCCCTTTTGTCACCTCTGTTGTCTTCCTCATTTCTTTCCAGGAACTAATCAGCCAGATGCTTCAGGTCAACGTGGAAGCGCGGTGTACTGCGGGGCAAATCCTGAGCCACCCCTGGGTGTCGGTACGTACCCTCATTCCCTGGAGTAATCTCCACTGTGCACCCCAGGGCCCACGGCTGCTTCCTTGCCACGGCTCTCACACACCCATTTCCACAGCAGGTAGATGCCTGTTCCCTCCATCGAGGGCTTCTCTAAGGCGGGTGGCACCAGGACCCTTGAGTATTCGGTTCTGCTCTGTGAGTGGCCCGGGCAAGCCACTGCCTGCCGCTTTGTCTGCTCTGCGGGAGGAAGGGGCTGGCTGGGATGTCCTCTGAGGAGCCTTTCTGCTTTGCCTTCTGTGGCTCTTCGGGCTGAGGGTTTTCGGGATTTGGCCAGAGATGAGCATATTCCAGACCCTGGTCCCTCTGTCTTCAAGGCCATGGCCACAGGAGCCCGACACATGAGGGGGTGAGGCACAGTCCCTTCCAGAGCCAGGCGGGAGGAGGGCAGAGTGTGTCCTGTTGACGAGTTCTTTGGAAGTACATGGCGACTGTGGGTTTAGTTCAGACATGGTCCCGTGAACAGTGACCCTGGGAAGTCGGCACCCCCTCGCCCGGGAGGCTCCCAGAGCGGGGAAGGGGGGTAATTTACCCGCCAGGCCCTCAGGAGCCGGTGAGAGGTGTCAGTCTTCCTGAGGGCCCAGCACTGCAGAGGAACAGGGTCATTGTTCACAGGTCATGGCTCCCCTAACCCTGTGGCTAAAATGGCCTGTTCGGGAGAGGAGGTGGTGGTGGTGGTGGTGGTGGTGGTGGTGGTGGTGGGTGGCGTGTGCCTGCCGTGGAGGAATCCACACCGCTGTGTTCCATTCCTCTCCGCAGGATGACGCCTGCCAGGAGAACAACATGCAGGCTGAGGTGACAGGTAAACTAAAGCAGCACTTCAACAACGCGCTCCCCAAGCAGAACAGCACCACCACCGGGGTCTCCGTGATCATGGTAAGCGGGCCCGGCTCCGCCCGGGAGCGCCGTGAACTGCCTGGCTCCGCCACCCCTGACACTTGCGAAGGGAATAGCTCAGGAGCTTTCCGCCCATGGAAGCTGCGCCTTCCATGGCCTCCTCTCGCTTGGAGATGGGCTTGGCGCGGGGAATTGTGCAGATCCCAGGGAGACCAGGCCGGGCGCAGTGCCCGGGGCGGTGGCTGCTGCTGTCCCCTCTGCGGGGTTTACAGCACCAGGAAGCTACTCTCTGCGTGGCCCAGGCTTCCAACATAGTGACTGGAGGTGCGGATTATTCTTCCAGGTTTAGAATAAGAAACAGCCCAAGTGAAACAAATGCCACTTTTAAAAATCAGCCTTTTGTGGTTTTGAAAAGTACAGAACACGGTGGAGAAATTAGTGTTTTTCAGGGTAGAAGGTCAGAAGTCAGGAGCACGACTGCTGTATTTTTTCAGGCCTTCGTTCTTCTAAAGCGTTTTCCAGGCCGTTTACCGAAATCCACAGACACAACCAGTTTGCGAGAAAGTTCAGCGAAAAGGAAATAAGGGCAGAACAGGCCAAACTGAGCCAGAATGGCGTCCAGCACCCCCAGCCACGCTGTCAGACCGAGCCCTTGGCAAAGGGGGACCACGCAGCCAGCTCTGAGCAGCCCCACACCCGCTCCCAGGCCGGCATCTGGGCCTGGCCTCTCCATCTGCCCACACCCCTCCCAGGCCCCTTCCTACCCCGCAGAGCCAGAGAGTCAGCTGGGGTGTCTTCACAGTCAGACTTCCTGGGAAACAGCCACCCCAGCTGTTAACGTCTAGGCCGCTCCTGACAGCCTTGGGGTCCAGCACCTGACCTCAGGCAGCTCCTGATGGCCACCCCCATCCATCCTCCTCAGGCAGGACAGGCCCCTCCCGTCCTGGGCAGGTTTGATGTGCTTCCTGACCAGCTGGA
This sequence comes from Pipistrellus kuhlii, assembly GCF_014108245.1. NCBI lineage: Eukaryota > Metazoa > Chordata > Mammalia > Chiroptera > Vespertilionidae > Pipistrellus > Pipistrellus kuhlii. Next base: position 49,901,862 of record NW_023425584.1, read on the forward strand.
AGGAGCTCAATGGCTTACTCCCCGGGCGCACTGTAGTCTAGGAACCTGAGGATATCCCACGGAAGCTGGGGTGGAAGCACACCCCTCCCCGGTGAAGATGAAATGCAGCTGCTGGGTATCCACCACCTTCTGGGCCTCGCTGGTCTGTCCCTCCTCCGTCCCCGGGGGGAGGCTGTGTGCACTTGGCAGCCCTCCATTGTCCCTGCACCTCCCTCAGCTCTCCCTGCTGGAAAGCTTGCTTCCCCCTCCCCCCCCCCTCCAGAAAAAGCCTGCAAACAGGATCTTTTGACACGTTTCAGGGCTTTGGGGTGTTCTGTGCCAAAATCTGGGAAGGCCTCTTGAGTTGTGGTTTTCCTGGCATTGCAGCCGTGCTCGCAGAAAGCCTGAGAACGGCGGCGTTGTCACAGAATGGTGGCTCACGCGCTTTGAAAAGAACCATCTTTCCCCCCAAAAAATGTAATAGAAAGTTTATTTAGAAAGTCACAGAGGTAGAAGCAGTGAACTGTAGAGGATCAGCATAAGAAGGGCCCTTGGGACTTAACGGAAATGGAGACAAAAGAAAAAAACACAAAACAAAAACAAACGGGCTGGGGTGAGGGGGAGGAGCTAAGGTGAGATAGAAGAGAATGGGGAGAAGAGGGAGACATGGGTGTGGGGGAGAGGGGAGAAAGAGAGAGAGAGAGAGAACGAGAGAACGAGAGAGAGAGAGAGAGAGAGAGAGAGAGAGAGAGAGAGAGAGAATGACAAAAGAACCTCCTGGACTGAGCCAACAGCAGGAGCACATGCCCAGTGATTCCCCGATGGGGGACGAGATAAGGAGTGCAGCCTGCCACATGCCCCGAAGTTAGGCAGCTTCTGGGAAAATTCAGGAAAACGTTATAAATTGGCGCACTTGACACATAACGAAGAGTCTTAGGATGAGTGATTTGTTAGAATTAAAACCTAGTAACTAAGTTACTAAAGCTGCCTGGTCCCTGGAGGAAGGGCCTTTGCTGAGCGGGGCCCAGGGCCTGGGACAGGACTCGGGGCCCACGTGGACATGAGACATCGCTGGCGGAGGCCCGGGCCCCGCCTCCTGCCCCGGAGCCTGCACAGGCTCTGTTCTGGGTGAGGCCACTGAGACCCCCTCGGGCAGAACCCAGTCCTCCACGGTCAAATTTTAAACTTCTGAGCTTTCACTGGGTGTTTCTGTGAATGAACAGCCTGCTATCGTCTGTAACTCCCTTGGTGACTGTAAACGTCGTGTGCTCACACGTGTGTTCCGTTGTCCCTCGGAGCATGCTGGCAGGGCTCTGTCTAGCCCCGTGCTCCCTACACAACTCTGCAGGTGGTTAGCGCTGAGGAGCTGCTGAGGGACACGGTCCCATTCAGCACCTACGGAGATCAGTAAAGCTGGTCTCTGGCGGTACCAAGTCCCGATGGCCGGAGGGCCGGCCTGTGAGCTTTGGCTGGTCCCCGAAAGCAGGGGTGACTCCCGTCACTGTCCTCACCCACCTGAGGGCCTGACGGGGGCACGGTTGTGTGGGAGCAGCTTGCAAGGCTTCCGTGTCGTTCTCCTGTGTGTCTGTGTGTCCTTGGGAACAGTTTTCAATGTTTTCCATATTAAAAATAATCACAAATTAATCTCCCTGGTAGTTATACATTCTCCATACCTGGAGTATGTGAGGCTGATAGGGTTCCTGCCAATGCAGACGGTACTGGGAACGGTGCATACATGTTGGAGGTGGGGCCCCAGGTAACTGTTGTGTAACCGACAGGCAGAGCCTTACTACCCACTGTCACCCCTAATGTTCCCCACCCCCCACCCCCCAAAAAACAACACGTTGGTGCCTGAGGCTCCCAGGAGAAAATGAAAGGGTAGGAACGGTGAATGCCAGTGAAAGAAGGTACAGTTGATGCTGATGTCTGCGTTTCGTTTGACAGTTTGATTTGACAGTGTGAGACACACCTCTGAGTTCCACTCTTGACCCAGTTGAGGCTGTGGGGACTCCCGAAGCAGAAATCTGGTATTCACCACGCCGTGCTTCCCAGAGCACCTCTCGCTCGCGGCCCCCCTAAATCCGCACGCTTTTCTCAGACTTCTGACGCCAGCGCTGCTTCTGGTGCAGGTCTCCTGCACCTGCTCACACCCTCTTGGCCAGCCGAGCACACCCCTGGGAGCCGCCCCAGCCTGCCACACCGCCTGCTGCTCCGCAGAACGGCAGCTGGCGAGTGCAGAGGAGGACTCCAGGAGTTCTCTTGATAAATGTTTTTTTTTTTTCATCACTTCTGTGAAAAAGCATTTTTTTTTTTTTTGAGTGACAGCATAAGATGGTACCTTAGTGGAGGCCTTTGCTCTCTTTCTCCAGCTACTTTTCCAGAGATGGCGTTTTTATCAGCAAGACAGTGTAGCTGTCAGCTAGCCTTTGGGATAAGGGAAGAGAATTCTATTGGATAGGTTTTGGTGTAAGACAGGCCTGCTGTTTTGGATTGCACTTGCATTTCTCCACTGATCCTTAGCCAGGGGCAAGTCAGTGCATTTGCTCAGGGAGCTATTGGGCTCCTCCCAGCCTGGGGACCTGATGGCGCCACCTTGTGGCATAAAAGGGAACTCCTAGAAACCTGGTTCCCATGGAATCTTGACTTTGAGGAGCCATGAATGCAAACCAGAGTGCTTTCGGCTCTGGGGGATTATGCTGCTTTCCCGTGTAATCTGGGAATGATTTGGGCTTAATTTAAGACAGACAAAACTGTTTCAATCGTGTTGCTTCTGTTTAAAGTAAGTCTAGTTTCTGTCCCTGCTTCTCTCCCCCTCTCCTGCCTCCCCGCCGCCTGCCTTTGCTCCCTCTGACTAGGTCCAAGGCCATGGTATGTACTAACTGCCTGCGATGCTTTGTTCCACTGCATCCACAGGAAGAGAAGAGGAGAAATAACGGGATGGCTGGCAGTTTCTTCTATCAGCAGAAATTCTGGGGTAGAAAAAACTGAAGGCTGCCTCTCGCCTGGTCCATGTTCTTGCAAGGGGTGGCTGGGGGCGGGAAGCTGGTGGAAGAGCGACACTAAGGATCTGATTTGCCTTTTCCACAGTTACCTCTGCTCGGTCACTGAAATGGTCCTTAGAAATTACCGATGTTCAGCTTGAGCTCGGAAGGGCCCATGGACCGCTGACACCAAGGGCCCTAAGGCAGCCGCCCCCCTCTCTCAGAAAGCCCTGTGATGATTCAGATTTCCTCCAGACTTCTTTATTATTTCAGTCAGAGTACTGAGGGAATCCGGGGTACATTCCTCCCCTCCCCCCAAGGTGGTTAGGTTACAAAACGCCTTCTGATGGCTGTGCCTTTTAGCTAGGTGCCTAAGAGCTGACCGGGTCCCGCTGGACAAACAAGGAATCCTCAAAGTGAGTCAGAGGAGGGGAAAGTCTCCCCGCCTAGGGTAGGGCCAGAAAGCAAGGTGATTTCTTACCATTTGGGGCTGTCGCTGTGCTCCCCGATGGCTGAGCAGATTAGAAAAGTTGGGGCGCGATGAGATAAAGCAGGGCAGGTCAGGGATCGTGGAGGATCTGAAACTGGTGCTGTGGCAGCATCGGCCCCCAGACCTTCCATGGTGTAAGCAGCCGCGTGGGGTGTATGACCCACGAGTAGCTTTTCCACCCGAGATGGAGAGCTTTCTGGAGCAAGGTTCACGGTCAAAGCCCTAACCTTCTCCTAGGACAGTGGTCAGCAAACCGCAGCTCTCGAGCCACATGCGGCTCTTTGGCCCCATGAGTGTGGCTCTTCCACCAAATACCACGTGCTGGCGCGCACAGTGCGATTGAAACTTCGCGGGCCATGCGCCGAAGTCGTTTTTCGGCTCTCAAAAGAAATTTCAATCATTGTCCTGTTGATTCTTGGCTCTGTGGACAGATGAGTTTGCCGACCCCTGTCCTAGGGTTTGCTTATGGAAGCAGGTTCCTTTGGGCTCCAGGTCTGGGCCCCGGAAGAAACTCTCAGAACTCATGTGCAGCTCGGAGCTGGGAGAGTCCCCTAGGAGAGTCCCCGCAGCCGCCATGCAGGGCGCAGGGGCGCCCAGGGAGCCGCAGGGGAGGGCCCTGAGCCTGTGGGTGCGCGGGCTTCTGCCAGGAGAGGCCGGTTATTTCTCCTCCTCTGTCCCTGAGCCCTGCATGCTCTGCGCGCTGTGGTGGTGCCGCCCCGGCCGCAGGCTGACGCGCTGTCCCCGCTCTCTCCGCAGAACACGGCTCTAGATAAGGAGGGCCAGATCTTCGGCAGCAAACACTGGCAGGACGGCGGCCGGCCCGGGCCGGAGCCCGCCTCTCCGATGCCTCCCTCCGCCCAGGAGGCCCCCGGCGCCCCGGAGTCCCCGCCGCCGCGCCCCTGCGCCCCAGGCCCGGGCTGCGAGCGCGCGGGGACCTGGCGGCGCCACCGGGACTGACCCCCTCGCTGCGCCCTCCGCGCTGCCCTCCGGCCGGGGTGACACGGGCAGCGGCAGCTTTGGTGACCCGTTCGCAGCGGCTGGTTTTAAAAGACCTGAATTTCGGTTCCACGGACCTTTCATAGCGTCACCAGAATGTGCAACTTTTTTTCCAGCATACGATGCATTTTTATAGAAACACTTTGGATGAGCCAAGACCACCTTCCCCTCCTTGAAGGAGCTCCGCGCGGCTCCGAGCGCCCCTTTTCTTACCGGGAACCTGGGGCTGCGGCCGCCCCCGGGTGGTGGGGGTGTCCTGGGGGAGGCGCTGGGCTTCCCTGCGGACCTCGGGGACCGGCTTTCCGTGGAGGATCCCACCGGGAGGACAGCGCGCCCGGACAGGACCCCCCAGGCCCGTGCTCGCGGCGACAACACTGGGTATTTATTTGTACACGGAGCCCAAGGGAGGGGACTCTTTCCCCTGGACATTGTGTGTTTCCCCTCCACTCCTCCCACATGTGAACTGAAAACGCTAATAAAGTTGGCCTCGGGCTTGGATGGAAGGCCTGGCGCTGCGGCATCGCGGGCTCCGAACCCGGGAGCGAGCGGGACGCGGGCCCAGCCTCCCCCGGAGCCGGGAGGCAGCGCGGAGCCGCCGCCGGGCACGGGGCACCGGGCACAGGCACCCCCTCTATTACTAACCTCCTGGGAGGCTGCTGGCAGTTTTCCCTTGTTTTCCACCACCTGCTCTTTTTAATGGTTGTACATAGCCCGTGTATCTGTTCTCCCTGCTCCTCCTCTTCTCACCCTGTGGGCCCCGTAGTCCCTTCGCATTGTTAGACTCCTGCCTCCTTCCTGCAATAAACGCTTCCTTCCTGAGACAAGCTCGCCGCCGGGGTGGGCAGAGGCTTCTGTGTGGTCATTTCTCCAAGGGTCGGAGGCCCAGGGGGCGGCAGGTGTCAGGGTCTGTATTGGAGGTCTCGGGGCCATGCGGGGCTGGGAGGTGGCGCTGGGGGAGACGGTGTGTTTTGGTCGAAGCCGGTTTCTTTCAGGTGCAGAAGCTGCTTACAGGGGATCACCGGCATGGCCAGTGCAGAACCTGCCGGCAGGAAGGTGAGGCTCTGTGGCCATGGGTGGCCAGGGCAGGTGTCCTCCCTCTCTCTCTCTCTCTCTGATTGTGCGGTCTCTTGTCTCTGCTTCTGCTCCATTTCGGCTCTTGCTTTTCCCCCTCTGTAACGTCCGCTTGCCTGTAGCTCAGGCCACGGCCCTGCACCTGCCCCCAGGGCTCAAGGCTGTGCAACCCAGGCCTCGGAGCCGTCTAGGCCGGCTCTGGATCTCCTGTTCCAGTTGCTGTAGGGATGACGGGTGAGGTGATCCTGCAGGGACTCATCCCCGGGCTGGCCCGGCCCCTGGATGGAGAGGCTTGTAGGGAAATACAGACCGGCTTCCTGGCCCGCAGTGGTGGCAGGTACCGGCTCCCATTAAAGCAGGAAGAGGGCGGGTTCCAAAAAGCTGGGATGGACGGCTCTAGAACATACTGCTCATCTCTCTTCGCAGTGTCCAATTAAATTACGTTTGTTAATGGAGGGGAAAGTCACATAAAGGGAGGAGCAGGAAATGAAACCGTGATGGCACGAGGCCTCTGGCACTGCCCTGACCCTGGAGCCTGACCCTGGCCTTTCAGCTGTGACGTCCAAAGATATTTGCAAAAGACTTAATAAGTGGCCAGGGCAGTGCCAGTCGCTGGTGGCAGAAGGAAGTAGCACCGTCTTTCTGCCACATGCTCCCGCCCTCTGTGCCACCCGCAAGAGGTCAGGAATGTGTGATGGGGTGGGGACGGCCCAGGGAAAGGAAGGAGCATGGGCCAGGAGTGACGGGGGCCCGGCGTGTCCTGGCAGGTCTTACGGAATCTTTATCCCCCAACACCTACAGCGGAGTGTGGGGTGGACAGAGCAGCCCAAGAACCTTGGTGATAGAACCCAGGTCATAGAATGGGCGGGAGACAGCCTCAAAACTATCGTAGGTCCTGCCGGTGCCAGAGCCTCCTTCCTGCAATAAACGCTTCCTTACCGAGAAAAACTCGCGGGGGTGGGCAGAGGTTTCATGTGGACAGAGGCCCAGGTTCAGCAGGTGTCAGTGTCTGTTTTGGAGGTCCCGTTTGGTGGTTCCTGTCCTCCAGGTGCAAATCAGGGCCTGGGAGTGCGTGGCCATCTGAATACCGATCCCAGGTAACAGTCCCACAGGCACACTGGCCGCTCGGCCATGCATTTAGGGGACATTGATTGAGCTCTTCTGCGCCCAGAATGAAGGTTAGTGCTGGGCTCCTGCACTCCTGCACAGTGAGACTGGCCCGCGCCTGCTTTATGCTCACTCCTTTACCTGAGCAGGTGATCAGCGCCCAAAGAAACTGACCCCTAACCAGGGGTAGGAAGAGGGAAGCGCTGACCTGCGAAGCCATCAGCCGGGCTCAGCAGCGGGGCCAAGAATCAGTGAGTGTGTGTCTCCTTCCTAACGATTGCGGAGATCTGGAAATATAAGGAATCTATGGGTTAAAAGCAGTTGGCAAAGCTTGCCCAGAGTATTTTCACAGGTAAGTCTGCGGTATGTGAATTAGGAGATCCCAAAGACAGTTCAGAGCAGGTGAACCATCTGAGAAGAGAGACTGCTGACTGACCATGCTGTCTCAGAGAAAGATTCCTGGAGCAGCTGCCGTCCCACAGAAATGCAACGGAAGCCACATCATTGGACACTTCCTGGTACCTGATTCAAAAACAAGAGTAAAGAGGAACAGGTGAAATGAAGGGTATAGTATGTTTTGTTTTGTTTAACGCAGTACATCTAAATATGTCTAAAGTATGGTTTCAATGTGTGATCAATGCAAGGAACATTGAGATATGTTCCATTTGGGGGCACTAAGTCTTTGAAGTCGGTGTGTGTTGACAGTTACGGCACATCTCTGGGGCTTAGGCACCTTCAAGTCCTGGTAGCCACCTGGGGCCGCACCGGACAGTGCAGAGGCCACAGCCCTCGTCTCTGTTCTTTTATTTTTCGGCATCTGAGGTGAGTGGTGATGCAGAAGGATGGCTTCCCCATCGCTTTAGTGGGTGAGCTGATGGTCAGTGACCTCGGCAACTGGGCTCACCGGTGCAGTCCTGGGGGTGAGACCCAAGGGTGAGCCCTGTGTGCGATGACAGAGCCGCCTGGGGACGTCCTGGGCGTGGAGGACTGCGGGGTCGCTGCTGCACCAGGTGAACCGCGCTGTGAGAAGTCTGTGCGTTTGTGGGCAGTGTTGGCCCAGCCCCCCTGGGGTGGAGTTCCGCTCTGGGCCTTGGAGGTGTGCAGTGCAGGCAGTGCAGGTCGAGGGTGGCCCGCGTGGTGAGGGGTGGAGCCCTGGCAGCTGAGGACAGGGGTCAGGAAAACCAGGGCACACCTGCTTGGTGCCTGTGGCTGAGGCCTGCTCTGTTGCTCGGGATAGTGGCCTGAGGTTGGGAGGTGGGAGCTCGAGGGGTCAGGGGTGAGTGCACAGCCGGAGGAAGAGTCTAACCTCAGGGCACCCCAGGGACAGACTGAGCTACGTTGTGAAGGAGTGACCCTCTGATGCCTAGATGCTAACTGATCACCACCACGGGAGCTTTCCGTCCACAGAGCATTCCATCCTGTCTCTGAGCCACACTGCAGCCCCGAGAGAGACGCTCATATCCCCGTTCACTAATGCAGATTCCCGGGGTCAGGAAGCCATCGTGCGGGAGCTGGGACGGGCTCTCGGCTGCCAGGGCAGCTGATCTCACAGCTGGGCGGTCCCCTTAGGTGGTCACGGGTGCTTTGGAGGGGTCGTTTGTGTCGGAAGGCAGAGGCATGGTGGGTGGCAACATACCTGACAAACGGGTAGAAAATGGAAGTGGTGATGGGAGCAGGAGTTATGGGAGCAGGAGTGTGTGGGGCCTGTCTGAGGAAGAGAGTGGAAGTATTATACTTTCTCTGGAGGGAGGCCGATGTGTGCTTGCCCGGGCATTTGAAAGAGCTGCCTGGTGATAAAACCTGCGGGGAGGAGTTACACCATTGAATGGGAGGGGAAGAAAGGGGTGTATCTGGCACAGTAACAGCCACTTGTAACCGACATGCCCTTCCCAGCACAAGTCCTTCCATGTTGGGCGGCACTGGGCGCCAGAGGCCTGCAGTGGGGTTGGGCGAGCTGTGAGGACGGGCACCTGCCTGTGCTGAGGCTGGAGTCAGGTCTGGAGAATGTCTTTCCACTGATCCAAGCCCAGAGCTGCAGAGCAGCCAGCTGCTTCCTGCCAGGTCTGGGGAAACCACAAGCCTTCCCAGCTGCCCCCAAACCTTGGTTTTGGCAAAGAAAAATATCCCTGAACCCGAGAGAGAAACATAATTCATGTTTCTGGCACATGACTGCGGAGGTCTCAGCATTCACAGGCACACTTGTAAGGCCGAGCGCCTGCCTGTCTCGGGAAGATAGCTTGCCCAGAGGCCCAGCCACCCTGGTTTCATTAGAGAGAAAAATGTGATGTCCCCTGGTGAGAGCAATCTGCATTTCTGGTTCACAGCAGCCAGGGCTGGCAGTGATGTGTCAGTGTCATGGATAGCGAGTGGCCTTGAGCTTTTTAAATAGTGATCTTCTGACTCCCGGGAACCTGGGAAATGCATCATGGACCACACTTTCCACCTCTAAGAAAATCCCCGAGAGGTTTCTCCTACTCAGCTGAGAGGAAATAGAATCTTTATTTTGTTGTTTTATTGACTTGCTACATATGGTCCTTCCTTCCTTTATAAGTTAGGACAGTGTGAGACTTCCCAGCTTCCCCTGCACTCACTTGCCATGCCTTTGGACTTAACATCACACAGCATGCCATGAAAGAGGGAGGGAGGGAGGGAGGGAGGAAGGGAGGGAGGGAGGGAGGGAGGCTGCTCACCTGGAGGAAGTAGGAAGCATTCAGTCCTCTCTCAGGGCGAGGCAGGAACAGCTGAGGAGAGGCCCTGGCCTGTGCTGATGACACGTAGGTTATGCAGGTCTTGAGATTTAAGTCCTGTCCCCTCCTTTCTGTTTGTGAGTGTGCTGTGGCCCAATGTGGTGCCACGTGGTGACGTGAGGCTACGGGCCGGCCGGTTTGCTCCTCTGTGACCTGGGACACACACCGGAGCATGCAAGGCTTCTCTGCTCGGTGGAGGTTCTTCCAGCTGTGCAGACATCCTTCCAGCTGTGCAGACCCTGCTTCTGGCTGCAGAGGGACCTTCACCCTGGCCTCTGTGCTCCCTAGCAGGACTGGAGACTGGGGCAGGGCTGACGCAGAGAAGGGCCAAACCAGGTAGGTCTGCAATTGTGTGGCCAGGAGCTCTTGAAATCACAGCCAGTTAGAAGGTATTGAAGACACCTACTAAAACTCTCTCCCTTTGATTCCCGTTTTGGTAGACCAGTTATATCATCCGCTGTTTGGACACCACTGTATTTGCTGAAAAGGGTGCAGAGCAGATGTGTGGTCCGGCTGCATCTGGGAATCTCTGGCCACCTTGTGAACTTGGCCTGGCGATCTCTGCCATCTCCCTGACCCTCTGACAGGAGTGGGAGGACCCTGGGCACCAAGTGTGTGTGCTCAGGCCCTGCCTGGCCCATGCACTCTGCTCGTGGGGCTGAATGGAAAAGGGCAGCCACAGAAGGTTTTATTCAAAAGGGTCTCTCTCTTATTGGTTGTTCAGAATCTGTGACTGAAACAGACATTTTGGGGGGTAAATAATTGATTTATCAATGTCTTAAAATTAGGAGTGAAAAGGTATTTCCAACAACCCAGTAAACAGTGGCATTTAACTTCTCTGTCAGATTGAGTTGTTCCCAGTCCTGGCTGGCAGAGAAGAGCAGAGCAGAGCGTGCAGAAAAGGTAAAAGTGGCAAAAGAAACAGAGATGGGATGTCAAAGTTCACAACATACAAAGAGTTTATTTATGTAATACAGACCTTTTCTCAAATATTTTTCACAGAATCCCACACAGCAGTCTACTAGAAAAGTAGAATTATACAACACCAAAATAACATTGTTTCTTAGTATAAACTGCTGATCAAAAGGAGGTGAAGATAGTCCAGTAACAAAGAGAAGGTAAGACGGGTGTTACTCGATACAGCACCTGGCAGCCTCTGTCCTCAGACCGGGGGGGTGGGGGGTGGGGGTGGGTGTCGGGGGCTTGGCCTCAGTGCTGGGCACAGTCACACCTCAGGGGGGACCTTTGGTACTTGCAACTCAAAGAAAAACAAAGTTGTGAGCCCAAGAACATTGCCATCATTTCACTTTGGTGTGCCATGAAGACGGCAAATCAGGAAAACATTGCAGATAGTTCACCCTTGCTATAATGTTAGATCCTTTCATGTTAACCACACAGTAAAACTGCTCCCCCCTAACCATAATTTTCTAGGTCTATAACATGCTTGAAGAAGAATATCGATAGAAATAACTCATTGAGATGTTTTAAATTACATGTAGCATAACTTAAACATTACTATTTAAATCCCAGAAAGTTCAGCTCATAAGAAGCACAATTATTTGGAAAAAAATTACAGGACCCAAAGTATAGCATAAAATTCCCCTATCCCAATAGTATAACCCATTTTCCTATTGTTAAAATCATAGCTTTCTCAAGATTACAGATAAATGGGAAATGTGTTGTTGTTTTTTTGTTTGTTTTTTTCATAATGTAGCTAGAATAAGTGGGTTTACTCACTCCAATGTATATTTTCCATAATTGGTGAAAATAGACTTCTCATTATGACTAAAAATATATAGATTTTTTTTTAAAACTACAGAACCCAGCAGCCAGTTTTCTGCTTTGCTATATACTTCCCCTCCCCCCCAAAAAGTCAAGCAAAGTCTACAAAAATAGTAATTAACTTTTAAAAATATCTTGCTTCTTTGAGCAAATTCAGGTTACATTCAGATGTGCTCGCTGTTCCTAAGGGAAGGACGCCCCAGGGCGTCCCCTCCTGGGCTGGGAGCAGGGCTGGCCCGTCAGTAGCGGGTCTGGTACTCGTGATGCCACCGGTTAAAGTCGTTGTAGAAGAGAACGATGCTTCCTGAGGCCATGCCGGCAATGATGCACCTGGAAGAGCAGGGAGGAGAGGGATTCACACACCTAATTCAGTCCAGAGGCATCTGCTGCTACAGAAAGAGCTGCCCTTCCCAACTCTTCAGGTAAAGGAGAAGTTGGCGGTCAGAGCTACAGTATGTGCCGACGAAGGTACGTGATTTAATGACTAAAATGCAGCCCTGAGTAAACTCCAGTGCCGCCTCCGCCATTCTACCAAGAGCCAAGCCACAGCTTCCCTTTTACAGAAAACAGAGTCAGTGAGCAGGCCTGGCTGCCACAATGGGTCTCTGTCATTGCTGGTGGCGAGGTGCACGCAGGTAGAGAATCAGTGAGGGGGCCGTGTGGCCGGGCGTGGGCTCTGTTCCGCAGGAGAGTCCTGTCCATCACGCTCTGAGCAGGGCCCAGGTCTCAGAACACAGTGACTTCCTGAGGTGACCGCTGCAGGTGTGTGTGTGGGGGGCCTGGGGGGGCACACTGCTTTACTGACCCTGTGCAGGGCGTGAGATCCTATTCAGCATCCTCCCTACCACTTCACAGCAAAACCAGGAACTAAGATGCCGCTACACAAGCTCAGATACACATGATCAAATATGTGCTGTCTATGAGGGACTCACTTTAGGCCTAGAGACAAACAGGCTAGAGGGAAAGGATGGGAAAAGACATTCCTGCAAACAGTAATGAAAAAAACAAAAACTGTCCTCCAGTCAAAGCCTGTGAGGAGAGACAAGGGCACTAGGTATCCACAGAAAGCTCAGTCCACAAGGAGGTGTGTTAGAAGCGACAAGTTCACTAAACACAGTGGTGGCGGTTAGACTAGCGTAACACTGTGAATGGACTTAAGGCCACGGACGTGTACACCAAAAGGTGGCTTTCAGGAAAACTGTTGCCACCCAAAAACAATTAGGAACTAAAATGAGTGTCTGTTTATTAAGATAAGATGACCAGACATCCCGATTTTTAACCATTTGTCCTGCGTCCCGCAGCGTTTTAAAACAGTCCCGATTTAAAAACTCTGCGGACACGGGACAAATGGTTAAAAATCGGGACGGTCCCGCCAAAAGCGGTGCGTCTGGTCACCTTATATTAAGAGGCAATGAGAAACCAGATAAAAACGATCGCCCCCAAGTTTCCCACTTGGGAGTGTGTAGGAATTCTCATGAACAGAGACCCAGGCATTTTGCATTAAAGGTACTTGAAGAAACACAAAAGGCTAACCCGAGATGTGACGCATGTCCACTGCTGGAGAAGTCAACCTTTCTCCACGGGGGGGTGTGTCATCAGAAAGGAAACCACATATTTTCACAGTATCCTGGAAACCCCACTATTCACTGGCTTTTTTCATTGCTCAGGTGACAGCCCCAACCCAGCCCGTTAAAATTCCCGCCACCGTGAGCAGACCTGACTGCAGTGTTACCTCTGGTCGTAAGACAGGGCCATGGCCCGGATCCCGGCATCGCAGCCCGGGTAGGCAAAGAGCTGCTTGAGGTCAGACACCTGCCAGACCATGACCACGCCGTTGTCTCCTCCTGTGAGCAGGTACTGCCCGTCCCGGCTCAGCTGGATGGCCTGTGAGACAAAGCAATGCTCAGGTGAGATGTGGCTCCAGGGAAAGCGCACCTGAGACTGCACTACAGCGTAGGGAGAAGGGAGAGACCGTGTGGCTCCTGAGTGTCAGGAAATCGGGAATCAGGAAACTTTTGCCATTTAAAAAAAAAAAAAAATCAATGGACGGTTAGGCCATGCTTGAGTTTTCCTTTTTAAGGCTGAGGTGGCAGACGCTTCCAGTGCTACAGATGCTTTTCACAGCTGCACACTGTGGACTAGGACCAGCACCGGACAGTGAGGAGTCCGGGCATCTCGGCAGGTGTCCGGGGCACTGACTAAGCACGCTTTGTACCAAGGCCGGGCGGACAGAGCTCCTGACTCGCGTCCCCAGTGAAATGCTGCTGCCTGCAGGACCTTTACTTCACAGCAGCGGGGAGGACAATGTGGCAGGAACCCCGCCTCCCGGGTCCTCAGCCCCAGGCTGAGCATTTTCTTCTTGCCCGGGGCAGACAGGGAGCCATCCTGTAAAATGGGGCAGAGGCAGGCCAGTGCCTGCTTTTATAGGGCTGTCTGCATTTTCTAATGGTTGAGAAAAATAAAAGAAAATTTCATCACAGGTGGGAAGTTACATGCATTCCACATTTCAGCGCCCATAAACAAGGGTTGTTGGAACTTGGCCACACCCACTCCTTTATGGCTCCTCTCTTAATTGCAACAGATTACAGAGCCTGCAATGCTCACCATATTTACTGTTTGTCCTTCCCACCCCTGCAGCTACTCCTATCTGCACTGCCCTCCGAGCCTCCATTCCCTAGCTCAGGAAGACCCATCGCCTTTCTTAGGAGCGGACACAGAGTGCTCCAAGTCACTGCAGCCATCTGTGATACGCCCATCTGGACACCACGGGCCTGGGAATACAGACTGTGCTAGCAAGCCCGGAAGGATACCTGTAACTTCTGATAAATGTTTATGCTCTGTTTCCGTACAGTTGCCTTAAGTCTTTAATTTACTCTTTGCCAAATTTTTAAAAATCATCGTAAGGATCGTCTCATAGCCATTCAATTCACATTCACATAAACGCCAACTTTTAGTGGTCCCTTAAATATGGCTTACTCTCACAAAAATCTAAGATATAAAAGCCCAAGTGTGGAAGGTAGTTACATATAAGAAGTATCCTCCAAATCTAAACCAAATGTGAACAGTAAGATTTCTCTAAGTAAAAGTCAATATCCTCTGCCTCCCCTCATTTCACGAGTGGCCGTCTCCGGGGGTCGGGACCTGCAAGGGAGTCTGGGACAGGTAATCATTTGCTACACTTATAGAATCCAGCTGATGAAAACCCATTAACCTTCTGGTTGTGGTTCACTTGAGTTTTATGCTTGAGGCTTTTTACTGGGTAAGTGCTATATAAAAACATAAATTAAAACCATTAATCTTTAACTCTGTTTTAGTAAAGAATCTCTAATCCTAGTTTTGTTTGAAATTACTTTAAACTTGGACTTTTAGGACCATCCAGGACATTTTAATAAGGGAGAGGATGTCTTCTCGGCCTTTCCCGGGAAGGACTTGCCCAATTCTCCTGACCAGCGCCCTGCCTTCCACCCAGACCAGCACTCGGGGAGACCTCAACGCTAACATTGCGCCTCATCACCAGGAGGGGTTGAGATGAGGGTTCAATCCTCTGAAATCCCAAGTGCTATGCTGGGGGTGAGCACACCATCAGGCCTGAAGTAAGAGGGTCTCCACGCTGTGCCTGCTGCCTGGGTCCTCTCCCCCTTCTCCTCTTTCTCCCTCACCCAACTCTTCCTCTCTCAGCCTTTTCTCTATGCTCTCCTTTCCCTATCCACTACACTCTCTGTTACCCTCTCTTTTTGTTTCTCCTTGTCTTTCTTCTCTCCTCTTTTATCCACTTTTCCCTGCCAGGCAAGCTTACTAATCACAGAGTGCCACCACTTACAATTAGTGTGATAAAGCACAAAAGTGCTGGTGCAAAAGCAATGGGCTGTTTAAGCGTGAAACCCAGTGGGAAATATTAGAGGAGGAAAAGCAATGGCTATAGGAGAGAGAGGAAAACTAGTGTAAACAAACAGTCTGTAGGAAGCCAACTACCGCCTCCAGGCACTGCCAGAGCCTTGGTCCTGAGAGCCCCGGAAGCCAGGGGTTTCAAATGATTTTACAGATTTATTAGCGTAGCTGACAATATAATCGCAACTCCGTGTGATAGATGGTCAGCATTATTATTCCAAAGAGGAAAGGCAGCCCTCTGATGGGTACTTGGTTTAAATGAAGTGCTATGGGGAGGAGGGGAAGTGAAAGCAGAGAGAGGCCCGCCTGCCTTTGTGGCAGAGGCGGATGCAGCGCGGACACGTGGAGAGAGAGACATGCTACTTAGTGAATTAAGAAACCCAGCCCAGAATAAAGGAGCAGCAAGTGCCCCTGAGTTCATGTAATCTATAGCTAGGGTTTTACTTGCGAGAAGGGGTGATCAGACCAGATCTGCGAGAACGTGTCCTCTAAGCCGCCCTGGTCAGGAACAGCAGTGGCTGGGCACAGCAGCCTCCACCAGCAGGTCAGGAGGTGGGACAATGACCTGCAAACAGCTTCTCCAAATGGCAGTCCTTACTCCCTCCTTCTACCTAGTCCTGAGGGAGCCCTGTCTTGAAGAGGAAGTGAAACCCTGGAAGGCCCACTAGCATTATCGTTTCTTCACAGCAAAATGGGAAAAAGTTTGCCTAATTCAAATCACAATGTGAAATCCAACTCTGTCACCTTGGCAAGACTGGGTCTCGTCCTCCACGGAGAAGTCTGGAGCCAGATGCTAATCCTAAATAGTCCTTATCCCCACCTAGAACGAGCAGACAGGTCTAGATGTCCTCTGTTGCATTATTTTAAGTTTGATGCTCAGATACAAAAACACTGAGCCCGTGCCCTGGCGAGCCAGCCTCTCCAGCTGAGGGCTCCCACACTGAGCAACACAGTCGGCACAGCTGGGACATGCCGTGGTTGGCAGGGCACACGGGCCTCACCTGGGTGCTGCCTCGAGGGAGGGAATGCAGGGAAAGAATCTCAGAAGGGGCTTCTTTATGGAACCCTCTCCCCTCCTCACATGCCCCTCTGAGGTAAGTATCTCAAATCCTGAAGCGTCTGAGAGGCACTCACCCGGATGTTGTCCTCTGTTTCCATGGTGGCCTGCAGCTTCCCGTTCACGCTGAACGTACAGAAGAACCCGTTCTCGTAGAAGATGACGCAGTGGCCCTCTCTCGAAGCTTGGATGAGTTTTGGTTTCAGGCAGTTTTCAGGACCCTCCAACGTCCTTAACAAGTCTCCGTTCATGGAATGTATGAGACACGGTCCTTCTGAGAAAGGGGAAAACAAAACGCAAGATTAATTCTGAAGTGGGAACAGCCCACTGCAAGCGAATCGTGAGCACAGGTCAAAGCGCGTCCCAGAAAGTCTGCAAAAGGACAGCTTCCCGGTGCCACTGTGCACAAGGCCCTGTGCGTGCCGCGGTCTTGGGAGAGGAGCGAGCTGAGCCACATACGTGCAAACTACTCTGTGAAATCATTAGGCCAGGAGGGAAGCCAGCAAAGGCCCTCCCTTTAAAGGAGTCCCGAAGGCAAGGAGTGTGAGACTGGTCAGGTTGGCAGGCTCGCTCTCCACGTCCTGTTCTATGAAGAGAAAGCGGCAAGCACTGCTCTTGAGAAGGTTCTCTCAAAGAAAACACGTGAATTCTGTTTTAAATGACAGTACACTAATAAATGTGTGTTCTTCCCACCCTTTCATGTCCGTGTATATGTACGTGCATGTATGCAGATGTGTGTATAAAGAATTTTTAATGTTTTGAGAACCTTCTTAAAAATGCCATGGACCGATCATAAAATTCCCTGTTGATCATTAAACTCACTTTGCCGGCTTTAGCTTGTATTGTCATGTGCATGGTCTCACACTCGGTGCAAAGCTAGGACAGCCTGCAGGGTGACAGGTTCATTTACACAGCTGATGGGAACCACATCTAGTCCAAAACCTCATGCCAGCTAAGGGTATGTGACATTGTTGGGCACAAGAAGGTAAAAATTCCAGTCGGTACAGGATTTTTGCTATCATCACTAGTGTTTCAATGTTTTGACCAGCTAAAACATTCAAAACCACAATTGACTAATAAGTGTTGTTACCTAGACTAAATATAATAGTTCAAAACATAGATAAGGTGACTCAATACTCCATGCTTCCCCATGAGATGAGCCTTTTTGTGTGTTCCAAGTGTGTGCTCTTGGAATGCCTGCTTGGTATCTGTGGTCTAAATACATGCTGATGTTGCTAGGACGAACCCCTGGGCAGACCTTTCCACGCCATTCTTGGCGCCATCCTGGTTCCTGACTAGCCTGGCATTTGGAAGTTAGAACAGATGGGTCAGGCGCTTCCATTCAGGTGTGAGACGGAAGCAGCCCAGCCAGAGCTCCGAAGAGTAAACAAACATACAAAGATGTCCCTGCTCCAGCTCCCCCTCCTCCCCGCTTAGAGCAAGGCTGTGAAACAGAACCATGTGTGGTGTGATGAACACTGCGCACCTGAAACAGGGCTGGAGCAAACAGCACACGTTTATGGCAGTGCCACCGACTTACCTGTGGAGCCACTCAGGACCAGGCCGAGCTCGGCGCAGATGGCAGCACAGGTGATCGGGTAGTCATGGCCAGTCAAAATGGCCCGTGGGGTGGTGGTCCCACCTTCAGGAAAAGACAGATAAAAAGGGCAAATGAATTCAAGTTCGTGCAGGGGATTCCCTCCTCCTCCTCAGATGAAATGATCAGCAAGTAGTTCCTAATTCCCATAATGGCTAACTCTTTTACTTATTAGTTTGGGAATTTGTCCAAAAACTCTATTTTAAAACCAGGTCGAAACTCTATGCTATGTTGTGAGGACCACACATTAAATGTGTAATCCTTACGTGATTATCAGGCAGTAATGGTTGAAACCTCAGGGTAAAGTAAGTCAGAAATCTGCATTATAAAATGCCTCAGGTACTCTCCCAACATAAATACGAGCCCCCCGATCAGATGATTTATGGATGGACGACTATGAAAGTAGGGATTTAGACTTGATTCACATTTCAAAGAGAAACAGCCACCTTTTCTCCTTCCCTCTATGGGCCACTGTCGCCCTGTCACAAGGAAAACAGTTCTGACTGGGATTCATGGTGTCTCAAGGCAGGCCCTCTTATATATCTACCGTCTTTACTGAGCATATGTATGTTCCTCACATATAAGTCTCGGAGTATATTTCTCTATGATGCAGTCAAAAAAGATTAGAGAGAAAAAAAGCTCCTACATGTAATTTTACTGGTCGTGCTTGAAAATCAGGGAGGAGGGAGAGGACTGAGGAGGGGTACCCAAATAACAGGAGCCGCTGCAGAGCATCCTCACAGCCCCGAGGAGCCGTCCTGTACCTGGGTCCCAAGCGAAAGAGAAAACTGATTGACTGATAAGGAATCCACACCATGACCAGCCCCAGCACAGAAAAGGAAAACAAAGATGGGCTTCATCTGTGGCTTGATTCATGCTGAGCTACAAGGATAAACTGAATTCCACAGTTAGCCTGAAGATACTATTTTAATACTAAACCAGTCCTTTACTTCTATAGTCACTAAGAACCAAGACACAAAAGCCTTTACAAGTGGGACTTGGGAACAGGGTGTCGGCATTTTTAGATCTCCTTGGCCTGGCTGGTTTCACAGCATAATGATGAATGACACTGTATAATCCAAATGGGACAATGCGCTTAGAAAGTAGGTCACTACCACCAGCTGCGGAGCTCTGCAGAGAAGAGTAACTCGTCATCCTAAACCAGACATGTAGTACAGACACACTGAGGAGAGGCCTGGCGGGTCAGGGAAAATCCAGCAGGACCCTAATGTCCTTGAAAAGGCAAACACATTCAACTCCAAAGCAGTGGTTTCTACAATGGGTCTGTGGGTTCCCTGAAATTTCATGCAAAATGTATGTGCATACCTATGTTTTTCTGGAAGGATGAAGGGGGCGGGGGGAGGGGGGGAGAGAGGGAGAGAATAATAGGTTTCACTGAATGCATGGATATCCATGAACAAAAACAGGTGAAGTGTGTCTACTATGAAGACACCTCCCCCGGAGCCTACAGGTACTTCATGTCTTGTCATTCCACACCACTACCACAGCATGCCACCGGAGGACACCGTGACAGCTGTGTCCAGTGTCCTTCATGGCTTTTGGTGACTGTGAGTGAGACTGCAACACAGCAAGCTGCACCACACTGGCCTGCTGCGCACTGCCTGACCTGGAGCTGGCTGACATGCTCAGTGATAAAGGGAGACCTCAAAAACCTATGAAAAAGCAAAGGAAGGTTGATTTGATTCCAAGTTTCAAAACTCCTTTGGGGAGGGAAACCTACCTTAATTACAAAGTTTACTTAATTTTTCAAAACAAGAAAGAATCTGTCACAAGGACTTTTTTTTTTTCCCCGTTGAAAAAAGTAGACAAATTTGGGGAAATTTTTAGGGAAAAAAACCTACATAATTTAAGCCAATCTGAATTGCTAATTTTCTGTTAGAGATAAGCCTTGCCACAAAAATGAGAAATAGGTGTTATATATTTTTAAAGTTACCAATACTGTCACCCTCATTCATGCTTCATCCCTTTCCCAAGATGGTCTACATGCCACAAAAATACCTACAAAGTTATTTTTAAAATTAATGTCTAATTATATCAGCAACTTATTTAAAATCAAGAATTAAAATCATTAAGATCTAAGGCATACATTTTCAGTGATTACTCTTCTGTTTTCATAAGTCAACCATTTTAAGGGAGCGAGGGGTGAGATTTGTGTTTTAATTTGAATTGTCTTGGAATTCCTTAGTGGCAACTGAAAATGACCTAAGTGTCAACCAAAGTAAACACGGGGCAGATGGGTAATGGCGGACCCAGAGAACACCATCACCTAAGCATGTCAGGGCTAATTTTCCTTTTCCTAGGTCTAAGAATACTCTCCCAGGAACATAGGAAGTGAGAATATTGCTGACACTGTATTTCTTTCATACAAAACAGTTCAAATATTGAGAATTTTCTACATTTAAAGTCAAGAGTTTAGGAAGCCTCCCAATTAACCCCATAAAGTGGGTTAAGGTATAAGCGCTCTTTTCTGTAAACTCATAATTAAAATTTTAATAAGTATGCTCTATTTGCAAAGTACTAGTTTCCAATAATCCACGCCACACCAATCATGTATGCCTCTACAAACATACGATGTAATTTCAAAACAGAAAAAAGGCTGTTTCTTTTCCTTGGGCCCAATCTCTAAATAAAGAACTGTTCAATGCTAAGATGTTGGCTTAAAAGTTTGGCAAAATGTTCTCTAACCCAGGAAGCAGGTCAGACAGTTCAGGAAATACAGGAGGAAAGAAAGGAAAAGAAAAACAACAAATTAAAAGCATAAGGGCAGACTTATAATCATTGGGTTCTTCTCAGGTAACTGGTTTCACAAACACTCACTGAATTTCCAGTAAAAAGATTGTGCTACTTAACTTCCCTCCCTTTAGGAAATGCACATTAATGGCCTTTAAAAATCCACATACGACAACATATGAAGAAATAGCGTTTCCCCTAAGAAAAGCTGTTTTCAGTCTTGCTTAAGAACGGACTTTGTATTCCATTATTATCTGCTCTGTAAATTGAATGTTCTTTTTATTTTCTCATTAAAAACTCTGTTCAAAATAAATACTTGTGGATTTTTATAAATGCAAAGCCGCCAAATGTTCTAAATATTAATATTTCACCCGAGTGAATAGAATTCTATGATATGGGATTTAAACCCAACAGGTTCAAACTGTTTTAAGTTTTCTAGGTATTTCGGGAACTACTTATACTGAAGCTATTAAAGGTGAAGGGCATACTCAGAGGCAGAACACAGACCTACTGGCATATATGGCTCAGAATTGATTCCTCTGTGGTTACATGATTATACATCACCTGGATCCCAGAGCCCAAGCAATCACATCCCACAGAAAAGGCAAAATCCTACTTCTCTATTTCTGCTTGCAAAGCCTAGAAACCATATAACTCATGCTCACTGCAGCACCCACTTAGACCTACCCCTCCCCACTACTTGTCACCCACAGACTACCTACAAGGAAATCAGTTCCAGGAAGACAATACTGGCCACATATTACCTTTTCAAAGACCCCCAAAGCTATCTCCATCTCTCACTGAAGTCTCCAAGCCAAATAAAGAACAAGGGGGAAACAAGTCTTCTGGAAAATATCAGGCTAATTCTTTGATAAAAGTTTGCAGTAGTTAATGAATACCAAAAGTCCCCACTGTTGCTGGCTGAGATAGCAGGATCCACTGAAAGCTAGATCACAAAGCAGAGCAGATCCCCTTAAGAACCTTTTAAGTCTTAGTGCTTGAAAAATCGTCATGGCTTTCAAAAAAGCCAAGAGAAAAATTTATCTTGATGCTGGTTTAAGGGGCTACATGTCAAACTCATCTCAAAGAAAAATAAAAAGAGAAAGAGGATAGACTCTTGGACTGCCTTGAAAAGCTTGAGCAATTACTTCAAAGGAAAGGGGGTCTTTGTCCCGAGGGCAGGTTTATGACCACTGGTGCAAATCCACCAAAGGCTGAAAGGGATGCTCGGCACATCTTTATGGACGGCCTTAAAGGAAGATGAACAAGTCAAAGGAGATTAAAGACGGGCCAAATCCTGCTACAGATACCAGGGCGCACCGGCTTTTACCGACGCGCTTTTCTCCGCACACAGCACTGAGGATCACAGTAACTTACACATTGTGGTAACAACCCACCGCACTGACAAGATCTCCACAGGCTCAGTTAGCATTGATATTGGATCTGTGCTGTAGTTAAAATATCAGGTGAAAGGTTTACACCATTAGGCAGAATAACAAATGTTGTTATTAAATGTGTTTCTTCTGTGCCCTCATAATACTAAGTGTATTTCTCCATCAAATGGACTCTGAACTACTTATAGTTATACCTGAGAGAAGGGAAGACAGTAATTTATTTAGTATACTGCTCATAAATATCCAATGAGAAAAATATTTCAAAGACACTGTTTCTATAAGGCAAAATGGATTAATAATCCAGGTAAAAATAGACCTGACACAGATTTTTGGCAGATTTTGAATTACATTTTTAAAAATGAATGAAGTTTTTGGTATTTCTGACATCATCTCCTCAGTCTTATGAAAATTACCATACAGTGCATTGCAAAGTTCTCATTAGCAGTTTAAATATTTTATACCTTTAATTATAAAATGAAGCACAGTTTAACATTTCCCTGTTCTTATTTTTATAGAAATAAAATTATTTCTTTCAATTAATGCTTAGTTTAGAAGATTCCTGTGCCAGAAGCTAACATGTCTCCTTTTTAGTTCATTCATTCCTTCACTCATTCATTCATTTAGTAACATTTAGTGGGTACTTACTTTGTGCAATGTACTACAGAAACAAGGAGGGGAATAAAATGTGGCCTGCATTTTTAAGTGACTTGATTTCAAATGGTCACTGAGCAGGTTTTGTCGACCTTCCTGTAAACCTGCAAATTACATGTATCTCTGTAACTGGAAATGTCCAAAAGCTGCACTGACTAATACAGAAATCCAAACTATTATAGTTCAATTTTTATACAAAATTAATATTTAACATTAATTAATAAAGTCTTCAAATAAAAACAACTGGTATAATTCCCCACAGTAAAACCTAACAGCATCTGATCTCTCAGAGAGGTAAAAACAAAATGTGAAACCTGGCTTTGTTAAAAAAAAAAAAATCATTTCAACAGAATACTCATGTTGAAAGAAAATATGGTTACCAGAGGGAAGGGGGTGGAGTGGGGTAGAAAAGGGTAAAGGGGACCAAATATATGGTGATGGAAGATGACTTAACTTTGGGAGATGGGCACACAAAGCAATAAACAAATGATATGTCCAAAAAATGTACACTTGAAACCTATATGATCCTATTAACCAATGTCATCTCCAGTAAATTTTATTAAAAATAAAATAAAGAATATGTTTAAGAATCTAATAAATTTATTAAGTATATATGTGCTTTTAAAAAAAATTAAGTATATACAGGTCTATAATACATCATTTGTATTGTGTGTTTGCCACCCAAAGTTAAGCCTCCTTCCATCACCATTTATCCCCCCACACCCTCTCCTACCTCCCCACCCCCTTATCCCTCCTGTAATCACCATACTGTTGCCTATGTCTATGAGGGTGATTTTTTTTCTTTTCTTAATCCCTTCAGCTTTCGCATCTATCCCTCAAAACCCCTCCCCTCTAATAGTTGTCAGTCTGTTTTCTGTATTTTCCAATTTTTCAATGGGCACTATAATACTATATAGTAAGTACGCAAAGAGAAACTATTTGAAATTTGTTCTGTTCATTCTATCTCCACCAACTCTTTCCCCCTCCTCTCTATTCAGCATGGTCTCTTTGGTATAAAAAAACAAAAAACAAAGTTAATTTGGTGAAACATACAGACTACAGAAAAAAATAAAGAAAGAAAGAAACCCATAACTGCACTCAGGATGTGGCAACCATCAGACTGTAGCTTCTATTGTACTTGTAAATAAGATTAGAATTATTAATGCAAGATAAGATAATGGTATAAAATCAATTAAAATTGATAATCTTGATTTACAATCTTTCTCTTCCTCTATGATATGTAACTATATATTACATATGTAATATGTAGTTTATATGTATATATACTACATATAAACATTGTCATATAGTTTATGACAATGGAATCATCCTTTAAGACTCATTAGAAAATGGGTGTGTGTAGATATGTATCTATAATTATACATGTAAAGTTATAACCCTTAATGTTTAATATTAAAAAACAGAACAAAATCCTATCATGACAAATGCTTACATAAGAACACAGTATAACAAAGTTACCTCATACTGTCCTTTGCAGATACTGAGAGGGCTTTAGTGAAAGGGTTGCACCAAACTGTCTACAGCTGACAGTCCATCTGAGTGGTTAGGAATGGTGCCAATGGCCTCCAGACCTGAGTTCAAATTCAGCCTCCAGCACTGCTAGCTCTGTGACCCTTACTGGGCAAGTTCTCATAGTCAGAGTAAGATGCAGGAGCTTCAAGGTCAGGGGGGAACGTAGAGGCACATTTATAATCCCTCTGTGCCTCAGCCATAAAGCAAGGGAAACAGTAGTCACCACACAGGACCACCCTGAGCATTAACGAGCGGGTGTGCAAAGTGCTGAGGATGCGCCTGGCACATAGCACCCAGGAAGCATCGTCCGGCGGCTGCGGCGGCCCAGCAGCAGCAGCAGCAACAGAATGATGCATATTTTCACCCTCTGTGGTGGACACTCCTTTTAGAAAAGTGCAATATTATACAATTCTGTGCTGCATACATGCCAATTAGACATGGTCCTCATTATTATTGTGGTGTTTTTGTTTTTGTTTTGTCACAGAGAAAATAGACTTTGATTTCTAGAAATTCTCTCATTTGTCCTTTTCTTAGACTTTCCAACCTTACCTAATAATCCATGTAAACTCTGCTACAAACACTGATATCTAGAAGCCTACAGCAGAAAGTGAAGGTCTATTACAAGAATTTTTTTTCTCAAAAATAAAGTATCTCTATTATCAAAGTAAAACATGCTTATTAGAAAAAATGAAATCTGTAAATTGTAAAGAATAAAATGAAAACTGCCTCCAAAGCCCACTATATATAAATAACCGTTGATAACATTTTGCTGGCTATCATTCTAGACGTTTTTCTATGTACAAATATACATGGAGTACAAGGTATACACATACAGACATAGACATTTAAATTACGTCATGTTATACATATAGTATGGTGATCTTTTACATTTAACACTACAGAGAGCAGATCCCTCATGTCAGTATCACAAATCCAAAGACATTAATGGCTGTACACCATTTCATTACATGGATACATAGAACTTAACTGACGTGCTTCTTTCTTCCTGCTTGTTGGACTTCTCAGTTTCGATTCCCCCTTAAGGGGCTTGCTTTGGTTCTAATTCACTGACAGCTTCTGTGGCTGCATATGGGTTTCTGTAACATAAACACTATACAATTCCACCTCCAATAAAGAATGCAGATTGAACACTTACTGACGTGCAATCTTATTCATATTAGTTGATATTCAAAATTAAGCTCTTTTTCTGAATAGTAATTAAAAGTAAAAACTAATTTTTAATCTATCCTAAATACCCAACTCACATAAAATTCTTCGTAATATGTCCTACTTAATATTTTATTTTTAATCCTCACTTGTGGATATGTTTATTGATTTTTGAGAGTGAGGAAGAAGCCGGGGAAGAGAGAGAGAAACATCAATGTCAGAGAGAAACACTGATAGGTTGCCTCCCACACGTACGTGCGCCAACCAAGGATCAAACTCACAACTTACGGATGTGCCCTAACTGGTTACCAAAGCCACAACTTTTTGGTGCACGGGACAATGCTCCAACCACCTGAGCTATCCAGCCAGGGCTCCTCCTTAGCATCTTCAAGGTTCTTTTGTTAAAGATACATAAGTAAGGCACTATTGAGAATTATAGAGTTTTTTCACGTCTTTAACTATTAACCCCAAAAGCAGACAACAAAAGCAAAAAATGAACAGTGAGGTCTAAATCAAACAGAAAAGCTTCTGTTCAGCAAAGGAAACCAACAAAATGAAAAAGCTATCTATGAAATAGGAGAAAATATTTGCAAGTCACATATCTGATAAGGGGGCTAATATCCAAAATATATAAAGACATACAATTCAGCCAAAACAAAACAAAACAAAACAAAACACACACAAACCCCTCCCCCTAATTTGATTAAAAAATGAGCAGAGTTTCTGACAGACATTGTTCTAAAAAAGACCTACAAATGGCCAACTGGTACATAAAAGGTGTTCCACATAATTAATCATCAGGAAAATGCAAATCAAAACTACAATGAGATATAAACTTACACTTATTAGAATGGCTATTATCCAGAAGACAAGAAATAACAAGTGTTGGCAAGGAGGTGGAGAAAAGGGAACCTTTGTGCACTGTTAGTGGGAATGTGAGCTGTGCAGTCGCTGTGGAAAACAGTATGGAGGTTCCTCAGAAAATTAAAAATAGATTTACCACATGATCCAGCAATTCCACTTCTGGGTATTTATCCAAAGGAAACAAAAACACTAACTTGAAAAGATATCTGCACCCCCATGTTTAATCAGCATCACTTACAATAGTTAAGACATGGAAACAACCTAAGTGCCCAGCGATGGATGACTGTGTAAAGAAAATGTGGTTTATATACACAATGGAATATTGTGCAGCAACAGTAAAAAAGAAAAAGGAAAGCCTGCCATTTGGGACAACCTGGATAGACCTGGGCATTATGCGAAGTGAGTCAGAAAGAAAAAAACAGATACCATAGAATCAAACATGCATGTGAAATCTTAAAAAGAAAAAGAAAAAGAAGCTCTTAGATGCAGAGTACAGATTGGTGGTTGCCAAAGGTGGGGGTAGGGAGAACTGGTAAAGGCAGTCTAAAGGTAGAAACTTGCACTTATAAGTATGCCCTGGGGGTGTAATGGACAGTATGGTAACTATAATTAACAATACTGTATTGTATATTTGAAATTTGCTGAAAGTAGATCTTAAAAGTTCTAATGAAAGGGGGAAAAAATCTGTGACTGTGTGGTGATGAATGTTAACTAGACATATTGTGGTGATCATTTCATAACATATACATGTATCGAATCAGGGTGTTGCACACCTGAAACTAGTATTACATGTCAATTATATCTCAATTAATAATAATAATAAAAAAGAAAACATCTTGACCCCACTCACCCCAAGGAAATAGTGATCTCTAAGGTGTAGAAAGTTACAAACTACAAGACTAAAAGCGAAAAAGGCCAACAGTCACGAAGCCCTGAGCCATGAGGGGGAAAATGGCTTCTGAGGATTTTTTCTGTCTAAAAACACTTCAAATCCAAAATCAAAAGTTAGACTAAAACTATTTGAAGGCGACAAACATAACTTTAAAAGATAGGGCAATTGCTGTTTTGTAAAAGAAATCAACAGAGGCATTTAAGTACTTACTTTTCTATAAAAATGGATCTCTTTTCAAATTCTCAGGAATATCTAAAGTGTAATATGAGGTACATATGGCCAAAGCTGTCATATAATTTCTCTAATGAGACCAACTTTGGGGAAGGTGATAAAGTCATTCTAATATGTTTTTCCAGGAGGTATTAATTAAATGTATCATTAGTAGTTCTACAATAATGTCTCTCTCTCTCGCGCTCGCTCTCTCTCTCTCTCTCTCTCTCTCTCACACACACACACACACACACACACACACACACACACACAATATTTTTAAAGCAGAAGAACCCTGCTTTTAGGTGAAAAGGAGGGAGGAAGTAGTTTATAATTTCAGAGTATATTCAGTCCCAATTAAATGAAAAAAGACATTCAAATTTTTTCTTTGAGAGCCTATACAATGATACTTAGTTGACTAAAGGAAATCTGTACTTCTTAAATTAATTCCAGCACTTGTTTGAAATTAAATTTCTATCTGAGCATATAGTATTATACAGACAGCTTCCTTTGGGGTGGCATTATGAGAGTCTACATATGAAGACACTCAGCTTCAATTTGAGGGCATAAATCACCAGTTTTTCTGTTCTCATATTTATATGCCTATAGTCTATGGGCTAAATGGTATAGCCATTTTTCTCTGCAACTAAACAAGGTAAATAAATGTGATATATTGGCACATCACCCCGCCACTCTGCATATGGTGCACATTAAGGTTGTATTCATTTGCCATATGAATATAATTCCTTTTACCACATCTACTATTAGTTACAAGCAGTAAATACAGAGTTGTTTTGCTGGAACTTGAGGGCCTGCATTACATCATGGAGCACTAAACATCCTGGACCTTCTGGAGAATTTCATAGACGTAGTTTTAATGTCACCTGAACTCGAACACTGCCAACATATTGTTTCAAACCCTACTTGATGAATTCTTCAAGGAAGAAAAACACAGGGCAGTCTCAGTGTTCGTGCAAAGGTGCACGCCAAAAATAGGGCCATAGGAAAGCTCCTAATGAGACATATACAAGAACTCATGTTGTTGACAAAAGAAAAGATCAAAATTCACATCCAAATTATAAGAAGGCTACTTGTTGCAAACACATTGCTTTCCTATTCAGAATTTAGTGAAGGTTAAAGTTAAAATATCATCCAAAGAATTTTCTCCAACTATAGCTTACTGAAAACCTGCGGACAATAAGAATTTAAATCTCATGATAAACTATGATGCTTTGCTTCACTGGGCATATATTTTGCTCACTTTCTCCTTAAAACAATATTTACTATCAAGTTCCAAATCCATGTCGGCATGAGGCATAAGAAAGAAGAAAGTGAGTTATTTTATAAAGCATTATGGTTCAACACATATGCATACGTATTGACATTTGGGTCCCACAAATCATACATCACAGGCAATTAAAAACAAAGTACACCTGTCTTATCAAGTGCTGATTTTCAGATTTACTAACATTAAGTCCCCAAGTGCATCCAGCAGATGGTGCTCTAGGACACCTACAGTTTGTGTTGCATCTACCTTAACTTTGGCAAGACAAAGAATAAGGATTATCAGTGGCTTCCATAAAACATAGTAGGCTTTATGATAAAAAGAACATAATTCCTAAATCTGTGCACAAAAATACATATGCATAAGACGTGCACAAAGGTAACCAGTAAATATTTCACACCTGGATGATACTACTTTTGTTATGGACTTGATGAGTAGTCTATGTATATCTGGTATTTATGCTCATATGGCAAGATCATTCTAAATTCATTAAAAAAAATTTAGAATGCCTTAAAGTTAGAATTCATTTTTAATTATAGCAAGAATGCCTCATTAGGGTGATACTAGTAAAATTAACAACAGTAGGATTTACGGTAATGACTTATGTGATTGATGAGAGTATAACAAAATGAAGTTTTAGACAGAGAAAGAAAGCAGGGCAGCTATGGCATACAGTACTTTAAAAAGCAGCTCTGTGGTCTGTTAGTGCTAGCCTTATGGTTAATAAAACCTTCTTTCTAATTAACGGTGCTGAAATATTCTTAAAAAACAGAATCCCGGTGTTACTGAAAAAAAAAAAAAAAAAAAACTTAGCCTTTTCTTTCTTTCAGAAGACGCCATGCCCATAAAGAAGAAAGCTGACATAGATTAGCATGTCTGATTGCAACGAGGGGAAAAAAATGGCACCTTTCAATCAAATCAAAAACAGAACGTGAGAATGGAGAACAAAATACTATACACACAAATCTACACGACACCCTCACAGTCAGCAACCATTTACTTCTAAAGCTAATCAACTGTGGCTTTTAAAAAAAATCACTTAGATAGCTAAAAATACTTAAATACTTTCAATAAGTATTTCATTTTAATTTTATGGTATATTAGTACAATATAAAATAGAGGATAAATAACGATTTTGGAGATTCTTATCTTGCTTGTCCCATCATTTCAAAGTTTTAAAATATTTAATTGTCAACTGAATGTATTGGGCAGCATTTTCTCCATTTTGAAGGAAAAAGGATTATCCCGGGAAAAGCATTTTGGTGGGCCAGATTTGGTTCAAAAAACACACAGAGTGGTCAGGCAGAGATATGCTTCCAAACAAAAACATCTTTCATTGAAATGTTCTTGGTTGATTTTATTTTTAAAAGGCAAAACTAAATGGAATCCTCTGTTAATTTTCTTTTCCTGGAGAAACTGCATTTCCCAGGAGATAACCCACTCAAGACAACAGACGTAGAGGAACCCTCTCTGCTGTGCAGGCGAGCAAGGCTCTGCCTCCAAATCCAGACCTCAGAGAACACGTGTATCCTTTCATAAACCCCAAATTGTACCACATATAGAGTTAGCCCGATTTTGCCCAACCAATATACATATTAATATTGGGAAACATTATTTTAAAAATAGCAATAAAGCTATTAACTTTACACATAGCACAAAGGTTTATAAAAAATGTTGCAGGCTTATGATCCCAGCAAGTAAAATTACTAGCTTATTTT
The DNA here is from genome assembly GCF_014108245.1 of Pipistrellus kuhlii. NCBI lineage: Eukaryota > Metazoa > Chordata > Mammalia > Chiroptera > Vespertilionidae > Pipistrellus > Pipistrellus kuhlii. The sequence continues at coordinate 49,932,022 of NW_023425584.1, forward strand.
CATAATTTTGAAATAAAAAGCGCACAAAATACTTGAATAAAATCTATGAAATGCAGAAAAAAAGCAACACCCTAGTTTTGTTTTTTTTTTTTAAATCGACCTATTTTCCCTTTAAGCAAGAAAAGTCTAAATTCAAAAATTTAACTGGAGGCATTTATAGACCACAGTGCAATTATATATATAAAAGCCTGACTATCTCTTAAAGGACACTTACACTGCATCCAACAGATGTAATGCAGGAATAAGCACAGCCTAAAATTCCTCATCTGAAAGCCTCTGACTTCGGAGACTGCTTCGTGGAGCCATCAATGAGCCAGAGGCTTGTAAAATCCGAACTGCTTTCATGAATGCTTAAAACACACAGTGAAATCTCTCTCTCTCTCTCCCTCTCTCTCTCTCTCCTCTCTCTCTCTCTCTCTCTCTCTCTCTCTCTCGTCATTATGTTTTGAAAAGCTTTAACTGGCTTGTTCATTTTTCTGTTCTAATGTGCGGAAATTCTCACTGCATGAAAAAGTGCCTATTTGTCTTTCTCCCAAATCCACCCTTCAGAGCTAAAGCAAAATTAAATTGGGACATCAGATGCTAGAAAAGGGCCAGAAAGGATGCGGTTCACTTTGAGAAAGGTAATTTAATTTAGTCAAGATACATTACAATTTTCTAAGATATTTATTAGCTGTGCTATTATGTTATTCTTTTTTTTTTTTTCTTTGCATTTCCAGCACTGCTCGGAGTTAATGTCCACCATACTGCAGACAATGAGAGGGTATAGATGAAGTGCTTTATGAAAAATGTAACATTATATACTCTAATGCTAACATGATGGTGTGTGGGGGGTGATTTATTTGCTCTATGCACACAGTGCTTCTGATAACACCTTAGTTCCCATTGTTGCTTTCATTTTGCAGACAAGACACAAGGACTACAGCAAAGCTTAGAACTCAGATTTGTTTTACTCCAAACTCCAGAATGTGGCCAATCCTGCTTGATTTATTTCTTTAGAAGATGAGCATGTAAAAGCCATCTCTAGGGTGATTCATAAGGTATTAAATATGTAAATACATATTTCACCCATATGGAAAAGCTGAATATTTCTAGTTTTAAAATATACTTAAATGTATGAAATGTAATTGCCTATACGTGTGCTATAGCTAGTAAGACTTTAGCTAGTTCTCAGAATACACATTGTATTGTAATAACATGAACTTGATTAGGTTACAAAAGTAAAATATATATATATATATATATTTTTTTTTTTCTTGTATCTGGATTGTTATATGTGCATGAAACATCATGAACCATTTTAAGGCAAGAGAAAGTTCTTCCTAAATATTTTCTAATAAATAACAAAATGATATATTTATTAACTATGTCAAATCTAGGTCTAAGTTAAGTTAGTGTATCTCAATAACTAAATTCATAGACACAGGAAAAGAAGAAATTGAAACTAGTCACTCATCCTAAAAAGCCAAAAAAGAGAATGAGCCAAATGCATGGGTCCATAATAAAATACCATGAAGAACCTTTCAAAATAATGCGGGGAAAAAAATTCCTGAAGTTTACATATTTAAAAATGTTATCATAGTTATATATAAACTGGACCTGTCTGAATAAATATGTGAAATACACACATGTACACACTATCCCCCATACAGACACATTAAAGTTGATCTTATCACAAAGACTGTGTTAGCCACAGCATTGCAGACTTATTTTTTATATCCTATTTGTATGGAGAATGATCTGTGCTTTGATTAAAATAAGAAATATACAGTAGAGGTTCACTGAATAAAAATCACACCAACCGAACACAAAGAAGAACCAGCTCTGAAAAAAAAAAAACTTTGCTAATACTTCTTTTAAAATTGTATTGGCTTTCAATTATAATGTTTCACTTTCATACATATAATATACATTTAATAAGCACATCTCAAAGAAGTCAACCCAAAATACGACGGACTTAAATGTATTCAGACTGTTTCATAACCTGGGGCTGAATGACAGATGTACCGCAGGATTCAGGTAAAGTAATCAGCAACAACACGATCCTTCCTTAGCCAAATGCATTGCAACTTGCTTTAAATTAAGAAACTGTAAATATTTAAGAGCAGCTAAAAAGCTCCACTTTATGAAGTAAAAATCTAAAGCTATTTTTGCAGGAACCTTTCAGTGTTGTCATAATCATTTTAATTAAATTCTCATTTTTCAGGTGGTCCCTTTAATTGTTTTTTCCTACTTCTTAATGTGTTTTTCTAAAGCCATTTCTTCTCTGCAGCTGTGTGTGATTGGCTTTAATGGTAGCTGCTTCCTTTTTTGCCTTCTGTGAATTACAATTTTAAATGGTTACACATTTTTTGTTTTACTGCCTTCAGCATAGTTTCATAAAGATGTTTAAGGCTGTTGCTGAACATTTTCATTTCCCATCTGAAAAACCAAGAGCCATTTGAATATTCCATATTGGCCTTTTATGACCTGCTTTACCTTTTAATATGTAAATGAAAGCATATATTTTTTTAATAAAGACTGGCTTGTTTCCATGAAATCATAATTTTGCTCTTTTAAAATATAAATTCAATAAACAAGATAATATGTGATTGTTCTTTTTATGTTATATCTTATTGTTCATGAATGAAACACCTCTATTTTATGTGATGACAGTCATTTACAATGAAGAACTAGCATTTTCAGATCATAAGAATAACCTATAATGTGAAAAATTAGGTTTCACACTTGGATTTGAATTATCAGCGGTCACAAAATGCCAATAATGAGGCTATCTAGACCTTTCTTAAATTTTAAATAAGAAATTAAAACTACTTAATGATTCAGTTTCACTTTCACCATGATGTAAAAGATAGCTTTACTACAAACTGCCATTACATTTCACTTGTAAAAGTTATACCATAAATTGTACTTACTGCCTGGGTTATCTCCAATCCCATTGCTTTTCCCATTCCAGTACCAGAGCAAAAGGGTTGCGTCACGTGACCCGGAGAGAATGTAGCAATTTCCCCCAATGTACGACTCGGAACGAGTGAGGCAAGTGACCACACCCCAATGGCCAAACACAACTTGGATCAATTTTCCTGAAACACAAAACAATTTTCTTAAAAGTTGCTATAAAATTTAAAAAATTGTATGCTCATCATGACCATTTCACTTATAAGGTAATAAAGCCTTATAAACTCAGATTCTGATAATTCAGATTTTATAATAAAATTTGATCTGGTCCAATTTGAAAGTTTTCTTTCGATAGTAACGCAAAAAAAAATTAAACTGTGATAATAATATTTTGAAAGGCAAAAACTATTTTCAATTCAAACTATAATATTTAATGACTATGATATCATATCATTGTAATAGCTACTATAAATTACAAATGAATCATATCTACTGATGGAAGAAGGCCCTTCTTCCATCAGTAGATATGATTGGGAACCACTTCAACATTTTCTTAAATTACTCCATATGATTCAAAACACAATGAAACTTAGTTGTCTTTTGAGAAGTACTCTATACTTCAGACTTCACTAATACAAACCCCTCTCTGACTTAGTAAGATTTAATGCATTTCAATGTAAAGTCATTTTGGAGAGCTTCTGTTTTTGAAAACCAGGATTACCTAGAACTAAGTTTTGCTAAAAGGACTAATATACTGTTATTGCAATTTAAACCAAGTCGTTATTTCTTAGTTTTAATTTCATTGAATGATGAAAATTTACGGGGGGAGGGGCCCTGATGATAAAATTGAGATTAAGGCAGTTTATCTAAACTAATGACTTTAGGGGTGGGGGAAGGAACCCAGTGAACTTTATATATCTAGGGCTTCAAATACAGGATGAATTGTTCACGTAATGGTGTCAGAAAAAAAGTAAAGCCCCACTTATTAGAGCCTTTGTTTTAATTAGATATGATATTTATAATCCATACAAACTTCTCCAAAGAATTAAATACCTATAGATCTTTCCTTTCATCCCTACAGTTTCTAGCCAACATTTGCTTTTGAAATATCCGAAGAATCTAAAAATGAATGTCATTGAATATCTATCCTTAATATTCACTATGACTTTATTTTTTATAAGTTGTTTCAGGGGTCATTTGAACATAACTCAAATGCTCAAGGGAAAAAGACACTAAGCTGAAAAAAAGTTTGCATGTTTAACTTGGAACACATCATAATCTATTCAAAAGCTTAAGGTCTCAATTAAGTATTGGCATCTACATTTATTTAACTTTTAAAGATAATAATAAATATAATAGAAATATTTACATTAAACTGTTTTAATTTTCCATTTTAATAAATGTAAAGCTTATTTTAAGTGCCGCAAATTTAGAAATAAAACATTGAAATATAATTGTTCTAAATCAACTAAAAAGTCTAATACAATGTTTCCACTCTTGTACAGAGACTACTACCATGTTTCCCCGAAAATAAGACCTAGCGCTTGGAAAGATAAGACATCCCCTGAAAATAAGACCTAGCACAACTTTGGGAGAAAAAAATTAATATAAGACACTGCCTTATTTTCGGGGAAACAGGGTACTAGTAACTTTAAAATCAGATTCATTTCGATCTAAAATTGCAAATTTAATAAAGTACACTTTTTCCCTGTGAATAAAGAATTTTGTCAAAGCAGGTGTTTTAACTGCAAAATGTTAAAAATATTCATTTTTTTAACTCCTTCAGTCTTTTAAACTGGCATTAAAACATTTCCTTTTTAAAACTAGCTTTATCTATAAAGAATATGGTAAGAATTCAAGACCTTGTAGAATAAAAAGTGTAGGGGAGGAGCAAATAAGTATGAACAAAAGGAATAATTTTCACGTCATTTATAATTTTCATGCCAAACGAAGTGGAGGTTTAGTGTGAGATGGTTGGGCTTAAATTAGAGGCAGGGCTTTCAAAGGCCACGAGAGAAGTTAAGTAGGTCACTCTTAGCACAGGTTAGAAAGCTGAAGGTTAAATCAGTGAGTTTTAACTACTAAAGGAACAGGGCCACAATATTGTGATTGTTTTGATCGCGGAGTATGTACAGCGACTTCTGGCTCAGTCTGTACCTGAGTGCTGAGAGCGCATAAACTAGGAGTGACTTAAATAGGCCATTTAGAATAGGCTCATTTAAGATGAGACACCCATCAACTCAGTGGGCTGCAGGAGCGAGAATGAGAGAACTAACTACCAGTGGCTATGTGAGGTGCGTGGGGCCGAGGAAACCAGGGCCCTCCCCGTGCGCCGGGCGCTCGCCAAAGAGAGCAGCTTCTCACTCAGCAACTTGTGTCATTTCCAGCTCATGTGAGGACAAGTGAAAAGTGTTATCTGTAAGAGTGGGATGGAGTAAGCTTAGCCACAGAAGGATCCAAGATTCATTTGTTAATTCTCATCAGTTAGTGAGTCATCCCTCTGCATCTAGAACATCAGCGCCAGGAAAATGGACAACTCGCTCACTGTGGTTTCTTTCCCAACTACAATTCCCTAGTGTTATAGACTTTGTCCCAAAAGTTATCACAGTGATTTTCCATTCAACAAACACTGGCTAAGCACTTACTAAGTGCCAAGCAGGAGGCCTTCTCACACCTGTGTAGAGGTAAATAGACATGGCAAACAGACGTGGTCCCTGCCCCCAGAGTACTGACTGTCTAGTAGGGCAGACAAACATGAAACACAGATATGTAATTAGGAACAGTGAATAGTTTTATTAAAGAAAGAGTACAAGGTAGGATTAGTGGGAATAATAAGTAGAACAAAAGTATACTGGGCGCCAGGGAAGATAAAAATGAACAACTGACATTCAAGTATTAATATATAAAGGCTTTCTTACTTTACTACAAATTAATCTTGTTCTCTACAATGTATACTTTGGGCTCAACTCTGAAAAACATTATCTTTTTAAGTTTACTTTTTCCTGTTCTGGCAGCCTTTCTCGGTGATATTTGTTATTGCTACGAGGCTGAAGTTCACTCCTCCTAAATAAATCACAACATATAAATACCTGCTGCTCTTTTGGTAAATTATTTTCTGATAATCTCATAAGTGTTCCTAAACCTTTATTTTTTGTTTCCTTTAATACCAGTCCACCTCTCCACACACTAGTATCAAATATTACCACAAGCACTAGAATATCCCTTTTTTGACAGAACAAATTTTCTAGTTAATGTTTTATTTGACAGCTGTGCTACAAATAAAAAAAATTCAAGCTCAGGACTCCACACCACTGAATCTAAAATGTGGCCTGAAAATAATTCCCACTGCTGAGGGAAGGTTTTATTGTTGCCTCTGCTGTTCTGGTTGTGTCCTGAAAACATGATTTATGTTAAAAGAATTTCCTGTTACAACCGTGTTTCTTCCCCCTCCCCATCACAAACCTAATAAGAGAAGGATTTTTATTTATTTATTTTTGCTTATGTGCTAAAATATAATTGAATTCAACACTTAGCCATTATATATTATTATTTTAAATTTATACTTATTGTTGAAAGTATTACAGATGTCCCCTTTTTAAGCCATTATATGTTATTGATCATACAATTTAACCCTTGCTTCTCTGCCAAACTTAGGAGAATATATTTAATATTCCTATTGTCATGTACACATATTGTAAGGCACATAGTTATCCTAACTGAAATTATTTTAAATAAAACTAGCATCTGAGTTTATTTGTATAAAAGATATTAAGAAAGATATGTGGACTATAATTTGAGAATTTTTTCACAACTTTTCTGGCAAGTGTAAATATTTTTATTGTACAAGCCAAGTCAGTATCATTAACATGAAGCTTAAAATAAGGCTACTTATTATGAAAATGTTTTACACACACACTTATCTGAAAAACAAAACAAAACAGTCAAACAGAAGATTTTGGAAAGAGGGAAGAAATGCAATCTAGTTTACTAAGTCTAATGTCACATGGCAGACACACTAGGAACTTAGTGTTGTATTATATATTATAGTGCTTTCCAACTTCAGCAATTATCGACAGGTAACACCTGTATGAGATAACGTGGGATAATCACGAAGAATGCTGCATTTGAAATCAGAAGAGCTGGCTCCAATGCCAAGTTCTGTCACCATTATCCATACAAACTTCAACAAATCAACCTTTCTGAACCTCATTCTCATCATTTGAAAAATGGGATAAGGACACCTGCCCTATTTCACAGGATTATTGTGAGGCTGGAACAATATGCATGTGAAAGAATTTTGTAAGTTCTAAAGAACTGTCTGAGTGTAAGAATTTTCTTAATTATAACTATTATATAATGTAAGGTCAATTTTACAAATATTAATATCCAATGCCTTTTAAAAATGATATGAATGGAGAATAAAATCAAGAGCCCTCAAACGTCAAAACCAAAGACTGAGATAATATATAATTGCACTTATACGACATTCTGGAAAAGGCAAATCCTAGAAATGAAGACTAGATCAGTGGTTGCGAAGAGGTTGAGCAGTTGAGCGGGGAGAAGAGTTGACTACAAAGGGGCCGCACAGGGAATTCTGGGAGTGAGAGCTGCTCTGCACCTCTATTGTGGTGGTGGTTATGGGCCTCTGTAGTCCACTCAAACTAATGGAACTGTGGACCAAATAATGAAATTTACTGCATATACATTCAAAAACTAATGTTCAAAAATGTGTAAAAAACCATGTGCGATATAAAAGGATCTTTAAGAGAATCTTTAAGAGTATGAAGCAATTTTAATCTGAAAATTTGTGCAAACAGGAAGCACAATTGGAGGTCAAACAGTGCTAGAGTTGTCATTACCACATGATGAAAGTAAAGGTTAAAATTTTGTTATTAAATCAGAGAAAATTCATTATAATTATACAGTTATTTTAGGAAAACGTATAAATCCCCATTGCATTTTTAATGAACTCTAGAGGAGTTTTAGGTTTAACAGTAATCAACCTCAGAGACCTAAACATGTAATAAAAGCCCAATTAATCAGAAGGATTTGAATGATGGTTTTCTTTCTGGACATACAGAATTAAGATGCAAATTATTAAAAACAAACAAACAAAAAACACCAGATCATCAATTCCATAAAATAAAACATTAAAAAAATCCTGCCTGAAAACAACTTGTAGGGTTTATTGTAGGAACGATACATGTTAAACTATTTTCCCTACTCTTTCATAGCTGTTACAATATTGTCACCAAAATACACTTAGGACACACTCTTTCAATACCAGCAATTATCTTTTCATATAATACACTGTACTTACTAAGTCATACATTTATAAACATCATTAACAAGACTGAGAGATGACTTGCTATAAACCATTTAATAACTAGAAATTTCAGTGAGAAAGAATTTTCTATTTCCACATTTAAATCAAGATATTTGTAGAGCCTTGTTTTAGCTGAAATATGTACTTCCACAGTATCCATCAAGTTCTAATTATTATCTTTAATATCTCATTTTAATTATTTTTAAATATTCACCTATATACTTACTAAATGTTTATTTAATCCTCTAACAGTTTCTAAAATATTTTAAAGAGACTCCATGAAATTTTTCAATGTTTCTACATTTCCTAGATGCAAAAATGTATATGCATTTACTGGATAAGGTCTCCTTGTCATAATTCCGAGCTGTGTTTGGTTTGTCCTGCATGCAAATAAGTATATAGACTTAAAACTTTATATTTTAACAAGAGCTGTCATATAAAATCAATAGTCAGCTACTTTTCTTCATGATGGTGTAGATTTCAGCAAGATTCTATGCAGAATTGGGTGGATGAAGATTTCTACTCCCAAGCAATACACCTAATGAGAATTTCCAGTAAGGAAAAAAAATTCTCTAAATAATACAAAAGTGGGAAAATACACACACACACACACACACACGCACACGCACACGCACAGGCACACGCACACACATATGCTGGTGTTAAGATTATGCAAATACATGTGCATATGGTATTTACATACCATCATAAGCCTGGGTGACAAACCTACTATAAAAAGCTGCCTCTTAAAAACATGCTGAAGCTAACTTAATGGTAGACTATATAGTAGAATGGGGAAAAGTATATTTTCCTTATTTTATAAATGTTAGAATCATGTAATTTTTTGGGAGGAAGAAGACGACGAAGCATTCTAAGTGCCTCTCTCAATGTTACTTACAGTAAGCTTTAGTTACGGATGAAGAAAATAGCAATTACCTGTGTCTGTAGAATAGACTCGGAAACTTTTATCCCAGAAACCACAGACGAGGATGTAGCGGTTGTCTGAAGTGATGACAAAGCACTGGGAATGGACTTGAATACTCTGGTCCAAAAGGTCAGTGATCTGCCTCCTGTGCATTCCTGTATTGCTGGCTATGAGAACAGAGGAAGAAAAAATAAGCTTACTAAACCCACATGTGCAAAGAGGTCCTATAGTTTGTCATACTCAGGATAGGGGGTGAGGGAGGAGAGGCAGCGTGTTCCAGGGTAGGAATATTTGACCTTTCATTTTAAATATAATAATATTTGAAAAACCAAACAGGAAAACACATCCCAATGCTGGAAGAATGTGGGCAGCTAAATCCAACATCTCAGAGAGAGATTTTGCCTAGAGGAAAGAAACAATAGCATGCCACAATTTAAAAAGAGTGTGCGACTCCCGGAACACGCTTTCTAGCTCTCGGGCAGGACCAAACTAGATTACAATCTGCAGATTGCATCATGGTTAGGTTTGTGTTTCTGACAATCTCATTACACCTATCGCCACGAGAATAGATTTGTGTTGTGACAATCCATTACCTTTAACTTTTTGTCACAAGGAAGAGATATTAGAATTTAAATGTCATATAGCTGAAATATTGTACCATCTTGTACTACTTTGGCTGTAACAGGTCTTTAATTTGACTAGATGTGAACTCCCCTTTCCCCTGTTTACAGCTGCACTTGCATGTATGGAAAGGGGAGAAGGACTATTTATTAAAGATACTTGTAATTGAAAAAGTCAAAGCACAGCACGCGGCCACTCTCTTACCCCTTATGTAAGCAATAAAACAAGACAGCCCGGCAGTGTGCTTTCAAAGTGCTACAGAGCGCCTGAGATGGGGTTTGTCACAAGGCACAAGGTCAGACACGGAGCGACATTAAGCCCGCGGGAAGAGTAATAATCCTCTAGAAACACACTATCAAGTCTGTCATTATCAGAAAAGGGATTTTCACCGAGGTGCCTTTTTTTGGCATTATGAGGCCAGCCAAATAGAAAGCTTTGTTTCTAGTCATCTCAGGGGTGTTTCACACCAACTTTCCAGCATAAATAATGATTCTTACATTGCTAAAGAATCTTGATTGTATCAGAAATTGGAACAAACACAATACATTTCTGCATCGGATTATTACGTATTTTGTATTATAGTCAGTAGGTTTAAAAGTACTATAAATGCATTATGACAAAAAGAGGAAAACATTTACATTATATTCATTGTTTATAACTAAGTTAACGTGGCCAACTTAATGGAAGGCTCAGAGAATAGTACAGAAGAAAAATGTGTTCAAAATACTACTCGGTGCTCTGCTGGGAACACCTGGGGACACAGAGGAACAAAATATTCCCTGCCTTCAGGGCATTACAACATGGCAAACATACACATGTGTAATACTGCAAAATTCTGCTAGTGTCTGAGTATACAACTTAACTATGTGAGGTTATTAGGTAGCTGTTTGATAATGGGATTCATATTCTTTTGGGTGATTAAATGGGCTAGAAAGTAACAGCAGTAGTTAAAAGGGCAGGACTCAAGTTTGGGAACATTCCTCCATCCTTCCACACAAAGGGAAGCTACTGGCAGATGAGAACTTGTATGGGTATCACCGTGTATCACACAGAGAGGTTAGTATCCCACAGGATGAAGCTGTGGGATTACAGTTCAGTTGTTTTTTAATCCCAAGAAACCTAGCAATTAAAAACAAAGTAGATACTACTTCCTAGACTGGTTATTACAGTATTTAATCCCACATGAAAATTGTAAAAAATGTCCATTTTTTCTGTGTTTAGGTGACTTTTGCTCCTATGATGTAAACTTTGATCCTGTTCTCCTTTGAGGTGTGATCTCTTGGGAGGGCCTAGCTCAACAGATCTGGGCATGTGCATAATTTTGAGTTGACTGACCAAAAGTGCCAATGGATAAAGGCTGTTGCCCCTTGAGCATTCAGATGAATTATTTTATTCCAAGTAAGTGCTTACTTATAAGTTAATATTGCAACATCTGTCTGTCTATCTATCTACCTACCTACCTACCTACCTACCTACCTACCTACCTACCTAATCTATACAACCTATACAACCTACATATCTCACAACTGCCTTTCCTTTATCTTATTGTTTTCTCTGGCATATTCCTGAGATTCAATACTAAAAGTATTTTTATGTAATGAAAATTAGGTATATTTATTTGTCTAGATAAGCAGTCTTCAAACTTTGGTGGGCATACCCCTAAGGATTAAAGATTTCCCCAAGGATACACAGGCACAGATGGTTTTAAGGGAATCAATTTCTAGTTCCTCAACTTTCATATGTTCTCCTGCCTGAAACAGGTTTGCTTAAGGACTCCTTTCTAACCTTGCTTTTGGCATGCTCTTCTTCCACTAGATTAAATTAAGGCATATTTCTCTCCTACCTAGAACCTTACTATGGTGCTTCACCTCAGGATATAAGAACCTCTTGAAAGCCAAAAAAATCGAAAAATTCAAAATAGTGAATATGTAGGTAGCAAATCATTCTGCAGGGTAGGTAACTTCCAATTCAATGCTTTCAATCAAATAGAAGGAGCATCTAATCAGGCTGTCAATTGGTAGATCATTAAAAATAAGTTTCATGACACACTGTTAAAATGGGTGGTGAATGATAGACCATAACAATATTTCTTAATAGAACACTATATGTTTTCACATAACCTAGAAAGAGCTCAACAATTTGAGTGACATTATTAAAACAAAACTTTTTCTTTTCCCATTTATTTGCTCGTGTGAGTGACATTCATCAGAGCTTCCATCCATAACAAAACAAAAAAAATTAAACAGAATTGTTGAAAAATCCTGTCCCATTCAGCAACAAATAATAGTCATCCATGAACACAGGAATTGTTTCATTAAAAATATATTTGTACTAAATGTTTTTATGTTTCATAATGTTTATTAAAATGTTTAATTTTGCATAAATTTTAAAGTTATAATTGTATAGGAGGAGTAAAATGAAAATACAAATTCAAGATGAAAAAGAAATAATGTACAATTTTCAACTAGAGATTTTTATATGTTTTTAAAAAACAAAATGTTGGCGATTCCTTTTCACATTTGGATTCCATTGGATATATTTAAAATTTTATACACTTTGCAACTATTTAAATTTGTGATGAAACTGTTCAGCTGTCAACTTAAAAGTGTGTGGGAAGCCAAAACCGGTTTGGTTCAGTGGCTAGAGTGTCGGCCTGCAGACTGAAAGGTCCCAGGTTCGATTCAGGTCAAGGGCATGTACTTTGGTTGCGGGCACATCCCCAGTAGGGGGTATGCAAGAGGCAGCTGATCGATGATTCTCTCTCATCGATGTTTCTAGCTCTCTATCCCTCTTTCTCTCTGTAAAAAATCAATAAAATATATATATATTTTAAAATGTGTGGGAAGATGCATGGTTTTAAATAATTATTTTAGGAGATATAAGACCAAACAATCTGATGATCAGTGATCTGGACCAGGAAAGAAAACTACGGCCCACAGGCCAAATTTGGCCCATGTCAATGGTCATTTGTTTACACATTGTCCATGGCTGCTTTTGTGTTATACCAGCAGAGTTAAGTCCCTATGTCTGAGACTCTATAGCCTACAAACCCTAAAATATTTACTATCTGGCCCTTTACCAAAAATGTTTACCTATGCTTATTCTAATGGGTTGTAACTGCCAAATTAATTTAATTATAGACTATATTCTATAGAATATTTATTGTCAAGTTTTAAGTTAAATAATAAGTCTATACTTCAGGAATAATGTTTAAATGACTTAGCAAATGGGTTTTATTATTTGTCTGACTTTTAAAACTTTACCAAAGTGAGCATTTAAAAAATTTTCAATATATGGCAAATCATGTCTACTCAAAGTAAAACAAGATTTAGGAAAAAGAGTAGCACTTATCCTACATATAGATAACTACTTCTTATATTTCCACTTATATTTGGGGAAATGATAAATGACTTAGTTTAGAGTTTAAGATTATGTTAGCTCATCTTGATAGTTTATCTGCAAACCTTGGCCATTTAGCTCTCTGGTGAAACAATGGTTTTAAACACAAAAAGGATGGCATACACATGAGGAATATCTTGAATTTCAAAATACTAAATCAGCTTACTCAAATGCTTCATTTAAAGACTTTAAAATCCTAACAATGTATTTGTGCCAGGGAAATTTGACAGTCATAAGGCAAGCACTCATACTAGTAGTTACGCAATTAAATTTTTTTTTATCCTAAAAGTTATTGGATAGTGTCTTTAATATCGAAGCTTAAATTCTTATTGAAGCCACAGCTACAATCTCCACCCTTGGGGATAAAGAATACTAAAACCGGCTATTTTAACTATAACCTCCTCAAAAGGCAGATCAGCAAGTAAGCATTCTCAGTCACCTGCTGCCGGGACTCATTTCATCCCCATGGCTCTTTCTGCTCCTCCCTTTTCTTTTTCTTTCCCCCTGAACAAATTTAACCTCCAATGGCAATTTATTGGGCTGTAGGACCCTAGGAAAATGAATACGAATATCTTAACACTGCCATTGGCTAGGCAATATATTTCAACTTTGAAACTGCTCTGCAATTGCCCATTAATCCCCTCCGACTGAACAGAGGGTCCAGGAAGAAAGGATTGATCTCCTTTAATGATGAAACCCTGGCACTACAGTTTTATTTTTCACAACACAGTGCTGCTAAGAACCCCACTGTTATTATGAAAATTTCCCCAGCAAAGGAGCTCCATCACATTACTGGGGCACCAATTCATCATAACGTGCCTCGCTCCTGCTCATCAACAAGTCTGAGTGATGAAAAGATCCAATATTATCCTGACAGTACTTCATGCGCATTCTCAATCACACATTATTACAGCATCCATATTAATTTTCAGTGACACGCGTCCTAGGCCTGTTCAAATTAGGCAAACCAACGAGGGGGAGTTGATGAAATACCAGCATAGCCACAGCTCATTGCATTCCAATTTGCATGCAAATGGTTTATCAGGAAAATTCCATTCCCAGCAACCAGCAAGTGAAAAACAACTGTAATCTACACTTCAGGGCCACCATACAGAGCTTAATGAATCGCAAAGAGAGAAGGAAGTGACAGACCTATGAGAGGATCGATTTCCACTGGCAGCTGGTATGGCTGGTCTTGTACAGCACCTTGATGAGCTGGAATTTACAAAAGATTAAAAAAAAAAAGCATTATTTTTTAAAACACAAACCACATAAAAATGCACAAGTCAAGTCTTATGTACAATTGTTTCCAACCCTCAAATTATGCAGTTTTGTGAAATTTAAGGGGGGGGGGGAATCCAGGTGCTTTCCTGGCGAGCTTATTAAACATTTATTTTAGATTAGTGCTGTTCTGAACCTGTGCCATCACAGTGGCTCCAGTCCTGGGCCATAAGCTAGAGCAGATGCTTGACTGGCAACCTCTGATGCTGCAACAAAACAAAATTAAGTGGTAAAGCGCACTGAAAACAAAATGTGACAACCATCTGCTGACTGTAGCAAATACTATTTTTTTGTTACTTTTAAAAGGCAGTTTTGAATGCTGCAGCACAAAGGATCCACGAAAACGTCAATTTATGATGGAGAAAGAGAAGGCTCTACGTCAGGGAACATTTACTGTTTCATCCATCACTTAAAATCAATCAATTGAAAGTTTGAATAAAAATAAAGAAAGCTATCTGCAGATAAATGTTTTAGCTAAATGCATTTGACGGAAATATTTTCCTAAAGGTTTGAGGTTTTTCTTTTAAGTTTTATTAATATTTACTATTTCCATGGTTTCTATTTTAAAATACCCTAAGAAGCAAATGCGTAACAAAAATCAATCCATACTAAGAATAGTTGGTTCAATTCTCAAAACGGTTCTGAAGGCTCAGGCTTGCTTTTTTGTAATCGAGAAGAGATTTTTGTAAGCTGTCTCTCTGTGAAGGGCAGAGGTCTTTGGGGAGAGGGTGGAGGCCCAAAAGGTAGTGATGCCCCAAAATGAAGGTTTTGGAATAAATGATCTTTTCAGTTTTAAATAATTTTCCCCATATGACTCAGCCATTCACCCTGCTCAGTGTCTGCCTTTTATAGACACAAGCATTTGTAAGCTGCTTGGTGGGTATTAGAGCTCTGCTTAAAACCATCTGATTTTAGGAATTCTTTCTGTCTTTGAGGGGTTGGGGGAAAAATGGGGTACATTCCAATGAGTGCACTAGATTCTAAATTTATTATGTCACCATTTCCCCTGTTAGTAAATACCGACTTTTCAAGGATGTTTGGAAGATAAAATAACTGAGTAAGTATAATAACAGCACTCAAAAAATTATAGTTGAGTGTTTATAAGAAATTAAAATAGCTGGAGAAAGGAAGTCATAGGACTCACTCTTTTTTACTGAAGATATTTTCTTTGCTGATTACTGGCTCTGCCAGTAAAGAAACCACAGGACACATACAGACAGGGAATGATTGGGAAAGTGTTCCACAGCCTCTATGTACCCAACAGTGCCATTTACTTCCAGTACTACCAGTACTGACCAACACTAGCAGCTGCAGAATCCGGCCTCATTGAAATGCTAAGACCAAACTGTCAGTGAAAGGTTTAGGAGGTCAACCATCTTTGGACATATCTCTGCTACTGATTGCCTGTGTGACCTTGGGCAAGTAATGCTGTCTCTGTGTGTTCCCTAATCTGTACCATGTGTTACACAGGTTTATTAGGCTAAACCATATGAAATTACCAATACCTGACATCTTAACTCATTAAAAATGGCAATTTGATATAGTTCAACCTAAATACAGAATCTACATCCAAAGTTTGTTGGGGAAATATGTATAAAGTGATTAAAACAGTAATTAGAACTTAGAATATCTACACTAATAAAAGAGTAAGATGCAAATTGTACCTTTGTGACACCCACCGCCAATCAGGAGAATGCAAATTAACCCAACAAAGATGGCGGGTTAATTTGCATATGCAGGCACCAAGCAGTGGGGGTGGGACACAGATGTTCTGCACCACCCCAGTTGCTCAGGGCCTCTGGGCAGTGTGGGAAGGCGAAAGGTAGCTCTGGCTGGAGTGAAGGCGGTGCCAGCAGCCAGGGGAAGGAAGGCCCATCCTTGCACAAATCTTTGTGCATTGGGCCTCTAGTGTTCTATTAATATTAGCTGATTTTTCCCCCCCCTGAATGTTCTGCAAGGGTTTTTTAATGAGAAGGAAGGATAAAGATATTTTTTCCCCTAAATCAAGATTCAGAGACAACTGAAATAAATGACAGGAGCCAGTGGTCTAATCAACAAACTGTGGAAATCACAGGCTCTCATAAAAGAAACAGAATCCAATACCCTTCTCCACTAGTATAATATGAATTTGATATTCATTGGAGAAAACTGTTAGGGATGTTTGACATTCGTTTTAAATCAGGGGTGGGGAACGTCCAGCCCAAGAACTATTATAAGGCCCACAAAATCATTTGGTCTGGTCCTGCCAAGGCAATACCGGTGAGTTAATTGAGTGTTTGATCAAATACAGCAGGCTAATTTTTAAGTTGATAATTTTGTATGGCCCATGAATGATGTTATAAATATCCAAATGGCCCTTGGCAGAAAAAGGTGCCCCACCCATGCTTTAAATCAAGGCATCCTGAAAGGTAATTTAATTTGGCATAAGGTATAGCAAGATAGGATGAAAGACCAGATTTATGTAAATATACCTGAAATGAGGCATAGATTTAATAAAATGGGTGCAAGCACTGGTACAACTCAGCACTGGAGAGCACATTGTGTGGAAAGCTAAACACTAGGTATTACCATGTTACCATTCTTTGTATTTATCTGGTGAAGAGCTGCTGGGCCGTACTGTAAAGCCAGAAGGTGGGGACAGAAATCACGAGTGGCACAAGGCACAGGCACAAAGCAGCCTCACTGGGGAGAATTACAGGCAAGGAATCGGCAAAACATATGCACTCCCCAAGCTACTGTCTTACAATAAGGTGAACGGGGCTGGGGATAATAAGTGGTACATCAGCACAGGGAAGCTGCCCCTAAACCACTTTACATATCTATAGAAAAGCTGGAAGTTGGGAAAAGGACACCTGACAACCACGCATGAAGGAAGCAAGCTTTACAGTCAGGAAAATGGGCTTGCTCCAGAGGGGAGAAGGAGCTCGGTCATCAGTGCTAAGCAAGTGGGCCCACACTGAGTCCCAGCTATGGTGCTCTGGCTGAGCTCTTTGCTAAGCTAAAGTAAAGATGGGGGCAGAGAACAATGAAGGCTTTCCAGCAGATGGAAAGGTTTTCTCTTCTCACACATGGCGTCACTGTTTAAACTGAAGAAGTTCTCAGAGCCACCACCAATAGCCATCCTGGATAAGCACCACGGTGGCCCTGATGTCACAGGCACTGGGGCTTCCACCAGCTCTAAGGGTAACTGCACACCCTCTTATCACATTTGATAAACACACCACCAGCATGTTTTTCTCTAATGAGTAGTATTTAGAGACTCCAAAAATCACATTTGTTAATCAAATTATAATCTTTAGTCCCAAAATATCTGTAACAACAAAAGTGTAACATGCTAATTAGACCAGACAGCCGAATGACCTTCTGGACACAGCCAGGGCTGCGAGAGCCGAGCCCCTTGCACAAATTTCGTGCACTGGGTCTCTAGTAAGTAAATATTTGCATATACATTTACCTTTCTAAAATGAGTTCACTTGAAGAAAAATGTCTGCCTTGATTTTTACCTCCTGAACTTTTTCTGAAATCTGTTTTCTAATCAAATATTGGCATTCATTTCATTTCTAATGGCCAAGAAAATGTTCTGTATCTAATAAATTCTGATACCAACACAGATTCTGCATTATGGGGTACATACCTTACTGAGCATAGTCTGTGTGCCAAATTTTTGTTTGAATGTCAATTCAATTCTATCCCATTATAAAAACTCTTCCATTTAATTTGGCATAAGACCCTTGTTCAAAACTATATATATATATATATTTTTTTTTTTTCCTGCAAACAATTCAGGAATTATAATGAGCAATGCTTTTACACTTTACAGATTTAACGACAAGTTAACAGACTATTAAAATAAATTAAAAAAACTTCCCACCTAAAACAATAGCTTGTGGGGGGAAAAGCCTATAACCTCTAGGACTTTTCCTTCTTAAAAAAAAAAAAAAAAAAGAATTTCTAACTAGTGGCCAAAAAGAACAGTGCTAAATCCAGATCCCAACATTCCTGTTCTAACGAGAGGCACTAAATCACAGAGGGATGATCATAAAGTCTGAGTGAGAAAACCTGAGTGCAGACCTGGCCCTGCCACTGACTGGCCATGTGACACTGAACGAGGAGAGCTCCCTGCGGCTGTGTCTCCACAGGAGAAATGTGGGCTGGACTAGATGAACTCTAATGTCGCTTACTTGCTGATGGTTTATGATTCTAATGGTTATTTCAGTATCTACCATAACTATTCAGCACTGAATGGAAGAAGAGAATGTACTTAGGGTTTTGGCAGACAAATTATTCTTTTTTCTATCATCCACAACAATACTACCATGTCACACACCAAAGGCACATAGTAGACAATCAGAAATGTCTACTGAGTAAATGAGTAAGTGGAAAAAAGGGTATAGGTGTTAAATAAATGCATAAAAATTATAATATAGAAACGTTGTTATATTAAAATATTGTTACAATAGAAATAGTATTTATCTCCTAAGAATAAAGACAAACCACCAGATGCCAAAGCATAGTTTATGTTTTAACATTTGTATTCTATGCCTCATATGGGATTTCTTAGAGCCTTTCACATTATTAAACATTTTGACTCTGAATAATGCTTGAAAGTTAAGAAGATTAATCGTTGAGATATATATTTGAGTAGATATTACAATAACTTTATCCAGAGTTCATCAGTTACCATGCCTTATATAATGATGTTTCTTTTCTTACCAGGAAGGTTGTGCCACTTGTTCACAGCAAACAGCCTGTTAGCGGTGACTGTGATCACAGCAGGAGGCACCAAACCTGGCTGGGTGTTGGCTGCCACGTGAGTGACAGGGGAGTTGGAGGGGAACTTGAGGACCATGATGACATCCTGCTGGGCTTGGTCTGTGAACATCAATGGGCTCTGCAGGAGGAGATACTATTGAGTGGGCATGACAAGACCCAGACATAGAAGAAGGAAAAGACAATGGAAAACGAGAAGAGAAAGGGTGCAGGAAAAGAAGAGGAGACCGTGTTAACACAATTGCAAGTGAGAGCACAGAGAGCAGATAGGCTCCTAGAAACAGCACTTAGGATTTGCCTGTTTTCATGCATGTCATCAGTTGAACTTTTTGGTGACTGAAGGAGAATACCTTAACAAAAACACTTTAAAAATCAATGAATTTTATTCGCTGCTTTCCCTACCCCACTCTCATGAAGAACCACAAGAATGATTTGATTTAGATTCCAAATAGGCAAGATATTGGGGATCATATTAACCCATACTGATTGCTAATATGTGTCAAGTACAAAAAATAAATAAAAGAGAATGAGAATATCAATAGGCACAAAAGGAAGCCAAGGTAATTTCCAAAGATCATCAAAAATTGTGTTGAGTTAGCATGAAGATTTTGACAACTAAATAAAGAGATAATTAAAGCAAATACATTTATAAACAATAGTTATGCAACTTGCATGTATTATTTCAGTAGAGAAATAAGTTACAAACATAATACACAAACTTAATTATAAAAGTGTTTCAAAGCAATGCATAATTAAATATACTTGTAAAAACAATATATTTATATAGTGTACCAAGTCATAAACACTGCCCTATTATAATGCAAATGCCACTGTTTTCTGCTGCAGCTAAGAATAAAGTGGAATACCTAGATGGCCCTGTCCCTCTGGTAAAAAACAAAACAAAAATAAAACCCAAAACCTTTTGATTTCTCTTCTGAAAAGGAGAAAGTAATTAAAAATGTCACACAAAACACTGTCTGTTCTAATAGATAGAAACGAAATAAATCTTGAAGACTACTAAGGATTTAGGACATTCCTACAGCCCATATGTCATAATCCAAGACATATATAACCCCACTCTGATTTACTGGCTTTATTTATACTTTGGGGGAGCAGGCTACCATGCAGTAATTGCACTGTACATTTTCAGCAATTCTCTTCTATCGTGTCTATTTTCTAATAGCTGATTAGTATCATTCACAACTGAAACGCTTTGATGAAGTGCTTCTGGCTGCTTTCCTACGGCCATATTTCAAAACACCAGGTATATGTAAATGTGTGCGAGCACATATATTTAACATGTATTTGTTCAGAACTGCTAATAAAAAATTAAGTACATTTGCATTTTTATTATCAGTCCTTTTAAAAAAGTTATTAAGAGTACTTAGAAAAACATATTGCACTAAGAATTCCTATTTGCACTCTTTGCATAAAGGTGTAAATAAAGGCAACTAATAAGCTACCCAGACACCCTTCTGAGCAAGTGGCTAAAAGCCAATCAATATTATGAGTTAATCCTCCCTGGATGCTCATTCAATTAAAGGTGTCAGTAATGCCTCATCTGATGTGGCCTCAATTAAATCCAACTATCTGATGGTGTGAAAACACAGGGGGATACAGCAACAGCAGCAACACCAGACAAATAGGCAGCCTTCCTGTGCCTGCTAATTACTACACCTGGTGTATATTATGGCTCATGCACTCAACGCAGCACGCTGTGGTTTTAATTTCTGCTATATCTTGCATGGTGTGTGTGTGTGTGTGTGTGTGTGTGTGTGTGTTTGTGTGTGTGTGTGTTGGGGTGCACTGATGGTTAATGGGGGAACTGATCTGTATGGCACTAAAAACAATAAACATTTGCACATTTTATTTTTTAAACCCCTGAAATAAAAAAGTAATCTCTGTCATAGAAAGGTTCTTTTATACAGTTGTAAGGAATTCCGGGGAATTGGGTAAAAATGAGAAACAAAGAGCAACATCAAACAAAATCTAACTAGCTATGAAGAAGTCCTGGGAAAGGAAGTGAACGTCATCTCAGACTGCCAAGCTTTATTTTTCAATTATGTAGTTTTTTAAATAGTATTTATGAAAGTCAATTTATAAACTCTGAGAAAGTCTGAGTACAACATACATCATAAAGTCTCACTGCAAGGAAGTTGATACATATTTTTGAGCTTAACAGCTCATACTGTAAATACAATTAGACTCACGTCGAATAATTCCAATGTTTATGTCCTTAAGAAAACAGAGAAAAATCTCCAACGTGTAGAAGGAATGTTTACATAGTGACTATATTGGCAACTTTTAGCCACAAGGCCAGGACAAGCCACTTTAGACAAGACGCAGCAGATACCACCACCGAAACTGTTCTTACAAGGGGCCTCCCTCCAGCCTGTTCCTACAGTCCATCCTGACTTCAGTCACAACGCGGGCAAAGAGCAGGAAACTCTCTCCAAGCCCATCACATCCAGGGCTAATAAGTATGGAGCAGCAGCAACCCCAGAACACAGGCTGGTCAGCCGTGATGGCAAATGCCACAGAGGGGCAGGACAACTGGTGAAACAGGGAGGAGGAAACAGACCTCGCCAAATCCTGGGTGTGTCTGTGAGCTGAGTCTGAGGCAGAAGTAGGAAACTACAAGGCAAATTTCATCCAGTTTTCTCAGATTCAGTGTACATACTGTTGACAACTCTGGTTTCTTTCTAGCACACCTTTCCTTCCCACCCACATATGTGCAAGATGAAAAACACAATTTGCACGTGTCTGAAAAGGAGTTCAGGTTTTCAATTCAGAGGGATCAAGCCCCTGGGAGAGACGGTCTTCCATCTTCATAAGAACAGGTGCCTTCCCACCCCAGAGCCTGTGAAGCTGACCTGCCCCATGAACCAGTGATCCCTTTGCCGGGGAGGGAGGCTGGCAGTAGGAACTCTGGCTGTCCTAGTGACCACAGCTGAGCAGTGACCCAGGCAGAAAGGCAAGAGACCAGCAGCAGGGCCTCCATCAGCCAGCACCACGGCCTGAGTCTCACAGACAAGCTATTACTAAAACTAATTCCAAACCCCAAACATAAATCATCCTTACTGTTTTTATTACTATTTTTATGGCATTATCTCCCATTGTTCTGGCTAAATGTCCACTTTTTGTGTAGTCTTCTGCTCACTAAAGTCGTCCTTTATGTTCATTTAGATCTGATTTCACCTGTTTAAAAACACTTGGAAAAGATGATGCAAATACTTTTTAAATGCTTGTTGTTCATTACAATGGTCAATTCATATAATTAGGGGGGGAAAAAAGGCTTGGAAGAAAAAAGATGACAAAGAAGGGAAAAGGGAGAAAGACACAAAGAAGAAGGTGGAAAGAGAAAGAAAAATGGGGAAAAAAACCCAGAGGTAGAAGGGACCAAATTCATCTCTCCCTGCTTGGCTGCTATCCTCCCTTTCCAGTATCTGTCAAAATTCTGCCACCTCTGAACCACAACATGGAATCAGAATCTATCTCAAATTATTCACTGTACTTATGGAAACAGACTATATAGTTCATATTATTGATTATTTAATTAGTTAAAACAGTAACAAATAATCTGTTTTATTGAGGGACAATTTAAGAAAAAAAAGCATAGTACTCATAGTATGTACTTTAAAGAAATTATTTCCTTTAATCACTGAAAAATGTAACCCCTGGAATTTCAGGAACTCTAAAAGGAGAATGAGCACATATTTTGCAGACTGAGTCCATTTCCCTGCTCCCGATTCTGGGTTGACCTCCAACTTGCTCTGACCAATAGAACGTGGCATAGATGATGCTGTGCGAGCTCCAAAGTGAGCTCCAAGAAGTGTGGAAGGAGTGTTCTTGTGGAACCTGCTCCTCCCAGATGACCTTGCTGATAAAAGACGCCATGAAAAGAGAGGCCCAGACATCTCAGCCTGCCCCCAGAAGTATGTGAGGGGGCCAGGGAGCAGAGCAGAAGAAATGCCTCAGAATCATAAGAAATACAGATCACTGTTTTACACCACTAAGCTTTGGATGGTTGGGTACACCAAACCATCCATTTTTTTCCCTCAAGTCTCTGACTCTCAGCAACAATGTCTTATATATTAGGATTTCATTTTAAAATCCCCAAAATGAAAAACATATTGGGATATAAAGAATACAATTAACAGAGGAGAAACCAAGATGGCAACATAATTAAACACCTAAACTGCTGCCTCGCACAACAATTTCAAAACTACAACTACAAGGTAAAACGGATATTTTTCAGAATCACAGGAAGACTGGCTGAGTGGAAATTCTACAACTAGAAGGAAAGAGAAAAGCACACTGAGACTCAGAGGAGCTGCAGGAGGCAGAGGTACTGAGACAGGAGTGCGGAGAAAACTGGCAACTGAGTTCGTGGCTGGCTTTCTCAAGGGGGAGGGACAAAAGCTCCCGAATGAGCTGAATTCCAGTTCTGGGTGAGACTCTGGGGACACAGACTCACACGGGGTGAAAATGAACTGTCAGGAAAGAGAAAAGCACACTGAGACTCAGAGAACTGCGGAAGGCAGAGGTACTGAGGTGTGTGTGTGTGGAGAGGGCGGGCAACTGAATACATAGCTGGCTTTCTCAAGCAAGAGGGAGACAAAAGCTCCCAACTGCACTGAACTCCATTTCCAGTTTAGACTCTGGGGACCCAGACTCATTCAAAAAGAAACTGAACTGTTGGGCAGCGGGTGGAACTTGAGGGCGGCTTTCTCTCAGAGGTGCTTGCAGCAATTACCATGGGACACTGAGACACAGGGACCTATTAGGGCAGGACTGATAGGAAACCAATGCTGTCTGCTCTGCCCTAAGATTCCGTCCATCCAAGCTGAGCACAGAGGCTTAAGTCTTGTCTCATAAGGGTGTCTCTAGCACAGAAGTTCTCCCAGCATAGACACAGCTTATCCAATTGGCCTGGAGGTCAATTCCTCCCAGTAATACCAACAACAATCAAGACTTAACTACAACAAGACTGTGCACATAGCCCACAAAGGTATGCCCCACCTCAGGTAACTGGGGAGGCTGAGCCACTGGGCCCTATAGGATACCTAGCACACAAAGCCACTCTTTCAACTCAGGGAAGCAGCCAAAATGTGGAGAAAAAGAAACAAGTCACAAATGAAAAAAATGGAGGAAAGTAAATGACTGGATATAGAGTTCAAAACCACAGTTATAAGGTTTTTCAAGAATTTTCTAGAAAAGGCCAATAAATTTAGCGAGACCCTCGAGGATATGAAAAAGGATCAACTAGAAATTAAGCATAAACTGACTGAAATAAAAAATATTATACAGGGATCTAATAGCAGACTAGAGGATCACAAGAATCAAGTCAAAGATTTGAAATACAAAAAAGCAAAAAACACTCAACCAGGAAAGCAAAAAGAAAAAAGAATTCAAAAATATGTAGATATTGTAAGGAGCCTCTGGGACAACTTCAGGTGTACCAACATCAGAATTATGGGGTGCCAGAAGAAGAAAAAGAACAAGATACTGAAAACCTATTTGAAGAAATAATGATTGAAAACTTCTCACACCTGGTGATAGAAATAGACTTAAAAATCCAGGAAGCATACAAACCCCAAACAAAAGGAATCCAAAAAGGACCACACCAAGACACATCATAATTAAAATGCCAAGAGCAGAAGACAAAGAGAGAATATTAAAAGCAGCAAGAGAAAAACAGTTACCTACAAATGAACACCCATACAACTGTCAGCTGACTTCTCAACAGAAACTATGTAGGCCAGACAGGAGTGGCAAGAAATATTCAAGAATAGCAAGAACCTACAACCAAGATTACTCTACCCAGCAAAGCTATCATTCAGAATTGAAAGGCAGATAAAGAGCTTCACAGATTAAAAAAAAAAAGCTAAAGAAGTTCATCATCACCAAACCAGTATTATATTAAATGTTGAAAAGGCATTCTTTAAGAAGAGGAAGAAGAAAAAGATAAAGATAAAAATTATGAACAACAAATACATATCTATCAAGTGAATAAAAAAATCTAATGATTAGAATAAACTGGTGAATATAATAGAATCAGGAGCATAGAAAGGGAGTGGATTGACAATTCCTGGGAGAGAAAGGGGTGTGTGTGGGGGGGCGGGAGAAAGGGGGAAGAGACTGGACAAAAATCGTACACCTATGGATGAGGACAGTGGAGGGGGATAAGGGCAGAGGGTGGGGTGGGAACCAGGTAGAGGGGAGCTATGGGGGAAAAAAGAGGAACAATTGTAATAATCTGAACAATAAAGATTTATTAAATTAAAAAAAAAGAATATAATTAACAAAACTAATCTAGAAACTCATAGGATCAAACCAGAAAACAAATCATTCCTATGTCTGGAATTTTTTCTAAGTGAGGATATGTGATGGTTATAAACCTGTAAATTCTGTAACAAAACACAAATGGATGAAACACCAGAGCACTGGAGAAACGTCTGCTTTCCCAGAGACTCCTGGAGGGCACTCGAAATCCTTTGCTGGTTGTTAGCAGTTTAACAAGCATTGGATGAGAACAGGCCCAGGCGTGGGGGAGAATCTCAAGTACAAGGCAAGACTATTAAGGATGTCAAGTGTGGTCTCAAAGAGGCGAGAACCAAGGAGAGTGAAAGCACCACTTACCACTTGCATGGCGGAACTTCGGGGAGGATGGGGCTCTATGAGTAGCTGAGAAGGCGTCTGTCCAAAGCTTCGGATTTGAGCTTCAACAGCCTGAAAAAGGCATGGGCAAGTTTGAGGGTTAAGAGGTGCTA
Source organism: Pipistrellus kuhlii (assembly GCF_014108245.1). Lineage (NCBI taxonomy): Eukaryota > Metazoa > Chordata > Mammalia > Chiroptera > Vespertilionidae > Pipistrellus > Pipistrellus kuhlii. The sequence goes on from NW_023425584.1 coordinate 49,958,015, forward strand.
ATCACAAGCAATAGAACCACAACTGTCACCTGAAAATGTCATTCCATACTTCTGGCTTGTTTCATGCTGAAAATCAGCCTTGTGTTTCCACAGTGGGGCTGAGCACCTGGCAAGGGCAGTGAGGGTGAGGTCATCCTGTAGTACTGTGGGAGCCATTCCTGCAAAATCCTGCACAACTTTCTCATCTCGCTCAGTGATATGAAACAGAAACCAGCTATTACAATCAGAAATTGTCCTTCTTGGCTTCATTTCTGTTTTCTTGCATTTTTTTGCTGCTTGCATCATCCCCGATGACTAAAGCTAATCTTTTACAGGTATAGAGAAAACCCACTGTGGCTTTGATTCTAGGCCCCATTTCATTCTGGACAGTGGAAAGGAGGAAGAAAGAAACAGAGCACCTGTGAGAATGGCTTGATGCTATTAGTTTTGCCATAGGAAGAGCATTGTTGTTGACAGTCTCTTTGAACTTAGGTGGCTAAGCAACAAAGTAAAAGCCATATGTTGCATCCAAGCATGCGATGGTTAAACCAGAAACTAAACATGTGTGTTATGTGTGTGCCCTGCTCGAAAGCTGTGTGCATGCACCCTGTGCAAGGCACTCCCCTCCAGGCTCTCCTGCACACCTCTACAGATGCTCACTTTCCATCACCAACGACTCCCCCAGCAGGGAAAATAGGAAGTGCCAGATGCCACCACTGTCTGTAATTACTTATTTACTTGTTTATGTTGGATTCTTCCCTCTGAAATACAAGGCCCATGCGAGCAAGGGCCATATATATCTTCCTCACTGTTGGATCCATAAACTGGTTGAATAGATGCTATGCTATGTGGGAGGAAGTGGGAAGCAGAGATATATAAAGACTATTTTTACACTTCCCCAGTCACTGTTTTTAACTTCCAGGATGAAGAAAATCCCAGATTGATAAGAGAATATCTGTTCATCATGTTATTTTTTTAACCTTTAAGAAAACAGGTCTTCAATTTTTATATGCTCTGAAGGGTTATAGTAAATTAATAAATCATAAACAAGAAAATATAATCAATATCCAGCATTAATTTCCTTTTTGTATTTGATGAGAATAGCACTAATAACGTTTTACAACGAACTTGTATGAAACAATGAGCAATTCACTCATTTGTGTACTCAATGATCATCAACTATGTACACAGACAGGTCTCAATGTCTGAAGAATGTCTTCCTAATATAGGTAACTGGATAAGTGTAATTGGATGTTTGAGTAATAGTTGGATGTATTCAGTTCAGGAAGTTCAGGCATGCTCTGTGACTTGTGTGGGCAGTAAGGACCGGCAAGCACCTCTGTGAAAGCTGAGGGGTATGGTGGAGCAGCCTGGGTTTTGAAGTCAAACAGACTGTGTACAAATCCTGAATGCACACCACTTATAAGCGATGTGACCTGGGGTAAGTTATTTAATCTCTCTCAGTTTCTATTTTCTCTCCTGTAAAATGTGGGTAATCATAGTGCCCACTTCATAGTGTTATATTACAAATTAAATGATACAAATGTAAAAATACAGCAAACTGCTTAGTACAGATTAGATGCTCAATACTATGCCGTCAACAAATATTCATTGAGGACTACTAACACAACAATAATGAATCTTTATTTAGTACTTACTATTCACCAGAAACTTTTCTAAATGATTTACAATCATATAATTTCATCTTTAAACTGTATGATGTAATTATAGAGGAGGAAAATAATGCACAAACAACTTAAATATCATGCCCAAGGTCACACAGTAATTAAGTGGCAGGCTCAAAACTGGCATCCAAGCAACTTCATTCTAGATCTTGTACTCTCAACCATTCAGCTATCCTGTCTCCATATCTGTAAGGGCCTATGGCTGGGCCTGGGGATAAGACTAAGCACCAAAAACAAACAAACAAACAAACAAACAAACACAAACAAAAAAGCCAAAAAACACAAAACAAAAACATGAGCTTACAATCTAATGAATGAATTAATAAGGTAGCTCTGTTATCATCACCATCATTATTGCAGTGCACTGAGTTTTTTGGACACAATCAGTAGAGCAGTGTGGCTCGGCAAGGGCTGGGAGGTAAGAAAGGGCCTAGAATTTAGAAACAAGAGGCCAAGAGGAAGTGAAGAACAGAGGCTAGGACCATTTCAGAACTGAATCTCGAGGTTTTTTTTTTGTTTGTTTGTTTGTTTTGTTTTTGATGGGGAAAATCAATTTATGACCAAAATCAAGGAGAGTCTTGAGGTTGAGGAAGAAAAAAAAAAAAAGGCAATGTGAAGCCTAGAAGTAGTCACAAAGAAGAAACTTGGGGCACTGTTATTTTATGATCTGTAGGTTTTGGGGCTGAGTTTATGAATGTGAGCCTTGTGTTTCTGTAAGATAAGTTAGCACAGCTAGTGCCCTTTCCCTGACCACTGCCTTGGTGGTCCCTGCCCAACAGCCCGAATACCTGTTCCCTATAAGAAAGAGGGGGAACAGGCCGTTTCTGCACTTGGCCTATGTTGTCGGATGGTTCAGAGTGCTAACCCTGACTTTACAAATTACCAGCTGTATGACCTTGGACAAGTAGCCAAATCCTGTTTCTCAGCTATAAAACAGAGGTCATAATAATTCCCAGCTCATAGAAATCATTTGGAAAATTAAATAAAATAATAAAGTGCTTAGCACAGTACCTAGCACATACAAAGCACTAAATGAAATGCTATATGGTTATTAGGTGTGGGGCTCAGTGTGATCCCCATTTAACACAGCTAGGTTAGGGAAGGAATAAATACTTCAGGAGTTTATAATGATGATGATGAACACATTATTTCAGAAAACTGAAATCTGGATCAAGGCTTTAAAATACCCGGAGATAGATCTCTTTAGTGGTTCTGAGAGCACTCTAAAACATAAGGAATTATATGCCTTAATCCTGGTGGGAGCTGTGGTATTTGGAAGAAAGAGAAGAATATGCAAACCATGACCCAAGGAAAAATCAAAAAGTCCTGGAGACTGATGATTTCGAACAATGACTAAAAGAAAAAAAGGTGAAAGTAATTGCTTTCTTTTGAACTTGCATATTTGAGAGAGTGGTAAAGTAATGGATGGAAATACAGATTTCTGTTAGGGAGAACATTTGGCAGGAGAAAGACAGCTCATTTTATGTCAGAAGTGGAATCTGAAGTGATAGTGATAGCCATCTCTCCAGGTCGAGATGTGCAATGCAAAAGGAATGCCCAAGACTGGCTCTGAGGTGAGAGATGGGGGCATTGAGCTGGGTGTTACTCGTACAAAAGAAATTTAAGTCATTGGTATTTTCCTCTCACTGTGAATATATACGTGTTGTTTGAAGCAGCAGCAATGACTTTTTCTAATGAAATTTTACATGAACCTCCAATATATAAAAAACACAGAGATAAGGCTGTGTTCTACTTAGAAGGTGGGAGAAGCTTTATTAAGCTTCCTCAGCAGCTCAGAAATGATTCTGAGAAATAGTAGGGCTTTGCAGCACAGTTAGAAACCCAGAGGTTAAGCTGCAGAAAGCAAATACAAGAGACACACTCACACAAGGACCTAGAGCTGAACCCTAGGAAACTCAGGTGTATGGTACAATATGGAGGAGACAGAGAGGAGGGATTGGTAGAGAGGAGCAGGATAGGATGATATGGAAGCTGACAAAGAGAGTTCCAATGACAGAGTGGTCAGCAATGCTAACTACTATAGAGAAACTAAGAATACTGACATTACTACATATAAACCTTTATTAGAGGATCATTGTATAAAGATTTGTGCGAGAATAGGCCTTCCTTCACCTGGTTTCTGGCACCCGTTTTCCTCCAGCACCCAGGACTCAGGTCTTTGCTCCAGCCAGAGTCTTCGATCCGGCTGGTTCGAGTGGCACCAGTGAAGAGGGCAAGCTCCCTGGTTGTGGGGTGGGAACTTCCACCGCATCTTCACTCATGGTACTGGGTCTGGGAGCTTTCAGTCTTCGCTGCCAGCCCAAGCAGCGATGCCAGCGAAGATTGCAAGTTCCTTATCCCACCCCTGACCACTGGGCAGGAACATACACTACGTCGCCATGGTGACACAGAGGAAGTTCCCACCCAGCTGCTGGAAACCTGCAATCTTCACTTGTGGAGCTGGGGATAGGAGCTTACAGTCTTTGCTCATGGCCCGAGCGCCACCCCTGTAGCTCCCTCTGCCCCCTGCTCTGCCTGGTTGCTCTGTGGCTACGTATGCAAATTAACCTGCCACCTTTGTTGTGTTAATTTGCATAGCCAATCCTGATTGGCTGGTGGATGTCGCAGAGGTACGGTCAATTTGCATCTTTCTCTTTTATTAGTGTAGATTATAGATGTATATTTAATGTAACTGGTCTTAATACTACATAACACTGCTTTGAAATAAAAGAAATACTGATGAGAAAACTTTAAAAAATACCAATCCTCTCTTAAACACTTAAAAGTCTTAACATCTATAATAATAAAAGCGTATTATGCTAATTAGATAAGATGGCTGAACAGCAGAACAACTGTCTGGACGACCTTCCGGATGAAACTGGGGCTCTGAGGGCCGAGCCCCTTGCATGAATTTTGTGCACTGGACCTCTAGTTTTAATATAATTTGCACATTATAGACCTCTTTGAGGAAAATAGTTTTTTCTTTTTTAATTTCAGTGGGAGAGAGAAAGATAGAGAAAAAGATAGAATTGTTGTTCCCTTATTTACACATTTTTTGCTTGATTCTTGTATGTGCTTTAAGAAACTAAGCTACCTGGCCAGGGCTTAAGACTTTTTTCAGGTCATGTAATATAGAGGCCTCATTATTCTGTCTCCATAACAGAATACAAGTTATATTATCCAACATAGGTAAAAAATAATTCTCTTTCCAAGTCCTCAAGGCAACTAAAAAGATTATAGAATTCTTAGACCCAAATGCTTTATTTCTTGACTAACCTTTGAATTGTTGGTAATAAGAATACAATAGAAAGAGCTTTTTCAAATGTTGAAATATGGAATAAGATTGTAAGGCAATGGCTATAACCAAAATAATTATAGTCACACTTTATATCATCAAATGATAATTCTAGATCTGTCTCATTGCTTCTAAGACTTACCTGCCATTTTTTATTCACTTTGATCTCTGAAGCAGTTTCCAATGCTGATCACCCCCAGTCCACACTCTTTTTTTTCTGGGGCTTCCATGCCCTTATACTAGCCTGGCTCCCCTTTATTCCACGTTTATACTCTGTCTTTTTCTGACTTCTACTCTTTCTCAGGCATAAATGAACGCATTACTGTGAGTTCTCTTTTTTAGTGCTCTCATTTTTGCAATTTAAACTTTCTGTCCTGGAAACTTTTCTATTGTCATAACTTCAAACCATACTGCGATTTGGATGATTTCCAAATATAAAACCAGAGGACCATTGATTTCTATGATGAGTCCACTTACATTTGCCTGATGCCCGTCTACGTATACTCATGTGTGTCTCAGCACACCTGAAATTAACGTATCTAAAATCTGGAAAAATTACTGTTATTTCAGCATTCCCTAGTCAAGGGTAAGACTCCTCTTTTCATTTTTTAATGCTCAAAAACTTACTGCCATTTAAAAATGTTACCTCTTTCTTTCATATATAATCAGTCACCCTGAATCACTTCTTTTAGAAAAGTTCTCATATTCATCACTCCTTTCTGAATCCAGGTTCCTTATAATTTCAGGTATTGAGACTATGGTCTTCCTACCTCTCCAATGTTCATTCCTTTATCCAACTTTCTTTCAATGTTCCTTTTCAGTGAGGATCATTTTCTCCCACAAATATAACCAGCCATGCCTACCTTCTGTCATTTCTCATACCACTGCCCTTCCTACAATGGCCGCCCTCATCTTTAACTTGCTAAGACCCACCCATCTCTAGGAGACCCTGTTCACCTTGTTGGTGAACATTTCCCAATCTTACAGCTTGTTCACACTGCCAATTACACACTTGATTTGGATTTCGTTGTAAAGTTAACTTTTAATAGATTACTAGTCTGTCTCTACAACTAGACATAAGGGTTAGAATAACATATTGTAGAGTTGTGCAGCTGATAGAACAGTACCTTACACCTAGTATTCACTCAACAAAAAACGTTTACCAAGTGTCTCCTATAAAGAAGGTTCACCCAGACTCTCAGCCTCACCTAGGGTTGTGCTGGGATAAAATGGAGCTGGAGAGATGAGCACAGTTCTTGAGGGGAAAACAGGCGTGCAGGGGAAGATGGAATGTGTTATGCAAAGGCTGACAGCTACTATTACCAAGAGACCAAAAGAGCCTTTCAGGGAGGCTCCAAAAGGTGTCACTGAAGGCGGCGTTTCTCATTTCTTCAGCTCACACACCCGAGGGACGTGACAACACTCCAGTGTCTCACCAAAGCAGTGAGGCCAAGTCAGAAATCCTGGGGGAAATGTGCGATTGAAAAAAGCCCCTCAAGTAACTTGGCCTATCACTCTCTCTTCTCTTTTTTGCTTTAGCCCTTGCATAGAGCAATAGAAAATTTCAAAGGGAGGTTTAGAAATCACAGAAAACACACAGGTGTGAGGTTTAGGAAGTGGGATGTTAATAGAGAAGCCACATGAACACTACCAAATGCCTAAACTGTTTTTGAATGAATTTTCCTCTGCCTAGAGTAGGGGTGTCGAACTCAATCAGAGAAGGGGCCAAAATCTAAAATCCAGCCTAAATCGCGGGCCGAATGGTTTACTGAACAGTCATAAACTGTCATTGTGATGGAAACGCAGCGGAGTGCAGTGATGACAGCGCGGTGTGGGCCACATTGCAAGGCCTGGCGGGACGGATTTGGCCCGCGGGCCTTGTGTTTGACACATGTGGCCTAGAGAGTTTTAATGCCAGGTGTTATCTTTTAAACATTTAAATTTGCAATGAGAGAGGATGATGAATCCCAATTAACTTCAATAATTATTAACACATTTAGCCTTTAGTCATCATAAAGGAGGTCAGTGTAGGCGAGTGGTCAGCAAACTGTGGCTCTCGAGACACATGCGGCTCTTTGGCCCCTTGAGTGTGGCTCTTCCACAAAATACCACGGCCTGAGCGAGCCTATTTTAAAGAAGTGGCGTTAGAAGAAGTTTAAGTTTAAAAAATTTGGTTCTCAAAAGAAATTTCAATTGTTGTACTGTTGATATTTGGCTCTGTTGACTAATGAATGTGCCAACCACTGGTCTAGGCCATTTGAAAAATAAGAGAGTTTTCCTGCCTTTAAGCAGTTTATTTTATTTTATTTTTTTACCTCTACTGCAAATCTACACTGAGAACAAATATTCTACAATGACCAAAAGTTATAAACATTAGCCAGTAGCCTCATCTTTCTTTGGTGGGGGTTAAACACAACTAGACTTGCAAGGAGATGTTCAAACTTAAAGTTGGAAATTTGATTATGTAACTTCTCTAGTAAAAATCTTTCCATCCAAATTCCTTATCCTGGGTGGCACCTGGAATCAGAACCCCTCAGTTCAAATCTTAGCTCTCACACATTAGCCAAGTGGCTTTAGACAATTCACTCAACCTCCTATGCCTTAGTTTTCTCATCTAAAAATGGTGATAATAGTGGGTATTTTATTGGGTTGTTGTGAAGATTAAATGAGTTAATATAAGACAACAGTTCTTGACACATTGTAAGCTATCAGTACATGCCTGATATTATTATAGCATACACATAAAATACTTTAAACACAGTGGCTGGCTGGGGTTAAGCAAACATTTAACAGATGTTACCAACTTCTCCATGAAGATGAGTAATAGTAGAACTTAGCTCCTCTCTGTGTTCCCAGTCTCATTCTCCTGCCACTGTCTTCTCATACTCTATAATGTGAGAGGCAATGTGTCATTCGGCATTTGTATATATTGTTTTCTTTTCCTATTCCCTGTGTGGTTGCCCCTTTCTCATTCTTTGGGAAATCTCTTTCCCATTCTCATCCAAACTGTTGCTGTCCCTCCCAATGTGCATACTAACGTTCTAAATACTGGTTTTGTTTCTGTCTTATCAATTACACTGGAAATCTCCTTGAGACCAGAGACTGCCACATATTTCTGTGCTTCTGGGGGCTTAATGTATAGGAGATGCTCAATTCACTTAATGAATGAATGGCCATCTAAGTCAACATAATTCAGTGGGAAGAGCTAAGAAATATACTTCTACCACCATTATAGAGCAGTCCACCATTGAATAAAACATTCTATTAAACATTTCTACTAAAAAGCTTCCTTTATTATGTAACATTCTTATTTATCAGTTCCCAATTATTTCTGTAAATAGCCTGTTACTACTTTCTATAATAAAACCTGAATTCAGCAGGCAGCATTCCAGATGTTGAAATACATAGTAATAAAAAAGACTATGCAAATACCTCGAGACATTTTAGTAAAACCACATTATTTATATTTTATAAACAGCATCTCAAATATTACCTAGAGAATTTATTAATGGATTTCCAAGTGGAAATATTATGAAAAGATTTTCAACAGGTTGTGTATTCTATTGTTTTCTGTGCCAACTATTGCATACTTGCATGATTTTATGGCTATATATAGAGAAAGAGATAGTACATCTGAGAGAGAATACAGATACACACATTAGATTCACTGAAAGGAAGAAAGATAAAGAAAAGAAATAAAGGTCAAGGAAAGCAGACTTGGCTTAGTGACAATGCAGTATTTGGCTTCAATTTAATAACGACTATTTTAGTCTCTCTGAACTAGTCTTTTTAATCTGAAGAAGGAAATAATTTTACTCAATACAACACTTACTAACCAACAATAAAGTTGTAAAATTTTATGGATTTGGGGAAGAAATTACAAACATATGGACACAGTTAAAATAAACACACATGCACGCTGCCTTTTTAAAGCACATAATTCTGAAAATGAATTTTATCCCCTACATATTTATATCTAAAAGCACTATAAAATTGAGATAGAGTAAAAATATATATTAAGAAAAAAAACATGCCATTTGTTAATATATTAAAATTTTCTGACATTACCAAAAAAATTCTAGAAAGCTGTCTTAAGATTCTAGAGAAACCCGTTATCAAGAAATGTTTAAATGTTTAAAATTTCAAACAAGACTTCATACTTGTATTTCAGAGTCAACTCGAATTTCTATATTTTAAGTCACATGAAGACTACCAGTGATTTCATCACATTGTGTTACATATCATGCTCACTTATGCCAATATTCCTCTTGTCCAACCACATTTGAACTTAAACTGGAGAACAGCCTGTTGGATATTCCACTCAGAGTTTTACTGATCAATGTTCTAGGTGACCAGCGCTGGGCCCTTTGGAGCCACAATGACATCTAGCTCTGATATCAAATTTAAAAGTGCACCACTTCAATGACTGCTTAGTCGTTCCATGTTGGAGTTGTGCAGACTAACACCTAAACTAGGAAAGAAATACAAAGGTACCTTTTAGTAGCCAGAGCATCAAAGGCATTAAAAATTTTAAAATAGCATAAAAGCCTAATTCAAATTTTTAAAAAGGGATCTTTTAATATTGAAATGCAAATATTCAAAGTGCCCTAGAAATAAAAAATACATAAAATTCAAACTTTTAAAACAAAGGAAATAGCCTATCCAAAAAAAAAAAAAAAAATGTCATGGCTATAGTAGCACGTGGAAATATTTAAAATTCAACCAGATAAATGTTCAAAATATAGACCAGATGATATTTAATCAGCAAAATATACAAAATAATCCATAGAGAAAAGGGCTATGGTGAAGAAATAAGTTAAATGAAAGAGAAATCTATGTAAATTCAGACTTGAAAGACTTTTTCTTTAATTTTGAGAAATTAGACTTAGAGAAAAACAATAATTAGTTTTATGTTTTCAAATAAAGATTGAACTATTGATTCCAATTCTATAAATTCTCTTAAGGAAAGAATTAGATGAATGCAAAAAATATTTTAAAATATTACAGCATCCTATAACAGTAAAAATTAGAGAAAAGCTCCTTAACCTATGGCAGTGGTCAGCAAACTGCAGCTCAAGAGCCACATGTGGCTCTTTGGCCTCTTGAGTGTGGCTCTTCCACAAAATACCAAGGCCTGGGCAAGTCTATTTTGAAGAAGTGGCATTAGGAGAAGTTTAAGTTTAAAAAATTTGGATGTGATCTCAGGTAAAAACTTAAATTTAAAAATATAAACACACATATACTTACATACGTTATGTGTGTTCACATGAAATTAAAAATTAAAAAAGAGAAACTAGAAACACTCGGTTTACCAAGAAATCTTTATGCATACATTGATACACACATATAAAACCTGGAAGAGAATGTACCAAACTATATTATCAGCTGTTATTCCTGATGAGGTTTGGCTTCTCACAGAAAGCATGTGTGAGAAGCCAAAAAATAAAGAATAACAAAAATAAAAAATAACAAAGCCTTTTTATTTTGAAAAAAATTCTAAAACTAAAAAATTATAATAATCTAAAGAAAAATCTGTCAACATCGGATAGAGTTTTATGAGATTTAATTTTCTCATTCACAGTGTAGCCAGAAGAACTTTTTAAGCATCTAAGAACAACTCTATTTGATAAACTGGCTGTAACTATGAAATCAGCAGACCTTGCTATAAAGTTAATTTTATTTTTAGTTCATTTCCTAATTTATTTTTTATCAGATTTCAAGGAGCCACTAGTTTTAGCAATAGTTTACCATCATTCAGTATAAATTAAATATTTAGAAAGGTATATACATTTTATAAGTATATGCTTTTTACAATGAAACGGGTATCTGGAAACATAAAATGTCACGATGGTATTGAGTACATAAAGAGCAAAGAGAAAGAATAGCTTGCTAAATATTGTAAAACATTTAAAAAATAAGAATGCAGTGATGATAAGAATTCAAGAGAAAGAAAAAATTAGGTGGAAAAGGAGTATTTTTAATTACACATCTACTCAATAGTATTATGGAAGTCACTAAGGTAAAACTAATTAATTATAAGTTTTGAAAATATACATGGATTTCCCATTAGTGCCTTTAACTGAGCCTATACATTCCAGGCACATTAAATTGAAGCCTCGCCCAACCTCACTACAATCTCCACTTCTTGTAGCTGTCCATCCACTGCAGCATAATCCCAGCTGCCAATCTGAAATAAACCAGCTAGTCAGAGCAGACATAACCAACAGAAACAAATGTCACTCAATAATGTTCAGCGGCACTGTGCTCATGGATAATTTCAAACAGTATCTCTGTCTAGAACATTGATGTGCTCATTCAAAACACCTCCATCTCCAGCTACTGGAAACAAGTAGATAAAGCCGCCTGCCTAGAAAAATAAGTGGAATGCCGCTTCAAAGGACTTTCCAATGTTAAGAGGCAAACACAGTGAAACACAGTGGAAATTTCTTAAAGAAAAAATCAGGGGAATTAATTTTCTGCATTTAACAGTTTAAATTGTTTCGTAAAACCAGAAAAATATGGTTAAACTATGTCACAGAAAGAAGCAGTTATTTGGTCATTCATTTGGTAAGTACAATATCATTTAGTCTATTTTCTCAATAGTATTTGTAAGCATCCACTACAGGAAAACACTGAAATGAGGTTTATACTGTGAGAAGTCAGACTGCTTTTAAGTAACTTAAAATGTGAAATGCAACACACACACACACACACACACACACACACACACACACACACTTACTTCAGTTACAGTACTGGCAGGAACAGAAAGAGGTAAGAACAAATTTACTGTTATTATCTCAATGCATCCTATATAATAAAGAGGTAATATGCAAATTGACACTCACACCCTCACAAGCTGGCTGCCTACAATCAGGCTGGCAGGGAGGATAGTTAGGGACGACCAAACGACTGAACAAGCAGGCTGTGTGGAGCAACCAGACCATCAGGGGGGGTTACTGAGGGACAACCAAATGACTGAACAGCAGGCTGCATGGTGTGGCGACCAGGCCAGCGGGGGAGCTGTGAAGGGCAACGAGCCCAGCAGGGGGAGGCAGTTGGGGATGACCAGGCCAACAGGAATGGGGTAGTAAGAGTTGAACAGGCCAGTAAGGGGGAGGGCGCGGGGGGGGGGGGGGCGGGGAGAATTAGGGGAGAGCAGGCCGGTGGGTAAGGGGGTGCAGTTGGGGGCAATAAGGCTGACAGGGAGGGGCAGTTAGGGTTGACCAGGCCGGCAGGCAGGTGAGTGATTAGGAGCCAGTGGTCCAGGATTGTGAGAGGGATGTCTGACTGCCAGTTCAGGCCCGATCTCAGGGACCGGGCCTAAACTAGCAGTAGAACATCCCCCGAGGGGTCCAGGATTGGAGAGGATGCAGTCTGGGCTGAGGGGACCCCACCCCATGCATGAATGTCATGCATTGGGCCTCTAGTAGTTTAATGAGACTAATATTTAAAAAATTTTTACTTGACACAAATGGTTCACAAATAGAATGTCAGTTGCTGCTTTACACTGATAACGAAAAGTAAAAGTAGTGATTATACTTAAGTGGAAATATATTATTTGGTAGAAATAAAAGAAAAAGTTGTTATTCTGAACATTTAGAAAACTTTCACACATACAATCTTATGTAGATTTTTCCAGTCTATGAAATTTTTTCATCATCTTAACCTTTTTATAAGCTTGAATTTAGTTTAAAATTTAGAGAACAAAATTCAATCACTTGATTTGAAACTTCTTTTCTCACTCTTGACTTAAAATGATGTATCAAAGCCCACCCAGAGGGGCTTAATGGTTGAGCATCAACCTACGGGCCGGTTGGATTCCCTTTTAGGGTACATGCCCGGGTTGTGGGCTCTATTACTAGTGCAAGAGACAGCCGATCAGTGATTCTCTCTCATCGTTGATGTTTCTCTCTCTCTCTCTCCCTCTCTCTTCCTTTCTGAAATCAATGAAAACATTAAAAAAATAAATAAAAATAAAATGATGTAACATAAAATCATACACTTGAATTCTATATAATCTTATTAACTAATGTCACCCCAATACATGTAATTAAGAGTTTTAAAAATAATCAGCACTGAAACCATTATAACTGTAATTTTAATAAAATAAAGTAAAATAAAATATGGTGCCTAAAAGAAGCAGAGGTTCATGACAGAAATCATCAGCATAACAGAATTGCTCAGGATTCCTTGGATTATTGATAGTGAAATAAAATCATAAAAATATCAGTACTTTGTTGCTATGTCCTTAAATGCGCAATTCAGCCAGAACTATTTAACAAAGAAGTCTGCAATAGACACAATAACTAGCAAAAAAACATAGATTAGCTTTACTGACAACTCTGATGTCCATTTGGTTCACTAAGGGAAACTTTGATTATTGTGGTTTTGATATACAAGAAAGTCTGGCATAATTTCAAGGTATTTTTTATGTAGTTTTCAATTAAAACTTGACTAATCCTTACAGTTTATTTGGCTTTTCATCATACAGTTCCTGCCCTGCACTGTGTCAAATATGCCATCTGGGTAACATACTTCTGTGGCCAGAGATGTTGCAGCATTATGTCTGTAACACTGAATTGTGGCTGCATAAATCTTAACTTACTGCACTCAATACTTCTAATTTACTCTGTTACTATAACCATTACAATCATGTTGTCTTATTGTCCTTCTCTTAAATCCCCCTGTAGTCACAAAAAAAAAAAATCTCCTGTCCCACCTGCTTGAACTGGGCTGGCAGACCATTCCCCTAACTATTTAACAAATGTTAACAATGCTATAAATACCAATTGTGTTTATGCTTTCTGAAAGATTCACTGCAGCCAGTCTTCTGCAACAGCGTTAGAGCTGAAATAAGCTGTTGACTCCCACCATGAGAGTGATTGAATTCTAAGCCAAAAATGCTTTTCCTTGGATAAGATATCTGATTTGCTACTGCTGTCATGAAGCTGAGGTCATGTAAACTTAAACACTGCTGCTGCTGCTCTTGGAAAACAGACCTTCTCAGAGTGATTATGTGTTGCTCAAACAGCATTTGGAAGGATAAATTTAGAAGAGAGAAAACCAGCCCCTGACACTAAACACAACTCAGAGAGAAATTTCAGGTCTGACTTCCATGGTGAGACACATTGCATATAATCCTTTAAATGGAGCAACATCATGGCTCTCCTGCCCCCCTTCCCTGCCCATCTATGTAAAGCAGAGCTGAGTTCCATTGTACAAAGGAAATTAATGTTTTTAATTTCTGAACTCACATAAACATTGTATTTGTTTGAAAAGTAAGAGAGAAAATGACACTTTCAGAGAAAATGTAGAAAGGACTTACAGCAAGGGACATGATAAAACACCATAGACAATATTGTTTATATTAATGTTGCTCCTGAGCAACACCTATCTGCACTGTGTCAGCAGCCTTTGAACAGCCCCCCCCCCCCGCCCCCCACCTTGCACCCTGACTCACCTCAGGCTCTGCTCGTGGATCCCTTATACAATGGCTGCTCAGACCTGGCGCTCTGCCTCTACTTTCTCTCTTGTCAAAACCTATTTTACCAAATCCTATGCACAGACAGCTGCATGATGGGAAAGGGTTGTTTAAACACACACACACACACACACACAAGATTTGTAAGCAAATAAATGATCTCTGATGATAGAATTTTAAGCATTAGTAAATGCGACGTATTCTGCGGCAGAGGCTTCTTTGGTACCTATCAAACCACATGATGCAGGAACTGTCATAGCTGATATCAGCATATGACGCAGGCATTAGTTAACAAAGTCCAAATTTGGGGGTGAGGCCTTTCCACTTTTACTTTCATATTGTTTGAATTTTATATAGTTAACATGTATTACCTTGATAAATGAGTTCTTCAAGCCCTTTATATAACTACTAGAGGCCCAGTGCATGAAATTTGTATATGGGCCAGAGGGGGTGGGTGTGTTCCACAGCTGAGCCTGCACTCTCTCCAGTCTGGGACCCCTCGAAGGACATCCATCTCACAATCCAGGACTGCAGGCTCCCAACTGCTCACCTGCCTACCTTCCTGACTGCACCTAACTGCTTCTGCCTTCCAGCCTGATTGATGCCTAACCACTCTCCTGCCAGCCTGATTGATGCTTCCCTGCCAGCTTGATTGCCCCTAACTGCCCTCCCCTGCAGGCCTGGTCACCCCTAAATGCTTTCCCCTGCTGGCCCACCTTGCGGTGGCCATCTTGTGTCCACATGGGGGCATCCATCTTTGACCACATGGGGACAGCCATCTTGTGTGTTGGAGTGATGGTCAATTTGCATATTACTATTTTATTAGTTAGGATTTAATTACACACAGATACAAATACACACACCCACACACACACCACTGAGTAGTAACCCTAAGGTACAGAATTCACAAATCTTAGGTCAAAAGCTTCTTGCTTTTAGAAAAAAATAACAAGAACTACAATTAATATGACATATCTAAGATATTTTCCCTAACAGTAGAAGTGATCTGACTGATCTTCAAATATGACGGGAAAAATGAAGAAATTAACTCAAATAGCTAAAAAGTATGACAAAAATAATAACTCAGTGAGTAAAATAGGAAATAAGAGATTGGAGATACTCACATAAAGATCGTTATACAAAGTCACTATCCTAGCAACAGCAAATATGGCCAAAACCCAGAAAATAATAAAAAAGACCTCCAAACAGCAAAAGCAGTCAGAATCCTTATCCTCGTGTTAACGTACATCACAGGTTCACATTTTTAAGCAGAGACTTTTCCCCTCAAGAAAGAAAAAGAGTTGGGGGTTGGCTTTTACTTCTTGATTTTATAGCTAAACAGAAAAGTAGCAAATGACACAATCCCATGGTCTCACTAACTGAAGATAGTGACCATCTTTGGCTACGCGACAATATGCATATGCACATGTAAAATTTGTGTCTCATATTTCATAATATAATCTGTTTTTCACTGTACTATGGCAAAATATAATTCCATGGCAATACATGCAGACCTATAGAGCAATATTTCTGGTAATACATATATCATTCCACTGTATGGATTTACCAGTATTTATTAAACCAGTTCTCTACTGTTAGACATGTATGTGGGGTTTTTAAATATTTTTTATTGAGTTTTAAAAACGGAGGGAGGTATAGGGAAAGAGAAAAACAACAAACCCCACAAGCTAGGCATGTGTCCTGACTGGGAATCAAACCAGCAACCTTTCACTGTTTGGGATGATGACCAACTAAGTGAGCCACAATAGCCAGGGCTATGTATTTGTTTTTAAAACACTGTACAATTAAACTTTTTTTTTTTTTTTTGCATACTTGCTCAGTTATTCCTTTTGGTTAAGTGCTAAGTGCATGAATATTTTAAAAAGTGATACAGACTACTATAAACTCAACCTATTTTGACCCTCACCAAATATATAACATCATCTGCTTTCAAACCAACATTAGGAATTTTCATGTTTTACTTTTTAAATATATTTTTATTGATTTTTACAGAGAGGATAGGAGAAGAACAGAGAGTTAAAAACATCGATAAGAAAGAAATGTCTATCAGCTGCCTCCTGCACATCCCCTACTGGGGATGCCCGCAACCAAGGTACATGCCCTTGACCGGAATGGAACCTGGGACCTTTCAGTCCACAGGCTGAGTCTATCCACTGAGCCAAACTGGTTTCAGCAGAATTTTCATATTTTAAATCTTATATAATTTCATGTAAATAAATACTGCTGAATTTTAAATTAAATTTCATTGATTACTAGTGAGGATAAACTATTTTTCATTTGTGGGTTGTATTTCATCTTTTGTGGAGTATCTATTCCTGATATCTGGATGTTCAAAAACTTCAGTTTTTATGTAGCCCAATACATCCATTTTATTAATGACTTTTGATTTTGATAGTTACAAAATGGACCCTTTATTTCAAGTTTATAAATCTACTCAGCTATATTATCTTCTAAATTATAGTTTTACTCTTTTACACTAATAACATTCTTTATACCAAATAAATATATCATTTGTAATTTCTTTCACTTTAAGATGTGAAATAGGGATCTGAATTAATTTATATTTTAGACAATTAGCTAGATGTCCTACATCACAAATAGAATAAGAAAACCTTTTCCCAGTGATTTAAAATTCCACCTTTATGATATTCCCTCATATGTAATATGCCTATTTCTGGAAGCTCTATTCTGCTCTACTGAACCTCTAAGTTCCTTTACTAAAACATGTCTTGATTACTGTAGTTTATACTCTTGTATCTGGTAGAGTAATCAAAACCTATTTATTTTACCTTTAATTTAGTTCTACCAAATCTGGTTACTTGGTTTCTCTATCGCATCTAAGACACAATAAATTGTAGAGTAGGTGGATGGGTGCCAGAAAGTAGACAGACATACTTGACACAGTAACAAGAAGTGAGAACTGATGGCTTGAGGGCAGAAATAGGGAAAAGATTAAAAGAGTACAAGAAGTTAAAAAAAAAAAAAAAAAGAGCACCATGGAATTCTTTAGTTTAAGGTCAAACGTAGCACAGAACAATAATTAATATTAATAACAAAATATCATATTCTCTAATTATACTCCTCACTTTTCTTTGTTCACCATCTTACTGTGAAATGGCCTCTACTAAAAATGGTAGAACCATTGTTTTTTAAGTATACATATTATAAAAATTGACTATTCCCAATGTGAGTCAAGTCTCAACAGATTTCAAAGACTATCATCCATACCACACTTTAGCTATAAATTCAGTTAAAATTAGTAAGAAAAAAATAAGTAGATTGGAGTTATGGAGACAATCCTCACTGAAGACATGACCTTTAAGTTGAGGCACACGTGACAAAGAGCCAGCATGTGAAAATGGGGACAGTCAGAGACAACAGCTATCCTAAAAAGGTGCTGTCAGTAATGACCTTCACCTGACTAGGAAGAGAAAGAAGGTCAGTGGACAGGGCACATGAATGAGGAAGAGAATAGCATGGCATGAGATCAGAGACATAGGTAAGGCCAGATCATATGGATTGAGTAGGGTTTTGTTCTATATTTAAGATGAAATAGGAAGGTTTAAATAGAGGAGTGACATGACATGAGACTTTGGCAGTCTCACTCAGAGCACATCACAATATATACAATTTTAAAAAATTTCTTTCTGACTTATTAAAACTCCATCAATGAACTGTTTTATATTAAGGGCTAGATAACTGAGCTCTCAACTTTTGAATATAGCAAATATCATGTATACAAGAATTGGTAGGTGCATTCTGGATAAGAATATAAAAATGTTCTAGAAATTATGCTTATAAATATATATTATATTCTAAATATATTAAAGGAACATACTTACATTACATTATTTTATTGTGAATGTGTTTTTTTCCTTTAATAAAAATATTTATTCTTACTCATATCTATCTTGAATTAAATTATCCTATTTTTCTCTCCTTCAAAATTTCTTCTTTCCCTAATTCTTTGGTTTTTTTTGTGTGTGTGTGTGTTTTTTTTAAATGGTGTTAGGGCCGAAACCGGTTTGGCTCAATGGATAGAATGTCAGCCTGTGGACTGAAAGGTCCCAGGTTTGATTCCTGTCTAGGGCATGTACCTTGGTTGCGGGCACGTCACCAGTAGGAGGTGTGCAGGAGGCAGCTGATCGATGTTTCTGTCTCATTGATGTTTCTAACTCCCTATTTCTCTCCCTTCCTCTCTGTAAAAAATCAATAAAATATATATTTTTTAAAAATGGTGTTAGGCTTGATAAGATCTTAATATACTTAATAAGTATGAAGGAAGATAAGTGAATGAGTCAAACCAAATTCTGTGTAATTAATCATAAAATAACCAACTTTAATTATTTTTGTAACTTGTCAATAAGAGAATATATATAGTCATCACAAGAAAAATTATGTAACTGTATAATGATTGATGTTAACTAGATTTATTATGGTAACCATTTTTGCAATGTACACAAATATTATATCCTTATATTATACAACTGAAACTAATATAACATATGTCAATTATACCTCAATTAAAAAAAAATGAATAAATAAATGAATACTATGCTAGGAAAACTGCAGATTTAAAAAAAAAGATAAAGAAAGAGAAAAAGGAAAAAAGATACAGAGAAATAAAGGAGAGTAAAGAAGATTTTTAGATAAACAGCTAAAGATAAGAATATATCCTTTAGTTGGAGGTCACAGGTATTTGAAAACATTAGCATATTTGTTTGAAAAATAATTATTTCAGCTGTGTGATCTATGCAAATGCAGACAATGTTGTATATTGATAACCCAGCTGTTTTCTAAAAATTAAAAACAACATAAAAGTTTAATGTGCTGCAGGCTGTTTCACTGATTACTCTTTGTCCTCTTACGGTTATTATTTCTTTAGTTTAGTGCCTTTTTTATAGAGAGATTATTTTTATGATCACTTATTATACCATGTGCATTAACCATTCACTCTAGAATAAAAGTTTCTCAAGTAGAAGGGGAAGGCATGACTTGTATGTAGACAACTTACTTCTGGGAATGACTGTGAACATCTAAGTGTCCCAAGTTAACGTTTAAAGAGCAGTGACCAGAAATATGCAAATATAGCTACTGAACAGAAATAAGTCTAGTCTGGTCTATTTTTAATACTAGAAAGGCACAAACCTATGCTGGAATCATTACTGTGGTTTTGCAGAAATAATCCTATATAATTAAAGGCTCATATGCAAATCGACCGAATGGCAGAATGGCTGGTTGCTATGATACACTGACCACCAAGGGGCAGATGCTTAACACAGAAGCTGCTCTCTGGTGGTCAGTGCACTCCCCCACAGGGGGAGCACCACTCAGCCAGCAGCCGGGCTCATGACTGGCGAGCCCAGAGGCAGTGGTGGCAGCTTCTCCCACCTTCACAGCAGATGGACATCCCAAGGGCTCCTGGACTGCGAAAGGGCAACGGCCAGGCTGAGGGACCCCCCCAGTGCATGAATGTAGTGCACTGGGCCTGTATTATTTTAATGTAAGTCAAGTATATACACAAATCTACTAATATTGAAGATGTTAAAGCATCTCAGAGGAACGAGATTTGGAAGAAAAGTTGGTGTAGCCTGAAAAGTGGGGTGGAAATAAATTAGGGGATGGCAATAGTGGGAGTTTTACAATTGGCAGGAGGCCTGTGACAAGACTTGACTTGGAGGCTGTGCAGGCATGTGGTTGGCCAGGGTGAGAGCAGTGGGACCTGCCTCCCTGAGTCTCTGTGTATAGCTTTGCTCCACCATCAAGGTTTAGAAGGAAACAGTGTATGAGGGAAGAGGCCATCTGTGGGCAACCTCTGAAACAGTGCCTACGACCCCCAGGCACTCTGAATCCCCTCACCCAGTCTTATTTTCTTCATATCACTTATTACTAAATGAAATTAGTCTTTACTGTTGATTTTCTGTGCACCCCATTAGAAAGTGAGCTCCCTGAAAGGGATTTTGTCTAATTTTCTTGTTTATCTCTGTATTTTCAGCACCTTGAACAAAAATAAATATTTGTTGAATAAGTGAATGAATAATGAATAAAAGAATAAACTGTCCCAATTCATCAGCCCCTTCCAGATCTATCCAAATTAGCCTAGATCCTCCATTTCAGTAGTATCCCTCTAACAATATCATCAATCACCCTTCCACATTCAATCCTTTTTTACATATTCCACCATATTTCCTGGTAAAATCCCCTCCCTCCCTCCCTCCCTCCCTCCCTCCCTCCCTCCCTCCCTCCCTCCCTCCCTCTCTCTCTCTCTCTCTCTCTCTCTCTCTCCCCCCCCCCTTTGCATATATACTTTGCCCGCGCGTGCACACACACACACACACACACACACACACACTCCTTTCTCTATTAAGCTTTTCCCTACACCTGCTCTCTTGCTGTTGAGAACACAGGAGAAACCAAGTGCAAAGAAAATATTAATTAATTAATTAATTAATTAATTAATTATTGGGAATTTGTTAAAGACCCATCACTATGTTAGGCATGTCCGTAAGTATTATCTCAAATCCTCATAATCTTCCTGCCTTCCCATCCAGTTCAGGCACACTTTCTCATACTGGTCCCAGGCTGACCTCTTTAATCTCAGACAAGGCACTACTGTTCCCTGCTGACCAGGGCTTATCTGTGTTCTGGATTGTGTTCCTGTCCTCTTTCTCAGAGTTCAGTAGTCTATTACGAGCTTTCTTTCCTGTATGCTTGACATCTTTCCTCTTTTTGGACCTTTTCAATAAACACAGAAACATGATCAAATATCTAGCCATTTAAAAAAAAAAATCTCTTGAAGTACTTCTAAAAAATTTTAGTTTAGATTTTACTTTTCCCCATTGCAGTGGGGCGAAGGGGGGGAAGGGGGGAGATCATTTGAAAGGAAAGGGTCAGACCTCTTTCCCAATATCCAGAAAGGAAGGAGGGGGACAGGAAACTTTTAGTAAAATAAAAATGCAAATCTATATACTAACCCCCAAAACAAACAAACAAACAAACAAAACAGCAAAGCTCTCCCTTAGAGTAACTGCTCAAGGGTATGGGGTTTCTTATTGGGGTGACAAAAATGAGATTGTAGTGATGCTTGCAAAACTGTGAATATACAAAAAACTATTATATTGGACACTTTAAATGGGCAAATTGTGTCAATTGTGAGCCAAATATCAATAAAGCTATTAAAAATTCTCCCTTCAATTATTTCCTTTCCCACAGTGTTTACTTGCTCAGAAACCATTCACAGCACAGCCCTGTACTGTCTAAGTTACTTTCTCTAAGGTCACCAAGGACTCTGAGAATAATCCAATGGGTACTTTTTAGTTCTTATCTGTTCAATCTTCTAGACGTTCTAAAAAACCATACATGTGGTGTAACCAACCTTCAATCCATTGCTTTATAATACAGGTAAAAATACTTTTTGTGGCATTTAAGTTTCTTGGTTGCCTGGCTCCTGTCTATATCATCTTATCACTTTCGGTTCATTTCATTCTCCAGCTATAATCTCTTTCATCTCTGTGTACCTATCCTTTGCTCATGACTCTACCCAATATTCTTATTCATCTTTCAACCTACAGCCCCAGCCTCTCATTTCTCAGAAAACAAGCTTGGATTCTCCTGCCTGGGGTTAGTACCAACCCTCTATTCTTGTACATACATACAGTGTGCTTAACCCTATACTGAATTTATTACAGCATATTATACTTGTTTACCCACAAATATTTCCCCACTAGACAGTGAACTCCAGCTGATGATGGTAAGGCCTTCAATTCTTTAACCTTATTACACAATTTTGGGTTTAGTGAAAGGTTGTTGAAAAATAAATGAATTAATGACCTATTCTTGTTTTGTTTCTCCTTGGTTCACTTCACAGTAAGCTCTGCATGGGTCCTCTAGGAAACAGTCTCTAATAACTTCTCTGATGTTAACATTTTATGATTCTTTCTATGATGTAATCAGCAATTCCTATTCTCGTTATAGTTGTGTTTCCTAGCCCAGGGATTTAACAGTAAACAACACAAGAGAAGGAACTAACACTTGCTGAGTACTTATGATGGCATAGGGCCCACTAGGCACCTACCATGCGCTATACCTCATATAATCCTCTAGGGCAGTGTTTCCCAAAGTGTGGTACGCGTACCCTCAGGGGTATGGGAAAAGTTTGGTGGGGGTACGCGTTGCACCGGAGTTTGGTGGGGATATGCACTGCACCGTGCTTAGCTGCACCTAATTCTACGTTCTCATGAGTATGAGGGGTACTCAGCGTTACGAAAATTATAGAAGGGGTACACATATGTCTAAAGTTTGGGAAACACTGCTCTAGGGCAGTGGTCGGCGAACTCACTAGTCAACTGAGCCAAATATCAACAGTACAATAATTGAAATTTCTTTTGAGAGACAATTTTTTTAAACTTAAACTTCTTCTAATGGCACTTCTTCAAAATGGACTCACCCAGGCCATGATATTTTGTGGAAGAACCACACTCAAGGGACCGAAGAGCTGCATGTTGCTCTCAAGCCACAGTTTGCTGACCACAGCTCTGGGGGTGGGAATGTTATAGTTAAACATGTGCTTAGTGCCTGGCCAGTGTGGCTCAGTAATTGAGCATCAGCCCATGAACCAGGAGGTCAGGATTTGATTCCAGGTCAGGGCACATGCCCAGGTTGTGGGCTTGATCCCTCAGTAAAGGCATAGAGGAGCCAGCCAATAGATGTCCCTATCTCTCTATCTCTTCTTCTTCCTCTCTTTAATATCAATAAAAATATATTTTTAAAAATATGTGCTTATTATGCACTGTCAACATGACAAGGTCATACACAGAATTATAAAGGAATGTATTGAGTATTGGTGAAAAATGACAAACCTTACTTATTACACATAATGTTTTCTTTAAAGTGATTATGCTAAGTGACATAAGCCAATCAGAGAAAGAAAAATATCACATGATTTAACTCATCTGTGGAATCTAATGAACAAAATCAACTAATGAACAAAATAGATCCAGAGACATAGCAGCATGGAATAGGTGCCAAATCTCAGAGGGAAGGCAGGGGTGGGTAGGAAGAGATCAACCAAAGAATTTATATGCAATATATGCCTAATCTATGGACACTGACAATAGTGTGGTGAAGGACTGGGAGGGGTGGGTACAGGGTGGAGGGGGTCAATGGGAAAAAATAAAGGGGACATCTGTAAGACTTTCAAGAATAAAGATAATGTATGAGAATGTTACACTTCATTCCTACTATTAACTTCTCTATGGCTATACAGGTTCTTAGGTATTAGATATAAATACTAGAGGCCCAGTGCACAAAATTCGTACACTACGTGTGTGTGTGTGGGGGGGGGTGTCCCTCAGCCTGGCTTGCATGTTCTGCCTCACAGTCCAGGACCCCTTGGGGGATGTCTGCCTGCTGGCTTAGGCCCAATCCCTCTCACAGTCTGGGACCCCTTGCTCCTTATCGCCTATCTGCAGCAGAGGCAGGAGGAGCTCCTGCCACTGCTGCTGCGTTTGCCAGCTGTGAGCCTGGCTTCTGGTTGAGCGGTACTCCCTCTGTGGGAGCACACTGACCACCAGGGGGCAGCTCCTGCATTGAGCGTCTGTCCCTTGGTGGTCAGTGCACATCATAGCGACTGGCTGTTCCACCATTTGGTCGATTTGCATTTTAGGCTTTTATTACATAGGATATGTTTTATTAAGATTTAAATAGATTTATGCTTACAGTCTTATTTCTTTAATAAATTATTTCCTAATACTTTAAAATTAGTGAGTTATAAAAATTATAAGTATTATTATTTATCCCTTCATGGGTTCAACTTGAAGAAGCTCTCATTTTTTATTGAATCAAGCATTTTATTAGAAGAAAGTCCTGGGTTCAAGTCCCAACTAAGTCTCTAACTGGAAGGTTATCCTGCTTAAGATACTTCATCCACTGGTTTCAGTTTCATCTTTAGTCAAATGAAAGTAGGAGGAAGATGACATCTAGTACCTTCTATTCTAAAGACACCTGTTAACCCCAGTCAGATAATTACCTCTCTCAGCACAGGATCAGTTATTGAATTCAGGTTGACAGCTCCTTCATAGGTCAGGTAATAGAAGACATTGAGGGATCGAACAGCCTCTGGTCCTTGCTGTTTATAGCCAAAAATGAGATCAATCCACTGGTGAAGTTGGCAGGAAACAAATTCACTTTCCAGGGCCTGAAAAAGGGCATAGGTTGTATTATTATGCGAAATTCTATTTTTAAAATATGTAGAGAAATTGAGAACAAGCAGTAGTTTGATGCTAAATTTACTGTCAACAGTGATGTCCTATTTTCCACCAGAACCTGTTCTGGCTTATTTATAATTGGAGTCTTTCCAGCACTTGTCACGCTGAATTGTAATAGACTGTTACCATCCACATTTTGGTGTTATTCTACCATACTGTGAGTAAGCACAGTGAAGACCAGGGATGAGGCTCCATCTTGGTCACATTTGTAACTCAAGGCCTGACAGGTACTCAATTTATGCTTCAAAGATAGGTCATATAATGTAAAGGCTACTGTAGCACAGCAAATGTGAAAACATTAAAATTCACTGTCCACTTAGAATATTTATAATTTTCTAAATATAAACTTTTTTTTACTGCATGCGACATCTGTAACCAAAGCATTTAGTTACTTCAACTGAATTTTCATGCCAACAAATGAGATCTTAGGAGGGATACTTATAATTATTGGATTCCTAGGTATTAATATCAAACAAGTCCAAATTATCTGATTCTGGCACCATAACAGTGTCCAATAAATAATGAATGAACATAATTAAGTATTCAGTAAAATGCTGGGTGCCGATCCACTTCCAGATCATTACATTCCCAGCTAAGGGAACTGTACCCAAAACACAATAGATGCCAATGTTTGCTAAATTTAATCAAGTTAAAAATAAGAGTTTAAGAAGAAAACTGGAGACATTATTGAGACAAGTATTTATGTTATTTATTATTGTTCAATATTATTTCTATATAAAAGTTTAGTATTATGGACTACTTTATCTCTTATTCAAATCACAGATCTCTCAGACTCAAACTCTGAAGAGTGATCCGAAGTGTACCAAGTTCTATCAGGTGACATGTCTCATTGAAACTCTTATTTTTAGATTAATAAGTGTATGGCTATGATGTGTTTTGGTGTGACTTGGTATGTTATCCATATTATAAAAAGAAGCCTGTTGTTTCTAAAACAAAATTGACTAACTTCTATAGGAAGCAATGAGTAAGAAATAAACCATCTCATAACAAAATAAGTTCCTATTAGTTCACAGGTGTACATTTCTGCAAATATTTGGTTTATTAAAATAAATGCCTAAGAATAAGAAAGATGTTTTTGGCCGAATTCCTTTAACTAATAATTATTTCCTTTAACTAATAATATTTAACTTGGATTCACAATATATGGCGTACTTTAAAATATAAAAAATAATTCTGTAAATAAAACTCTAGGTAATTGTCATATTGCAAAGTATACGTGAAATAAAGTATACCTAAAAAAAAAAATTTAGCGTGTTCCAATAGTGGAAGTTATTATCTGAAATTTCTTGTAAAACTCATATTTATACATTTAGTAAATAGCTAACAGAACACAAGACTGCTTCATATTTTATTTGATATAAGTAGAGAATGGTTTGTAATAAAGTAAATTTCTATTTTAAGTACACGGATTTTAAAAAAAAAATCAATCCCCAAATCCAGGAACTATTAATGCAAGTTGCACCCCAAAATGATACATTTGTTTCATTAACTCAGGCATTGGGTAGGAATGGGGGGTGGGGGACATGTTTAAAGTGACACATAAAAACAGCAATTGTCTTAATTTGTGTGCAGTGCACTCCACACAAAAGCCCTAAATATGTTCAAATTAGAGCAAGCTGCTTGATTGTCACTACAGTCTCATGTCACATTAATGCATGACAAACATTAAACCATACACTTAAATGGCAATTTATATCATTTAAATGTTTACTGCCAGACTAGCTCATCACTCATTTAAATGTGACTTTCTGACAGCTAATTTCAGTTAATTTTCTCCAATTCACTTAATTAGAACTTTCAATCAGGGAAGAACCTCTACATATCTTTGAGATTACACCCTTTTTATTTGTTCAAAATCTGAGTCCATAAACTGCTGAAAAGCTCTGTAATATTTGAATTTACAAAAAAAAAAAAGAAAGAAAAAAAGAAGTACAACCATATGAAGCAAACTCACAGTATGTACTCTGGGAAAGAACCTACACTTATTTATGTAAATAATACTCTCGCCAGTAGTTTAAATAAAAAACGTTTAGTTCACATACACACATTATTGAAACTATAAAAACCCTGCATCCAAGCTAATTAAAAATTAATGATTTCAAAATTGTTTAATAAGATAAAACAGTCAGGAGTCTCCCAAGTGTCCCTAGTATTGTGATTTGAAACTATAAAATTCTAGAAGGCTCAGCAAATGACAAAGTACAAATGAATTTTCTCAATATTAAAGCCCCTAAAAACCAGAGCAATTTTACTTTGCTGTCATCAAACAAAGAATTGTTTTACTAATGTTGATTAGTTTTTTACGCATATTCGAAATGTTGAAGTTGGTTAGATTTAGATGCTTAAACCTTGATACCACATCACAATGTTAAACAAAAATGCTGGATTTAAAGACACTGTGCTCACACTGTGCCCTAAACACACGCACAGAGATGACTCTAGTGTCTGGTTCAGCCCTCCCCTTCCAATGTCATACTGGTCAGTCCTTAAGGGGTTGGCCAGTAGCATGGAATGATTGGCAACATCTTTGCAGAGGTTGATAAACACACTGACTTCATGAATAAATTTTAAATAAAAATTAAAAACTACACTAAAAATCTCATTAACTATCCTCAAGCATTTCTTACAATATACTAAATCTTAAAAAGAGAGAGAGAGAGAAAAAAAAAGAACTGCTAGTTAAGGTTATAAGAGAATTCCAAAAACTTTTAGTACGTTTCAGTACAAAGTCAGTTCGGGACATTAACATTCTTTTGATATCAGAGAATGACAACTGCCAAACCAAAAGTATTTAATATACATGGGCTTACTAAGGAATTGAGGGAAGAGGAAAAGACAAGAAGGGGGAAAGAAACTGTTGAGGGGGGGAAAAAATACAAGTAATTCAAAATAGAATACCCTGGGATTACATTTTATAACTTTTGTTTTTGAGAGTCAAAAAACATAAATCATAAAACATATTAAAAATTCCTTAAATCCCTTTTTATATGTTAAGATTGTTAAAAATACTCCATATAAAATACTTATTTATATCCACATTTTTAGTCACAAATAAATAAAAACATGCCAGTGGAATGTTAAGCATTTGGGATTTTTCAAAGCCTTTAGGACAGGCAGTCCTCATTAAGGCTGGAGTTAAATATGGTTTGCAGCTAGGGGATAGTAACAGGCTTCCCATGCTGCTCTCAAACCTAACCAATCAGTTGTTAGTACTCCCCTAGCAGGCTGAATACATCATTTATATCCAATGTGTGCTCTGAGTAAAATTTGTAAACAAGAAAATCCACTAAAATGTCCAACACAATATAATAATATCCAACTCATCTGAGTTATTATAAAATAAATCAGTGACTAATGTCCAATTGTTAAGGATCAAATAAGACTATGAAAAGACTATCATATGAAGCCTCACACAAATTGTCAATCCAATCCAGGGGGACTCATATTAGTCTTGACAAACTGTCTGGGGGTTGATATCTGTTTTTTTAATCAGATCTATTATATAGAGACTAAAATACTTGAAATATGCTAAAAAGTACAGTATACAGATGTCAAATACAACACTTATTAGTAACTTTTATTTGCTTGATACACATGCAGAACATAAAAAAATAAACCTTTAATATTTTAAGATAATAGTAAATTATTCATAGATAACTCGTTTGTATAACCCTGTGTCAGAAATCATTATAACATATATGAATATGTGTCTAACAATAAATCTCATTGAAAGAATGTAATCTGTTTTTGTGAAACCAACCCATTAAGGAGATGAATTATTTATTGGTAAAAAAAAAAAAAGTTATATAAAATTATTCTTGCTTCCTACAATGAAGTCAAATAATATTATAACTTCCATAGAAATAGTTTGCTTTTTTTTCAAGGAACTCTAAGCTATTTTAGAATAAAAACTCTAAAATAAAAGGCATTAATCATGTGTTTAATCCAAGCATGACTGAGAGATACTCTAGCAATTTCCTTTTATTTTCAAACAATCAAATTTTCTTTAATGTAAAAATGACATAAAATCAAGCATATCAACTTCAATTAACAAAAGAAATTATATGTTAATTGTTTACCTCAAGACCAGGAAACCTTACTTGTACATTTGTTTCTCATACTTATAATTCCAAATGTTTATTTATATTTTGCTAAATGTTCTCATACCACACCATTTAAAAGAAAACAACTAAATAAAAAGCTACTGACATCTTAGGAGAAATGATTGTTATTAAAAAAATCAAACAAAACATGTAAATATTACTTATAAACTTCAAGTTTAGAAATAACCAGCTCAATTACACATTTCTGCACACCTTTACCACTACTTGCATGCCCAAGCTTCTGGAAGGCCCTATTCAGTTCTGAGATACACAGCCCTATAGCTTTAAGTTTTAAATAAAATAAAAAAATAAAAATCACTAACTCTCTTGACTTGATATTATAAGATGCATTTAATCATATTTTTAATGGAAGAAAAATAATAAAAATTTGTCTTGTAAAATTTTAATTGTACTTACAATTAAGTGTATTAATTCATTTGAGTGTAGATAGTGACATGTTTCAAAGGAGTTAGTTTGGATTGGCAAGAATGTAGTATACAACATTATGGACTCGGAATTTTAAGTATTTTTCATTTCAAATACATGTAATACAGCCTTCTACACACACACACACACACACACACACACACACACACATTTAAAATGAACTGGTCTGTTATGTTTGCATGTGCTGGATTTCAAACACTAGTGGTAATGTTTCCTTAACATTGATATATGACCTTTGTAATTTACATTGAAGAAAGCTGTTTTTTTCAGCCTAATTAGAACTGTTTCAAATTTTCCTGCTAAATATATGATATAAAGTCCTTTCAACTTTTTTATTCTAGAGTTTCTTTCCATGTCAACTTTGTTCCAATCAAAATATGCTTTGAATTAAATGATTTTGATTGAATATGTGGATCACATTTCACTTCTAAGATTTAAAGTCCAAAAAGGAAAAGTTTAGCCTGTTCAAACAAAGCAAGAGCAGCCACTTTGCGGAAAGCTATTCACATTTAAGAAGACTGACAAATTGTTTGTGTGCACCATTAGGTCTAGTTTCTGCAATAGTTGCCAGATTTCCTGTCTCCCTAATAAGATACATTAACTCCTTAAATGCTGGCTCTGAATTTGTGATGAATCCAAGTAACTTTAGCAAATTTTCAAAGTTTCTTTGAAATAAATGGAATGAATAGAAAATTAGCTGTGTTATATATAAATAAATAAAATCAAGAACCAAAGGTCAGAGAAAAATCAACATATTTTCATTATGGATAGATATGGATTTCGAATGTAAATATGCTTTCCAAATGGAATTATTCAAAAGTGGCAAATCCATATTAATCCTCATTTTCTTTAAAAGATGCATTATTAATTAACCAATTAAGGATTAATTGTTGAGGTGAAACACAACAGTGAAAATATTAAAATGCTGATGAAATATACTAACAGGAGTAAACATTCTCCCATATTGATTACAATACATCACCATGCTTCAGGATTCAGATATTTACCTTAATATAAATATATAACAAAAAAAATTTATACTATTTACAAAGAAAAGTTTAACTTCTATGGCTTAAAAATTGTATGAAGCTGTGACATTAAGAACAGTAAATCATGAAAACCATAGGGGGAAAAGTAGGATCAAGGATTAAAAGGGGAAAAACTGTTAGATGCTGAGAAAAAACATTGTAGCTGACAGCTTAAAAAATGAAATTTAGTCAACAACACATTGAAGTTCAGGCTGAAAGCAGATAGAGAAATCAGTAAAGGGAGATCTGTACTTCTAAACTGCCCTTGAACTGCTGGGCAGAAGAGAGATTTTGGAGTCGGCAGCACACCGCTCAATTCTACATTTCTACCATTACTAAAGAAAAGTGTGAGTTAATATCATATCGTGATATAACCATCAAGCACTCGTGCATCTTTTGGCAGGAGAATCATTCTGTCTACAATTGTTATTGTGTAGTTTTAAATGGACTAGTCAACCAGCTGTTATATATTTTACACACTGAAGGCCATGTTTCCTTTGAAATTCATAGTTTTAATCTCAACTGAAGTCTGTATTGCTGTGTGCCAAGATCAAAAGGATTAGGCAAACTTGTACAATTACCCTCCTTTTCAGGGAGATGATTTTTCCCCCCAATGTTTAAAATAGTCCTGTATGCTGACATTTTACCCAACTATTTTCTTTAGAGCTACAGAACATTAAAACATTTAATTAACATTTCAACCTTAGGTCACTCCTAATCTAAAATATCAGAATTCACAATATACAGATATTTTAAACTAGCTGTAGTATAATACACATAGGAAGATGGAGCTTTTAAAAAGAAATTCTACCCCATAAGAATGGATGGCAAACGGCTGTATACAAGGACAGAGATACCCATCTACTTTACTATTTGTTTACATTTTGCATGTCTTCATTCAGAAGACAATTTAGAACTTGCAACAATGCATAATCATCAAGATAAAAATAAGAAGAAGTACATAAAAAGCACACCATGAAAGTCCATCGACTTAGGAAAGGTGCACCATGTATCTGGCTCTCAGCTTTCTATCAGGCAACATAAAGAAAGAAACACGAACACTTACAAGAGTCAAAATATGACCATAACGTAAAAATAAACCAGATGGCCTAAAAAAACACATTATTTCTATTCCTGAGATAAGAAATTCCTCCCTTGGCAATATGATGGAATCCAGGTATGTGACTCTCGAAGGGACTGACTTAATCCTAGATAGATTTAAAGTACAGACAAATGGAGAGACTACATATTCTTCAGGCAACCCTGCATAAACAGTTCTCTTAGGTGAGGTTTTGAATGGTAAATTCTAGGTTGTACTCCATGACAAGTGTCTGGAATGCAGCCATTTTATTCTGTCAGTTAAATGAAGAGACACAGGCTTCAACAACAGCTAAGCTGAGTCACAGGGCTAATAATCTGTTAAAAATGTGTGGAGGAAGGTCCATCTTCACTTGGAAGGGACAGTGGCCTGTCCTGAGACAGGTCCAAGTTTCTCCTCTGAAAGTTATTTTGGGTAAACTTTCCCTCACAGATAAATAGGCAACAAAAGCCTCCAAATGCCAACCAAGATGTCCTAATACTTACGGATGGTAAAATCTCTAGAAAATTAATTCTGAATATTGTAAATTGCTGTTGTGCTGAGATACACTAGTTATAAAAACATACACTTAAGTAGTTAAAACATCATTCTAAAAATTCTCATTGATCTGCCTAGGTCTAGAAAAATAATAGGTTTCTTCTTTAAATCATGGGGGGAAAATGTCTTCATTTGTTGTACAAAATTCTGGAAGTTTCATTTTCTAGTTAGTTATAAAAGGAACACAAAAGCAAAATATGTAATCCCTTCCCATTTGCTTATCCACATAGATCTGATAAATACTAGCAGTCTTTTGCCTTTGAAGAGGGCCAGACCAAAATCTCTACTTATTGCCAGATGTAGTTTAATCCCATGGGGACTCCAGACAAAACCAAGAGCTGTCTTCATGGCACCAGTGGCTCCCTGGACTGACTGCCATAAACTTATATTGGCAAATCAACATCCCTGACAAAACAGAATGCTTATTATATCACCACCTCCAAGAATACCCTATAAAGAAAAACTTAAAGTAGAGAAAATGAACACAAAAGTTGCTGAATATTTTTTAAAAGCATTGACAAGTTCAGCCAGAAAATGACATCTGCATTTACTTTGTGTCTGCAATTGAATATACATACATTAAACATAGGACTCAGAGTCTTTTTTTTTTTTAATTCTGCAACTTTTGATTAATATCAGCAGCTCTGTCATCCATTCAATCTACAAGTTTTTATTGAGTGTTTACTGTAGGCTCTGTTCTATGCTAGATTCTGGGGATAGTGAGATGAGATGCCTCTTTGGAGGGTGGGTAGGTAGGCAAAAGGTCATCCATCTCTAAGACGACTGCAGCAGTCAACATGAGAGGCACTGAGCGCCTCACGGTAGTGGCAGTGGGAGTGAAGAGGAGGGGAAAGATTTTAGAAAGATTTAAGATGTGACTCCACCATCTGATTACCAAAGTGAGAGAGGAAGGAAAGGGAGTTTCTGGATGACACCCAGGTTTCAAGTTTGGACCTTCGTCATGGAGAAGAAACAGTTTATATAGTAAAAGATTAAGTCAGTTTTGAAATTAATATTAGTATTTTGGATTTTCTTTTATAGATTTGAAGTTAACCCTAAGCCTTTTTTTTTTTTTTTAATCTAAGGTGGCTGCTAATTCTAATAGACATATGTATACTACTTTAGTATTAAAATATGTTCATGTTCAGTACTGGGATGTCCAAGCCAAAACAATTCTGGATAGTACAGTGACTACTAACAGAAAATTAATGTAAGCCACATATATAATTTAAAATTTTTTAGTAGTCACATTTTAAAAAATAAACAGATGAAATTAATTTTAACACAGTATATTTAATCAGAAATACAAAGATATCATTTAAACATATAACCAATGTAAAAATCATTATTTTGTATTAAGCCTTAGAAATCTGGCATGCATCTTAGACTTACAATGTATATCACATCTCCATTCAGAGGAGCCTCATTTCAAGTGTTCAACAGCCACACATGACTTGTGTGGACATTGGACAGGAAAGCTTTCTACTCAATTCCCTGAACTGAACCTACATTCAAATTTTTACAGTATTCTGAAATAAATAGAATGCAAAGATTAGCATTATTTAACCCCTTATAAAATATACCTCCTCTTACTGAAGATAAAGATAAAGCTCTCAAAGCTCAAAGCACAAAGCACCTCCAGACTACAAAATGACCTTTGATACGCTTCTGAAAAGGCTGTTTAAATTTTCAGAGCATGAAGAATTGCTATACCTTAGGACATGACAGCAAAAAATATAGTATCTTCAAGTGTGAAGCAGACAATGTTCTGCCATGTATATTCTTTAGCCATTTACAGATCTCTGAAGAGATGTGGCGGCATATGAAAGATGGCGCGATGACTGACCTCTCCAACAATAAAAGTAAATGGCTAATTCTACTGACTACAATGTCGACTGTAAACACTCCATCTCTAAAAGTTCTTGGTTAGAGTTCTTGCGTATTGTCTACTCAGCTGTATCAGTTATGTATTTTAAGAACTATATAGGCATGAACTACAATTTATTACAGGGAACACAGGGCTTACTAAAAGTCAGATACATTAAAACCTGCAGACACTGTGGATATATTCATACACCTCATAAAAGACACCTCCTTTTAGCAGCAGCTGGAACTAGCCTCTGTTTGCCCACTCCTAGAAATCCTTTCACATTTGTGATAAAAGTCTATATGAGATCAATAACCTTAACTTCTTGGAAGATTTAAGTAAATTTGTTATTCATGCTTCCTTAACTCCCTTTCAATGTCTTAACTAATCTCTCATCTTTCTGTTACAGGCACACCACTGAAAACATTTTTGCTAAGATGACTATATCTGACTGTCTGAGTCCAATGGGGGTGCTCATCTTTCCTCACTTTATCTCTTTGCTTCATGGTGTTTATGTTTCTCTCTCTTCTCTGAGCTTCCTTGACACCCTCCCTCCATATTATCTTTCTACATTTCTGATTATCCTTCTCAATTTCAAATGTAGGGTCATTTCCCTCTGTCTATCTCTCCAGTGTTTGTTGTCCTCATTATTCAGTTCCAGGCCCTGGCTTCTGAAATAACTCAGGTCATATGAGCCAGATATCAACTACCTCCACCTGACAATTATTACCATCTCCAGAGTGTCAAGGTGTCAAGTCCAAAATGTTAATGACTATCAGAGTACTACTTTTGGTGTGTGCTTCAGGTAACTCAAACTTGTGTGTGTGTGTGTGTGTGTGTGTGTGTGTGTGTATACCAAGAATACTTTTCCTCTTAAACCATCTCCTTTCTTGCTTTTTGGATTATGTCTGCAGCCCAGTCCTTCATCCAGTCAGCTAATCTGAAAACTGAGGCAGTCATTTTGACTTCTTTTCCTCTCACTCCAAAACTGGATCAGACAACAACCCTCCAAAATACCTCTCAAATTCATTCTTCTTCCACTTTGACTATCTTTGCGTCTGTGTTTCATTATTTCTTGAGTCAATTATTCTAACACTATCCAAACTGTTCTCTTTATCTCTAAAATTTCCCTTCTTTGGTTCTTCCTCTAAAACATGACCAAGTGCTGGCTCTCCCCCAAGACTTTTTATGGTTCCCCTTTCAATGGAGCAGCTGATCTCCATCCAAGTGAACATGCCCTGAAAGCACCTGGATCCCCCAACAGAGTCTGTTTCTGTGGATTTAGAGTGGAGCCCAAGATCCGCCTTTTTAAAAAGTCCTCAGGTAACACTGATGCTCAGGGTCTGGCAATCTCTTTTTGGGCACCACAACCCCAAAGAAAAAAGTCTGCGTTACTTACAAGGCATCCAAGATTGTTTATATAACCTCGCCGTGGTCTTATCTTTCCAAAAGTATCACTCACAGTTCTCTTACATGTATTTGTACTCTACCTTCTGAATTAAGTTTAGCTGTTGTGCTATCCTACAGCAATAAGATTTCTGTTCACACTGCATTTTCTATCTACAATGCCCTTCCCATTATCTTGCTTCCTTCCCGGCAAACTTCTACTCATTCTTCAAGACTGTGATCAAATGTGGTTTCCCCAGTTAAAACTTTAAAACTTCCCCAATCTTTCCAGGAAGAAAAACAAGGCATTTCCTCTTTTTATCTCAGAATAAAATAGGTATATATAAAACTATGTCTAGTGACAGATATTAACTAGACTTGTGGTGATCATTTCACAATATATATAAATACTGAATCATTATGTTGTACACTTGAAACAAATATGTTATATGTCAATTATATCTCAAAATATTTTTAAATATTCCACACACAAATAAATAAAACAAATACATATTATATGCTCTAAAGATGGCTTGTTGTTCTCCATTATACATACCACAACCACTACACAATTTGTTATATTAGAGTATATATTATCACAAGTTACATGTTTGTTTAGTTTCTTATTTATTGTCATCACCCTCACTAAATAAGTTTGAAAAGGGCAGGCAGTATGCTTTCTCAGTGCTATAATCTCAAAGACAGATAGTAGGCACTCACAAAATATTTGTTGAATAAATAAATACTTCACTTAATCTACTTCTTTAATTAGTTACTGTCACATCTGTTTGATCTTCATAATGACAGCCCCAAAGGGCAGGTGTCATATTCTTCCAATTCTGTAATCACAGACCTAATTACTCAGGAGCCCCTAATAAATGTCTGTTGAATGAATGAATGGTATTTAAGAAATTCTTGTGATTTAGCACAATTCATTGCTTATGCTCAGGAACTATGATCTTAAAGCTTTGTATAAGAAGCATGAAATGGACCACAGAAACTTTACCCAGTTGATACAATGCTAATTTGGCAGAGTTTTATAAAATGTGAATAATTTCTGTGATTTCTATGAGATGTCCATAGTTGGTTAAACACAATTAAATTTGGTGTCGGATGATAGCGTAAAGAAGAAGGAAAGTACATATTACAGTATCATCTTTAAATATTTTCTCCTGACGGATGCAAGAAATGTCTATCATAAACATAACAAAGGCTAAAAAAGACATTATGCAAGGAAAATGCATTGGAAGGTCAACTTGGAAGAAATTCATTGACAAGCTAAACAACAACAATATAATAATAATAGCAGCACCTAACATTTAGTGAGTACTTATGATGTGCCCCGTTTTACCCAAAATGTTTTACATGGACTATTTTATTTAAAGTTCACAATAATACTTCCAGATAAGCACTATGTTTAAAAAATGTTTTACAAATGAGGCTAAGAATGCTAAATTGTTTAATGTTACACAGGGAGTAAATATCAGAGTTGCAGTCTGAACCCAGATTTGACATCTAAAGCCATGCTATTAACTACTACATCAGTTTTAAAGCTTCCGAAATAGAATTGTATATCCCAAAGTTACAGTATGAAAATCTGAAATCATTTTGTACTAAGAAATATTTTAATGGGTTTCACATATATCATATGATAACACTAATATTAAGTAAGCTATGTACATACTAAATCTGATATGCCATGTAAACCGGCAGGTTTACTTACAGGTTTATTATTCTTTCAATTGTATTTTTTTGCTTTTATATCTACCTTTTTAAAACTAAAATCTTTCACCGTATATTAGATTAATTTTCTGTTTTCCTCAGAAAATGTGATTTCCTGGAAGGGAGAGATTACGTATGTCTGCCTTCTTGGAACTGAGCATATAGTAGACACTCAATAATAGAGCTAAATAAAAAGCAGACATCTTAGGCCTAATTTTTCATTAATTTAACTATTCTTTCAGAGATTTAAAAAATCAAATTTAAAAGTTAGAGAAAGACAGAGAATACTAAGATATTTGCTCATTGATTCTTATAAGGAAGCAAGCCATTACACTATTTTGAGATGAGACTTGACAATGAGTTCATTTTGCTATTTATGACCATCCATGAGCATGAGCAACTTAAAAAGATATGATTTCATGTACTTTAATATGTATCATTATTTTGTTTGACACTAGAACTATCTGAATTCTTTAAATCAAACTACTGCGCAAAAAGAACAAAAAATTTATCTTATTTCCTTTTTAAATAAACATTTTCATTTAACTACAAAACTCGGTATATGTTTTTGCTAAATTTCTAAGTGTTTTAAATACTTTATACAATAACACTGTCTCAAACTATCTTACTTAGGACATGGATTATATGTTTTTCTTCTCTTTTTAAAAAAATCACAGCACAATCATTATTTGCTTTTGTGATTTAACTGCCCTCTTGGCAAACATTTCTAAATTAAACCACTATAATAATAAACAACAATGTCAACAAATAAACATGATGTTAGATATTTTTTAAGCTTTTCAGATAGCTTCTATGGTAAGTTGTAAGACACAATAGAGTACTATAAAATCAGAACTGGGAATCACCACCTGTGTTAGAGTTAGGACAAGTGGATCAAGGACACAGCCTTATTTATTCTGAGAGACCATCATTTTCCTCCTTTGTTGTTCAAAAACACAACTTTTCAGTTACATTCAATACAAAGGATGCAGCTGTAAGGCCAGAGTCTATCAAATATATTATTAGCAGCATTGACATTTAATTTTCCCCCCCTTAAATATGTAGGTGAAAAGACAAACAGCAAAGCAAGAGTTAATTGAAACATTCCTCTTTAGATAGAGCAAGGGCATTGAGGAGTGGGGGCTGGTGGGTGGTGGGAGGAGGGAACAAGGCAGAGAGATGCAGAGTTAATCAGGGAGCAAATCCAAAGCCAGGCATGGATAGGCCTCACTAATGAGCCTCAAGTACCCTGCAGTGGTTTTCAAACTTAACTGGCTTCAAACGATGCCACCCCATGACAGAATGCAGCTAGCCATAAGAGGTGGGTGATTAGAATAAATGACTGGAGTAATTAACTCTGATGTGAAACCACCTGATTGGAAAAGAGAAGCCAAGAGCTATTTAGCTGATGGTCCTCTTGCAGAAAAAGGAAGCTTTCCCTTTCTCTTGTGTGGGTGTTCAGTTAGAACTCAACTCTTTCAAGTAGGTATTTGGTAGCACTAATGAAAAGCAGCTTTCATTCAAGGGCCTCTCAAGGACCTTCCCATTCATTTTGAAAGGGGAAGAAAATAAAAGCTTCAAAGTAGAACTAATTTACTTTACTCCCCTACCTCTTAGTGAATTTTGCATTCGTAAAGCCTGCATTAGTATTTACGCTAACAGTCTAACTCCAAATAATGTCATCAAATAGCAGAAGTTGTTATTTATGAAATAACCAGATAAGGAGAATTAACATTTTGAAATTTTCCTTTTCTTTAAAAATATTTTACCACATTGCATGCACATATTAAATACACGCAATTGTTATTTGTCAACCATACTCAATGAAGCTAGAAAAATGTTTTACATAGAAAACTTTAAACTTTAGTGTTGCTCAGTGTAAATGCTTTCTTTGTAAGTGGCCACTCGGATCATTCCTCCTGTGGCTAGAGAATATGAGAAAGGGACATAGTGTGAATGGGGTACTTTCTCTTTTGTTCAAAGAGAAAACAAAACAAACAAACAAAAAAAAGAGTAATGTAAGACAAGGAAAGAAAGAGAACATTTTTCCCCAAAAAAAGACAGCTTTCTTACAGTGCAAATTGACCCAAAGAATCCACCACATTCTCCAGTCTGCTTTTACAAGAGGAGAATTACAAAGACTGAGGGCATTACTACCTGCTGTTTTACAAGTAATCATTAATTCATTGGACCAATGTTGTTCTGTACCTGCTGAGTTAATGTTCGAAACACACCCCTCCCTCTCAAACAGGTTCACAAGCTGCCCAGTAACAACCAAGGGTGTAGTAGCACATGTAACTTAGCAAATATTTATGCCTAAACTCAGATTTATTTGACAGCTTTACACCTTTGGGCATGATATAATTAAATATTTTGACAGCTAAACAAAAACTGTATAAATTTAAAAGCTATTAGGAGCTGAGAATCTAGAATCCAAATAAAATAATTTGCTTATACCCTAAACCACGTTTAGCAATGCATTCCAATAAAAAGCACAGAGGGCTATATGTCTAGCCAACCGTTTTAGCTCTTTCCCCCAACATATTTCTCCTATGAAGAGTATTCTCCTTATACAAACTGACAATGTCTTTAACATCAACAAATTTAAGATTATCAATATAACCCCTTCCTTTGGCTATTTTTTTTTATAATTTTAAAAACAGGAAATATGAATAAGGCCAAGACTATGAAATATTATATAAAAGCCCACTGTGTGCTATTTAAAAGGACTTAAAGAAACACAAGCAGAGTGGGTAGTCCTTCAAACACTGCCTTTAATAACCCAGGAGTTGGTCCTTATTCTCCAGAGGTTCTAGGTTTTCATGGTACTCTGTGCTACTTGGACTTCTGAGGTCCTCATTCTCATGTGCAAGGGAGGGATCACAGTGACCTATACTCCTTATCTTCAGAAAAACCCACTGTTCATCACTGAGCTCCAGAAAGCATTCCCTTCAGTAGCACTTACTACTCAAACACATGGATTAAAAGCCTCAGATACATCTCTAAAAAGGAAAACAAACAAACAAAAAAAAAAACAGAACTGCAAAGCAAAATCAACCTAACATTTTGAAAACAAAAGGCTGATTTGTAATCTACCATTAGCACATTATCATCATTCTGGAAAACACCTAGAGATCGGCTTAGTGTATAAAAAGCAGCTCATGTTCAAACAATATGCAATGCACTATATAAAAACATTTAAAACCTACTTTTCATTATGTAACAACCTGAGGAGATACTATATCCTCACTGAAGGTAGTAATGATCAGTTGTTTATTTAAAAAAGAATCAATGACATGTTTAGAAACCAGTGCACTTCTCATGGGGTGTTTATATTTCACTTTATCATCCCTCTTGGAAAGGTAGTTCTCAAGGGAGAAAATATTATGAACTAAATCCTGTTTAACTTAGGCATGCTGATGTCAAGTAATTTAAAAATCATTCTAAAAAGAGCTTCTTGTGTATACATCTAAAAACATTACTGCATTATCTAATCGTTCTCTTCCTCTCACTCATGTTAACAGAATGGATGTCTTTTTGTGAACTGTATTTGAATCTACTGGAACACAGCTAAAACAGATTAAACTTTTTGAGTGTTTAAATATCTGATAGTGTATGGACTGCAGGGAAAAGGAACTGAGGACTCAGAAGCTGATAGTTCCAATCTGGCTTTTTTTTTTTTCTTTCTTCTTTTTTTTTAATGAATGAACCTTGAGTGAGATCATTTAAACACTAGTTATTAGGGTCAACATTACTAGTAGATGAACAGCTGTTGGAATACTTAGCACTACAGGTAAGTGCTACTTGATATAAACTAAGAAATTAGTAATATTAAAAGACTACATATCAAAAATGTCCTTTTCTGAAAAAAAGTATCTCAGTAGCTTTTATTTCATTGCTTCTCTTCTTCAGGGACAACATGTTTTGAAAAATGTTATATTGGCTAATAATAATCCATATCTCTGTACATGCTCTTTTCTTAGCTAGAATTCAATTAAAATTTAACAGATATCTACCAACTTCCTCTTCCTTCATTCTTTCCCTATTTAATACACTCAGACACATTTTCACCTGTCAACTAAAGTGTTCACAAAGCAGCCACATAATTGTCCCTAAGAGAAATGCAGAGGATCTTACTTCATTTCAGGGACAACACAGTAAAACAAAGTTACTACAGGTTCTTTTCTACAGAGAGTCCTATTAATATTATAATTGTGGCCACAAGCTACCAAAGAACCTGTCAAAGAAAGATAACATCATTATCATTATGACATTTTCACCAAATAAATATGTGATTTCTGAATTACTTTTAGTTTATCATAAAGTCAATCAGAACATTCCACTACCCTAGTATATTTATAATTTGTCTTTATTCTTAACCAAGTATAATTGGGTATGAAACTAAAAATGTTGCTATTGCCGAAACCGGTTTGGCTCAGTGGTAGAGCATCGGTCTGCGGACTGAAAGGTCCCAGGTTCGATTCTGGTAAGGGGGCATGTACCTTGGTTGCGGGCATATCCCAGGTAGGGGTTGTGCAAGAGGCAGCTGGTCGATGTTTCTCTCTCATCGACGTTTCTGGCTCTCTATCTCTCTCCCTTCCTCTCTGTAAAAAATCAATAAAATATATATATATAAAAATGTTGCTATCACCTGGTGGTTCTAAATTACTCAGGAATGTCTACTTTGAAAAGATATAGTTTTGATATGGGTTTTGATATACAGAACATGTATAATTCAATGAAATGAGAGGTAAATTATCTGAGTTTTTTGGCACAGTGTAAATGACCCATTAAAATGAAAGAAGTATTTTGTTCTCTTCCTAAGAGAATAATTATCTCACCCAGAGTAACAACTATGCAGTTAAAAAGGCAGAGATTGCAACAGGAAAGGTCATTAAGGTTTGCTCAATTCCTGGCTAGAAAGGTTAGCTAAAAATATAACTGCTATAATCTTATAATTTATATGGATTTTTGTTGTTGGCTTTTGGGAATGATTGTGCATTGTTTTTTTGTTGTTGTTGTTTTGTGTGTGTGTGTGTGCGCGTGTGTTTGCCACTAACTATGCATTAGATTAGTGGTTAACAAACTTTCCTATATAAGTCCAGACACTAAACATTTTAGAACTTGCCACATGATCACTATCACAATTACTCAACTCTGCTACTGTAACCCGAAGGCAGCAATAGACAGTGTAAAAAACATGGTGGCTGTGCACCAATAAAAGTTTACTGACAAAAACGGGCAGCAAGCTGGATTTGGCCTGTGGGCTTGTTTGCTGATCCCCGCTTCAAACTCATGAAAACAACTTTTAAATAAGTTAGATGAATTTTGATCTTTGCTACACTTTAAGAAGCTGATTAGATCTAGAACACAAAACAGCAGATGGTCCTAATGACTCAGGAAATATGGCTTCTATCTGGCCCCTGACGGTATGTTCCTTCTCCCTATTCCCTCTGACACTGTCTCAGAAGACTCCAATCGGCAAGAAAATAGCTTCTTCCTTGGTGGAGACAGACATCTAGTTTGCCACCTCAATGAGCTACAATCTCTTTCTAACTCCAAAGAATCCTATTTGTCCAAGTGTTGTTTGTTTTTGCTGAGTCTCAATTTCCTGAAAATAGGGACAATAACTTTAGTGAGAGAATAAAATAGAATAATACACGAAAAGAAGACTTAAAACAATATCTGACACATAGTAGGAGTTCAACAAATACAGTCATCTTTTATTTTACCACTTGCCCTCCCTACCCACAAAACTTCTTGACCATAAATTCATTCATTTATTCTACCACTACATATTCATTTAGAACATA
Organism: Pipistrellus kuhlii; assembly: GCF_014108245.1. NCBI lineage: Eukaryota > Metazoa > Chordata > Mammalia > Chiroptera > Vespertilionidae > Pipistrellus > Pipistrellus kuhlii. The sequence continues at coordinate 50,000,767 of NW_023425584.1, forward strand.
TCACACATTTCAGAGAGAATGCAAACAACTGGGGACACAACAGTGAATAATATTAACAAGGTCCCATTCTCATCCTTGTGGAAGACTGAACACTCAGATTATTTGACAAGATAGAACTTGCCACATGATCACTATCAGATAGTAATTAATGCTACAAACAAAATGGTGAGATATAGACAAGCATAATTTTGAACAGAATAAGCAATGAAAAGTCCTGGTAAGGTGACAAATGATGTAAGACTTAAAGCACATGTGTCAAACACAAGGCCCGCGGGCTAAATCCGTCCCGCCAGGCCTTGCAATGTGGCCCGCACTGCGCTGTCATCACTGCACTCCGCTGCATTTCCATCACAATGACAGTTTATGACTGTTCAGTAAACCATTTGGCCCGCGATTTAGGCTGGATTTTAGATTTTGGCCCCTTCTCTGATTGAGTTCGACACCCCTAACTTAAAGGATAAAATCAGCTGGTCAAAGTAACTTAAGACTGAGTATTTGAAATAAGCTTAATAGGAATGAAATTCTAGAGGTTATAAAAGTTCTGGCACATTCCATATCAAGAAAGGAAGTAGAACTCATCTCCTGAGACAATGGCCAATGTTAGCCACTCTTCAGTGTCTGTGCATGCCAGACAACACCCCTTTCTGCTCTACTACTTGTGCAGCTGTTTTACATTCTCAGCAAGAGTATAGAAAAATCCCAATTTCTCCGCATCCTTGCCAAGACTGTTGTCTTCTGGTTTTCGATAATAGCCTTCCCAACAGCTGTGAGATATCTTACTATAGTTTTTTTGCATGTCCTTGGTGAATGATAAATTTAAGTGACTTTTCATATACCTGTTGGCCCTTTGGTAGTGTAAAGTTCTCTTTGGAGAAATGTCTAGTCAAGTGTTTAGCTGACTTCTTAATCATGGTATTAGTTTTGGGTGTTTCTGCTTTATATTATAGGAATCCCTTATATATTTTGGAAATTAACCCCTTACCTAACTGATAAATGGTTTGAAAAGATTTCCCTAATCCCATAGGTTGTTTTATTTTGTTAGCTGTTCCAGTGACTTTTTAGTATGATGCAGTCCCACCTGTCTATTTCTGTTTGTGTTGCCTGTGCTTTTGATATCAATAGACATGAAATCATTGTCAACACCAATGTTCATGAAGGTTTTTTTGTTTTTTTTTTTTTTAGGGGTTTTACAGTTTCAGGCCTTAAATTTAAGTCTTTAATCTATTTTGAGTTGATTTTTGTATCTCATGTAATATAGGGGATGTAGCTATTCAGTTTTCCCAGCACCATTTAAGAGGCTATCCTTTCCCTATTTTATATTCTTGGCACCCCTGTTGAAGATCAGCTGACTATATATGCACACATTTATTTCTGGGCTCTCAATTCTGTCTATGTGTCTGTATTCATGCCAGCACACACTGTTTTAATTGGCATAGCTGTGTAATATGTTGAAATCATGACATGTGGTGCCTATGAGTTGGGTTCTTCTTCCACTCCCCTTCAAGATAGTTTTGGCTATTCAGGTACTTTTGCTATTCCCCATGAATTTAGGATTTTTTTTTTCTATTTCTGTAAAAAAATTAGCATTGGGATTTTTAATAAAGATTTAATATAATCTGTAGATTGTTTTGGTAGTATAGGCATCATAACATAATTAAGTTTTCCAATCCACAAATGTGCGATATCTTGCCATTTTTTTGTATCTAAGTTTTCATCAGTGTTTTGTAGTTTTCAGTGTAGAAGTCTTTCATTTCCTTAAATTTATTCCTAAATTGTTTATTCTTTTTGGTGTTACTGTAAATGAGATTATTTCCTATTGTCAGTGTATAAAAAAAAAGCAACTGATTCTCTGTATGGTGATTTTGTATTCTGCAACTTTAATGAATTCATTTATTAGTTCTAACAGGTGTGTGTGTGTGTGTGTGTGTGTGTGTGTGTAGTCTTTAGAGGTTTTGTATGTAAAACCATGTCGTCTACAAAAAGGACAATTTAGATGTTTTTTATGTTTTTTTCTTGCCTAATTGCTCTAGCTAGGACTTCTAGACCATTAGACTTATTATAAAAACACTAAACTAATACTTTATCTACAAAACAGGTATTCCAAAGCTCAAACAAGATGTGTAAAAATTGCTTTCTAAACTACAAAGTACTATAATATGTAATTAGAAAAAAAGATAAGAGACTTGGATTCTGGAAATGGATTTTGAATTTTTGCTACATATTAGCAAAATAGCCTTACCCTGTTTCCCCGAAAATAAGACAGTGTCTTTTATTAATTTTTGCTCCCAAAGGTGCGCTAGGTCTTATTTTCAGGGGATGTCTTATTTTTCCATGAAGAAGAATACGGTACACATTTATTGTTAAATGAAAATAAAGGAAATTTATTACCTGTATACGGTACGGTAGTAAGGTAGTTGTCAACACAAACCAGACAAACTGTGAATCCTACAGTATCAAGAATTTACTCATTTATTCAATGACAATCATGTCATCATCTTCTGGAACATCATCATAACAATCCAATTCCTGAATTTGCTGGGGAATTTCTCGTGACTCCATTTCTTTCAGAATCAGTGGAACATGTTTAGCAATAGCATTTTAGCCTAGGGGGGCCTTAGTTTCAGGGGGATGCCTTATATTTCACTCAGAAGGAAACCTGTAAGTAGGTCTTATTTTCGGAGGATGTCTTATTTTCGTGGAAACACGGTACCTATCAGCCTTTCTAAGATTCTAGAAAAACCGAAATATCTTTACTACAGCCTTCAAGAATATTATGAGGATCAAATAAGTAAAAGCTATGTGTAAAATAATAAATATTATACTATACAAATTTATTTTATTATGTATTCTTTACTTGTAATTTTGAAAGCTCATACCTAAAATACTATTATCATTAACTAGATGCCCATTGCATGGGGGGGGGGGGGTGTCCAAACTGGGACCTCTTGGGGGATGTCCTGCAGGGATGGGGCCTAAACGTACAGTAGGACTTCCTTCTCACAATCCAAGACCACTGGCTTCTAACTGCTCGCCTGTCTGCCTGCCTGCCTGATTGCCCCTAACCACTTCTGCCTGCCAGCCTGATCATCCACTAACCGCTCTCCTGCTAGCCTGATTGCCCCCAATTGCCCTCCCCTGCCGACCTGTTTGCCTTCAACTGTCCTCCCCTGCTGGCCTGATGGCCCCCAACTCCCCTCCCCTGCTGGCCTGATCTCCCACAACTGCAGTCCCCTGCCAGCCATCTTATGATGATATTATGGCAGCCATTTTGTTATGATGTCGTACAAGGATGTTTCTCAATGCCACCTAGGCTTTTTTTATATATAGGATAATTTTGTAGGGATAAAATCTGTTTAGAAATTGCAGCTTTCTATTGTTTAAAACAATAGAAAGCTGCAATTAAATATCATTAAATATCTTTCAAATGCTATTAAATATCATTATAGACCTTTAAGCAGAAATACTGTAAGCTTTAGCAAAAGTGCTTTACAACTTCAGTGTAAAGTATTTGAATACAGGTTATGAATAAAGAAACAACAGAGCAATACATAAGTTTATGCAATATTTTACACATGGAAACCTGGGTCCTTAATTAACCCTTTGCACTCCGAACCATTCTGGACATTGGCTACCAGCTACTCGATGCTACTTTGCGGTGGAAACGTGCGTTGAAATAACTCAGTTCCCCGTAATCACTAATAATCTGCAATGTCCCCTGAGAGGGGACATCTGAGTGATATGCTAGAATTCCGATGTCCCCTGAGAGGGGACAGAGGAGTGCAAAGGGTTAAGCATTTAGGGTAACACTCATAAACCATACAGTTTATAGTAAACATGTCAATCAAGTAAATAAGGAAACCCTGTACGAGGTAGCCATTGATGCAAACTGGGACTTGATTCAAAATCTTTTCAAAGAGAGGATTGTTTTAATTATATAAATGGAAAAGGAGAACATCACATCTCAACTAAATGATACTTCAAGCCTCTATTAGACCTCTATTTTTCCACAAGACAAATGCCCAATTAAGAGATCATAGGTACGTTTTACAGTATAACACATCGTAAATAACATAAGTAATTAATCATGACTATAAGCTAATGCCCTATTTATGGGAGCTTAGACTTTATTATATCTGTTTAAATTTTTGTTCTATACCAATGTAAAAGTACATTAACCTTGTAGGTCTCCATGGGTATACCAGGTAGAATCTGTGTTTGATTACTTGGTAATCACCTGAATTAAAAAAATGTTAAGGTAATATTTTCCTAAATTTCCCATATCTTGCCTTTCTTCTAAATAGCATTCAAAATCAAGTCATTCATTAAAAGGAATAGGACGTTTTACTAGCAGCATGACCCCTCATTCCTTATGTAGAAGTGTCTTGATAATCAGCTACGTGTCTAGTTTGGTTTTTGATTCAACTGAACACTGATCCTCTCATCAAGACAGGGCATATTATTGTTTAAAACTACTATTAAATATCATTATACACTTTTAAGCAGAAACACTGTTAGCTTTGGTAAAAGCACTTTAAGCACTTCAATGTAAAATATTTGAATACAGGTCAAATACTCATTTACTATTCTCTGCTTGACTGGACAGTAATCCCCCTAAAACAGTAAGTGCTGCTTTTCATACATTGGTCATAGTCATTCAAATCCTCTATTTCTTCTTTGCTGAATTTATTTCCAGATGAAAACAAAATACTTTTATAAATGTCTTTTATTATTTTATAATTTCAAAGATCTTAATTCTCTAAAATAAATGTTAATGGATGCAAACTCCCAGAACAATTTTCTAAAAAGAAAGTCTAGATACTAAAAATAACTTCAAGATGTGGAATATCAGGAGCAGACAAGGCAACTTGTGTGCATCCGGGAGAGACAGAGAGACTGTTTTTCAGCAAAGCTATTAGCTTGCCTTATAGTCAGGGGAAGAAAGAGCAAAGAGTGCTGGTAAAAGAACTCACAGCCGCAATCCAAAGGTAAGTTTAACCTACATGTAAGGTAGAATAAAACCTGCAATGTCTATTATATAAGTAATGTAGGAAAAACACTGCCATATGATGAAAGCAATAGCACAAATGTCTTCAAATAGAAAAATAATAATGTTACAAATGTAACTAGTTTGTAGCTTAATGCCACTTGGGGAATGAAATAACATCTGAAATTCAGAATATAAAATTCACTACAATAATTTCTTAGCTATTCTTATTATTCATTATGGTTTCTTATATATTATTAATTTATCCATTACTAAAGTACACAAATAAATACATAAAAATAAACATTGGATCAAAATTCATCATTAATGCCTTTATATACAAATCCCATAACTGGAAATATAATAGTGCCTAAAAATTTAGACACCAAGTTTATATCTGAAAAGCAAAAGTTGTTGGGGGGTTAAAATGGAGAGAAGATACAATAATAAGTGTAATGTTAAAGGTGCAATCCATTGCTTCATACTCAAAAAAGTACAATTCACAGTCAAAGACAGATGTCTGATCTTAGGATACATAGGGAGGACTGGGATGAAGCAAGACAGACCCTCTGTAATCATGGTCTGCAAACAGTGGCTCACGAGCCACATGTGGCTCTTTGGCCCCTTGAGTGTGGCTCTTCCACAAAATACCACGGGCTGGGCGAGTCTATTTTGAAGAAGTGGCGTTAGAAGAAGTTTAAGTTTTAAAAAATTGGCCATCAAAAGAAATTTCAATTGTTGTACGTCGATATTTGGCTCTGTTGTCTAATGACTTTGCCGACCACTGCTCTATAAGGCTAAACCACTGTGCCTCTGAAAGGTGAAGTCGCAACATTCACAGGGTTCTTGTGCTTTTTAAAGCACATTATAATAAGTTAGTAGTTTCTAAGTACATTTAAATTAACATAGACCTTCAATTGGGTCTTAAAAGAATATACCCTGTTTCCCCCAAAATAAGACAGTGTCTTATATTAATTTTTGCTCCCAAAGATGCGCTAGGTCTTATTTTCAGGGGATGTCTTATTTTTCCATGAAGAAGAATACGGCACACATTTATTGTTACATGAAAATAAAGGAAATTTATTACCTGTATATGGTATAGTAGTATGGTAGTTGTCAACACAAACCAGACAAACTGTGAATCCTACAGTATCAAGAATTTACTCATTTATTCAATGACAATCATGTCATCATCTTCTGGAACATCATCATAACAATCCAATTCCTGAATTTCCTGGTGAATTTCTTGTGACTCCATTTCTTTCAGAATCAGTGAACAAAATCTCTCATGTTTAGCCTAAAGAGGGGAGCCTTATTTTTGGAGGGATGCCTTATATTTCACTCAGAAGAAAACCTGTAAGTAGGTCTTATTTTCGGAGGATGTCTTATTTTCGGGGAAACACAGAAGAGTGTAATAAAAATAGAAATATGGCCTAACCTACTGACAGTATTTTTTCACATTTCTAATGTTCTTAGGAGCCAACCAACCGATGACAACAATAAACACAGAAATGAATAGCAACAATTGTGTAGGCTGCCAAAATGATGGTAAACAAGTATTCAAATATGCCAAGATGACTTGTATTTGTAACATCTATATAAACTCTACATTGACCTTTACCAGGTTTATTGATAACTACTTCTACTTTCAGATATATATATATAAAAAGAATACTTATTGTAGTTGCTCATTTTGAATTAGCATTTCTTATAGATGATTATATGAACATTAGTAAGGACTATACATGGGACAAAGGGAAAGTATTGCTCAAAGTGGTACACACTGGTCTTTAAAAGCATATTTACTAACATCACCAAAGAAAAGCTTAAATATCATTTTTTGGTTAGTTTTCTACAGGAAACAGAAAGGAAAAAAATACTTCTCAAGCACATGAAGCACTCAGATCATTTTTACAAGTCTGTCATGCGGGTATTATACAACTCACATATGACAGAAGTATCAGAACAATGTATATAAATGAAGTGGATATGAAGAACCAAGTGTATCACTGTTGTACTTGCAGCATAGAACAAGCTTAACAAAATGGAGGTAGTACATGTTAACTTCCTGAGGGCAGAAATTTTAGAGTTGTACTTAAACTCTTAGAGCAAGACACTATAAAAAAGAATTTACCTAAATGCTAAAATTGTCAATACCCACCCATCTGCCTCAGGGGTGGTGAAAGAGACTATATGTGTAGCATTACAGTCTGGCAGGGGTCACACATGTGGCTTAATAAGTATATTCAATTTATTGTAATATAATACCTATTGCTTACTGCTTCTTTAATACAAATATTAAGAAACAGTTTTCATATCTATTTAAAAGACTGTGAAACCATGATATATAAGATCTTCTTTTCTAAAGAGCGTTAAACTCAGAATATTTACTTAGACATGTGATAAGTAGGTCCTCCTCTCCTTTCCTGCCCCCTTTTTCTCTGCAAAGAGTTACAGTGCCTGAGACTCCAAATTAAGGTTCTGAAAGGTGAACAACTTAATGTGGGTTGATGCTCCCTTTAAACATAAACCCAACATTAAACCTTACAAACTAAACAAAAACACATTTAAGGAATTATGATGAGATAGATATTTTGTAGCTTTAAAATGCAGACTTAATTGTAGAGGAAAAGTATAACAATATACATATATTTTGTTAAATAGGTTTATAGAAAAAGAATACACAATTAGTAAGATTTAAAAACCATAAACTTCATCTAAAGGTTTTTCCTCCCCCACATAAGAGCATTAAAATAAAGGGGAGTGAGAGTGGGAAGGGAATAAGGGTTTTGAATGACTCATTCAGTTCTATTTCTATCAGTATTAGTTCTTCATGTTTTTATTATACAGACATTTGGAAATGTGCTATAGACTTTGTCAGCAGACCTGTATTATTTGTGATCCCCAAATTAACAGATATTATCTTCATTTTCTAATCTTTGGGTCAGAAGTATTAAATTATAAATTTGTAAAAGACATTTAGAAAACCATTATGTGAAAAATAAAAAGCTAGCATTCATAGAATACTCACAAGAGAGTTAGTTTCAACTGAAATTGCATAATAAAATAATTTCAGGAAAAATAACAAAAATCATCTAAGTGACTTTTTCTTATAAAACATTTGATATAAATACTTCTTATGTTTTCCTATATTATATAGTGTCCTAAACAAGTAAACCTGTGTAAATATAAAATCTACAACTCTGAATGTAAGAGCAAAACAAACAAAAGTCATATAATATGTAATCTACATTATAGGGACACGTAGACTGAGGCATAAAAAACAACAACCCTTTTTTTGAGTTGATCCAGTTAAAATAATTGGAAAACTTGTTTAATTTTTAAAATTTATTATTGGTTTATGTTCTACTGCAAATATTGGTCTTACTCTGTGGCACCTACTCTACTAAAAGCAGAAAAAATAACCACGAAGAAGCTTGAAAAGAGAGTAAAAAAATAAAATAAAAGTGGAATCGAGGAAATAGATAAGGAGGAAGAAAGGAAAGGAAGATGAACAGACCGGGAAGAGGGAAGAGGGGCAAATTGGCTTAGTCAAGCTCTCTCGGGAGGGTGTGCTGAGTTACCAGACCAGAAATGAGGGGTTGAAAGCTACTCCTGATAACTGGTGGAGGCTGAAAGTGCTACTTAAGTGCCTGGTGTCTGTGGAAATAGAGGGAGGAGAGGTTTGGACTGAGGATGCCAAGTGCACTCCCAGCCAGCAGAGTAAAAAGAAGCATTAACAGTAGCCTCGGGGGAAGCCAAGCTTTCTATCCCCAGAGCCGGAGGGCAAATGTGGCCATAGCAGTGAGTAGCAGCTGGTTAAAGGGATAAAGAAATAAAGAAGCCACAGGAAAATTGGCAGCTTTAGGCAAGTAAGGCAGACTAGGCCTGTCTCCATATTTAGATGAACAAACTGCCAGGAAATAACACTGCAGTCTTTCTGATGCCAGTGGGCTACTAATCAACAACTGGGATGCAATAGACTGAAATTCAGTTTACCAAGCTATGCTAAGTATTGATTTAATTTGGTGAACAGTAGCTCTGCTGAAAAGATATAACTAAGATGGGTTCAATATTTAGCTTTCTAATAATCAAAATTAGTATTCTCCATAAATATATAAGTAGTACTCAATAATTAATTAAAAGAAAAACACTTTATAAAATAGTATTTGTTTTCTAAATATTATTTCATAAAGCATAGTTGAACAAACCAAAAAGGGATACATATCAAAATTCCCTATGCTTTAGTAGTGACCCTGTGGCATTCAAGAGAAGAGGTAAAGTAGGAACATGAGAATCTTTGAAGGAACTTCTGAAATAATATTCTCTCATGTTATTTTCATTCATATTCTGCTATAAAAAAAAAAAAAAAAAAAAAAAAAAAAAGGTTCAAGCCTGGCCAGTGTGACTCAGTTAGTTGAGCATCATCCATGTACGGAAAGATTGCTGGTTCAATTCCAGGTCAGGCACATGCCAGTGTTGTGGGCTCAATCCCCACTACTGTGCATGTAGGGTACAGCCAATTGATTGTGTGCTATCACATCTATGTTTCTCTATTCTCACATTCTCTCTCTCTCTCTCTCTCTCTCTCTCTCTAAAAATCAATAATGTATTCCTCTTTTTTTAAAAAAGGTTCAAAGTACTGCCTTTATATTCAAAGATTAGATTTACCACTTTTCAAATTACTAAACTTGATATATTTGATAAACTGCAATTTGTAATAGATTGAAAAAATTCTCTTGGCCTGAGATAAGTCAATTATCTTTTCTTCATTAGGGTAAAGCTAATTTAAGGTTGTTATGGAAAAAGTAAGATGCCAGCTCTAGAAGAATTTCACACATTTAAGAAAGTCAAACTGAAAAGGAACATAAATTAAATTGTAGGAACTACTATAGAATTCCTAAATTCTATAGAAGTTTAGGGAAGAAGAGGGGTGGAATAGGAAAAAAGTTCCTCAAGGAATTTGTCAAACCCCCATGCAGCTAAGAAGACTGTGTAAGTAAATTTTAGAAAAAGAAGCTGTTTGTCCTCTACTTTCTCTTTCCTCATTCCAAAGGGCTAGAATGTGAATATGAAAAGTGACAGTAAACAATGAACAAATTTCAGGCAATGGTGGAATGGAACAAAGCAAAAGGAACTTGATGATGTCATTGATTAAATTTTTCATAATTCCTTGGGATAATAAGGGCTCAGTTTTTAGCCAAGAAAACAACCTCCGTCTCCAACTAAATAAGTATTTTAGGGTTTGTATAAAAACTATAAATCATAAAGCCAATAGTAAAAACAGCTACATTTAGTAAATAGAATATGTATTCACAATCTAAAAAGGCATTATTACCAGATGGAAGCCCTAATACATTAATTATACTCAAACATGAAATGTACTTCTTAGAGTCAGAAAATTCTTCAATACCCAGCTCAAATGTCTCTTAAGTATCACTTCCTGAACAAAGTCACTTGCTCTATTAGCTATACTCCAATTTATTCCATTCTGTAGTAATTATTTCCATTATTAAATGATGAATTCTATCATATTCATCTTTGTATCTTTACAGAATTGAACATAGTATTTGGCACAGGGTAGACACCAATAAATATTTGCTAAATTAAACACTGGATTTTTATAGCAATAAAAGAAATGTGCTGAAAATATTTTTTTTAAAAAGTGCTTTTCTGTACTTGCAAGTCATGTATTATAATAACATCTTTCCCCTTCAACCCCCACTCCAGAACCTGAATTCATAATTTATTTCTTTTATGGCATCATCGATCTCAAGTTATCCATATCTACTAATTTTTTTTGGAATTGAAATGCAGATTCTATCAACCAATGCTAGATTGTGAACATTTAATTCATGAATTGCAGACACTTTTACGTAAAGAGTAGGCTGAACACATCTTCAGTGGAGTAATAAATAACTTCAGATGTCCTTGTGAGAAATTCAGCAACAGGACTCACCTATTAATTTTCTGTACTGAATGCATTTCCACATCAAAGAAGTGTTACCTTATCAATATTTTATGTTACCACAGAGAGAAGATTCAATCTTCTTTTACATCACAATTCCCTTGCCTCAGTGGCCATGTGATCACACCTATTCAAAATCTGTCAGAAAGCTTAAAACCTACTGTCCTTATTCAATATCCATATCTATTTACTGCCAAGAGAGGTTAGGTAACTTATGGTTACAAGTTAACTAATAAAGAGGATAGGGGATTACTCTCCTAATATTAGTATATATATAGACATGACCAAGCATTCATATATAATTTTACAACATTAATGAGGAAGTTGTTATTGTAAGTGTAAAACACACGGACCAAAACCATTACTAATGCTAATTATGCTACTTAAATTTACTTGGATTAAAGTTGTAGGTCTATCAATGAAGCTTCACTAAAATCTTACATTTAAGCCACCATTTAGAATAAGAGAGAGAAAAATAAGGCTTAGAGCAGTAAGCATAATAAAGGGCAGAGTAAAGAGATATAAGAGAAATACAAGATATATCTGGAACTTCACACACACAAAAAAATAAATAAATAAAAGACCTGGAAGCCATGGATATTGTATTTATATTGTACATCACTAAAGTGAGATTTAAATTTGTTTTCTTTGCGTCTTGGGGGTAGAATGAGGATCAATGAGAAGAAATTACAGGAAACAGATTTCACTCAGTGTAAGAAAACTTGATAATACAGTGTCAGAGACAGAAATTCCTGTGACAATATAGGACAGGTCCCAAAGATGTAGCAGAGATTCCAAAGGTGTAGCAGAGGTCTCAAAGGTGAGCTTGGTGGGTGATGTTTCTCCAAAAAGGAATCCCACTTTAGACCAGGAGTTCCTGAATAAACACTATTATCCATTCATAGCCAGTTTAAATGCAAGAGGATAGCATGAATGCACTTCCCATTTGGAAGTAAATTTATCACCAGTATATTAAATGTATTAAGAGGATATGCGACTAAAAGGAAGCCACTGAATAGTTCAAGTAGTACATAAGGAAGGCTAGTGTGGTGAAAATGAACCAGAAGAGTCAGAAAACAATATTCTAATAACCTGGATCAATTATATGTTAATATTATATATTATTGTACCTATAAGATGAAACAAGATTTAAAAAATAACTTTGAATTATAATTTATCCTATCATTTATTATAACTTGTTATCTTAACATATTTTAAAATCCATATTAAAAATATAGTCTCAGTATATTATGTTCAAAACTGAATTTATCTTTCTCAAAAGCCTATTTCTTTCTATTCCTGTAATAACTTATTTCAGTCGTTAGTAATATAATTCATCTAGTAACCTTGTTAAAAATCTCAAGGTGATCTTTTGTTTCTTCTGAGGTCCATTAACCTCAGCTATGCAGAATGTCTTCATTATCCTCTCTACCACTGCTTTAAGTGGACATCGTCTCATGCTTGGTTCCTTTTGAGTGTAACAGCCTCCTGATTTTTCTGTCTCCACTCCAGTCTAAGGAGATGAAGTACCACCTCCTTAGCAGGACATAAAGGTCCCTTCCTAAATGTGGCCTCACCCTACTTCTTAAGCCTCATCCTTGGCTATTCTTTCCCAAGAAACCAATGCACATATCTATAAAAAATTCCACTATTACCTAGTCATTTCATATTTCCTAGATTATATACTTATCCATATAACAAGGCACTTGCCAAATGTCAGTGCTTGGCCAAGGGACATTTTTATATTTTATTTTATTTTATTATTTTTTAAATATATTTTATTGATTTTGTACAGAGAAGAAGGGAGAGAGACTGAGAGCCAGAAACATCGATGAGAGAGTGAGTCATCGATCAGCTGCCTCTTGCACACCCTCTACTGGGGATATGCTCGCAACCAAGGTACATGCCCTTGACCGGAATCGAATCCAGGACCCTTCAGTCCCCAAGCCGACGCTCTATCCATTGAGCCAAACCGGTCTCGGCATGGCCAAGGGACATTTTTAACCAATCTCTATTTAGTAAGAAAACCAACAATCATTATATTCTATTAGTAGTGAATTCTTTAGAATGACTGAAAAATAATTTTCCCTCAATATATTCTCCCAGAAGATTACTAAACATTTTTTCTAATGTTTAATATGCCACATATTACAATTTTCAAAACTCAATGTATTTATTTTCATTATTAAAAATAAGAGCTACTTATTTTAGAAAAATTGAGAAGAAAAGAGAAAAACACCCAAGTATCAACTATATAAGTCTACAGAGGTAATGAGGTCATCATGGTGGGTCCTACTCCATTATGACTGTTGTCCAGAAAAAGGGGGGGAGGGATTTGAAATGAACACGCATACAAGGAAATGGCCAGATGAAGACTGGAGCTATGCTGCTGCAAACCAAGGAACTACCAAAACTGAGAGAAAGGCCTGGAACAGACCCTGCCTCACTACTTCAAAGCAAGTGCGACCCTGTTGCCACTCTAACCTCAGACTTCCAGTTTCCAGAACTGCAAGGGCACCTATAAGCGTCATCCCGGCAGCCCAGGAAATTAATACGGCAAGTTGTAGGAAAATGGACTTCTAAGAACTTGCATAGCAACTAAAAGCAATAACTGGATTCTATATTGTAGGGTAAAAATTCCATAAAGAAGACATTATCAGATCAACTAACAAAACTGATATATGCAAAGCAGATCAAACTATTGAATTAATTTATATTTATCAAATGCCACTGTTACTGTGGTTACATAGGAAAATGTTCCCATTTTTATTATATACATATTGAAGTATTTGGGGTAAAGAAACATGAAGTAACTCATCCTCAAATGATTCAATAAAAACATTACGTGTGTGTTTGTGTGTGTGTGTGTGTATATATATGCATATATACATACATATTTACTATATGTGTATGCACACACAGGGAAAAGAAGGGAAAGAAGAAGGAGAAAGCTCACATTAAAAATGGGGAGGAGGATCATACCAATATTAAATTGGATAAAGAGCATATCAATATTCTGTATGCTATTTTTATTTTTACAATTTTTATAAGTTTGACATTATTTGCAAAAACAAAAAATAAAAATAAACTTTATTTTGCTTAGCATAACGCTCTCCAGCTCATCCATGCTGTTGCAAATGGTAAGAATCCCTTTTTTTTTTTTTTTTTTTTTTTTTTACCACAGCTTAGTATTCCATTTTGTATATGTACCACAGTTTTTTAATCCACTCATGTGCTGGAGAGCATTATGCTAAGCAAAATAAGCCAGTCAGAGAAAGATAAATATCATATGATCTCACTCATTTGTGGAATATAATGAACAACATAAACTGATGAACAAAAACAGATCCAGAAACAGAGAAGCATTGATTAGACCTTCAAACCTCAGAGGGAAGGTAGGTGAGGGTGGGGGTAAGAGGCGGGAGATCAACCAAAGGACTTATGTGCATACATATAAGCCTAACCAACAGACACAGACACCAGGGAGATGAGGGCATGAGTGGGGAGATAGGGGGTATAGGAGGGTGGGATAAAGATGCATATATATAATACCTTAATCGATAAAGAAAAATAAAATAAAAAAAGAAACTTTAATGCTAGGGCACTGTTGGAAATGTTTTTAGTAGAACATAAATATATAAACAACAAAGTAATAAAAGATAAAATGAAGAAAGAGAGGGGAGAAGGGAGGGAGGGAGGGAGACAAGTTACACTAGAAAAAGCATAAATCAATTCTCTTCTTCCTTTTTGTTTGAGGGAGGGGGTGAAGACGAAGGTTCCTTTCTGGTTACCATAACCAAAGAAATTTGCCAGTTCACATAAAATTCTTCGTTGAAAAAATATGTGTTGGACAGACACCAGTGAGTGGCATATCCAGCAGACATAAATACCACGTTAAGTAGTCATTTATCGGGTATCGCTGTGCAGAGCTGCAAGAAAGCACCCATAGGCAGAACAAAAGCCACAGCAGAGATGCTGCTTTTCAGGTAAGCTGCCACTGCAGGAGACATGGCCCCGTGCCAGGCACAGAGGCAGCCAGGGGCTGGAGGCAACTTCACAGCAGCACAGGACGCCACCACCTGAAGCAGAGGGGTGTGAGGGGACTGGGTGAGAAGGCCTCCTCCCGTGAATCCAAGCTCCAGTCCCATTGTGTGAGCCCATTAGCCTCATTATTCTCCAACCACTATCATTCATCCCTGGCAAAATGGTAACTTCCAGCTGTACCTGGCAGCACACTACTATGACAATTCACACGAAGATGAAAAAGGGAAAAATAGTATGTTTTCTAAGCCTTTCTCTTTCTTTCCTACAAAAAGTCTCTCTCCTTCCACTCTTCTTCTGATCTCTAGAAAACAAACGTCTAGGACAAGCAGGACGCTACTACAAATGAGGTTTTGTCACTTATTTTTATTTTCTTCAAGTACTTTTTATTGAAGTACTTTTTAATTGAGGAAAATAAAAAGTATTTCAATAATTTAAAGAAAAAAGTTATTAAAAAAAAATGCCCCAAAATGAATGAAACTAGCCAATCTGTAAATAACACATTGGGGGAAGAGTATCCAAATTCTACTCATGGTGGATTTTTATTCAGGTGTGACATTGTTAGGGTGTTTAAGACAGTGATGTCCTTTTTAAAGAAAGGCTTGGCAAGAGGGGGATGGTCAGCATGCAGATTATAAAAGAGAAGCACAGAAAGTAAGAATTGGACAGTGTGTCCTACAAAGACTTAGAAAAGTTGTCCAAACACCTAAATGTGAGCACACTGATTCTGTTGCAGGCATTCTTTCTCTGTACTGGGGACAGAGGTACCAGCCTAGCATGGCCATACGATCTCCACTGGAATCTACTCGTCATTCCAGGAGGGCAGGGCCTTGTCTGTTTTGGTTGCCTCTGTATCCCCAGAACCTAGAAGAGCGGAAGCACTGAACAAATATTTTCAATGAATTAAGATAATCAAATTTCTCTTTTATTCGAAGTCAATGTTACCACATGTAATTGTTGCTTATATTTGGATCCCCAAACAGTTTCTGCTGGCCAGAAAAAAATAAATAATCTGGTTTCCTAGATAGCAAAATTCTTCATGACAAATAATTTTGCTTTTATACTATCACTTGCAAATTTGTTTAGTGCAAATTAATAACTAAAACATATATCAATAACTAGGACATTAAAAAAAAGGTCTCTAGCTACTACTGTCAGGCTGCTTCTACACTTCCCCTAACTTTACATCTGAATCTCTTTATCTGTTGTATTAAAATCTTGATCTTGACATTAACAAAATCAATTTGCTAAATTGACAAGATTCCCATAACAGTTTCAAAAAGAACTTATATCATTATTACCTAAATATAAGAGGGGTTTTAAAAGTTTAAGATCTTTTCTAGTTCTTTTGTCTATAAAACATATCTAACCAGAGATATACTTATCTTACTAAGGTTACTTATTCCAATGTGTTTTCAATTTTTAGGTATTGGATTTCCCCCTTTGATTTTGTTTTTTTAAATAATATAAAACGTTTCATAATTTCAGAGTCAAAACTATTAAAGAATATATATTCTATTTGTGAATGACATTTCCTACTCTGTATGTCTTTGGAAAAGACACTGTAAACTGGGTCACAGGGTAAACAGGTAGGGAATCTGTTGGTGAATGGCAAAGTTCCCTTTTTTGAAGTGTGTCATTTTGCATTCCCATCAGCAATGTAGGAGAATGCCCATTTTCCCCACAGCCTCGTCAACAGAGTATGCTGGGACTGAAATATATTGGAGTTTAGCCAATCTAAAAGACAGAGATGGAATTTCAGTACAATTTATTTTTCTTTTATTATGAGAGCGGTTGAATATTTTTCTTGTGTTGAAAGGACAGTGACATTTATTTTTCTGTGAATTGTTGCCATTTTTATTAGATTGTCGAGCTCATTTCTCTATAATTTTGTTATTTATAAATGAGGTCCACTAGCCATTTGCCTAAGTTTTAAATCTCAAATGTTTTTATTCAGTTTGTCATTTGTCTTTTGACTTTGCTTCTGATGCACTTTATCATGTGAAAGTTATTATCGGTGTGTAGGTAACCAAAGTGATCAGGTCTTTTCTTCTCATACTTTTAGATTTTGAGGTATCGCTGCAAAAGTTTTCCCCACTTTCAGGTTATACAGAAATTCATTAATATTTTCTCCTACCACTGGTTTCACTTTTTCACATTTAGGTATATGATCCTTGGTTTTGTAAAACAGATAATTTTTTTTTCCATATGGCTAGCACATACTATTTATTATAAAGTCTACCTTTCCCCACTGCTTTGAAGTTGGATGGGAGTTTATATCCCTTCTTCCCCCAGTCAACACTGAGCCACTAGGATAGGGCAAAATAGATACCCAACAAATAGTTGATGATTAAATAAATGAATAAAAGAACATCATTTATTAACTGTACCTCAGGAAATTCTGATGAAGGTAGTGTTTTCCATGAACCACAAATATATACTACTGTACTTAGTGTAAAGGATACAGTTTACATCTAAAACCAAAAATATACATTCAAAACAGCACAGGAGTTCCACTGGGTAAGGAGAATAATGGGCCGGGAGTCACATGTGTACATATTGAGAATGGGTTGCAAGAAGGTCATAGGGTATATGAAGGGGTTTTTATGAAACATTCTAAAGACAAAAGTTTTGAGGAGAGCTGCTTGCAGGCGATTTTTTGTTTTGAGGCAGTGGTGGCGAAAGGGGTGAGGTTGTAAACTTTGTGACATGGTTTGGTTTAAAAAGGAGTAGGCTCAGACTGCAGTGAGCAGAAACAGCATGTGGTGGGCACTGTGGTGAGGAGGAAAGGCATGTGGGATGACGGATTCTATCGATAGAAGCTAAAAGCAGAACTGCTCCAGGCTCCTGTACCAGGAAGAGGTACAAGTCTGGATTCTCCTCCCACACACTTCCAGGTACATCACTACAGGAATGAGCAATTACTGTTACACAATTCTCAACATCATGTGGATGGGATATTACTGGGGAGGAATTTTCTATTATTCTTACAAAATCTTAAACTGTTTTTGTTAGTATGTTTTATTAATGTTTTTATTTTTATTTATTTTTTAAAAATATATTTCATTGATTTTTTTTTTTTTTTTTTTTTTTTTTTACAGAGAGGAAGGGCGAGGGATAGAGAGCTAGAAATATCGATGAGAAAGAAACATTGATCAGCTGCCTCCTGCACACTCCCTACAACCAAGGTACATGCCCTTGACTGGAATTGAATCTGGGACCCTTGAGTCCGCAGGCCAATGCTCTATTCATTGAGCCAAACCAGTTATGATGTGTTTTTAATGAATATTAAGTAAAGTTAATAGGAAAGCATAGAGTTACTCCAAAAGAACCACATAATTTGTATATTTCTTTCCAACATAAATGTAATATACCTGGAAAACAATATATCATTTCACCTTATTTTGCTTGTATATAGCACAGTAATATGTCACTAAACAAAATGTAGTTTCCATTTCATGTATCCACAGTTCAGATCTCAGGTGTTTAGAGAATCTAGAACTTGACAAAAAACTCAAAGCATCAAAAGACATGAATAAAATAAGCACAAAACTTAGGAAGTGTAATGGTGGCAGTCACTGTTATCCCTCGGGCTTTTACCTTGTTGTCTATGCATAAAATAACAAAATAGACCTAAAGAAGATGAAAACCCTGACAGAGAAAAGTGACAGCTGACACAAGAACTCTAAAATGCTGACAGAAAGGCTAAAAAGAAAAGGGTGGTGGGGGGCACACGAAGGAATGTATGTCATTTTTGGCTGGAGAACAGAAACAACAAGCTCTATATAGCTCAATAATTTTCAGGACAAGATGGAAAATATCTGAATATTTAACCATGAGAATTGGAGAAAAAGGCTATTAGACTTCTGAATTCTCTACTTAAGAGATAAAGAAGTATATAATTCATTTCACAAAAGGATTTTATTTTCTAGGAAAATAATGGAAAAACACTGTTATTTAAAAGTATGAACTTCATTTCAATGGAATTTTTTCTGTATGGGACTATCCCGTGCCTATAGATCCTGACATCTGAGGCACTCTTGTACTCATTGTAGAATGATTCCATATGTAAGAGCAGTAATTGAAGTTAGTAGGTATCTTTTCTCCTTTGTTAACTTATACTTTAAAAGACACAAGATTCTACAAAACAGTAGTTATGATACTGAATAGTGGGCTTACAACATACGTGGATATAATATATATGACAACAGCACAAAGCAGGAGGAAATGAAAATGAGCTGGAACAAAGTCAATATATTTTACTGGAATTAAACTAGTATTAATGTGAAGTAGACTGAGATACTTGAATTAAATTGAAGTAATTAAGATGCACTAAGAAAATAACTTAAAATTTTTTAATGAAATGTAATAGTAGACCAGAATATCTATTTAATATAAAAAATATAGAGGAGGAATAGAAAAACAAAAACAAAAAAAAAACACCTAGGACTAGAGAACATAATTAGCAAAAATGGTAGATATGAATCCAACCACATTAAATAGCAGGGAATATCAGACTGGGTATTTATGATCCAAATATGCTATCTACAGAAGAACTTCTTTTGAATTAAAAGACAAAATGGGTTGGAGGTAAAATAATGAGAAAATATATGCAATGCAAACAGTATCTGTATGAGAGTTGGATTGACTGTGCTAATATCAGGCAAAATAGACTGAATGAAACATTACTAGAAACAGAGACAAATTATGATGAAAAAATATTCATTGGGAAAATATGACAATTCTAAACATATGTATACAGTGACAGGCTGACAAATGACCCCCATCACAAAAAAAGATACTATGTCCCAGTCTGAACTGTGAGAGAATAAATTTATGTGGTTTTAAGCTACCACATTTTTGTTAATTCATTATAGCAGCCATAGGAAACTAATACACACATTCAACAGCAGGGCTTAGAAATACACCAAGAACAAACTGACAGAGCTAACAATATTTGGGGATTTCAACATCCCGTTAACAAAAATGCATAGAGAGACAGAAATTCAGCAAATATATAGAAGACTTGAACACAATAAACCAAATTGATCAACTGGCATCTTTAGAACATTCAACAAGAGCAAAATACTCATTCTTCTTAAGAGCAAATGGAGACTTCTACATGTCCTAGGTCATAAAACAAGTCCTCATACTTTTTTACTTAATCCTCACCCAAGGTTATGTTTTGATTTTGCGAGAAAGAGACAGGAGGGGAGAAAGAAAGAAACAGCGATTATGTGTCCCAACTGGGCATGGAACCTGCAACCTAGATATGTGCCCTGACCAGAAACTGAAACTGCAAGCTTTTCCGTGTACAGGACAATGTCTCAACCAACTGAGTCACCGGCCAGGGCAAGTCTCAGTACATTTAAAACAACAAAGGTCACACAAAGAATATCCTCCAATCACAATAAAATTAAATAAAAAACGAAAAACAGAAACATAAAATATGAATAAATGTATAACAACTAAAGAATTGATTGGTAATTTAAAATCTTCCCACAAAGGAAATCCCATATCCAGATGGCTTACGTGGTGAGTATGACCAAATATTTAAAGAAGAAATAATGCTAATCTTTCACAAAGTCTTTAAAAGAATAGAGGAAGTGGGAACACTACTACATCGCATCCTATGAGACCAATATTATCCTGATATTGAAGTCAGACACTCCTTAGCATAGATGAAAAATCCTCAAAAGTAATAATTTCTCAATAAAATAATAAACAAAAATTCCAATATACATCAAGAGAATATACCATCCAAGTGTGATATATTCAAGAAAATACAAGATTGATCTAACATCCCAAAGTCAATTAATGTAATAATCATACTTTACTTTCTGTTTCCTGTTTAGAAAACTGTTCTCTATTCCAAGATCATAAAGAAATTCCCCTGCATTATCTTCTAAAAGTTTTTCCCTTATATTTAAAGCTTTAGTATACTGTCACTTGTTTCTATATTGATATTGTTGTTATAGGTTAAACCGTGTCCCCAAAATTCAACTGTTGAAATCTTAACTTGCAAGTAACACATATGACCTAATTTGGAAATGGGCTAATTATATATGTCATTATTTACTTTAAGGTGAGGTCATACTGGAGTAGAGTATGATCCTCATCCAATATGACTGGTGTCCTTATAGAAAGGGGAAATGTGGACACAGACAGGACACAGAGGGAGAAGGGTGTGAGGAGACACAGGGAGAAGACAGGTGCCAGATGCACACAGCCCAGACAGATTCTTCCTTCACAGGCCTCAGAAGGAATAACCCTGCTGAACTCCAATTTCTGACTTCCAGCCTCCAGAACTGGGAGACAATAAGTCTCTCTGTTGATTAAGCCACCAGTTTGTGGTACTTTGTTTTGACAGCCCTAGGAAATGAATACAACAATTATTTATCTCAGCACCTACATTGAAAAGTCCTGCCTTCCCCCACAGATCTGAAATATCAGCTCTACAACAGATGAAGTTTATTCATGTCTTGGTCTGTTTGTGGGATCTCTGCTCACTTCAATTTCTCCTAATTTCCCCCAATTACTGCAGCTTTATAATAATTCTATATATATATATATATATATATATATATATATATTAAGAATCCCTCTGAAACCTGTTCCTGCTCTCAGATGGGGTCTAGACTATAATTGGCACTTTGCTCATTCATAATATATTTTTTTCATATTGCAACAAAACAAACCTGCTGGGATTTGAATTGGTTTTTATTTTGAATTTATAAATAAATTTGTAGAGAATTAAGAACTTATCAACATGGGACACTCCACTTATTTAGATGTTATTTCTGAACTACAAATTTCTCAGTAATACATGTCAGGACTAAAAACAAACCAAACAATAGTATTTGAGAATTTTTTCAAACATCATTCAAATGTGCCCTCATTCTCCAGGGATTCAGATCCAATCACTGGAAGGAATGGGGAGGGCAGAGGGAGTGATAAGTCCAGAGTAGAGAATAATTAGTACCAACTGAAGCTACCATGGCTATATACATTCTTGGCCACATCATTATCAATGTAGAAAAGGAAAAGACAACTGGAAAAGGAGCAATATGAAAAGAAAAAAAAAGTTAGCTTTCAGCAAACTATACATACATGTATATGTATATGTATTTGTATATAATAAATATGCTAATTAACCAGGACACCATAACGGGTCTACAAAACAGGAGGGGGTTCCACATTCAGCATCAGGGGCGGGGCCGCAGGGGCCTGTGTTCCAGCACTGCGGGCGGCATGGTGGGTGGGGGGCGGGCATAGTCAGCAGTGGCCAAGGCTGCTTCAAGGGCCAGAGTAGACAGCAGGGCCGGACCAGCAGCAGCTGTGGCTGCTGAGGGGTCTGGGGAGCGAGGCAGGGCTTGATCAGTGACTCGAGGGTGGGTGGCGCCGCACAATTTCAAATTTTGCGCTGGGCTCCTAGTAGATATATATATTGCCTATTCAGCTCTCTTAAGAAACAGGCTTTTAAATGACATTTACCAGGAAATGGAAACAAGGATGTGAATAAAGGTCAAAAAAAGTACAACCCTTTTCAAATCTCAATCAAACCTCTCAACCTTACAGTGTTTCTAACCACGGTAATTTGGAACATAAGATGCCACTAGAAATAATCTAATGCTACATCATTACAGACTTAGCCATCTCAAGTTTTAGGTCTTGCTATTGGCACATACAGCACTTTTTGATCAACATGAGATTCTTGTGTCAACTATGCTGTCATCACTTGAGAATTGTAAATTTTCCATTCAAATGAAAAGGTTAGAAATGATTGACCCAGTTCTTTCAGATATAAGATCTGTAAACAGATTTTTACTTAGTAATAGGTAGGAAAAAAACAAGGATAGTAGAGAAACAAAATCTAGAAAATTTTGTTTTCTCTCAGACAAAAAGACTTTTAAAAAAATCATTGCTGCCGAAACCGGTTTGGCTCAGGGGATAGAGCATCAGCCTGCAGACTGAGGGGTCCCGGGTTTGATTCTGGTCAAGGGCGTGTTCCTTGGTTGTGGGCACATCCCTGGTAGGGGGTGGTGTGCAAGAGGCAGATGGATGATTCTCTCTCATAGATGTTTCTAACTCTATCCCTCTCTTCCTCTCTGTAAAACATCAATAAAATATATTTTTTTAAAATTAAAAAAAGATTTCTTACTCCTTAAATATGTTTTTTTTTAAAGCATTGCTTTTAGTTTATCCATATATCATCTGGAAATGAGATAACATACTCATTTTATTTTTCTTTACTTCCTCATGTAAAGTAACTACTCATGTCCCCATTATGAAATGGTAGAGAAGACAAAAGCTACAAAAACAAATGTGATTCTAACTAGAAAACTCAGGTCAATTAATCATTTGACGCCTTCCTTTATTAGATTCCTGCCACCTCTCGGCCCTGAGAAGTTTTCTATGTCAACAGCCTAAGCTATCAAAGAGGAAGAAACCTCCAGAAGAGGAGTGATATAGGCTGTCTGTTCCCTGGGTCTTACAGGGCTGGTACATAGACAGTCAATACCTGTTAAATGAATGAGTTACCTTTATTAAAATTTAAATAAACTATATATCCTTCAGCTAAAGTAAAATGCTCCATTTCATCAACTTTTATAAATAGACCTATCATTCTGCGCAGAGTATGATTTTCTTTTTCTCTCATTCCACTTAAACTCTGAGGGTTATAAGAGGCAGCATAATATAGGTCTGTAATATCAACATTATATTGTAAGAGATATATGATGAGTGGTCTGAACGCATATATTTTTATATTATTTGAAAGTATGAAAGCCTGTTTCTCATTTATTTTCCTGAAGCAGAATAAAAAAAAAATGTTTTTTTGTCCAGGTAATATTAAGTAACACAGACCAATCTTTAGGGTCTAAAGACTACTTTGATTTTACCGAGGTTCCAACTCTTCAGAACAAAGAAAATGTAATTTATTTACCAAAAAGACTAATCAGACATAGGTGAGTTTTCCTTCTAAAATACACAGGATATTATCTTCTGTGCATAAATACAACACTTGAGCTATCTGCCAATCCTGCGTTTAGATCTGCATTACTCACAGGAAGCTCCGAGGATTTAAATGGCTAGGTATGGCCCTATAACATAAACAGAAAATGTAGCATTACCAGTCCACCATGGAAATCATGTTCCTAAAAATGTCCTATCCCCTTGAATTAATATTTGGGCAACCAAATACTTAAAAAAGATGTGCTGGATATCTTAAAATGAGACTGTCGGTTAATTAATTCAGTGATCCCCTGCTACCAGCAGAGTGCTGTACAAACTGTTATTATTCACTGTCCTATAGATCATCTGTTCTTGGTGCTGGTTTGTTCCAGGAAGAGAGACAGCTGCAACACTATATCCCTGTTCAACCTGAGGACCATCTGACTTTAATTGTAACACACAGCTTGATGTGGCTCTGGCTACAAGAAGCCAAAGTATCGTCTGTAATAATCTGGAAAAGCAGAAACCTGCCAACAGAGGGCTGAAAACAGGGACTTGTGCTGTCTGGCTGCCTGACGGGCTGCAGGAAATATGATTAATGAGTAAGGTATAATGATATCAGGAACCCGATTAGCACCACAAAAAGGTCACAGATCAAAGTAGTATGCATTTCATGAGCTACAATCATTGCATAAAATCTGTGGACTTGAAGAGGTAAACCAAAAGGAGGGGATAAAACCTTTACGTGATAACATGCTAACAGATACATAAAATACCATACTGATAATTCAGTCACTTATACAAAGTTAACAGGAAATTATGAAATGAAACAATATGGACTGTGCTGTAGGAAAGCTTTGTTCATCATAGGTGTATAATAAATATTTTTGAATGAATTATTAAATTCTTCCATAAAGACATATATAAGTAAAATCAAGTATTCTTCCTAATTATGGATTAAAATGATCAGAGATGTAAATATTCAACTCTAAACTATATTTGCATTTAATTTGCAGTGATTTTTAAAAATATACTCTGCTAAGAATGTATGCTTATTCAAAACCTAAACTATGAAGACATTCCCAACACTTATAGGAAGAGGAATCACTGGGAGAAATGTGTAAGGACTTAATAGGTTACAACAGCTATGCAATTAGCATTGTAAAATACTATTTTGTAGATAACTTCATAGTCATGTCTAAGTTTAAATCATGGGCAGGCAAAACAAAATCTGACTGGAAAACAATGTGGTATGTTGCCCTTCTTTTTTTTCCTGATGCTTTTGGGAAAGGAGCCTCAAATAGATCTGGTTCTTCTGAGAGTAAAGATGAAAAGTACTGTCAGGAGAATGGCTTACCTCAATCTATACAATTACATTTTTTTAAAAGTCAAAATATTGTTGAAAAGCTTTTTAATACAATTAATTCAATGTCTCTGCCTCTTAGACCTCTTTTAAAGCAAAGTAAACATACTAACAAACTTTTTTGTACTTTAAATGATACTAAATATGGTTATGATTAATAGAGAATTGGCATCCTTGAGACTTACAAGTATAAATCATATTTGAGAAAAAAACATTCCAATAAGGAAATGATATGATTTTCATTATTTTCTTAAAAATTTATTCCAGATTTAAGATGATTATTTATACTTGGCAAATATTACATAAATGTTATTTTATACCTACCTAATGGTAAAAACATGCTTTTAATTGGCGATTCCAAAGGAACCATTGAAAAATGAAAAAGACAAGTCACAGATGGAAGAAAAGTATTTAGAAAAGATATGTTGAATAAAGGGCTTTTCTGGAGAATAAAGATCTCTTAAAATTAAATAATAAAAAGATAAAGAGCTTAATTGAAAAATAGGCAAAAAATGTTCACAGAACATAGGTGAGTAGAAAATAAGTTGGTAAAAAGGTTCAACACCATTAGTCATTTGCGAGTAGAAAATTAAAGTGAGATGTCTTCCAGAATGGCTAAAATAAATAAAACTGACAATACCAAGTCTTGGCAAGGTTATGGAAAACTGGAAATTTACACATTAATGGTGGGAATGCAAAATGGTAAACGTTTTCTTATCCTATGACCCAGCAATTAAGCTCCTAGGAATCAGAGAAATGAAAACAGATGGCCACTTTAAGACATATACAGATATTCAAAATAGCCTCAAACTGGACAAAACACAATGTCTACAAACTGTTAACAGGTAAACAAAATCTATTGTATCTTTACAATAAAATTCTATGCAGCAATACAATAAAATTAACGATCAATATATGCAGCCACATGGATGAATCTCAAAAACATCATGCTAAGGGACAGAAGCCAGGCACAAAAAGACAACATATTGCATGATTCCATTTATATAAAATTTCTAGAAAAAGCAAAATATAGAGACAGAATCAGTGGTTGCCTGGGACAAGGAGTGGGAGCAGAGATAGACTGCAAACAGGTACCAGGAAGTGATGCAAATGTACTAAAGCTGGTCACAAACTGTATAAATTTACTAAAACCAAATGAATTTGTGTACGTTTAAAACAGAGAGTTTTATGGTATGTAAATTATGCCTCAATCAATGTGTTTTTAAAGGACAATCTCTCTCTCCCTCCCTCCCTCCCTCTCCCTCTCTCTCTCTCTCTCTCTCTCTCTCTCTCTCTCTCTCTCTCTCTCTCTCTCTCTCTCTCTCTCTCTCTCACACACACACACACACACACACACACACACAAAACACACCACACAACAAACTGTAAAATGACTATACGTTCTATTGACTTCTATGTGCCTGAGAAACAAAATCACACAACTATAGACAACTGTCACATTTAAAATCTGACTTCTCTTTTATATATTTCAAATTAAGTTTTGTCTTTTGCTGTCATTTTAATAATTTAATGAGAATCTTTAAAACTGCGTGAGATGGGAGTATAATGCAACATGTACCTTAAGACTGTGATAGAAAAAAATTTAAGGAAAAAAAAGACTAATATAATAATATTCGGTACTATTTTCTGAGTGCCTACTATAAGCCAGAGACTATTTTAGATATTTTACAGACACAATTAGAATTTTATAATCATAATTTCAAAATTACAAAAGAGGAAACCAAGGCTCAGAAAGACTAAATTCCCTAAGATCCCATAATTAGCAAAGTGATTTATCCAGGATTAAGAAAACTGGTCTAACTTCAAAGCCTATGTTCTTTCCACTCTCACTGCATAGCTCTTAGTATATATGTATCAAGTGAAATTTCAGAAAGAATGAGATTACAATTAGGATCTGAAAGACAGGATTAAAATATAGTTGTTGGTATAAAAAGTAAGAAATGCCTCCTAAAGAACTAGAATCCAATAATTTTTCTTGTTTAAATGTAATTTAGATATCATCTTTAATATGGAGTATAAAATATTACTTTTAAACACTAAGTTTAAAGCTCCCTGCTACTAAACGTTTATGAAAATTAAAGGCAAAAAGGAAAAGTCATATTACTTTTTTGTAAAACAGCTAACCCGTATGATAGCACATTACAGAGTCCACTAGGGAAGATTCTGATGAATTTTTATAAGCACAATAATTAATATGCTCTTAAGTGTTCCTATTCTAAATATCACATGGAGAGTTTCTTCAAAAGACAGAGATGGGATATAATTTGAATATCATTTCCATTACCAAAATGTGCAATGGCCTCCTAAACTGGAACACAGAATTATGGTCTGCTGGTACAGGATGTCAACATGGGAAAAAGCAGTTTAACTTACAATTTAGGCTTATAATTTTGAATTATCACATACATATAAAAGTAACCTAAATTCTGTATAAGACAATACCTTTCATGTCAATAAAATTTTACCAAGTTTATATGAAGATTCATGAACTATTATGTCACTTTCAGTTATCCTTCATCATCTCCAGTTTTGTCCAGAAGATCAAGGGTTAATGATTATACCAACACATGAAAGATACTTTGAGAAAAGAAAGGCTCATGACAGACAGAGAGGTAAATGATTACTATCTTACCAATCTGTTTATGCGAACAAATTCTTCTGAGGTTTTGGCCCAAGGAGGAAGTTCAACATCAGACACTACTGTCCCATCATCCATCACTCCAAGATTATAATCATTGAAGTTGACAAACATCTCAGGGAGATAATAAAATTCAGGGATCAACTCCTGTTAAAAATAAAAGATAATGTCATATAAATTACAGAATATTGATTAGATATTCATAAAAGGGCCTAATTACTTTCTGCAGTGAAGGAAAACAAAATAAATGTTTTCCTCTTTACATACTACAGCCCTATCACAAAGCTTCTATTACTGTAGACAGATCCCACCCAATCAAATTTAAATAACCTCTTACTGATTGGTTCTATGCTTTCCTTCAGGACAAATAAGCTCAAAATTCTTAAATACCAACATGTGAGTTATTAATATTGAGGTTTGACAAGATATTAACAGAGATTAACATGCTGTATCTATAACAACTTAAACTAGATAGTTTGAGATATTTGGAATTTTTGTCACTGCCTTGATCCCTTAATTAACTAGGGAGATATTTATTACATTTTTTATGTTCAACAATATATTATGTTCAAATTTCAAGACATTCAGATTTAGTTTTAAGGTATTAATACTGGTTTAAAAAAATTGAAATTTATAATTAGTCTAGAAAATGACCTGCATAAGAAACTGGGTAAACTAATGAGTTTAATAGGATATTTAATAAGCAGAGAAATGTAGCCAGTTGGGTTTTTAATAAGCCCCATGTATAACTAGTTCTGAGGTCCTATAGATCAGACTTGAAATCCAGTCCTGACATGGGTCAGTGACTCAGTGGTCTTTCAGATACCCCCTCAGGGCCAGCTATGGCAGGCCAGGCTTTCCAAACAGTTGATTAAAATAGGGAGGTCATCAGATTTAGGACAAGGTCAGTATGAACTCGCCAGAGCAAAGGAAAAAGATCCAGCAGGAATTAAGCTATTATCACCTCCATCACCCATGTGAAATGTTGTTTGACTGTGAGTTGTACATCCTTTGTTTACAAGCACAGTAATTAACTAAGCATGGTAGAAATGAGCTTGCCCTCCAAATTCCTGACAACCACTTGGTCATTGGACTTGAAAAACATTTAAACTAAGCAATTTTTAAAAAGTAAGAACCCTGTTAAAATTTCACCATAAATGAAAAGATAAAATAGCCACCCCAAATTTTAAGATTCTCATCTCCAAAAATGATACATGCAAGTCTAATTGACAAAAGGAGGAGAGACATATCAGTGTTATTTTATACAGCAAAAAGCTATAGTCAATTTGAGCTAATGTTTGTTGCATGAGTCAGGTACTAAAATAAATTCTTAATAAAATGTATTATATTTAATCTTCATAGTAACTATACAAAGTAATGTAGGATCTTCATTTTAAAAATGAATTAAGGGTCAAAGAGGTAAGTAATTTTGCTAAAACTTACACAGCTGTTTTATGATATATTTTAAACTTAGATCAAGAGTTATCTATCTGTAAAGCCTGTGTCTTTAATCAGTAAATGACATGGGTTCTACAATACTTATACAGTATCCACAACGCTAATCATTTAAAATATGTGTATGACATATATTCTAAATTATTTTTAAAAGCAAACATAAATTTTTCATTCTTTTATGATACACAGATGTTCTCCTGAAAAAAACAAAGATATAGTGCATACATGTAAAATGTATATATACTACAAATATAGCACTTATTATTTAATAAAATTAATCAAACCAGGAAGAAATTTTAAAATATGCTATAATTATTTATGCAAATATGAAGGAAAGCCACTTTATAACTATCTATTAACTAGTGGCCCAGTGCATGAAATTCATGCACATTATAAGGAAACTAATTAGAAGAAATATTTTAATATTGCTATATTGCCCTTTGGCTATAATAGCAGTGTCAGAGATGAAAGAAAATTAGTAAAATATATATGAAAATCTCCCTCCTGTCAGAGTCTGGGGCACATCGTGGGACCTAGAGTCAAGTCCTGCCCACCACCCACATGTGCTTCAAAAACACAGGAGACCCAGACCCAGCCAACCCCACCTCCAAGGCCTTCCAGGCAGGGGCCGCAACCTCAGGTCCCCAGTCAAGCTCTGCCAGGTGGGGGGTGCGGCTTCGGGTCCCCTGGCCCGGTGCTGGGGTTGGGGCACAGCCTGAGTCCCCTGTCAAGCCCCACAGGGTGGGGGCACTCGGCCTGAGGTCCCTCGCCCAGGCCAGGTACCATGCAGCCTCAGGTCCCTGCTGTTTGGTCCTGACCTTACTGCATTCTGGCTAATTTGCATATTCCTCTATTATATCTATACTAATAAAAGAGAAACATGCAAATTGACTGTACTTTTGCTATGCCCACCAGCCAATCAGGAGTGAGTATGCAAATCAACCCAACAAAGATGGTGATGGCCCTGGTCCCCAGAGGCTCTGGGCCTCTGGGCAGCACACATGCAGGCTCAGTGTGGCCAGGCAGGGCGGGACACCTGCTCTGAGGGGGAGGGCAGAGGCAGAGGGAGCTGTAGGAGTGCCGTTCCACCAGGAGCAAAGACTAAAGGTAGTGGCCAGAGTGAAGGCCTGAGTCCCAGGTGCCAGAGGAAAACCAGTGCCAACAGTCAGGGGTAGGAAGACCTGTTGCATGAATCTCTTCATTTTATGAATCTCTTCATGCAACAGGCCCTTATTAGACAGATAATTTGCTGAAGTATGCATTCAATATATTCCAACTTAGACAAACTTACCAAAATGTCTTATTTTTAATTCCCTATTATAATATGAAAGATGACTATGTCTACCTTGTATATTAAAAAACAAAAGCAGTTATTTTGGTACTTAATTCTTCCCATTTCAATAATATCCACTCACCCATCCCCACCCCCAAACACTAACAAATGGAGGTTGTGCTTCTTCGCATACTAAATATAAGTTTACTTAACTAGAAATTAAATGGAGAAAATATAGACATAAAACACATTAGAAAATTTTCACAGATGATATGAAGAAAGCACTTTTAAGCCTTAATGAACCATATTAAATTTTCAGTTATATAATTTCTAACATGGAAGGAGGGAATAGAAAATCATCAATTTCCATAATTACCACAGATTTTATTTGAGGTTTCCTACTAAAGATATCCTATTCATTTTGTAAAAGATATTTCAAAATTAAAATTTTAAATCTTAATAATTAAAATTAAAAAACATTTCACTTGAAATTTATTATTTGTTCTGGCCTCTTAATTTTGACCTCTGACCCCTATATCCATCCATTTCAATAGGGAAATCAGGGATTTCCAGAACTTCTGCATGGTCCAGAGCAGAGTCTCCTGAAGACACCCTCTTTTTCTCTTTTATGAAATTCTAAACAAGCAGATTATGTAAGTTGTCCAGGACAAGTAGTGTCAAAGTTAGTGTTTTTAAAAAGAAGCCAAAGAAGAAAGAGAAGATATCCCTAAGATTAGGGAAGCAAATCTGTAATCAGCTTTCTTTCAGCCTGAGGGAGAGGAGAAGGATGGAGTTAGGCTGGATCCCAGGGGATGGAGAGCTGTGATGGGGGTCACTAATTGCTCATTTGGAGTTTCCATATGAACTAGAAAAAGGCAAGCCTTCTGGTAAAAAGGCAGCCCCATGGGAACTCAGGTTGGTAAGTAGAGAACTGGATTTCTGTTCTTCTTCCCTTCAGTCAAGAACCCTTGCATGGAAAGCAAACTGTTGAACTGTACACGGTGACCATATGAGTGTATACATAGGGATTCCTTGGTTCCAGGATTTTTGGCATCAGCAAATATTGATTAATCCGAGCTTGGTATAACAGCAGAGCTGTATGCTTAAAAAAAAAAAAAAAAACCAAAAAAAAAACCAAACCATGCCTTAGCACATGTGTCAAACACAAGGCCCGCGGGCCAAATCCGTCCCGCCAGGCCTTGCAATGTGGCCCACACCGCGCTGTCATCACTGCACTCCGCTGCGTTTCCATCACAATGACAGTTTATGACTGTTCAGTAAACCATTCGGCCCGCGATTTAGGCTGGATTTTAGATTTTGGCCCCTTCTCTGATTGAGTTCGATACCCCTACCTTAGAGAGTGAGAATATGACAGAAGGGAATTAAGATGTGAAGGCCAACGCCTGGATCTCATTTAAGTCTTGGGAAAAGGAGGCTTCTGCCCTACCCCTTTAATGACTGTGGAATGAATGTATATATAGATACTTTGAAAAATATTTGAATTCAAATTGGAACATGTCTTGTTTACCTGAACTTGTGGTTGTGAATTTATATATATTTCAATGATAAAAAGCTACCAATGTATTCAATGATAATTATTTCTAGAAAACAAAATGGTAAGAAGAATTAAGTATGGGCAGAAATGCAAATAGAATATGTTGCTTTTGATTGAAAAATAAAACTTTTAAGAAGTTCCTATTAAAATATTTTTTTAAGCCTTGGGTAGATGTAAAATATCATTATCACACACACACACACACACACACACACACAAAAAAAAAAACCAAAAACACAAACAAACAAACAAACAAAAAAAACCACACACACACACATTTATTTTGTTTTTACTCTTTGCAGACAACTATGGTAGGGTCTGGGATGTGGACCTGTTAGGGCCTTCTCTCTTACAGATCACATTTAAATTGCCAAGAAAGAGTGAAACATTATATTCATTAAGAGGAAATTAGTTATAGAATGAATAATACTCTAGAAATTCAAAAAAGAAAAT
Source organism: Pipistrellus kuhlii (assembly GCF_014108245.1). Lineage (NCBI taxonomy): Eukaryota > Metazoa > Chordata > Mammalia > Chiroptera > Vespertilionidae > Pipistrellus > Pipistrellus kuhlii. The sequence goes on from NW_023425584.1 coordinate 50,033,470, forward strand.
GATGTCTAAAAGTTGGAATGGTCAGAGTAAGCCTTAGGCAAGGAACATAATACATTGTATTCCTCTAATCCAACACTCATCAAACTGTATTCTGTTTGCTTGTATCTCCCTCTAAATTGAAGGCTCCATGAAATTGAGGACTTTACATATTTCGTTGATCACTATACCTCCAAAGCCTAGACACTGAATCTAACACATTATCAAAATCAGTGAAAATCTGTTGACTGAATGACTGAAAAATGATATTTAAACTCAATGATAAATAATCAGAGGGGAAAAAATTACAACAGTTCTATCAAGGGGAATATTTTTTTTAAAAAAGGTATAGAGATTACAATATGCATATCATTGTGTCCAGTGATCAATTAAGAAGTATCTCAATGGTTTAGAGAAGACTACATAAACAAAGTGGGAAATAAGTTGGAGACATAGATAAGGTCAAAGCATGGAAAGCCTGAATGCCAGGATACAAAGTTTAGCTTATTCTCCATAAGAAATTTTTTTTGCCATAAGGGAATTTAAAAAATGAACCTGAATTTAAAATGTTTCCAATATATTCTGAAGATAAAGAAGTAGTATAAAGGACATCATAATATAAGCACAAAATTAAGTTAAAAAAAATGAGCATATATGCTTAAAACATATTAAACCTCATTATAAGGAAATCTGCATGAATAAATCAGTTGATGGGAGTTGAATATCCTCTTAATGTAAAATAAACATGCTGAATTAAACTGAGGTACACAAACATGGACAAAAAAAATATATAGGCAATATGCATGACAATGACATTCAAGTTATACAGCAGAATTTCATCTTAATCCTGAATGCATCTTTCTAAGAAACATGACTCACTATTACTGAATATTACAGTTTTAAAATTATCTCCTTTGACAGATGAAATTTAGTAACAGAGTCAAAGATTAAGTCTTTCTAAGACTTCTAATGTATACTTACAAAGTGAAGTATGTTTTATATTCATCAGAACAGAACATTCAGTTCTGGATAAAAAACACATGTTCAGCAATTCTTTAAAACATCAGTGGAAAATGATAAGTAAACAACACTGACAGAAGACAGAGATATTTACAATTCACATTTTCTCCTGACTTGCTGACAATGATTTTAATCTCTATCACTTAATTAGGCAGATGGGTCTTAGAGGCAGGTAACATGGTCAAAATGTATTGTATCATCTCCTAAAATAAAAATTTGAAAGGTTCAACGAAAGGTTATACCACAGTTCAGGATAAGCCCATTGCTTTGATCACAAATCCCAAGGCTTTCATGGAATAATGACAAGAATTGGTTGTGACCACACATATGCTTTAGTTTTCTGTATTAAGGTAGGATCCCCACTGATGTGAATGGCCTCTTCAGAGAGGCTGTATGATTCTCCTGCTAACAGTCACCAGTTTTGTCAAATGAACTAAAATCATTACTTCAATAATGCCTAGGTACCTGTAACAAATATAATCTACTAACCTGAAGAAATAATAAATCAAAATCAAAATCAAAATAAAGATGCTATATCACAGCTAAAATTAAATTTTTATTTTATTCTTACTAAACTATGAAATCCTGACAATTCAAATATCAGCATGATTGCAAGGTAACTAATTCAATATACACTGCTTTTGGGACAGTGATAGTAATAAAAATGTGAAAGCAAAATTTTTAGATTTTCACAATTGGAAAAGGATATATTTTATCAAAGAAAAACATTAAACAAAAAAAGGTGAATGAGCAATATTAAAAAAATAATGCATATGCTCTGATACATTTTAACTTTCAAGTATTTTGTTAGCCCACAAATAAAAAACCTTTTTAAAAACTTAGAAATGAATTGTACCTATAAGTCATCTTAAATAAACTGCATATCTGAAAGTTTTCAAATTAATATTTACATTTAGTTTCTCCTTATTTAGCAGATAAAATAACATGGGGGGTTTTTGTGTGTGTGTTTAGTAAAAGAAACATAACAATTTTTAAAATTGGAGAAGGAAAAATAATCCATAACACTTCTAGAAGGATCCTGTAAGTACCATGTGGTTTCAGATATTAGAAACTGTCATTTTTAATGCATTAAATTAAAGAAAAATCATAAATTACTAACCAATAGATAATAGATAATCTATCTCAATCTAATATAGTGAAGACAATAATTGGGTTTGAGTCTTGTCTACTCAAATTACTGGTCACATGCCCTTAAATTAATTCAATTTTTCCTGACCCTAACTCCCCTCAATGCCTACTTCTAAAACACAAGGTTATTGTGAGGTTAATATGAGATAATACAGAAAACTACATGCACATAAGATCTTACTACTATTATTAGCATCATTAATGTGACCTCTGATAAGAACCTCACATTACAGACTCAACTTGCCTGATTCTTAAAGCCAAAAGGACATTTACTGAATTATGCTCATTCATAAAAGCATTTAATGTCATTCTACAGGCATTTAATAAAATTTACTTGTAAAAATTAATGTGTGCACAAAAATATTTGAGACTACATAATTGCTACTAAATAACTATCACATTAAAAACACATTTATTATTTTTTATTAGCAAAGACAGTATGGCTTAACATGTCTCACTTTATGATGAATACTCTCAATATTTTATAGTTCTCTCCTGCTTTCAACACATTTTTCACTTCCATATTTGGCTGGACATTTTCACTCAGCCTTTTGCTATTCCAGGCCCCTATGGTCAAGGAAATTGTAACTTGGGAAGAGAGAATAATCATTAATAATGCAAACATCAGGTATGCTGTAGCTGCCGGAAGAGAAGACATAAATTAAATGCCCACCTTAAATTCTTTCTGAAACGGTTGTAAAATATATACATATTACTATGAGTGCAGGTGAGAAGAGTTAATATTAAGTGTCTATGAACACATTAATGAACAGTCTAAATTTTTAATTGAACAAAAGTATATTCTGATCACCAGTCAAAAAAACGAATCAAAGCTGATGTGTGTACACTTTTATAATTCAGGATGACAGGAACATTTTCTAAGTGCCTTAAAGATTTTTTTCCTGCCTAGCATAAAAAGTTTTAAGTAATCTTTATCAAAGAACAAAAACAAAATAACTCATTGTAGACATAAATGCACAAAGTTCAATGTTAAAAAAAATAGTACTGCAGGTCCTTGGATAATGTTTTTTTGGTTGATGAGATACCATAGGAGTTTAACTGTTGTTTATATCAATTAGCCTATGGCAAAATTTGTTTGTTATATATTTAGCTTAAAGTCACCTTTAAGTGAGGACTTAGTGCACATGAGTACATCATTTAACCTTCTGATACATGAAAAAGAAAAAGATTAAAGAGATGTGGTTAAATTAACAAATCTGCTAGTGAGGCATCCGTGATGTATAAAAAAAAAAAAAAAAAGGATGAACAGATCAACAGTTGTTAGTATAAGTATAAGATAAGTGTTTTACATTTGCTGAGAGAGAGCTGAGACTGCTAGAGCACACTCTAAAGTGGATGTGTAAAAGGGAGAGAGAAGGATGGAAAAATAGAAACTTGGGGGAAGAAAAATAAAAATAAACAATAGAGAGAAAGAAAAGAGGGGAAAGAGAGGGCGGGAGGAGGCAGAAGAAAGGGAGTACATGAGCCAGAAGTGTCCAAGGGATATATGGCAAAGAATGAGTTTAATTTTAGTTTCCTTTAGCATGTCTGAAGAACAGGAAGAATAAATGATAAAAACTAAGAAAATTAAATTACCCAATCATCAAAGTTTAAGGTATATATATATTTTTAAACAAATGCATTAAGAAATGTATTTCCAGCAATTACCTTTAACTGTAGCTAAACACTTTCTTAAAGATGGCTATAATGCTGATGCTATCAGCGTCCACGGAATATATTATGGTAGGCAGTGTACTCATAGGGGATAAGGAAGCTAACTCAAATTATAGACCCCTGGGATTTTGGAGGTAGAAGAGGGCAAGTCAAAGGTCTCATGTTTTACAAATCTCACAAGACACAAATAAAACTATTCTATGATCATATCCATTTTGTAGTCCTTAATAAACACATGGGCACTTAAAACTTTTAAGGGTTGGTTTTTAAAGCTAAAACTAATTATCATAATATTACTGATGGGCTTTTATTTAAAAATATTTAGTAAAAACTTAGGGTTTAATTGCATTCCATTTACTTAATTATAAGTATTAAATATGCTGTACTGAGCTTACCAATTTCATAACTTAATATAAATTTTATATTCATCACTAACAATCCAAAATGAATTTTAAGATAGGTTTTTAAATTGAATATCTAATGCCAAATCCAGTTTGGCTCAGTGGATAGGTCTGCGGACTAAAGGGTCCCAGGTTCGATTCTGGTCATTGGTTGGGGGTACATCCCCGATAGGGGGTGTGCAGGAGGCAGCTGGTCAATGTTTCTCTCTCATCAATGTTTCTAGCTTTCTATCCCTCTCTCTTACTCTCTGTTAAATATCAATAAAATATATTTTTTAAATTGAATATCTAAGATATGGCCAGTGACAAGATATCCACATGGAATTCTTTCGTAAATTGGTAACAGTAAAAACTCTGTCTTTCTGTGTCAGCAGATGACAGTGAGCGTTCAGTTTTCTTATGGCCAGAAAAGCCTTTCCTGAAAGATGGGCTGTCAGAAGCCCATTCCCTGTGGAGCACACAGTCACGTGGGTTTGCTGTGCCCTTCTGACCAGGGTGGCCATGCTCTTCTTTTTCCTCTAGTGCCCTCTCTCTTTTCCCCAGGCTCTGTCACCGACTTCACTTCTTTGGACAACTTTAAAACTACTCCTTCTTTCATTTCATTAAACCAATGTTTGCTGATTTATAACTAACTGCAAGGCATGTTCTAAATGCCGAGGTTATAAAGTGGATAAAATTAAAACGTCTTCACTTCCATAAACCCTTAGTGATGGAGACATGAAATAAATAAACCATTACATGTGTATCATGTCAAAGAGTGAAAGTACTGTGTAAACAATAAAACAAGGTAAGGGGACAGGGAATGATTTTAGAGAGGGAGTTTAGTGTAAGTCCACTCTGGGGAGGTGACATCTAGGAAAAGTGGTTCAAGCATAGAGAACATTCTATTCAATGCCACTCAAACAGGAGTGCACATGGCACTTTTGAAGAGGAACAACAACAAAGGCAAGAGGCTGCAGTAGAGGAAGAATGTGAGAGGCAACCAGATACATGGACCTCAAGGCTATAGTAAGTACCTGAGTTAGGCAGAAACCTGTTTGGCACAATGGATAAAGCGTCAGCCTGTGGACAGAAAGGTCCTGAGTTCGATTCTGGTCAAGGACATGTACCTTGGTTGTGGGTACATCCCCAGTAGGGGGTGTGTAGGAGGCAGCTGGTCGATGACTCTCATCAATGTTTCTAACTCTCTATCCCTCTATCTTCCTCTCTGTAAAAAATCAATAAAATATATTAAAAAAAGAAAAAAAAGAACCTGAGTTAGGTTCCATCAGATGAGCCATCATAGGAGATTTACCAGAGGAATATGACCTGATTTATAAAGCAATAAGATTATTCTTGTTATGCCTTATGGAGAAATCACCATATGGGAAACAGCCCTAGGGATGGATGTGGTGATAACTGGTCCGATTCTGCATACATTCTGAAGGGTGAGAAGCTAGGCAGTGGTGTGTGAATGAAAGGAAGAAACCAAAGACTCTAAGCTTTCTAAAGGTCTGAACAAACTCAGTGAATGGTATTGTCTTTTAGTGAGATGGCAAACACTGAGGGAAGAGAGGGCATTAAAAAAAAATACCCAAGCTAGATGTATAAATCTAGATTTCAGGAAGAGCCATGAGATAAGGGACAATCTCTAGGGAGCCAGGGTTCATATAGAAGAGATTCAAAGCCCTAAGGTTCTCTAGTTATTTAGGGTCTGAAAAAAAGATAATCCAGTAGACTTAGAAAATAAATAAAAGGGTAGCTAGGATCCCTCACTGGTTTGGCTCAGTGGAAGGGCATCAGCATGTGAACTGAAAGGTCCTGGTTTTGATTCCAGTGAAAGGTACATGCCCAGGTTATAGGCTTGACCCTCAGTAAGGGGGCGTGCAGGGGGTAGCAGATCAATAATTTTTCTCTCATCATTGATGCTTCTATCTTTTCCTTTTTGTCTGAAATCAATAAAAAAATATCTATTTTTTAAAGGTAGTTAGGAGAGAATGGATCCTTATTTAAGAAACGAAGTGAAACAACTGCTAAAGAAAAAATGGATCAATTAATTGTGTCAGTAATGCTGACAGATCAGGGAGATGAGAACTGACAGTGCACACTGGACAACGGGGAAATTGTACATCATCAATGACTCTGACAAGACTGGTTTCAATAAAGTAGTGGGAAGTCAACCAAATGCCATGTCCTGGAGAATTATTTTTAACCTGTCCCTTGAATTCATCCTGTTAGCTAGTTGAATTTAACAGATTGAGGACCAGTAGTTTTATTGCTAACTTTACCCAGTGGCCAGATAAGTTTCTATTAAATGAGTATAAAAACCGTTTTTACATAAATGTTAAAAGCACGCCTTAAAATTAAAACCCAATTGCATTTTGAAGTTATTTATTACATGTTCTTAAAAGCTAATATTTTTTAAAGTTTGATACTTTGTGAAACACTGTGTAATATGAAAACACGAGAATTCTCATGATTCGTCGCAATGTTTTCTAACATCTTTCCTTTTACCTGACTGCAATGGCCTCCTGACATTTCTCTCAGCCTCAAGCTCTCATCCTCTTTCCCCAATCCCTGGACCTACTTTCCGCACTTTGGCCACAGTGCTTTCTTTTATACCAGAGCCAGTTACCAGCAGAGGATAGTAAATGACAGCCCAAGGGCCCAAAGTGACCTGCCACCTATTTTTACAAATAAAATTTTATTGGAACTCATTTGTTTATACATTGTCTGTGTCTACAGTGGGAAACTGCATAGACTTCAAATCAGAAAAGTCAATATCTGTATGTTTACAGAAAAATTTTGCTGAACTAGCCTATAGATTAAGCTAAATATCTTTAGAATATTACCAAGTCCTCAAATTAAACCACAACTGTCTTTCAGTATGTGTTTTATGTTTTCTACATATCAGAGTACATAAGACCAATCAGCAGACCAATAAAGCATTCCCCAAGGTGTAAAGCAGTTACCCTAATTTTATTAATATCCCTTTTCTTGCTTAAAATATTCTTCTACACTTCATCAAAACATCCATTTAATAAACATTTAATTTAGTACCTACGATGTTCCAGGAACTATTTTAAGCTTTAGAAAAAAACTAATGAGCAGAACAGTTCAGAATTTTTGCTTGGTGGAGCTAATGTTCCAATAGCGTAAGACATAATAAACAAACAAACAAATAAATATATGTATGTGAGATGGCAAGTGATATGAAGAAAAATCAAATGAGGAAGTGAGTAAATGTGCCCGAGGTGAGTCATAGATAAATGTAACTTCGAGTAGAGATGACAAACAAGGCCTTTGCTCAAAGGTGACATTGGAGCAAAATCTTAAAAGGTGTGAAGAAATAAATCCATAAGAATTTCTGGAGGAATTCTTCAAGTGAAAGTAAAAGTAAAAGCAAGGGCCCCAAGGTGTATCTAAAGAATACCACAGAGGTCCTGTTGAGCTAGGCCTGAATGAGGAAGGGGCAAACAGTATGAGAGACCAACAGGTAAAAGGATTAAGAGGGGAGAGGAGGCAGTATAGGGTCTTACCTGGTAAGGACTCTAGCTTTTACTCTCATCTGGAAAACCATTTACTAAGATGGGAGGACTGTGAGGAGAGCAGGTTTGAAGGACTAAAGATCAGGAATTTGCTTTTAATGTGTTAAGTCTGAGATACATTTTATATGTTGAAATAAAGATGTCAAGGAGGGAGTCAAATATCAGAAGAAATGTCCAAAGTAAAGACATAAATTTAGGAGGTTTGTTAAAACTCCCTTGCATCCTTTAAAATAGAACTCAATATCACATGTCCTATGAAGTCATCTCCCCAGTCAGAATTAATTTCATTTTGTTCTTATCTATTTATAGCATTGATCACTGCCTAACTTATATTGAAAATAGTTTTACGTATACCTGTCTTTCTCACCCGGAGATATATGAAGTAAAGAAATATGTTTATCTTAACTTTTTAACCCCAAGTGCTCTCTACTATCTATATACTGCATATGATAAATAATCAATAAATGCTGGCTTAGCCAAGACTGATTTGGCTCAATGGATAGAGCGTTGGCTTGGGGACTGAAGGGTCCCGGGTTCGATTCCGGTCAAGGGCATGTACGTTGGTTGCGGGCATATCCCCAGTGGGGGGTGTGCAAGAGGCAGCTGATTGATGACTCTCTCTCATCGATGTTTCCAACTCTCTATCTCCCTCCCTTCCTCTCTGTACAAAATCAATAAAATATATTTTAAAAAAATTAAAAAATAAATGCTGGCTTAACTAAATGTGTTTGGAGGCTTTTAATTCATCTGTCATAGGAAGTTTTCTCCATGAAGACAGGAAGCTAGATACCTGTGCCCTAACAAAACTTGCTCTTCTTCTGTGTCTCTACACACATGCCCAGGTCAAATTAAATTTCCCTGTCTCTCTCATCTGGAAAGACAAATCAGTCTCCAAATCCTAACAATTCTAACCTTCTAAATATGTCTTAAATTCACACACATTTCTCTAGTACTATTATCACTACTGAGTTTAAGCTTCCACTGCCTTTGGTCTAATTCTTTTAACAGCTTTTAGACTGTTTCCACTCTTGCTCACAGTATAATTCACACACCAATCACACACCAATCACAGTGATCTCTCAATTCATACTTCCTCTGCTTCTATCAGTCCAATGTCTCCCTCCTGCCCTCAGGATGAAGTAACCTCCTTACCAAACTACTGAAAGCTCAATTTTCACCTTTCACCCCCCTCCTCTTGGTTTCAGATGCTGTACCTATGAGCCTACAGAGTCCTTACTACACTGAAAAACTGAGACAGTTTTAATATCATCTGCGCTCGTGCAAATGTTCATCCAAGGCAATGACTATGTTTTATTTGGTGCAGTATCAACCAGGGCCTGATAGTGTATAAACAAAATTAAAATGATAATTTAAATATTAAATGCTATCTCAAGATTCTGTCAAACTTTTCACTCTAATTTTATTTTTAGCAAAGGTTATTTTAGTAATAAATTATTGTACTAATATCTTAGCTTCTGGAGAAATACGAGTCTCCAACAATCTCCCCTTTAGATGCATTTATTACTGCCCCCTTTCAAAAATAATGAACCTTGGTGACAGTTATGACTCCTTCCACTCTCCAAGCCTGACTGTTAATCATTCCACAGGAGAGATGAAAAAGGGTTTAAACGGCAGTAAGTCCGTTTGTATTTAATCATTAGATTTAATTTATTGACACTAAAGGTACCTGAAGTGAGAATTCTGCCTAGAAAAGCTTAGAAATTTGCCTAACATTTAGATGTGATTGTGTTGTGAAATCCATTCAAGCTTTAAGAATCTATGATTTGTTCTATAAAATTTAGTCATAATGGTTCAGGCTGAAGATAGTAATCTATTCTGCACCTCAGTTTCTAAAGTTAAGTGAATTTTTAAGACTTAAAACAGAGAGTCTGCTTGGAATTAAAAATTATTATTTATCATGGTGATGATTCTCCAACCAATTTTAGCACTGTCTACACCAGTCCTCAAGACTACCTAATATATCTACTACCTGTCAGTTTATATTTAGATGAAATACAACATCAGGAAAATTGTTATGCAAAAGGATGAAGGAATCCATCTTTCCATAAGCAAAAAAGTGATTCTTTGGTGTGATTCTGAAACAATGCCCCAAGTCTGTGCTGCCCAATATAGCAGCCACCAGCTGCAAGTGGATAGTAAATATTTGAAATGTGGTTATATTTAAATATAAATATAAATATAAAATATACACCTGATCTCAAAGACAGTGGGAAAAAGGAATGCAAAGTAGCTAATTAATAATTAATTTCACACTGGTTATATGTTGAGATAATAGTACTTTGGATATATCATGTTAAATTGATTATTAAAATTTCACATGTTTTTTGGAGAGTGGAGTAAGCCTACTTAGAGAACTGAGCAACGCTTCTCAACTGTTTACCAAGCAGAATAAAAAGCACCATTGAGAGTCATATCTTAAATGGAACCACAAAGAATGCACAAAAAATACAGATGACCCCCAAAATTTTAAACAGTAAATCATGCTAAAAATAAAAGACTGCTTTTAATTAAATCTAGTAAGGTCTCTTTCTTCTCTGAAATAAAAAGAATTCATATTTTTACTTTTACTTCATAGGAATAAACTTTAGTTTTTAGAAAAAATTATTCAGTATTAGCAGGATGCAAAAAAACAGGGATTCTAAGTTATTAAAGTGCCATTTTCCCCCTTTAGGGAAAAAAAAAAAAAGTTGCCCTGGCTGTCTTTCTCAGTGGTTAGAGCATTAGCCCATGTACTAAAGGAACATAGACTCGATTCCTAGTCAAGGGCACGTACCTTGCAGGTTCGATCCCCAACCCTGGTCTAGGGCACATATAAGAGGTAACCCACATATAAGAGGTACCTCTCTGACATTGATATTTCTCCTGTTCTCTTTCCCTCATTCTCTCTCTCCTTCCTCCTCCTTCCCTTTCACTGTCTCTAAAAATCAATGGAAAAATATCCTCTGGTAAGGATTAACAAAACAAAGTAAGCATTAGAAATGTTATATTATTATTTTCTTAAAAAATTAATTTAAATAAATCTTCTGTTCAAAAATTTCATATTTTAAAATACCATAAGAACATATATTATGTTAATCAATTAAGATAATGATTTAGAATCCACTCAATAAATTGATTTCCACCACCCACTCTCATATTTCACTATCCCCTCTCAATCGTGTAACATTTTTCTGTTTCTAGAAAGTCCAAGACAATAAAAATAAAGATCAGACTATAATTAATATAATTCCATCTGAAATACATTATATCTCAATAAAATGTTTTCACGGTTAGAGTGATTTAAATGTGCTTTCTTACACATTTATTCTTACACACTATATTATAATAATTTAAACATGCTTCCTAACATGTTAAAATATAACACTTCTACAGAGGCGAGATAAAAATGAAAGGCATGATTATATCCCTCTTTAGTTTTAGAAAGATCAACTGAAAGGAGTTTCTTTAAATAGCCTATGTAAACATAAGCTGTAGGTCCCAAATTCACTGGTTATCAATATAGAAAATGGGGTAATTTATCAATAATATGCTATTTAACCTACAGATATTTTATGGTAAAAAAAAAAAAGGAGAATATTCATATTGGTTAAGAGGGCAAGTAAGTTTCAGTAAAGTTAGTCATAAAGAAAATGTTTGTGCCTCTTGACACAATGAAATAGTAGTTAAAATAAAGCTATATTTCCAACCAAGATCCAATTAACCTGACACTTAGAATTTTAAATTCAACTTTTCCCATGTTCTCCAATTTTTCATATAGATGCCCTATATAAATACTGCTCGAAAGCTAGAAAGGCAGTAGCACAGTAGCAAGAACTAAGAGTCTATTCAGTGGTCTGTTTTATTCAAGTCTGATGGTTCACTCAAAAACAAGATGAATGTAAATTCTTATTATTTGTGAATGAACAAAAATAAAGAGCAAAATAAGGAGAAAAGTAAAGAAGGTAATGTGTGCTTTTTTTTTTTTTAATGTTGTAGCTGTTTTGCATAGGTTTATTTATTATTTTTACAGGTGGGGTTAAGAGAACTGTTTGAAAAAATGGAACCATGTGCTGTGCTAATTAAAGAATTTTGAGAAAAAAGACTGAGATTTGGGAAAAGAGATAATAACTACAAGTATCTGTCATATGCCACCTCCTATGCAATGAATAATTAAGCAAGAAATATAGCACTGAGAGAGGGAGACAGTTGAAGATATCCTCTATCTCTTTGTTACAAAGCAGGAAAAAATTATTTTCAAATTCATGATTTTGTTTTTGTTTACGCTAATAGCATTGAATCTAAGTATGAATTAAAAATGTGGTTATTAGATGCTTAATAAATAAGACTTTTAAATGTTTTAAAAATTCTTAATTCTATAACTAGTAACAAAAAGTCAGACTTATTAATATTTTTATGTGTTTATATCTCCCTACTACTTCTCAAAAGAGTTGAGTAATTAATTTGAGATTAGAAGTGGAATTTAATAACAACTATTAGCCCTAACTGGTTTGGCTCAGTGGATGGATCGTTGGCCTATGGACTGAAGGAATCTGAGTTCGATTCCGGTCAAGGGCACATGCCTCTGCGGGCTCAGTCCCCAGTTAGTGGCTTGCAGGGGGCGGCCGATCATTGATTCTATCTCATCACTGATGTTTCTATCTCTTTCTCCCTCTCCCTTCCTCTCTGAAATCAATAAAAGTATATTTTTAAAAAATAACTATTAAATCTATTATTCTCATTTACTGTTATCTAATATACACTGAGGTGGCCAGATTATGATTTCTGTGTGCATAATAATCTGGCCACTTAGTGTATATTCTATATAATAAAAGGCTAATATGCAAATTGTTTCCTCGACCAGAAGTTCGACCAGCAGGCAGGTTAGTCAAATGCCCATGTCCCCTCCCCCTGGCCAGGCTAGCTGGACCCAACCCATGCACGAATTCATACACACACACACACACACACACACACACACACACACACACATACACACACAGAGTGGTCAGATTACTATGCATTCAGAGATCATAATAATCTGGCCACTCGGTGTACATTTTAAAATTATCTACTGTTTATTCTTAAAGAGTATGATATATAATTGCAAGAGTATTACATACTACATTTTTAGTGATAGAAGAAAATTATACAGATATCCCAATATCTATGATTATTTCTGCATATAACAAAATCTTTAGTAAAATATCTTTGATATAAGCAATAATATACTCTAAATAAGACAAAGCATGTGAATACATTTTACAGACTGTTAAGTACCACATCTAAAAAGTAAAATATAATTATCATTCGACCAGCAGGCAGATCAGTCAAATGCCCATGTCCACTCCCCCAATTAATTATATTGAACTTTTAAGTACTCTTTAGTAACATAAACATTAGTAATGTAACTTCTCTTTGAACCCCAATATAACTCATAGGGTACTTATCATTTTTTCACATATAGTATAATAATCTATGTATAATTCTTATATTTTTATGAGACTATAAGGAGCTTCACAACCATAGACATATCTCATTATATTCAACAGCATGTAACATTGATACTGTACTGAGACACTAGTATTATGAAAATAAAATCCTGTACTTCTGAGCATACAAGCAAAAGACTGAGAAGGGTTATAGTAGCTAATTATGCAAAGTTCTTTTTTTTTTATCTCTTACAGTAGTGAACAAATAGATAAGAGAACTCTTATTTCTCCTCAATAATAGTACAATCCTATACCAAACAGGGTCAGGTAAGCATTTATAACCAGAGCAGATCAAAGATAATTCTTTTAAGAATAGAGACATGGGGGCTGGCTGGCATGGCCCAGTGATTGAGCATCGACCTATGAACCAGGAAGTCATGGTTCGATTTCCGGTCAGATCATATGCCCAGGTTGCAGGCTCTTGATCCCCATGGTGGGGCATGCAGGAAGCAGCCAATTAATGATTCTCATCACTGAATGTTTCTATCTGTCTCTCTCTTCCTCTCTGAAATCAACAAAAATGAATTACTTATATTTTAAAAAAGAATAGATAAGGGATCTTTGAAATAAAACAAAATAAAAGTCTGAGATCTTCCTCATAATATATTTCTGACTATATATCTTCTTTGTTGTTGTTGAATTTGGAATTCCATTGAGCAAGCTGCATTACATCCATAATAGACTTCCTTTAAAAGAGAGAGAGAGACTGCAAGGGGGAAGAAAACAACCATTCTACAACTAAAGAAAGAGACAAGAGACAAGAGACAGACATGCATACAGATACAGAGGCAGAAATAAGACACAAAAGAGAGAAAGACAAATTCCATACAGTGGTGCTTGGCCACTTAACCGAGACCTCATTCTTTGAGGCTTATCTTCAGTAAAAAGACTGTACTGCAAGAGAAATACTGCCCACATTCATTCAACAAGGGACACACTGAAAATTATTGTGAAATGAAATGTTTCTGTACCTTAATATCAGATGTATCACGCTGGCTGTTTCGCCAAGCTCTGGAAATGGATGAAAAAGTTCGATCTGCATGATCAAATTTCCCACCTTGCAAATTTAGAAAATATGTTGTGAAAGGTTCCTAAAAATAAGCAATTGAAAAAATCCATTAGGCATAAATATGTGGTTTTATAAATATTTACAACTAAATATTCTAATGAGTAATATACATTAGCTAGTAATAGGCATTGAATGGGAAGTATACCTAAATTATTACATTAATGTCCTCAAATTACTTCTCTTTCTGAAGACTTATTCCCAAAATTTGGTATGTGAAACATATTTTAAACACTCTTCTTTCCAAGAACAATTTATTAATAACATTCAGACATAAATTAGATGGTATTTTCTTCATAGTACAAGGAAATTGTCCAATATGTAATTTTCTTATTGTTATGGCTCAATATTTAATTTATGATTAAGAAAAGAAAAATGTTTGGAAGATTTAAAAGCCTCCTCTTAGTTAAAGAACATTTAAACACATATTAGTGGATAATTGCTTGAAATTAGCTAAGCACTATAAATTACTTCTAGGATTTATGTCTGCCTGTACCCTTCTAACAAGCTTTAATTAATGATGTGCTGCTAATGCTTTCCCAAAGAAATTACTTTCTAGTAGATGAATCACCTTTCAATTTTACAGAAACATTTCTTGTTTAACCAATATATTATCAATACAAGGCAGTCTTGGTGTAACTTATAAATATACCTTATTCCATTTGGGGCAAATGAAATTTCAAAATATATGAATATATGTCTATGTTAATTAAATTTTATTTATTTTAAAAAATAACATTTGAATATAATCTACGATACAATCTAGAATTTGCTAAGATATCTATCATTTGAAGAGGCAAATTTAAGGGAAAAATTCACACAGAGGTGAAACATTTTTAAGGCAATTCTATTATACAGTAATACATACCAAGTGGGATACAGAGATACTTACAACTAGAACCTTAATCACTGAAAATAATTATCATTCAAAAAAGATGCTGATGATTTTTAATCACGGCATAGTCTCTATAACATGAATTTACTTATTCAAGGTTTATTATTCAAATTGAACTTACTATTCTTAGCAGCCATGCAAGAACAAAACTTGCAGTTGAGTAATGAGTACCATAGTGGAACTTTGGAACTTGGTCATCTTCCCATGATTCATAACGCTCTGCAAAGAACGCTGCTCTTTTTGGATTCAAAGCTCCTACTGGCTGTCCATGGGGAGGAAAAACAAGAACACCAATGTAAGCATCCTTTATCACTTTCACTCCTCAAAATGTTGTCCTATTAGCAAGTTTGAAAGCGAATTCAAAATTATGTGTATTATTTAAATTAAAACAGATTGTTATGTTCTGACAGTAGGTGGAAAAACAAACATTTTCAATGCAGGTTAAACATACACATATAAGTGAATGGAGAAACCTGTCATTTCTCAATAAGTCTAGTTTTTGTTAAATAAGTATCTTTAATCAGCCCATAACAAGCATTTTTAAAAGACTATTATATGAAGTAAATATTAGCTATAAAATATTTTTGAAAGCACCTATAAAATTCTATTTAGTTAATTAGAAGCAACAACCAGAAACAGAATCTTGAAGCTAGAGGATTAATTTATAGGTGGTCCTGAAAAGAGGATGGACTAAAATCTGAGTGAGCAAAAAGATTGTGTGAAAAAGGGGTTAAATGTAGAAATTTCTACCAGGATGAGTAAAACCAGAACTTAAGGGGAACATATGCCTGCATGAAATATATAAAATACATTACATAGAAAGAATGGTACACAGATTACAAGGGGCTTACTGGAGTTATAATAGTGCCAAGTTAGAAGGTTATTTTGAAAAATAAAATGAGTCAGTATAGCCCTGGTCAGCTAGCACAATGTTTGAGCATTGCCCTGTGCACCAAAAAGTGGTGGGTTCAATTCCTGGGCAGGGCACATACCAAGGTTGTGGGTTCAATCCCCAGTTGGGGCATTTCAGTAGGCAACAAATCAATGTTTCTCTCTCTGATCCCTTCTTCTCTCACAAAAATCAACAAAAAACATATCCTTTGGTGAGGATTAAAAATAAATTTTTAAAAATTAATGATTCAATATAGGTAAAGTCCTACAAACTATGCATGACAACATCCAATGAATGCTACCTATTATTTTTGAGATTATCTTTAGAACTGGAGTAAAGTTTCAATAAAAGAATAGCCTGTGAGTAAAGAGCCAACACATTGCTTGGCATAAGATAAGAAGCTTTATAAATGCTAGCTTATGTTGTTATTATTGTTGCTGCTGTCATTCAGGGAACACACAAACTCCACTAAACAGTATGCAAAATTTTGTGTGATTATACACATGAACATTTTCTTAAGAAAAATATATAGAGTGTTCTCAAGATTTTCAAAGGGATCGAAGGGCTGAAATTATGTTAAGATCAATTGCTTTAAGTAACAATTCATTCTAATAAATCATTCTGACCTTTAGAAAACACCTATTGTTTATTTTTTTAAAATCAAATCACTTTCTTTAATGAAGGCCTAAGAATTAGCCACTCCTCAGTTATAAGAGAAAGAAAATATCTGATTATTAAAGAGGGAAATATGAAAATAAAATTTGATATTGGTTTTAAAATAGATGTATTCAGAAAGATTCTATTGAATATAAAGCAATGTTAAATTAGTTTTTAAACTGTTTTTTATGTTAATATGGGATTTTAAGCAACATTTTTAAATCATAAGTTTAGCTATCTTTTTTAAGTTAACTATTTTTTTCAAAGCTCCTATTTATTTTTAGTACCATTCTCTTTCAATAGCTTTAAAAGATTCTAATTCACACTGTATTTTAAGTGACTGTTTTATGTTATAAGCAAATTTTTAAAAATTTTTAGCTGATTAGCAATGTAAATAAGTATACATATTCTAAGTTAAAAATGCCACCTTTTAAAGCATTAGTTTCTGCACAAAAGAATCATATCTGATTTACTAAATTTATGCCAGTTAGGAATGAAACTGACTCCAAGAAATCTTTGTTACAGAACCAATTTTGAATGCCTTAAAATGAATTTTAGTTGTTGTCCCTAAAGACTGAGCTATGCAAAAGGAAAAAGAAATAAAATCATTTGAAGACAAATTATGTGAATTAAAAATAGAATCAATGCTCCTTTTGTATGGTTCTGCAGCATATTAAGTATTCACTTTATCTGCTCCCATTTTTATTACTCTCCAAATGAGTGCACACCCAAAATCAATAGTTATAGAATCACGTTTCTTGAATATAATGCTAAAACCAATTAAGATTGATTTCACTAGCATCTAAAAAAAACGGCATTGCGCAGAGATCCATATAGGTAGAACCCACAGTATTGATTCTAGCTGTTATTGTTACAGTTGCTTTCTGAAGCCTGTTCCAGGACAGCTATCAAGACATACCACATTTATTTGCAAGCATATAAAAAAGAAGTCCCCAAATAAAAGAAGGTTTTAAAAAAAACAAAAAACAGTGGAGCTGTGCAATGACAATGATACACTATCAGCTTACTCAGAGAAGTTACAGTGGGAATACACACATTGAATTATACATTACGCGAAAGCACTGATTTATTGTGGTAATAACATCCACCTCATTAAAAGATTCTGCTTTGCTGCAGTTGGAAGGCTACATATTGTTTACTGCTATAAATTAATGGCGGTCCAAAGAAGGCTGTGGAACCGTCTTAACAATAGATCTGTAATGACAGTGCTGTATATCATGGCTTCCTCAGCAGCTTCATAATAAAATGGAGACAATGTATTGAGCTAATACATTCTACCATGCTGGCCCATATTTTTCTGACAACTGCTTTAAAAGATGAGCTGAATCCAACTATGTTATAATGCAGCAAAACATTTAACTAAGCAAGAGTCTGTCACACACCAAAGTGCATCATAGCATTTTTAAAACATTGTCTAAATCAGCATTTCAAGTTGTTTATTAATTTCTACAAAAGAAGTAAAATTAAATGCTGAGAGGTACTCTTATACAGTATATCATGAGTATCAATAGAGTATAATTCAGAAAAATGCAGAGCACTATCATCCGATTGGGAGCTCTTTGTACAATTTAACTGTAAAAGCTTGGCTAAAGAATTTTTAAAATCAGCAAATTGATTAAAAGAATAAGAGAAAAAATATTAGTCATTTAAAATAACTTCCTGAAAAAAAATCAACAAAAAACAAAAATTGATTAGAGAGGTATAATTCCAGTTCATAATGATGTAAACATAAAGAACCCTAGAATATAAAAATTATAAACATTATATGAAACTTATACAAATAGGGTTATATAAGATTTTTAAATCTACAAAATAATAAGAGAACCTTGGGATAAAGTTATTTAAAAATTAATGTATAAGAACTACCAACACAAACATTAAATTTAAGAACATGGAAGTAACTTGGATTATAGTAAGATAAGACAAATTAAAGAAAATAGAGCACCAAAACTCTTAAAAATGTAGAAATAGCAATAACAAAAAATCACTGTACCTATGATATTTTAATTTCACAAATAGCAAAACTGTCAAATGTGGTAGAGTGTTAAGTATTTTGTTTGAGATATAGTAATGATACCCTTCAGAACCAGATATATTAAAAACAAAAACAAAAAAAAACTTCCTAAATCAGGTTTTTAAGAGAATTACAATTAAAATACCTTACTACCTTATTTTGGAAGCATTTTTTCTAACTATTAGGATAACAAAAATATCATATGTAAAGTGCCCAGCTCAGTGCCTGTCATATAGAAAATTATTAGTAATAATTATTTTTTCAGTTTATTTGACTTAAGGACCACTTAGAAATTAAGCACTTCCTGAATAACTCAGATTATTTGGAATATGAGGAAACAAAAACACCCCATCAGAAGAGTAAAAAGAAAAAATAATTCAAAAATATGAAGGTAGTATAAGGAGCCTCTGGAACAACTTTAAGTATACCAACATTTGTACTGCCAGAAGGAAAAGAGAGAGAACAAGATATTGAAAACCTACTTAAGGAAATAGTGTCAGAAAACTTCCCCCACCTGGTAAAAGAAATAGACATACAAATCCAGGAACCACAGAGAGTCCCAAACAAGAGGAACCCAAAGAGGCCCACACCACGGCACATAATAATTAAAATGCCAAAAGTTAAAGACAAAGAAAGAATCTTAGAAGCACCAAGAGAAAAGCAATTAGTTACCTATAAGGGAGTGCCCATATGACTACTAGCTGATTTCTCAACAGAAACTTTGCAAGCCAGAAGGGAGTGGCAAGAAATATTCAAAGTGATGAAAAGCAAGGACCTACAACCAAAATTACACTATCCAGTAAAGCTATCGTTTAGAATTGGAGGTCAGACAAAGAGATTCACAGACAAGAAAAGCTAAAGGAGTTCATCACCATCAAACAATTATTACATGAAATGTTGAAGGGTATTTTTTAGGAGAAAAAGGAAGAGAAGAAGGAGGAGGAAGCTGGAAGGGGGAGAGGTGGAAGAAGAAAATGAGAAAAAGAACAATAAAATGGCAATAAATATGTATCTATCAACAATTGAATCTAAAAATCAAAATAAACAAAATCTAACAAACAAAATAAACTGATGAATAAAATAGAATCAAAGGCAGGGAAACACATAACAGACTGAAGAATCTCAGAGGGAAGAGGTAGGAGGCACAGAAGAGATTAACCAAAGAACTTGTATGCATATATGCATTACCTATGGACATAGACAATAGGGTGGTGAAGACCTGGGGCAGGAACCAAGTGGAAAGGGCAAAGGGGGAAAACAAAGGGTAGTATCTGTAATACTCTTAACAATAAAGATTTTTTTTAAAAAAATATTTTTTAAAAAAATCCATTAAACAAGCCTGATAAGATCAGTGGAGTCTATTAGAAAAGAATGTAATAAACATCATAATCCTCCATTGGTACATGCAGAACTTATCCTGTGCATTCTATGTCAGAAGTCTAATAGTACACACTAGTCCCCCCAAAACACTTACCTCAAGAATATAAGCAAAACCAAATTACTTTACAAAAGTCCAAAGGGCGCCCTAATTTTACTATGAAATTATATTAAATGTCAAGTACACTGCAATCATCTTCTACTACATTAATTTAAAAGTTTTGAGACCCCTTCAAGTGCACACAACAGACTCTCATATAATCACTAGTAAAAGTTAGTGGTAAAAAGGAAAGGCTTTTGCCCTAGCTGGTTTGGCTCAGTGGATAGAGCATCGGCCTGTAGACCTAAGGGCTGGGGATTTGATTCTGGTCAAGGGCACATGCCCGGGTTGCGGGATCAACCCAGTGAGGGACATGCAAGAGGCAGCAAATCAATAATTCTCTCTCATCATTGATGTTTCTCTCTCTCTCTCTCCCTTCCTCTCTGAAGTCAATAAAAATGTATTAAAAATTAAAAGAAAAAGAAAAGAAAAGGCTTTTATATTGATACATTTGAAGTTTTGTTTTTTTTTAATTTCAGGAAATCTCACCTGAAGTTATATAATTAAGAATAATATCTTCAACTTACATTTTACAATTTATAAAATATTATTATGCATTCTTGCAATAAATATGTTAGCTAAATATCACTATTTTAATAATGAAGACAAGAAGTATCTTGAGTAATATTGTTGAAAATCAATATAAATCCTAGAGACAAAAACCTAATTCTCAAAATCTGGTCTTTGGGCCATTTTATCCATCTAAAGCTGTTGTAATACCAATTATCCTTCCTAATTTCAACAAATTCTCCATTTCTTACCCAATTTGGAATGACATTTATTTAATGGATTTAAAGAGTAATAATACATGTAAAGGCTAAGAAGCAATCCTCGCACAAAGAAGGTCCTCAATAAATACAATTGCTATTAATGTTGTAATTGCTATCATCACTGTCACCATAATTTCTTCTTCCTTTTGAGATTTGTGTGAATTGTTTTATTTTATACCAACCTTGAAGACATAAAAAATTCCAACTGCTGGACCATGATTATAGTTACTTAGAGTAAGAAAATTATAGGGAATTGCTAAGAAATCTGAGTAATTTTATATAGCAGAAATCTACTTGAGTTAACAAACTTCTCTTTTAAAATCCAAGTCTGCAAAGAGGTTTTTACATCTTTCTATGAAGGCTTTAGAAAATCAATGAACCCTAACATGAGGATGAGAAGCAGAAGATGAGAAGATGAAAGAAAGAAGAAAATAAGCAAACAAATAAGTAAATCATTCTAGAGCATATAAATCATAAATAGGGCCTTTGTAAATGCTAAGGGAGAGTGTATCTCAAAGATACATTTTGTGTGTATACAGGAATATAGGAGAGATGTCAAAAGGGCCTCAGAAAAGGCAAACAAAAGAGCATGGCTACTTTAGGATCTTAATGACTGGCCTAAAGCCATCTGCCAATGTCATCTTTATTTGATATGATTAGGAAATTGGAAACATCCTTTAATTCTCTGACTACTTATAAAGCCTATCCTACAGCATTTATGAGGTCATGGACAAAAGAGGTCATACATCATTTTATTCTTTCCTGGAAGAGGGAAGGAGGTCTGTAGATGGTGAAAGAGAGCCACTGCTAAAAACTAGGGGGAGGGGGTAAAAAAAAAAAAAAAAAGTGGTTGATTCAATGCTATGTGAATTAAATGTTTTTTGTTATAAAAATGTCAGATTAAATGTTAGTTTCATCTAACTTAGAAAATGAAAGAAGGTGAACTATCAGGAAATGTGACATCATAAAAGATGGTAACAATTTGGTTTTAAAAGATTACAGGAAATAACTATGATATGCAGATTAAAGGGACCATTCTATTTAATGCCAATGCTACTATTTATCGGATATAAGCAATGGTGCTCAAGTCTCATATAAATTAAATCATTACATTCATAACAATCCCTTAATATACAAACCTGTTAGCATTCCCAAATTACCAGTGGGAAAAAAATGAATCTGGGAGAAGTTAGATGACCATTGTTGGTTAGTCACCAAGCTAGGTGACAGGGCAAGATCCAGAGCAGACTCTAACTAAATTGACTATAAAACCTAAAATGATCTGGATTGTGTAGATTGATGAAAATATTGGTGCCAAATCTGTAAGGCCATTAGAATCCTTTCATGGGAGATTTAGATTGCCTTTGAAAAAATATAATTTACGTTTTTTACATGAATATCACTTAGTGGAAGTTTTATAATTGGGAATATGGGTATTTTGTCTTGGGACACCAAAATTATGCATGGCAAAAACAGCTTTTATATTAAAAAAAAAGTAAATAAAAAATATAGGTATTGTCATCACAGTGTATTGCTTAACATTCCTCTTAACTTTTAAATATGTATACCCCCAATCATGAACCCAAATGAATTTTATTCTGTGCATCTCCACCACCTGCCTTTCTCCCCTATACCCCAAGAGAAGAAAATAAAGAGCCTCTGTCATTTAAGCAATGTTGCCACTGTTAGGAGGTACAGCAACTATTTTGGGTCAGTTATAACAGCTCTTTTATCTAAATGGCAAATGCAACAAATAGCCTAATAAGCATTTTTAGGCAACCTTGGCTTTTAAGGTATTTTGTCAAATGCTATACAAGGTTGAAATAGATTGGTACTTTTCTTCATGCACTCTACATTTTATTTAATACTGTCAAGAAAAAATTCCACTGGCATACCAGTGTGGTTTAGAGTTAACAAATACAGTAGATCTTCAGGTTACATTGGAGATCCATTCCCACAGCGTGACATAACGTGATTTTTGCCGTAAGTCAGAACCCACCTACGTAAGCACCTACGTCACTCACATGGAGCACATACACAGCAATAATGAAGTGAAACAGTAAAAAAATAAAATAAAATAAAATAAATAAAAGAAAGATAACATTCCTGACCTTTACTTGTTGTAAATAAATACTAAGAAACATGAAGCACATATGTACATACACTGAAATGACAGAACTTTTTTTAAATAAATAAGTGAGAGATGGTGGCGTAACCACAAAACAACGTAAGTCGAGTCCAATGTAGCCGAGGACTGTCTGTAAGCACTTTTGTTCTCAAGTACCAGAGCAGTTTCTAAGCCCTTTAAAACACACTTTCTTGCAAGTAGCATTAAACATACACTCACTATACTATTTCAATTTAACGAACACATCTTGCGGAAAAGAAAGTATTCTGTTTTATTTATCATGCCTATGTAGAATCTAAATCATTTGAAACACTCATGTTGGCATATTTAATAGCAATGCCTTCACATTTATTATTCACCTATGGTTCATAGTAAGTGATTTTTACTATAGGTTTTTATCTGAATTTGAGACAGGTACATAAATGAATTAAAATAATCTCTTAATCCAATGCCAGTGTTGAACTAAATGCTCTCATAACCCCAAATCCAATGCCAGTGTTGAGCTAAATGCTAGCATAACTCCAATCTTAGAAATGCAAGAAAAACTGGGGGGGGGGGGGGGGGGGAAGTCTTAGAAGTAATAATAAAAATGATAAACAACCAAGATGCCCAAAGCTGATATATAAAAAACCTATCCATTTGTAAACAGAATCATATAAGACCATTAAAATCAGAAGTTCCAGTCCAAGACAGTATCCTAAAAGAAACCTAACCTATAACTACATATGGAACAATCCCTCTTAAAGAAATCCAGAAACTAGCTGAGCAACTCATACACATTGAGAAAACAAGGAAAAAAACAACAACAAAAAACATATCATAACAGACTAGAGGCCCAGTGCATGAAAGTTGTGCTTGGGGAGGGTGTCCCTCAGACTGGTCTGCACCCTCTCCAATCTTGGACCACTCGGGTCCCTGATCAGGCCTAAACTGGCAACCAGACATCCCCCTCACAATCTGGGACCACTGGCTCCTAATTACTTGCCTGTCTGCCTGCCTGATAGCCCCTAACCACTTCTACCTGCCAGCCTGATCACCCCCTAACCCAGTGGTCGGCAAACTCACTAGACAACAGAGCCAAATATCAACAGTGCAATTATTGAAATTTCTTTTTTGAGAGCCAATTTTTTAAAATTTAAACTTCTTCTAATGCCACTTCTTCAAAATAGACTTATCCAGGCCATGGTATTTTGTGGAAGAGCCACACTCAAGGAGCCAAAGAGCCTCATGTTTGCTGACTACTGCCCTAATCACTCAGCTGCTGGCCTGATTGATGCCTAACTGCTCCCCTGCTGGTCTGATTGCCCCCAACTGCCCTCCCCTGCAGGACTGGCAATCCCCAACTTTCCTCCCCTACAAGCCTGGTTACTCCCAACTCCTCCCTCACCCACCAGCCATCTTGTGGCAGCCATCTTGTGATGATGTAGCATGAGGGGGTGATGCCACTGAGGCTTTTATTATATAGGGTAGGAAAGGTTGCTTTACTTCTACCACAAGCTTGGCAATGAATGACAATAGCAATCTACTCCTAGAAAAAAGCAAGAAAGAGAAAGAAAAACCTCTCTGTGGCACAGGTACAGATGTTCTGTTAAATGACTGAGCAAGAACAGCACCACAGGACCCTTGTGAAGTACAAACTCAATGGAGGAATTGGAAGTCTGTGTTGCAGTGAAGGTAATAATGACAATATCAAACTCAAACAAGCTCATCTACTGACTAGGTTGACTGAACTCCCAACACAAACTGCCTGACATAAGAGGAGGCACCCACATTTCTAGGCATAAAATAGTATTCACATCAGATCTCGGCTGGCATTCAACCAAAAACTACCAGACACTTAGAATATTATGGAAAAATAATGACACATTATGAACAGATCAACCAATCAAAAGAACTATTCTCAGAGATAATAGAGCTGGTTAGAAGTACCTTGCATATTATGTAAAATAACTGTAATTCATTAATAAAAAGATCTAGTGGAAGAGTGGAAAACTTATATAAACAGATGGGAAATTTCAGCAGAGCTGAAAACGAGAGAAAAAGAATCAAATATAAATGCTTGAAATAAGTATCAGAGATGAAGAATTCTTTTGACAAGCTTAGTCTGCTCAAAGACTGGACACAGCTAAGTAAATAATAAATAATTCTGAAGGTAGGTTAATCGAAATGATCCAAAATGAAGATGATAAATGAAAATACAAACAGAATTGAGTAACCATGAGCTATGAGACAAAATCAGAGAGTCTAATATAGATGTACTTGGAGTCTCAGAGGAAGGAAAGATATAAAAGAACAAAAGAAATATCTCAGCAATGAATAAGTAATTTTCAAAATTATTAACAAGAAATAAACTACAGATTTAAGAAACTCTAAAAACTCAAAGCAGGAAAACAAAACAAAACATATGAAGAAGAGAGATCATAGCCAAAGAGCTGAAAATCAAAGATAAAGAAACAAGTCTTAAAGCCAGAGTAAAGAAAAATAAATAAACATTATTAAACAGAAAGAAACAAAATTATAAGGAAAATACAAACTTTCACCGGTAACTAGGCCAGTCAGAAGACAGTAAAAAGTCACTTTAAAAGTATTATTGCTCCTCCAAATACCTGTCAATCTAGAGTTCTGTACCCAGTGAAAATATTGTTTGCAGAGCCATGCTTTCTTTGAAGCCTCTAGGGCAGGCGTCTTCAAACTACGGCCCTCGGGCCACATGCGGCCCGCAGAGGAGTCTGATCCGGCCCGCCAGGTTTTTTGGGCAGTGAGCGCAGCCGAGGTATTACAGTAGGAATTAGTAGTTCATATAGTCCGGCCCTCCAGCTCTCTGAGGGACCGTGATCTGGCCCCCATTTTAAAAAGTTTGAGGACCCCTGCTCTAGGGAAAGATCCTTCCTTGCTTCTTCCAGCTTCTTGTACCCTAGGTATTCCTTGGCTTATGACAACATAACTCATATTTCTATGTCTATCACCACATAGTATTCTTTTCTTTGACGTCTGTTTTTAACCTGTTTTTTTAAGCTTCTCATAAGGACCCCAATCATATAGGATTTGGACCCTTTCTAATGACCTCTCTAATATGTTTGGGTCTGATTGGTTAAATCTTGGTACTAGAAATCTTTATTGTATTATACAAATACTAGAGGCCTGGTGCAAAAAATTCATGCATTGGAGGGGTGTCCCTCAGTCCAGCCTGCATTCTCTCCAATCTGGGACCCTTCAGGGGATGTCCAACTGCCAGTTTAGTCCTGATCTCACAGGCAGTGGGATAGGGCCTAAACAGGCCATCGGACATCCCTTTCACAATCCAGGACTGCTGGCTCCCAACTGCTCGCCTGCCTGCCTTCCTGATTGCCCCTAACTGCTTCTGCCTGCCAGCCTGATCACCCCTAACCACTTCCATGCCAGCCTGATGACTAATTGCTCCCCTGCCAGCCTGTTTGCCCCTAATTGCACTCCCCTGCAGGCCTGGTTTTCCCTAACTGCCCTCCCTGCAGGCTTGATCACCCCAACTGCATTCCCTTGCAGGCTTGGTTCCTATCAACTTCCCTCTCCTGCTGGCCATTTTGTGGTGGCCATTTTGGTTCCACATGGGGGCAGGATCTTTGACCAAATGGGAGCAGTCATCTTGTGTGTTGGAGTGATGACCAATCTGCATATTATTCTTTTATTAGATAGGACAGAGGCCTGGTTAATGGGAGGGGGCCAGCTGATTTGCCCTCAAGGGTGTCCCAGGTCAGGGTGGGGATTCCCTGGGGGCATAGGGCAGCCTGGGTGAGAGGCCTGTGGTGGTTTTCAGGCTAGCCAGGCCCCCAGGTGAACCAAGTGGAGACTTTGGTATATGGGGTTTATTTATCTTCTATAATTGAAACTTTGTAGCCTTGAGTGGAGCCAAGCCTCTTGATCACTTCCTGGCTGCTGCCATTTCTGTTGGAACTTATTTTCTTCTATAATTGAAACTTTGTACCCTTGAATGGAGGCCTGGGCCCACCAGAGTGTGTGGAAAGCTTGGCTTCCTCCACTGCCAGGGAAACCCAAGCCTCCCTCCTGCTCTCTGTGGCCATAGCCATCTTGGTTGGGGTTAATTTGTCTACTTGCTCTGATTGGCTGGTGGGCGTGGCTGGTGGGCGTTGCTTGTGCGAGTAGCTTAATGGTGGTTAATTTGCATATTACTATTTTATTAGATTGGCTAGATACCTGATTTTTAAAAAAGTGATGTTGGAGCATAGAGGGTAGGTAATTTCTATTTTTTAAATCAATCAAAATTATACCTATTTTTTTTGTGAGAACAGAAAAAATATATATATTTTGGCATGCTGCAGAATTTTAGTAATTAGTTTATGTGTGCCATGAGATGAAAATGTTGAAAATCACTGACCTAATCAATTTACTATTTGTTTTATATTTTAATTATGCAGGAAAACATATTTTTAAAGTAAATAAATTTTATGTAGTTTAACAGAATATATTTCTCAATAAAATTCTACTTGTTTTTCTTCCTATATTTAAAAAAATGGTAATTTTTTAATTGTCTATTCTAGTTTACATAGTAGGCCAATGAGAACTATGGTTTTTGTTTTCAGAATTTTCCCTTTTTTTACTTTCAAAAATTTAAGTTTATATTATAAATAGTGGACTCATTTAAAAAATTCCTCTTCTGAAAGTGAGACAGTATAAAATAAAGTTACACAGAAATAAAAAGTTTTTGATTAAATTATTTCCCTATAAATGTGTCATATATAACATACATTCCATTATAAAACTCTTCAAAAGTGGGGATTTAATTCACTTTGATTTCTGGTACAATTCTTTGAATAATATCCACAAAAGGTGCTCAGTAAATATTTAATAATCCAATATGTGAATAAACATATTTATTCAATATATATATAGGGCATCAAAACAGGTGTTAATGTTGAATAAGTATGGTTATTCAAATAAATGGCTTTGAGAATAAAGAATTGGACAGGAGCCCTAGCCGGTCTGGCTCAGTGGATAGAGTGTAGCCTGTGGACTGAACGGTCCCGGGTTTGATTCTGATCAAGGGCACATGCCTGGGTTGCAACCTCAATCCCCAGTGGGAGGGTGTGCAGAAGGCAGCCAATCAATGATTTCTTTCATCACTGATGTTTCAATATCTCTCTCCCTCTCCCTTCCTCTCTAAAATCAATAAAAACATAAAAAAAAAAAGAACTGGATAGGAATGTGCACATGTGGACTAAAAGGTAAGTTACTATACTACGCACAGTGAAAAGCATAGTACATATTCATATAAGTGTTGAGTGTCATAGGAAACTATAAGAATCAGAACTTGACACATACAAATATATATAGAAACCTACTGCACTTAACTCTCTATAAAAAGAAAAAAAAAATCCCAGCTTGAAATCAGATGTTTAGTATCAGTACCTAGTGAACTTAAAAAAATTTTTCTAGGTATTTTAAAACCAGTTTTTATGTAAATTCATGGTAAGAGTACATGTCGCCTACTCTGAATCTAACCAAGTTAGTATACCCAGCACTAAACTAAGAAAACAGGAAGTATTATGGGATAAAACTGGTAATGTTATACATATAAAACAATCCTATTATAAATAATAATAAATGGTCACTCCACACCACAGTAACTTAGGATGATTAGTGAATAAATACTTAACTTAGAAAAAGATTACTGACTGGCAATGTGTTGCTGGTATATGTCAGGATTATTCATCACCCTGACAGTAATATTAACCACAATCCATTTCAGTTACTTCAGTTTATCGTTTACTGACTAATGTTAAAAAACAATGTCATTGAAGGCTGCTTAAATAAAGTATAAGATTAACCTCTGTTAATCATTTACAAACTTCCACTGGAAGGTAACTTCCAGTAGAAAACCCACTATGCTATACAGAGTGCTAATACTTAATAAATGTAAAGTTTTAAAAATAGTGACACAAAACAGATTGTTTTCTAATTTTACACACACACACACACACACACACACACACACACACATAAATGTACATATGCATTCACACTTTCCTGAACTTAATTTTACATTCTGGGAAAGAGTTGTATAGCCATATTTTAGACTAACTACATCACATTGAACAAGTAATAATTTAAACTTTAAAAAGGTCTATACCCATAACATATTTTCTTCAGTACTACATAAATACTATAAATACTATAAAATACAATATATAATTATATAGTTTGCTATATAAAACCCCTCAAAATTAAGTAATTTTCTAAAGGTCCCTTACTAATAACTGAGGAAGACTGACATATATCTACATACATCTTAAGATTTCCTCTCTGGTCCTCTAATTTCATCTTTCCAGGCTATTTTCCCATATCATTTTGATGTTCCTTTTAGAAAACATCTGCACATACATTCTACTTCCTATAGCAAATTTTTTTAATCAATGCAATAGCTTTATTGTTGTAAGAGTTTTCTTGTTTTGTTTCTTAAATTGTCTTTGCTTTTTCTGGTTTCGTTTATTTTTCTGTTTGTTTTGTCTTTGCCACCTTCCATATTGTAGACTATCTTTTTGTGTTTGCTAACACTTGAGTATACCTTCATTTTTAAAATGAAACCTGAAAGAGCTGACTGAAATGTATGCAGCATAAGTAGCAACATGAACAGGTAGATTTCATTGAAGGGAAATCAGGTGAGTTTCAAGTAGAATCTCTAAATGTTAGTATTTTTTAGGTCATGCCTCTTGAACAAGTCAATATTCTCAAAGAATGATATATAACATAGCCCTCTGTCTTACAGGGTGGGGTGAGTACTGGCCTGCCTGCCAGAATTCTGATAGCATGACAGGAAAAGGGTCTGGGGGCCTTCACATTCAGTCCTTAAGCTTTTAGTTAATCCCCCTGTATTCCATTCATTACCTTTGCTGTTCTTAGAGTTCTCAAATCAGAAAAGTCTCTGGTACAATTTCTCCAAACAGTAAACATCTTGCATTTTTGTTCTGATAAAGGGGAGAATAGTGGATTTTGGAAAGAAATGGATATAAATTTAAGTTTTCTCTTTCTTGTTATACCTAAAATACACCAGTTCACTGACAGACACAGGTCTGAGATGAAACCCTAGCCTTAACACTCAGAAATGTGTGACCTTGGAGAGTTCCTTAACCTCACCATGTCTTAGTTTTCTTATCTATGAAATAAAGATAATAAAACATTCCTTACAGTGCTGTTGAGGAATTAACAAAGAAAGCACGTGTAAAAGGTTTGTTACACTGGTTTGTTACACTTGCCAGAGCTTCACTTACAACACTACAAATATATTCTAAACTACCCCAATGTAATTCTTCTGCTTATTAGGTTGTGAATTCCCCCAAGACCAGGGAATGCAATTTATTTTTAAAAATCCCTAAAATCAATGTCGACATAATAGCATCTATGTTTGATGCCTTAGGTTAAAATATGTTTAAGATATTTTATCAGCCAATAAAAAATATCCAAGTGTGAGGTAATTTTAAATTTATCTTTGCTCATTTGTATTTTATTTAAACACTGTATTTACTGTTATAATATCATAAGGTTTGTTTTAAGTCTGAATTTCTGTGGTTTGAAGCCCAATATATAGAAGACAGTGAAAGTTATAACAATACTTAAAACAATATAGCCTTAGCCTTTCCAACCTTCCAAAAAAGAGTCTTCTTTTACCTCTGTGACATCTAGATGGTATATTGATTCCCGGTATATCTGTTACAGAGCAGACTAAAAGGACTGGCATTTGTCAGAAACAGCACTTAAAACTTAAAGAGATAAAGAAGTGTTGTCTGATCAACAACAGTTAAATGTCGGTAGTCAATTCCAGGTCAAGATGCATGCTGTATATATTAAATGTGTGTGCTAGAGAGAAATATCTCACATATAAAAACATACAACCAAAGAGTAGGAGATAAATGAGAGACCAAGAGAGAGAAAACCACCTACTTTTTCTTTAAACACACACAGAGAGAGAAAGCAGAGACAGAGAGAGAGAGAGAGAGAGAGAGAGAGAGAGAGAGAGAGAGAGAGAGAGAGAGAGAGAGAGAGAGAGAGATTGATTGAATGAGAGAGAGGGAGGGGAGGGTGAGAAAATACACCCCTAAGAACTCATCAGCAAGAAAATAGATTCAGGAGAGCTTTGTCTCCCAGTTCTCAGTTATCTAACAATTTACTCTTCAGAAACATTTTGATCCAGATTAGGACAACGGAAGCTGCCATTTTAACCGAGTGTGAATGGTAAAGCATTGTGACATAGGTTAAAAAAGAAGAAACTATGACTTATTGGGGCGTGGATCAAAATTTAACATTCAGTTTGAAGATCTGATGATAGAAAACTTTCCTCAGATTCCCACATTGCAAAACAGGAGTCAGGAGAACACTGCACAGGATCATCTTCCCCTAATGTTGACTTTTCATGTTTCTGCCTCTGAACCAAATAACTCATGTTATGCTTGTCCTCCAAAGATGAAAAATGGATGGTTTTTCTTTTCCCTCTTTTTGATCTCAATCTCTTTCAGTGTTTTCCTTCATTTTAAAATGTAAAAACTGATTATTAAAAATAAAATGCTTGCTTATACTTTGAACAGTCTTTGTTTTCTCCCCAAATTTTTGGTTTACTATTTCAATATTTAGTACAGTAGTAACTACCTGACTTTATTCTTTCAAATCTCCAGAAACTGAGAATCCCTGGTAAGCAATAGTACTCCTTAAAA
This sequence comes from Pipistrellus kuhlii, assembly GCF_014108245.1. NCBI lineage: Eukaryota > Metazoa > Chordata > Mammalia > Chiroptera > Vespertilionidae > Pipistrellus > Pipistrellus kuhlii. Next base: position 50,065,325 of record NW_023425584.1, read on the forward strand.
ACACACACCAATAAATGAAAAACATACACAGAAGCAATAATTGAGTAGTAACATCGGGGATTCTCTAGTTTTAACCAAACAATAAGCTTTTCCATAAAACAGGTGAAGTCAAAACAGCTTGGAGCATCACCTGGAACAAACATCCCAAGAGTGGGCAATTCGGGAAAGCTTTCCTTCTCTCTCTCTCTCTCTCTCTCTCTCTCTCTCTCTCTCTCTCTTTCTTTCTTTCTTTCTTTCTTTCTTTCTTTCTCTCTCTTTCTTTCTCTCTTTCTCTCTTTCTCTCTCTCTCTCTCTCTCTCTCTCTCTCTCTCTCTCTCTCTCTCTCTTTCTTTCTTTCTTTCTTTCTTTCTTTCTTTTTAATATATATTTTATTGATTTTCCACAGAGAGGAAGGGAGAGGGATAGATAGCTAGAAACGTCGATGAGAGAGAAACATGAGAGAGAAACATCGACCAGCTGCCTCTCGCACACTCCTCACTGGGGATGTGCCCACAACCAATGTACATGCCCTTGACCGGAATCAACCCGGGACCCTTCAGTCTGCAGGCCGACACTCTATCCACTGAGCCAAACCAGTTTCGGCGGGAAAGCTTTCCTTTTCAAGAGACAGAATGTAGGTTGTAATTACCATGTATTTCACCAATAGAGGTGAAAGGCTACTTGATAAAATAACATGAAAACAGAGTCAGCCATTGATGTCAAAAGTAGGAGGCAGCATAGCAATTTGTTTCTCAAACTTCAGAGAGGGGGGGCATTTTTTTCTGCCAAGGGCCATTTGGATATTATAACATCATTTGCGGGCCATACAAAAAAAAATTAGCCTGCTATTGTGGTCAAACATTTACTTAACTCACCCCTAGTGCCTTGGAAGGGCCAGACCACATGTTTTTCTTGGACCTTATAGGGTCCAAAGGCTAGACTTTCCCTACCCCTGTTTTATTTATTTATTTATTTATTTTCTACTTACTTAAATATTTTTATTGATTTCAGAGAGGAGGGGAGAAAGAGATAAAAACATCAATGATGAGGGAGAACCATTGATTGGCTGCCTTCTGCATGCCCCTACTGGGGATCAAGCCCCCAACCAAGGTATGTGCTCTTGACTGGAATTAAACCCAGGACCCTTCAGTCTGTAGGCCAAAGCTCTAACCACTGAGCAAATACCAGCTAAGGACCTATCTCTGCTTTAAATCCTAACCCAATGCAAACTAAGTATACATACACACACCATAAGCAGAAGATTCATAGAGGATGCACATTGATACTTCTTTTTTTCTTATATAATACCACACTATTCTAATCATTTAAAAAAAATGCTAGCTTTCAACTGCAGTTTGAAAAACACTAGCTTGGTGTTTAAATTCTGATTCTACCCACTCGCTTGAAACCGTGTAGAAATAGTAGAACCTTACAGTGCCTCAGTTTCTGTCTCTGTAAAAGGCAATTAATAGTGCCACCTATCTTAAAAGGTCTTTGTGAGGATTAAGAGTTAACACATGTAATCAACTTAGATAACAGCCTGACATATAGTAAGTCCTTAGTAAATATGAGTTAACAATGACATGGGATGTTTCTAGCTCCTGAATTCCATAGCGAGTCTTTATTTGCAAGTGAATGGTTATCAAATGCATTTCAATCTAAGAACATACTTATTTTATAGAATATGCATCCAAATTACAGTACATACTTAATATTCCCAAATAACAATGTGGATAGATGAGAAGAGAAATTATTGCCTCAGACTCTCTTAGTTTCTCCTCTCTTAGAAAATTGGCTTATACAACCCCTCTGCTACTAAGGAAAAACAGTAAATCACAGTAGCAAGAAAAGATTCCTCATGTACAAAGGAAGCCCTAGTACTGAGACACTCAGCCATCATAATCTGTTTTTATGGTCTGACATTTTGTAAATATATTCCGACCCTAATTATAATTTCTTGTAAAGGACAAAAAGAGAATGTTGCTTCTTATTTCTGTCAAGGAGGTTGTCAAAATATAAAAAATCAATATATATTTATAAAATATAAATTAATGTCACTCCGAAGTCTATGCATGGTTAGATCTGTCTTCTCATCAGAAGAATTTTAGACTCATGATGGGAAAGTGGAGGCAAAAAAAAAAAAAAAAAAAAAAAAAAAAAAAAAAAAAAAAATCAACCTCAAAATCGAACTCTACTTATGCCAGCTGTGAAAGAATAAATTAAACCGTTATGTTAAAGGAGGACTTTCTCAATACAAGAAAATATTTAATTTTCATCAGATTTTTTTCAGACTAAAATAGATCTGATTTCCTAGAAGACTGACAATACTAACTTGCAATTATTACAATTGTACATAAAATAAAATTTTGTGACTTGAAGAAAAATATTTTACATTGTTCTATTCAGACTTTTCTTTCCTCAAAAAAAAAAATTATCGGAAAAAATAATACAGAGGAAAGCATGTTGCTTACATTAATTCAGCTTGAGAAATAAAATTCCCTGTGCAATATGGAAGAGACTGCCAAATAAAATTGTAGCCGTGTATCAAAAACCCCTCTGAAAACCAGCTTTGGGGAAATTAAAGGGACATAAATATGCATAAGTAATTCAATACTTTTCCAAGCTAGTCAGGCTATATTATCTATTCAAGAATAGGGATAAGTACTGTTTGTTTTAAATTAAGCTTTACACACAATGTTTCTTCAGTTTTGCAAGTTTATTTAAACAAATAGTAATGGTTGTTAAAGGTATACTATGGGACAATTTTAATACAATTATATTATAGTCAGTATTCACGGAGATATAGCTCATTTCACATATGAGATGTATCCCTGAAAATATGTTTATAAGAATATATTGGAAAATGAAATCATACTGTACACATTATGGCAGACTAACATCAACAGGAGTGAAATATTCTTATAAATAATTACCAGGATTCCATATGTGTAAATTACAATTTTCAAGTATCTGATAAGCTTATTTCACTAAATTTAATGTCATTAATTCCAAACTCACTATTTCCATCAATATATAAATGGAAACAATAACTACTAGTGGAATTCCACTTTCAAGAACTGGAATGAATGTAACATTTGAGCTACTGTTGCCTTGTAGGAAAGGGATGTTACCTGTAAGTGGCCGTTAAAGCTCCCCCCTTCCTCCCAGCCCTTCTAATTATTATACACTACTGTTTGCTCTCCAACTGTGTACCCTTCAGTTCTTGTGTAAGCACTCTGTATAAATACTACTTCCTCAGCCCAAAATACAAATATATCACAAAATCTTATAATATAAAAATAGATAAAATGTAAGGCACTAAATCACAAAAATTATATTGTTATGTTTCTATAGTGTCTATGAAATACATGGATAGAGACTAATGAAAGCAACTCCTGTTTTGATTTTGAACTGGGCCCTCTCCTCATTTATCACACACAGAAGGTAAGTTATACCTAAAACAGTCTTTTACCCACCCAACGAAAGTATTTGGCAGGTTACTTAGAAACAGCTTTAATATTAATATACAAATAAAATTCAATTTTAATAAAGAATCCTGTTTAGCTGGCAGGTAACCTATAACAGCATTCTGTTGATACCATTTCTATGAATTCTCATACTGAAAACATCATAAAACCTACATTTAAAAATAAATGCGTGCCTTTCTCGGGCCAGGAAAGAGTTCTAGCGGGGGAGAACAAAGATGAGGTCAGGGAAAGGAGGCAGTCAGCAAGAACAGTGGTGTGAGGAGGCAATGAGCTGCGGGAACTCTTGCTCAGGGACAATGGTGGCACATGACAGAAATACAGCCTCCGCGGAGACATACAAACAGTCTCCCACTTGTCACCATTAGTAACTGTTCCATCGAGACAGAAACATGCACCCTATCGACAATCCATCTCACTACACACTGCATCTTGAGGAGCAAAAAAAAAAAAAAAAAAAAAAATCCTCTACAGCACAAGAAAGTCTTAATAAGCTATGTGTTTAAATAGACGTTCAAACTGAAGGACTCAGTTAAGAAACAGGAAAAGAAGGGGGGAGGGGGGGAGTAATTATCCTAAAACCCTGGAAAGGTTATTTATTGAAATGTGATTTATTTTGTGAAGCACATTTACATCTTAACAAATTAACAGAAAATGAGATTTTACTTTTCTGTACATGAAATTCAAATAATAAAGAGACTAGGCTATAATTGCCCAAGAATTAAAGAGTTGTCCAGTGTTTACTACTGACCTATTTCATGGCTCACTACACACGTCAAACTAATAAAGTTCTCAATTTTGTTCATCAGTTTATTTGGTTCATTTGATTTCACATATGAGTGAGATTATGTGATACTTACCTTTCTCAGAATGGATAACTTAACTAAGCATATTAAAAAATCAAATACATTTAATATTAATATTTTATAACTGGGGGAAATGCCATATGTGTTTAATTCACTTAACACGTGTTGAATGGCAGGCCCTGTGCTAGGCATGAAAGAAATAATTATGTACAAGAACTCAATCATTATAAAGCTTAGTGAGAGAGATAACCAATAAAAATAGGTAGAAATATATGTAAAATGTAGGATGTTTTCGTGCTTGGAAAGAAACAGAGCAGACTATCAGGGAAGGAAGGCGGTCAGCACTTGTCTCTATGAGGAGGTAATCTAAAAGCGGAGCCAGTCAGCTGCTCACAAAGCGGGGAGATGAACAGTGAAGGCAGAGAAAGCAAAGCTCTAACTTGGGAAATATTTGTTCAGCTTCCAATAAGTGAAGAAAAGTTTAAGGACTGGGGTTATATAATTCAATATTAGACATAAAAAGAATCCATTGGAACAAGGCATAGGTGGGAGAAGAGAAAAAGGTAGCAGGGAGGTTGGTGAGGAGAGTTGCAGCAGTGAAGGGCTACTTGTCCTTTTATAAGAAGACTGATGAGAAGTTTCCATGACTTTCTTCATTTTACACAATACTAACACACTGAGAAGAAGATGCTATCTGAGAATAATGTCTTTTTGAATGTATATGGAAAAATATATATCAGTTAACATTTTTAATTGGTATCAAGTTTTTCTGTATATTAAAGTTTTCTATTTTAAACTGGAGAATACTAACATATGTTTAAAAGATAAATATACTAAAGTTATAATTATTAAAAGGTTTTAAAAAGTAGTCTGAAAATTAAACATAATCAAATATATTTTTAAATGGAAGACATTTATATTTCAGATAATTACTGAGAAATTACCTTAGATAAATCTCTGAAGTTACTTGGCAAGGTAAGATCCAATTCTTCTGATTCATAATTAGTGATGACCCAGGGAAACACTGGATACTGATTTAAGTCATTGTAACTCCGTCCTGGGAGAGAAAAAACAGACACTCAATCTAAAATAATAAAATAAAATGATGAGAAGATTCAACAGTCTAATTTTGTAAAAATAACTTTTTGGAGTGCCAGATAGTGCTGTGTTATCCATACATTATTTCATTTAATCCCCACAATACCCCTATGAAATTGGCATCATCCCCATTTTACATGTGAAAAAACTGAGGCACAAAAGGTTTATCTATCCAAAATGATGTAGTAACTAGTAATGGTCAAACTATATTCAAATACAGATACTCTGGCCCCCATGATTATGTCCTCATAAACTATTGACTATTTTTTGTTACTTGAAAGCCTGCACCAAATAAAATATTCTTCATTAAAATTTTAAAAATAATAATTTGCAATTCTTACAGAGCTTTTCAAAACTAGGTTCATTTCTCTGCCATTAATTAACCAACAGACCAACTAATCAACCAAGTTTAAGTGATTTGAGCCCTGTGGGCATTCATTAGTCATCTGTAAAATGAAGGAGTTGCACAAAATTGCTCTGAAATTTCTGTGACAGCTTTCAAAACCAATGATCCCCTGAACATGCTGAACGCCATCGCCAGTGTTACTGCCCCTCACTCCCGAGTGCTGCCGTATTCTCCCATACCTCCTCCAAACTGACAACAAGCAATGACAGCTAGTTGATGTCAAACAGTTTGTACCTTGTAAATTCTTGTTATTTAATGTTGTGTTTTAATTGCCACTGTCATCTCTCTAATGCAGGCCCTCATTTCTTTTTACATATAATTGCTTCCTAAATTTGATTCTGCCTAGCCTCTCTCTCCACTCCAATTTATCCTTCATTCTGCCTCCAAGCTACCTTTTCACACAGTTCTATTATCATTCATTTGTTCAAAAACTTTCACAAATTTCCCAATGAATTGATTGCTAGCTCATCAAATTGACAGTAAGTCAATTCCATACAACCTTTCTAGTTTTCTCATTATACCTTTAGGAATATATACTTTTTATGTGCGCACGCGCGCACACACACATACATACATACACACACACACACACACACACACACACACACACACACATATACAGTAGGCCCCTTTATCCACGGTTTCTTTTCTACATTTTCAGTTACTCTCAGTGAACTGTGAGCCAAATATATTAAATGAAAAATTCTAGAAATAAACAATTCATAAGTTTTAACTTGCACGCCATTCTGAATAGTGTGATAAAATCTCCCACCATCCTGCTTTGTCTACCTGAACATGAACCATCCTTTGTCCAGCACATTAAACTGGAACATCACACCCCTTACTCACTCAGCAGCCATCTCGGTTATTGGTTATCAGATTGAGTGTGGAGTGTCTCAGAGTTTGCATTCAGGTAACACTTATTTTACGTAATAATGGTTTAAAAGCACAAGAATAGTAATGTTGACAATCAGAAACTATAAAGTGTAAGTATATAGAGAAAATATATAGTATAAATAGGGTTGGTAGTATTCATGGTTTCAGGCATCTATGGGGGTGTCTTTGAATGATTGCCACATGAATGGGGGGGGCCTACTTTACATATAATAAATAACTTGTCTGTGTGTGCATATAACTATACCATTAATTGTTCTTTAGCTTTACTTCATAATTTTCCAGTTATCTTTTTTTGGCTTATGCCATCAGTTTTACATTAAATAACTTCTCTCCCAACTATCACCTCTGTTAATTAAAGTAATATCTATCCTCACTCAAACATGAAATTTTTTCTGATTTTTTCCCTTACTCCTACCAATTGGAAGACTATATTTTTATTGATTTGAGAGAGAGAGGAAGGAAGCAGGGGAGGAGAAGAGAGAAGAGAAGAGAAGGGAAGGGAAGGGAAGGGAAGGGAAGGGAAGGGAAGGGAAGGGAAGGGAAGGGAAGGGAAGGGAAGGGAAGGGAAGAGAAGAGAAGAGAAGAGAAGAGAAGAGACGAGACGAGACGAGACGAGACGAGAGAGGTAGAGAGAGAGAGAGAAACACATATGTGAGAGAAATATCTATTGGTTGCCTAACATAGTGCCCAGGGATCCAACCTACACCCTTGGCATGTGCCCTGACCAGGAATTGAACCCGAAACCTTTTGGTGATGCTTCAAACTAAAAGAACCACCTGGCCAGGGCTATTTTGTAATTTTTATTGATTCTAAAACCCTTTGCTCTAGAATCATGTAAATGCTCCCACTTTTACTTAAAATAACTTCTGTGAGAATAAGCAACATGCCTTATGCTCTTATCTCCTTTGTGCCTCAAATATAAACTCTGTCATTTTCTTGACCTAAATCTCAAGTGTCTCATAATTACATTCTTTGAGACATTTCTTTATACAAATCATCACAAATAAAAAGCAATGACACATTTCTATTCTTTAGTCTTTAAAAGTGAACAGTTTCAATAGGTAATCTTTAGTAATATTATATGATTATAAATCTTGTACAGGACATTTAATCTTTATATTTTAATATGTTGGTCATAATATTGCTTTATTTAATATTTAACCACAGTTTTCTTTTTTCTATGTTGTGTTTCATTGACTCAACACATAATACATTTATAAAGTTGTTAAAAGATTCTTAGGATTTATGGTTATTCATTCCTTCTATTCCATAGTGAGTCCATGCTTACTATATTGAATAGTTAGTTGTAAATTGTTATTTTATATTTTTGGAAAAGACTGTATATACCCATTTTTTATTTTTCTCAAGTAGCCAACTGTTCATATACGAAAAATTTATTTTCAAAATTACTTTTGATAAGGTATATTTATTTAGTAAAAATAAAAATAAAAATAAGCTATATATGCATCAGTAACCAAAGTAATCTAATCATGTCACAATAAACAGTTTACTCTTTGAAATAAGTCAACATGTGAGCTTAGGTACCTGCTATTGTGTTGAGAAACATCAAGTACTCGAAGTTTGAAATCTCTCTGTGCTGCCATCGCTGAGTCATATTAGAAGCTTTAAAAAGTTGACGTGGACTAGCTAATGAGATTCGCCTGTAAAAAAAAAAAAAGAAACTGATGTAGAATCAATTTGAACTTAAGATTATACCACAATAATAAATCATGAATATCTTTGCTTATTCAAAATGATACCTGTATATTCTGAAAAGTTCTATTTATGTTGTACTAATGAGTACTAGAGATGTTTCCATCTACAATTAATGGTTAAACAAATGATGTGGACTAGCCACAAGTCTATTATACATGTTCTATTCATTACTGTAAGCTTTCATTTCAATGCCATTATAATCTAGGCTCCATAGGTTGATTAATAATAGGATGATTAATAATTCACTGTTTTACTGATATAAAAGGAATTATAGTAACTAAAAATACATATAAAATTGTATTAATATTTTTATAGTCATTATATAAAGATACACATTTGTCTCATAGAGCTAAATATTATGTTTGCATACCCTATGTAACATGGAAAAGGGGATGGTAAACTCTATAGTGGTCTATTCAAGGGTAGAATAGAGGTTTAAAAAAACTTATTTTTTAAACATCTTAATAGAAGATGAAGTTTTCTGTTTTTCTGATGCAATGTAAATAACGATGGATACAACCAATCAGTAATAAGCAGCACTGGGAAATCAGTAGCAGGATTAATTATTCCATTTGGGGCATAGCATTTCAGTAAATATGTTGTAATCGTTCTTCTATAACTCAGGACAAGGTAGCTATTTTTTTAAAAAGTTTATTTACAAAGGTATTATTTACATACCATAAAATTTACCCATTATTAAGTGTACTATTCAATTATTTTTTAAAATTGCATTTCTACAATTGTGCAACTGTCACCACAGTGCACTTGAGAACATTTCATCACCACAAAAACTTGCCTTGGGCCTGTTTATAGTTACTCATCATTCCTATCCCCAGGTCTAGGCAACTATCAATTTGCTTTTTGTCTATAAACTTGCCTTTTTCTGGACATTTCAGGTCAGTAGAATTAAAGAATCACGTTGTCTTTTGCATCACCTTTCACTAACCACAAATGTTTTTGAGGTTCATCATTGTGCTGGCATGTATTAGTATTATAGTTCATCTATTCTGGTTGCTAAACAGTATTCCATTGTATAAATATAAAATATACATGGTAAGTGTTGAAAATCTAAGTGATTGATTTATTGAGTTAAGACTTTTAGCTTTAACTGTAGGAAAATATTACTAAAATTCCCAAGTATGATAACACATTACTAGGTAATAAATAAAACCTTTTTACAGTAGAAAAAGTAAATCTTTTATTATTAAGATAAGAAAATCCATACAATTCTGAGTTGCTTCCCTCTGAATCCTTAAATTCCCCAAACTATATAATAAAAGTGTAATATGCAAATCAATGTAAGGGCCGAACAGCGGAATAACCATCTGGATGACCATTCTGGACCATGCTATGACAGCCACTGGCACCAGGCCAGCCAAGGCCGTTGTGATGGGGATTGGTTGGGGGCCCAGCCATTCTCCCATGACCGCCCTGCAGAGGGAGGCCCAGGCCACTGGCTGGCAAGGCGATCAATGGGGGGGGGGGGCCCCTCCATGATTGCCCCAACGTGGAAGGCCCAGGCAGACTGTGGCTGGTAGGCGGGGCCTCCCTCTGCGAGGGAAGCCTGGGTTTCTGGTGCCAGAGCAAAGACAGTGCTGGCAGCTGGGGGAAGAAGGCCTACTCTTGCAGAAATTTTGTGCATCAGGCATCTAGTTACATTATAAAATTATCTAATCAAAACCCTAATTGGCATTGTAAAGCAACTATTGTTTATAACACAGAGGGGCCTCTTTATGTGCCCTGTTTACCTAAAAGCTGTGATCATTATTAGTTTTAAAGCATGTCCACAAATTCTTTGATGATACTTCTTTAAGAGATGAAGTTTGATTCCTCTTCCCTAGAGCCTGGGCTGTATTTTTGTTGTTGTTGTTAATCCTCACCTGAGGATATTTTTGTCCAATGATTGTAGAGTGAAAAGGGAAAGCAGAGGGAGTGGATAAGAAAAGGAGGAGGAGAAGAGAAAGAGAAAGAGAAAGAGAAAGAGAAAGAGAGAGAAAAAGAGACACACACATTGATTGGTTGGCCCCCATAGGTGCCCTTGACTGGGAGTCAAACCCAAGACCCATTGGTGCATGGCCAACACTCTAACCACTGAGTCACACTGGCTAGGGCACATGAGCTGTATTTAATGACTCACTTGCAGCAAATAAAATGTAGCAAAAATGTGGGCACAGTACTATCAAGGGTAGGTCATAGAGAAGAAACTGGGCAACTTTCTTGCTTTCCCTCGGTTCACTTGCTCTGAGGAAAGTAAGTTCTCAGTCATACAGACAGTCAAGCAGCCCTTGGAGTGGCAGACTTGGTGGGGAACACTGCCAAGAGGAACGTGGGGGCTTCACCTTGAACAATCATACGGCCTCAGGAGGACTAACAACCTGACTGTTGTTTATTCATTCTATTTCAAGTACATTTATAAGAAGGTATTACTGTAAAAAAAATTTTTTTTGAAAAAACACTAATAAAAAACAACTCAAATCAATAAAAAATTAGGTATGCTAAAAGTAAACTAAATTTCTACATCTAATATGTTTCAAGCAATCAACAGAAAAATCCCACTGGTTCACTCTTCACACTTTTCAATTTATTAACAAAATTGTATTGATGATGAATCAGTACCTACTATCAGAGAAGACAATAGTGATAGTCTCTCATTCTTGATATTGTGTAATTAATATTTTCTTTCTCTTTATAAGTTTTATATTTTTGTTTATTAATCTTTACAGAACTTTTCATTACATTAATATTTCTTTATTGTTTTTATTTTTCATTGATGTTCATGCTTTTTTTTTTTTTTAGCTCACTTTGGTTTATATTATATTTGCTCCCCTTTTTTTAGTTTCTTCAGACAAAAGTTTAGTTGGATCAAAATAAAACAATCCTATATAATAAAGAGGTAATATGCAAATTAACCCTCATGCTATCACAAGATGGCTGCGCCCACAGCGGAGGTGGGGTTCCCATAACAAGTGATTATCAGGGAATTGGGGCTGCGTGGCACCTGGCTGGGGTTGGAGACCTGAGGTTGTGCCCCCTGCTCACCAGGGCTTGACAGGGAACCTCAGGCTGAGCCCCCCACCACCACCTGGTGGGGCTTGACGGGGTACCTCAAGCCACACCCCTTGCCCTGGCGCCAGGCTGGGGGACCTCAGGCCATGTCCCCTGCCCCTGTACCTCAGGTTGTACCCTCTGCCTGGCAGGGCTTGATGGGGGACCTCAAGACGCGTCCCCCGCCCTGGTGCCAGGCTGGGGACCTCAGGCCACACCTCCTATCTGGCAGGGCTTGATGGGAGACCCCAAGCTGTACCATTTGCCCCAGGCCAGGGACCTGAGGCTGTACCCCACACCCTCCGGAGCTTGATGGGATACCTGAGGCTGCGCCCCGCACCCAGCTGGGCTTGACAGGGGACCTGAAGTTGAGCCCTCCACCTGGCGCTGGGCCAGGAGACCTGAGGTTTCGCACCCTGCCCAGTGGGGCTTGACAAGGGTGGGGCCGGCCAGGTCTGGATCTCGCCCAATGGGGTTGGGGCCAACCAGATCTGGGTCTCATGCGATTTCAAGGAGTGCGTGGGTTGGCGGGGACTTGATTCTGGGTCCCACAGTGTGCCCCAGACTGACAGGAGCAAGATTTTCATTTACATTTTATGAATTTACTTTCATCTCTGACACTTCTATTATAGAGAAAGGGCAAAGAGCAATATTAAAGTATTTGCTCCAATTAATTCCCTTTTAATGTGCACGAATTTCGTGTACTGGGCCCCTAGTATACTAATAATCATCATTCACTATGAAACACAAGCTCATGCATTTCAAAACAAGGACACATAATAATACAGATTATTTTCCACATTTTTCTCATATAAAACAGTACCTGGTTTGAGGCAATCCAAAACATGTTCCAACACCAACACGAGGTAAGTAGTTAACCACTTTCTTTACTGTTGCAGGGTCTGGGAAGTTGAACATTACAGCAACTATGGAAAATAATTTTCAAAAATTAGAACATTGAATGATTTCCTTTCTAGTATGTAGACTTTTTGGTCTGATAAAATATATGCTCTTAATCCAGATATTTATTAAATGCAATTCTTGGCATATTAATTTTATCATGGTACATTTAAGTTTTAATATTAATATATCAGAGGTAATATTCATTTCACTTAGAAACTCATACCTTAGACAGCTCCTTCCTAAATGCTTTCAGATTATATCACCTGTTGTTGCGTTACTGTGACATGAAGCTGAGATTATCTAGCTACAAGTTTAATTTACAAAACTGAATTTTGGCAAGTTAACTACATATGTATGAATTCCTATAGAAATACTGGTTACAATGTTAACTATATATGGTAACAATCTAACATCAAGAGGACTACAAACACAGCTACTCTATTACCAGCTGTATTTATTTCCAAGGATGAACAGTTTTAAAAATATTCTTTTTATAATGTTCATATGTTTACAGTTTATATGTTCATATAATCCAGAATAATGTGTGTCCTGAAGGAAAATATTTCCTCTATGGTTAATAATAAAATTTAAATGTTTTCTGATAATTTCTATTTTATTTTATTTATTTATTTTTTTTATATTTTATTGATTTTTTTTTTGCCCCCCTCCCTCCCTCCCTCCCACACATCCCCTCCCTCCCCAGAGTTTTGTGTCCATTGGTTGTACTTATATGCATGTATAAAAGTCCTTCGGTTGATCTATTATCTCCCCCAGATCTTCCTCCCCTCCCCGCTGTAATTTGACAGTCTACTTGTTGATATACTGTCTCTATATCTATCTTTTGGTTCATCAGTTTATAATGCTCTTTATTATCCACAAATGAGTGAAGTCATGTGGTGTTTCCATTTTAGTAAGTACATATTTTAAGAATATCAAAACATGTACATCAATATATGTAAACATACTCAATATGTAAATGTTAATTTATTACAGACATTGGTAAATTTGTGTTTTTAAAATATGAAAATAACAAAGCCATAAAATCATAAGAAATAATTTTAAAATATTATTTTAAATTTTAAATTTCAATTATATTAATTTCAGTATCAGAAACATGTATTAGCTGTGAATAATCACCTAGCCTAAAAAATACTTATGGCCAAAAATTTTTTTCAATTTGGTGTAGGTTTCAAACATTGGAATTACCAACATGTTTCAGGTAAAAAAGTACATGATCATTCACTACACACCTAAAACATTTAGATCTGTCATACACACACACACAACATGCTTTGTTAGTAATGCTTCCTTGTGTATCCATTATTATGCTGAATACTAGGGGGAAATGTAAAACAAAAACTATCATAGACTATGGCAGATGACCAAGATCAAGAAGGAAAGACAAGAGAAAAATACACATACAAAAGCAAGGATGCATAAGAAATTTCAAAGAAGCAAAATGAATGAGAATGAAAAAGCAATAAATATTACAAGGTTGAAAGCCCTTTGGGACAGCAAGAATGCAGAGTTTACACTAGGAAAAAGATGTATGTGCAGGGGAAGAGACCAAACAGGAAAGGGAAAGACATCTTTACCTAAAGAAACCTATATTATCAAAAGACACATGATTTCACATAGGAAAAAAGAAAAAGTATACGTGGACTATATTATTAGGTGTAGATTTTGAAACTGACAATTTATGGATTACAGAAAGTGAAAACAAGAAAACTTCAACCTACTTATGTACAAGAAGTATGAGCAATAAGCACTAAAGTTTTACATATTCTTCCTTAAATGCCTCTGTCACACTGAACGATACCTTTGTCAAGTTGACCTTGAGTCTCTTGTCTTAATGAATTTCACCAAGTTCCATTCTAAACCCACAAATTAAATTTTAGTTCTTTCAAGAATGATGAAATACAAATCAACCAGAGCAGTTCAGTACCATATTCTGATGATCCCTTTATAAAGGGCAATAGATTAGACCAAAGATTAAATAAATGTATGAATCATTTGATAACCTTTTCCTCTCTCCAAATGAAGCCACCTTCCAGAAGGAGCTCCAATATCAGAGCAATATTGAGGAGATCAAAATTTGAGAAGTGATTAATGCTTAGAAACTTCCCATGTTTATACAGCTTTGAACTAATTTGTTTATATGGCCAGCAAAGTAAAACTACTACCAAAAAACTCTTAGAATGACCACGGGGGTAAAAGCCATGAAGATGCACGTGGGTCAAAAAAGAGGTCAGCAGGGCAGGGGCTGGACTGCAAAATATTATCAAAATGAAAACAACATGATATACTATTAAAAAACAAAATGCAAAGAGATGGAAGTTAGCTTTGTAACAATAGACTTTTGTAACATATTACCTCTGTTTGCCATAAAGATCTCCAGGGCTGTGTTTTGCAAAAGATAACGACGAGAAAAGATTGATCGTATCTCTGTGAACAGCCATTTTCCATGAAGCCCTTCTGTATATGCCAGGATCTAGTGAGGAAAAAATAATCCCAAGTAAGTAAAAAACAGTATAATTTCTAAGAATTGAATGAATATAGTTATTAAAATAATTTGGAAGATTAAAAATATAGATTGTGACTTATGGAAAGGAAATGGAGTGAAATTATAAAACAGCTACTTAGAAATACATTTGAGGGCTTCCTAAAGCTGTACCATTTATTTTTTTTCAGGAAACGTATACTGCATTATTTAGTGACTGATTTTTGAGTCATATCATGAAAATTTTAGGTAAAACTTTAAAAAGAAGGAACACCTGAAAAGATCACATATACAACTCAGTTACATATAATGTGATTTTAATGGACCCAGAATTACTTTTTACGTATTTTAAAAAATATATTGAAGTGCATAACTTTTTTTAAAAATCACACTTTTAAGGTCACTGTTGAGGCAACAGTCACTCATTCAAAAAACACAAAGACTGACTGTATAAGAGGTTAAGTATCATTTTGTCAGCCAGGCTAAACACAAACCTGCAAATGAACTCAGCATAATCTCTCTATGGAGTAGATGGTTGTCAGAGTAACTTGTTACAATTCTTGTCATCCCATGTGACAGATGCAGTAGCTTAGAATGCTTTGCCAACTAAAAGTAATCCTGTCTTTAGTCCTAAGCCACTTTGTCGCTTTGTTATTCACGTTTTCTTTTCTTTTTTTTAAAGTTCATTTCAAAAACTTAACTATGAAGGTGTTGAAGAAAAACCAGATGTGGAATTTCTCTACTACAGTACTTCACATAATATTAATAAAGAAAATGAGATGTGTTTGGTATCAAAACCTGGTGAAAATCCATAAAAGCAAATTAAATATTTAAGTATATCTCTCAAAAGTAAAAACTATAAAAAAGTAAAAATAAAATAAAATTTTATTATTACATTGCATTGTAGGGACAAAGATGGAATAAGCAAAGAGAAGAAAAGTAATGAATAGCAAGAATTTTTCCTACAATCTAAGTTCTACCAAAGCAGAGACTCTGAATACACTCTATTTCCATTTCCTATAACATTATCTGACACCAGATAGATGTTTGTGAATAATTAAATCAATGAATGAGGTAGCCTAACCTCCATATATGGCCCATATTCTTTTTCTTTGAGCCATATGATATTTAACAGAATTTCAAGTAGTTGAAAGTCCATGAGAAAATGGATATAAAATTCAGATTGTTCTTTGTTTCTCAGGAAAAAGTGAAATATCTGTCAAATCTAGAATTCTGTCAAATATAGAATTATATGCCACATGGTGAAAACTGGCATGCTCTCTCCATTTTTGCAGTTTCCGCCCTTTCACTCATATATTATTATCTCCCTAGCTTCCACTGGCATTTGAGTTTCTCATCCTAGACTTATCAAATTGGAGAGAATCCAATATATGTTCTGTAACACATACTCCCATCTATCCAAAAATTACTAGTAAGGAAACTATAATCCAGACAAGTTCAATGCTTAAAACAAAGTCACTTTGGTAAGTTAGTGGCAGAGTCTGGAATACATCCAGGTTTTCAAATCCCAAAGTCCAGAATTTACTTATATAGAATATTATCACATCCCTAAAAAAGGGTTTTAAATGTTTGTTAAATTAGAACTCAACTCATTAGAAATTATAATAAACTACATTTGTTTTTTCTACACTTAGGTTAAAGATAAAAGAGGAAAATCAAAAGAATTTCACATACTTATCTGAAAAGTCCATCTTTTATACCTATAGGGCTTTATAATAAGACCTGTTGCTCATGATGGTGATGTCAATCATTACAAGAGCATGGTCATACAACTACAGTTTTAATTATACTTTAGGATACTCCAATTTTTAACTAAAATAAGTATATGAAAGCATTATTATATCAGTTTTCAATGTATTAAAATCATTTTCCAATTAATCAAAAAATTCAATTTATATCCCATTTTATTAAGCCTGTGGTTGGCAAACTGCACTCGTGAGCCACATGCAGCTCTTTGGCCCTTTGAATGTGGCTCTTCCACAAAATACCACAGCCCGGGAGAGTCTATTTTGAAGAAGTGGCGTTAGAAGAAGTTTAAGTTTAAAAAATTTGGCTCTCAAAAGATATTTCAATCGTTGTACTGTTGATATTCGGCTCTGTCGACTGACCACTGAATTAAGCAGTATAGTTTTTTAAAAATCTACTTAAAATACAGCAAGCGGCATGCTCCTAAAAAAATTGTTTTTATTGCCAAATGTCAAACCTATTCAAAATTATGGAAAATGACATGAGCCCCATGTACCCAATACTCAACCTTATAAAATCCCAACATTTTGCCCCATTATTACATACACTTAAGAAATACAGCATTTCAGATAGTGTTGATATTCCCCTGTATAACCCTTCCGGATCCCATTTTCCTCTTTTGTCAGAGCTAATCACTACCCTTGGTTTGAGGTGCATTGTTCCCATGTAATTTTTTATACTATTAGTACATGTATAATTGTAAATAATATCCAGCATTTTTGTACTGTTTTCAAATCTCACAAATTGTGTCATACTGAGTATATGACAATGTGCTTCCAAAGTTAAATATAAGCAGGTCTGTTTAACTTTTTAAAACTCTGAGAAAGAGAAATAGGAGGAAAGAAAATTGCCAAAGGCATCAAAAACTGAAGATTTACACACACACACACACACACACACGCACGCACACATACTACCCTGACTTCAAAAATATTAATATCTATGCTTATTGTAAAGATAGCGAGGGTTTTAAATAGAAATAAAGGCTCTCTTAACTAACAGAAATTACTAGCTGAAATTGATACAATAACATTATTTTAAAGTATTCATTAGGAAAAGGTGTCAGTACTGAAAAGCAGCTGAGGCCTAGCTAAGGAAGAGGTTTATTTCTTATCAGAATAGTATATTCCTGGTCCGAGGCTTCACTTCAAAGTCTCTAGGGTTCAATTAAAACTGGATTAGGTAGAAGCAGACCCTTCTTTGGGACTTTCTGTTCACTCAAACTCCACATCCACTGACAGCACCCTAGACAGAGGTCTAGCCCTCCAATGAATCAGTTGCTATGGAAACCATATCATTACCATTGCTCTGCAGTTATGACCCCAAGTCCAGAATAGCTTGAAAGCTTAAGCTCACAGCACACTCTTTGAATGTTTACCACTTTGTTTAAATATTGGGAGTAGTATTATTAGTAGAAAATTCAATTTTCACTTTTTAATAATTTGTTTCAACAAGATGGTTTATTAATTAAATGTTGAGGTGAGGGAATAAGAGAGGAAAGAACAGTATTAAATTTTAAATAGTACAAACACACATATATACTATTTCTTTACATTGAAAAAAGCTACCGTATCTTCTTTAAAATTTATACCTGAAAAATATGTTCTTTCTTCCCACTAATACACACATTTCCTTCTTCTACGCTTCAAATAGGATACTATGAATACATATGAAAATTTCTTCACCCTGTTGCATTTACTGGCTTGAAAGTAAAGCATTTATTTATTTTTTTATTTTTTTAAATACTTTTCCATTAACCATTCAGTTTGCAAAGCTTATAAATGTATCCAAATAAAAACTTTCATCTATTTTCTCATCCTTATGAAAGAACAAAAAATAGAAGCATGCCTTTATTGCCCAAATGCATGAATATCAGGCATTTTTAAAAGTAGAGTTAAATTAGTCTCTGAAAATAAAGTAATATTTGTTTCACAAAAGAAAAAGGTTTTTTTTAAAAAAAGAAAAGAAAAACAACTACCACCAATAAATTTTAAATGTGTTAAAGTTCTTTTTGTAAGGGAATTATATTAAAAAGTGATAACATACTTTACCTTAAAAATATTTTAGGAGTCTTATATTTTTATAATATTATTCTTAATGTTTAAAGCTACACTACATATCCTAGTCCCAAATATTAGCCAATATTTCAGAGGTTTTACTCTTTCTGATAATTCCATATTGACTTTTGAACAATCTGCTAACAGGAATAAAATCAGATAATATATATCAACAAAATTTAAGTACTTAATTTTTGCAACAAAACCATTTCCAGAATAAGGATATATCTAACATCAAGAAAAATGTTTTAAATTTAATATACAAAATACAAACTAATTATGCCATATACTGAGTAATATCACCGGCTGCTAGGAAAGTCTAGAAAACATTCATATTCCATCATATTCCATTTTATAGAATATAATTATAAATTAGTCACAAAATTATGTTAATAAAATAGTATTTAAAATAAAAATCCATGTAGAAAACATTCAATATCAACTCACCAATAAATATATATGCAAATGTTTTATTTATAATAATTTTACCAAGCTAGTTTAAAGTAATTTTATGCTCATGGTTGAAAGTTACACCTCTCTATTATTAACATAGCTTTTAGATTTTTGTTGCATACAATTTCCTCTGAAACTTGGAGTCAGAGCAAAGCACATAATTTTTTCTAGAAACATTAAATTCTACTTGGTTTAGGATTTATTTCATCACCAACCATTTGACTTTTAGTTTTAAGTTTTCAAATATCAGAATAAAACTAAAAGGTCTTTTTTAAATGTAAAAGTGACATATAGTTTACTATGATATATGACATACAGTTTACTATGATGTAAATATAACATGGTAATTTTGTTATTAAATATATATCAGCATACTTTGAAAAAAAAACAGAATAATGCTAACAAAAATACATAAGTTACAAATACAAAAGAAAATTAACTTTTAAATTAATGAGTAATTTCTTTCATCTCTATAGTAAATTTCCTCCTTCTGTTTACTAGTATTATGATGCAGTACAGTATTCTCCTTAGTATTTTCATGGATGACAAGTTCAATTAAACATATTCATTACTCTAATGTTCTACTTGGCAGTTTGGTCACTATGAAAAATAAAAAATATATAAATAAAATGCTATGTGACCTCTGTATTGATTGGGCTAAAATGGTTTTAGCCTGGGTGTGGATGATGGGGCAGCTGGGAGGGACAAGTGGGGAGCATACAAACACATACACTCTTATGTTTTCTCTTCCAATTACTGAAGGAGATGATAAAACCACAGCAAATGATGTATCAGCTCATTTTATCTTATCGCTTTGGGGCTAGGTGACAATGAAGTTCATATTTCACTGGCTCCCATTGAAGATTGTGAAAATTACTTGCCCTCATGACCTGAAATTTCACTAGAAGACAGAAATTTCTCTTCTGCAAAGTAATGCAATTTTTCAGATGTCAACCTTTAGCCCAGCTTTAAAAATTAATTTCATTTATATTAACCAATGATATTGATATTTTCACAGAACGCTCTTTGATACATGAAGCACTGACTGGCAAATTGATGTTGCTTTAGATGGGCAAGACTATTTTATTTTAAGCTGCTATGGCAGACAGATTTATGGCAAACTGAAATTCCTATTTCATAATTTAATATTTGTGCTGGAGGAATGCACCTTTAAGCCTTTGGCCTGTAAATAATTCAAAATCTTTAGTTGGTCCTGTTTTATTTTCAATATTCTTCAGCTTAAAAATAATTTGCATTATAAATGATGTAGCATAAAAAGCAATAATTTATTGAACATTTAACATGTATCATAATGAGTCAAAAGCCAAATATGGTCATGAAGAAGCAGGAAAAAAAGGTATTTATTAATCATCCTACTAATTTTTAATTTAGTTTATTTGTAAGAAACTATATCTGTGGTCTGATTACTTTTTTTTTTAAGAAGACAAGAATCGAAAATAAACCATAAAAGAATATTCAAGAACAATATTAAGGACCATGACTGCATCTTACTTTATTTTTCATAGTAATAAATGAAGTAAAAAGATAAATACTAAATTTTCAGAAAAAGAGTAGATTGAACTTAGATAACTACCTAAATTAAAATAGACATATATGGGTTTGGAGGTACCTTTTAAAAATAAACATAATAAAACAAAGTAACAAAGTCAACTTTATCATAAGCAAAGTAGGAACATCTGATTTTAGCATAAGAGATAAAGGAGTTACCTTTTTTCTTCAGAGAAAAATTTCAATATTTGAAGTAATAAAAATGTTACTAAAAGATATAGTCTGATGTCTTAGCAAGTTTTTATTACCTTTATCCAGTAGAATTTTGTCTAATTAAAAAAAAAATACCTTGATATGATAATTACACCAAAACTCTTTCATTTTATTAATAAGGTAAGTTAAGATAAAGATGCATAAATTTATGTATTCATCTATATTTTTAAAATAACAGAAAGGCTAAAACATTTCCTTAAGTTAGCTAATTTCTCCCCAAAATGATTTAACACTTATACCTAACTTTGATTTTATATCTATATTTAAATTTTCCTTACAGGTATGATATGGGGTATGATATGGGAAAAACAGTAATATAAATGATAATTTATTTTTTAAAATATACTTTCATTGATTTCAGAGAGAAAGGAAGAGGGAGAGATAGAAACATTGATGATGAGAGAGAATCATTGATTGGCTGCCTCCTACACGCCCCCTACTGGGCATGTGCCCTGACTGGGAACTGAACTGTAACCTCCTGGTTCATAAGTGAACACTCAAACACTGAGCTATACCAGCTGGGCAATAATTTTTCTATTTTGATTGGAAAGATTCCTAATCACTTCTCAAAAACATATATCAGTAACATGCTATTGTTACTGAAATGAAGTTATGAAGTATTTTTGCCTATTATTTCACAGACTGACTCTCTGAAGTTGAGCTTTCTACTCCTTAACAAATAGTTGGATATAAGTCCACTAATAAAAACTGCCTAATTTTAAATATATTAGATTATTCTATAATATATACTGTAAAAACAATCAATGAACATTCTCTTTCTTCTCAATGCCAATTCTTACCTTATGAATTCAATCTCAGTCTCAGATTGTTATCAAAAATCCTCCCTAAATATATCAACCAAAGCTTCAAGTTGGAATAATATTAGCCTGTAGCTATACTACTTATCTCTTTGTAGCAAATATAATATGATTGAAGTTTCTCTGGTGAGTAAGCTATTTAAACTAAATAAAGAGTGTATCTTCAAGAAATGTGCTTTTGTTCTTCAAGCATAACAGAGTACAGAAAAACAAAATGCAAGTTTTTATAGTGAACAGCCTTGGAAGAGACTGATAATGTCTCCCTTAGAGCCAAGGGCAGGTTTGTTTATTGCCCAGTGTAATAAAGATAATGACACCTTTTGGAGCAAAGGCCAGACTTGACTGCCCGGTGTACACATTTAGGGTTCTTGAAGATTGACACTGCTCAACTGGGATATAAACTCACTAGGGTACAAAATATCTACTTGGGTCTCTTATCTCAGTCTGCTCAGACTGCATACAAAATAGCAGAGACTGGATGGCTTGAACTACAGAAATATATTTCTCACAGTCCTGGAAACTGAGAAATCCAAGGCCAAGGTGCTAGCAGATCTGGTTCCTGGAGAGAACCCTCTTCCTGGCTCAGAGATCTCTGCCTTCTCACAGTATCCTCTAATGGAGAGAGGGGGAGATCTTTCCTCCCCTTTTTACAAAGAACAGTCTGAGTGAATTAGGGTGCCAAGCTCACAACCTTATAAAACCTTAATTATCTCCTAAAGACCCTATCTTCATATATAGTCACAATGGAGGTTAGAATTTCAACATATGAATGGAGGGAGGGACATAATTCTGTTTCATAGCACCCCTCTAAGTCACCTCATAATTGTGCTATAAGAAAGATCTTTGTTTCTGACCCGGGAGTCTTATATCTTCTGTTAGCATCCGTGAAGTTTCGGCAAAACCAACTATTAGCTTGCAGTAACTAACTATTCAGCTGTGGTCAGGGACACTTGCTGCTGCAATTCTTCAATAGAGTAAGCAGTTTTCATGGCCTGTGGCATTTTTCATGTGTGCATTCCCTAGTTCAAACCAAGTCTCGGGTATTCATGAGGCAGAGAAAGAAAAAGGACATGTTAATATTGTACAAACAGGATTTAAGTACTTAGATTCTTCCAGTCTGCTTGCATTCTATCCTAAGTATAATAACTTAGTTCATCTCACTTCCCTTTCTTCTCATTGTGTGCTTTAAACTGATTTGATAAGTCATGTGATTTGAGAATCTTAATTTATAATATACTAGAGGCCCATTGCAGGATATTCATGCAAGAGTAGGCCTTCTTTCCCCTGGCTTCACTCCCAGCTGCCCAAGAGCCACCAAGTCCCCACTCCCAGCTGCCCAGAGCCACCAAGTCCTTGCTCCCAGCCAGAGCACCATTCCTGCAGCTCCCTCCGCCCTCCCACCCCTACCCCACTTCCCATAGTAGGCATCCTGCCCCACCTGGCTGATCCATGGCTGTATATGCAAATTAGCCCACAATCTTTGGTGGGCTAATTTGCATACTCACTTCTGATTGGCTGTGGTCGTAGCAGAGGTAAGGTCAATTTACATGTTTGTCTATTATTAGGTAAGATTTGCTGGAAACTATCATTATAGCAAGGTAATTTCTCTCAGAACAGGTTCACAGCTAACCTTTACCTAACCTTAAATTACAATTTTAAAAAATTACTATAGGACAAAGGCAAAAAATTTGAAGCTCCATAATTCATTTTAGTCAGCCCCCCTTTAATACCAAAAACTTAAGCAAGGAGTCTAAAAAAGGAAACTTGATGAGCAATGCCATCACTAAATAAAAATACAGAACTTCTAAATAAGCCATAAACTAATAAAATCTAGCAATGATGTATAAAAAATAGTATTTACCAAGAAATGTATATACTTCTAATGCAAACATGAAATCT
Source organism: Pipistrellus kuhlii (assembly GCF_014108245.1). Lineage (NCBI taxonomy): Eukaryota > Metazoa > Chordata > Mammalia > Chiroptera > Vespertilionidae > Pipistrellus > Pipistrellus kuhlii. The sequence continues at coordinate 50,088,936 of NW_023425584.1, forward strand.
AAAACCCCTTTGGAAAGTAATTTTATAATATTTATCAAAAATTAAAATAGCCACATTTTTCATACTGACAAAACAAAACAATGAAAAATAAGACTATAAAATCCAATGCATATTATTAGGAAAATGGTTGAAAAAATGTGATATGTCTTCTTCATTCACTGAAAAGAATGAAAAAAGCTACTTCAGCTGACTTGGGTGATATCCACCATCAATATATAGCAGAGTGAGAAAAGCCACACACCAAGAAATGTGTACTGCAGGATTTCATTTTTCTAAATCAATGAAAAAAGCCCAAACAACACATAAGTTTCTCTGAAAATGGAGAAAAATATGAAAGGATACACACTAGAGTGTATATCTCACTTAAGTATGAGAGAAGAGAATCTGGGTAGCAGATGAGAATTGAACCTGCAACCTAGGTACATGACCTCAACCAGGAACCGAACCTGCAAACATTCGGTACACAGGCTGACACTCTAATCACTGAGAATTAATATTTTCATGTGACATATCAGCTAAAGTGAGCCTTAGGAGGCACTTTTCATGTTCTACGTACTGAAAAACTGCACAAAATATTATTTTATGCTGTTCCTTAGGCAGCAGATGACATACTCTGACTTTTTTTTTTTTTTCCTTCTAAGAGAACACATTTTGGTTTCATATATTTTCAGTTATGTTCTTTTTTCATAGTCCAAAAGATTCATTACTTTGATGACCATTTATCAGAGTTTCTAGTTCAATCTATAATACCCATTGAGATAGCAAATAATTCAGCCTCAGTGACTGTGTGTGTGAAAATGGGCTGTGTCCTAGATAAACGGCCTACCTGCCTCTGACATAGATTAGGTCATCATTCAAACTGACCACATAGCTCCACAACAATGCTAGGAAACACAGGTTCACTTTAGCTGATGTTTCTGTTTTCCTGAAGATTCTTCCTTTTAGACAGTTACGATGTCCTCAAAACATTATGGCATAGGTTTGAACCACCAAGATTCGGAAATATAATGGTAAAGATATTTCCTATGTTTTGCAAACCACCAACTGCTCAATATATACCTATATCTGACTTCTCTTTTACACTAGGACATCCTCTAAATCTCTTGTATTTCAATCCGAACAAAAGCCATTACAAGCATACATCTCTTTTCATACTCAAGTAAGCTTTATATCTTCTCAAATTTCTGACTTATTTTCTCTTGCCACTTATCTTGCTATTAGAAGAAGCAAACCATTTAGAGAGAGGCTAGCTACCTAGAAAGCTACTCATAGAGTAAAATTACCTTGATAAATGCAACAGAGTCCAGAGTTTCACTAATCTTATATATTCAGAAATAGAAACAAAACAAGATTCAAATAAAGGAGAGCATGCCTGAACAGGTGAACCGTATCAATAACTACTTTTTAGGTGAGAAATACATTTCTATTTTTGTAAAATACTTTTATTTGGGGTTTCAATTACTTGCAGCCAAATTTCTTCATGTCTATTAACTTAAACCTCAATAAAATCAGTAGGAAGAAATAAAAAAGGCATCAATCCAAAGAAGCAAAGGAGTATTTGAAAGGAAGACAGCGGCAAAGAGATCTCAATAGCATTACAGAAGACATAGAGATACATACCTGTGGTCATTATTTTAGCAAAAGGAACCAGTCACAACCTAAATAGTCACCAAGAAGACTGATAAGAAGTCACCTAATTCATTCTGCAGATCTCCTAAGGTTCTCAGCCCGAAAAAGTCTATAGACTAGCTGGATCCCAAACCTCTCTCTCAAGCTGAAGAGCTAGTTCACTCTTTTTCTCTCCTGTCTCCTCCCCCATGGGAAACCTGAGATTGATTTGCTGATAACTTAGGGACCCCAGGAACAGTGGAAAATAGGGGAAAGGTGCATGGCCTAAACGGAGCACAAAGGAGAAGTAACAGACTTTCCACTCCTCCCTATTTGTTCTCATTATGCTTCTTCGACTCTGTCCCTACACCTCCCTAAACAGGCTTCAGAAGGTAAAAGAAGAATCCTCCGTGGGGTTTTCTTATTACAGTCTTCATGCATCACTACTTTGGATTAGTTTCAGGTGTGCAGCATAGCAGACAGACATTCAGATAGGTTACAAAAAATAAAATAAAAGATTCTTATTTGGAAAAACTGAATGGTCCGCCTAAAAAAGCATTCAGATGCTGATACTTGACTGGGTCTGTGAATAGACAGGAGGGCTCACAGGCTGCCAACAAAAGAGAAAAAGCCCAAGAAACATACCTACCCTTAAATACAGAGCTTCCAATTAGGTCAGAAATGGCTGCATGTGACAGCCAAGCCATTCGAGAAAAGGGTCCAACATGACAAAGATTAAAACAAACAGAAAAAGAAAAGAAAAAAGAACTTGAAGAGAGAAAGAAAATACAGAGATCAGAATGAAACTTAAAACAGCAACAAAACACAGATCTTACAACCATATTAACATAGGTTGGATGCTATCCCTCCACCCAAAAAAAGAACCAAGAGAAACAAAAGAACTCTTTACAATTAAATTTTTAAGGTAAAAAATAACAACTTCCATGAAAAGTCTAAGAGATAATGTTGAGAAAAATTTGTCACAGAAATAGAAGGAGAGAGAGAGAGAAAAGAGAGAGAGAACGAGAGAGAGAGAGAGAGAGAGAGAGAGAGAACACACAGAAATTAAAGATGAATCAGAGGAGTAGAAAATTCAAAACTGAAGGTCACAGATCTCAAAATGTAAAAAGTCTACCCAGTGCCCAGGACAATGAATGAAATAAGATCCACATTAAGGCAGAGATTCCAATGCAGCAAATATCCTGAAGTGAAAGATGAGCCATGCCTGAAAGGCAAACCATCTGGGATGCTGGAGCAGAAAATGAAAGATAACAAAACGTGCTAGGAAATGCTGTTTACTCTCAGCACCATCCCTGTTCTTCTAAGCTCTATCCTGTATAGTAGCAACTGGAAACTTATAAACTGTATTTCCTCAATCCCTTGCCAGCAGATTTTAGTGTAGAGCCCACAGTGAAAGCATCTGCAAAAGATTTAGATAGCAGAAGAAACTTATAAACCATTGATCTCCAGTAGTAGTTGTGGTTCACCTGCAATTCCTGTACTTCCACGTTCTTAAAAACCATCAATGGTTTTCCACTAGTTATGTTAGCCTCTACTACAAGTATTACATTGTTTGCTTTTTGAGTATGGAAAACACATTATTTTCCTAGCCTAACCCTGACTTGGGAAAATTTAAGGTAAATATACAGAAGTGATAGATCATTTGATGACAATTATTTACATAGTTTTCAATAATGACCATTATTTACACAGGCACTACATATACACATTGACTTGTAACTTAAGGTTGTGATGTAGTTATATACAGAGAATAGGGATGGGGAAATCATTTTGAGGAATATGACAGAAGGACATATTCTCAATTTCCATACAAAGGAAGTCTTTAATATTCAGAGTTGATAATTTTAAAAATAGCAGCATACTTTGTAAAAAGGCAGTTAGGCTACCTTAGAGCAGTGGGTTAAAACATGGGCAGAGGACTGCTTTTAGGTAATAACAAGTCTGCCAGCAACATTAGATATTTTAGGCAGGTAATGTCTTACTTTCTTCAAAGTAAAAAGGAAATGAAAACAAGAAAAAAACAAAGTTTTAAAACAAACACAAAATATAGTTGAGCAAGACATTAATCCTGCCATTATCTATTTATATGAGATTCCAATATACAAACAGATGGCCACACTACTGGGATTTGAATTCAGGAATAAGATGAGATGGGGGGAAATGTCAACAATATTAATTATTTAAAACTGAATCTTGATATGCCTCTATTCCAAGCCAATCATACAAGTTTTGTTTTCTCAAAGTTCTGTATTACCTGACATTATCTTGTTCATCTATTTACTTATTATTTTTCTTCCTCATGCCTTTGGAATGGAAGCTACATAGCAGCAAGAACTTGGTTCTCAGTATCCACAGAGCTGGGAATAGATTTAGGCACTCAATACATATTTGCTGAATGTCTTATTTATTCTTATAATTAAACACAATTTTTTGGCCTTTATTTCATAACTCTTCGTTTTTCTAGATTTTTTTGCAACTCAATCCCACTTTGCTAACTTCCCAGAAACACCATGCCTCCTTGCCTTTCCAACTACATCTTTGCTTCTAGGCCTTTGCACTCACCATTCCCTTTACCTGGGACATTGTTTTCTTAGACAGCCACATTCTTGTTCCCTCACTTCATTCAGGGTTCTTCTGAAACAGCACATTACTAAGTTATTATTACTTTATCTTTCTCTTTGGTGATTATTAGCAATCAATAGGCATCTTTATTTCTATGTCTATCCACACAAAACTATAAGCTCAAGGGGAGAAGTATGCTTTCCATATTTCTTTACTGGGACAGTCTCAAAAATTAAAAAGAGCTCCTGCACATAGTAGGCAATCAACAAATTTTGTTGAATGGATTGATTCACAATAATGGTCACAATCTGAATTAATACTGTTATGAAATCAACTACCTCCACAAAACTACTTTGTCTTTCTGAAGTCTTTTTTTTAAAGTATCAATAGTAAATTAAAAACTAAGGTGACTTGGACAGTGACACTCCATGCTTAGCTGTAACTACAGTCCAACAGAAGGTCTTATGTTTAGATTCTAGTGATTAAAGATATCCCAGAGGGACCCAAAAGTTACACTTTCTAGCTCTCAGATGCGAGAAATTCAGCTGCTGGGATAGTTCTCTACCATGTGCACCACAGAAACCTAAATGCAAATTCATGCATGTCTGACTGAATATCTTTCTAGTTTTAGTTCTGTCTTCTAGCCACAACCTTTAGTTTTCAACAGTGTACAGAAAACTGCATGATAAACTCTACTTTTCGTATGGCATGCTCGAACCCATCTTATGGGTACTGTCATTATCAGCTCCTTCTTAGAACTTGATTGATTACTCTTTTTCCTTATGTTCATTAATCTCATCACCTTATCTTTTATACCACTTCATTTTAGCAGAAAGGTAATAATAAAACCCTCATCCATTATCCTTTTACTCATCTAGTCAAGCGGAAATGGTTAATAACATGCTACAAATTGAACTTCAATCACCTCATTTTCTCCTTTGTTGAATACACATTAAAATATATTCCAAAAGTGCAATTTGTTTTACAGGAGAATTTGTGTTATATTGCTACAGACAACTAAAATTAAGTGTTTCTCAGTTCAGTTATTAAATATATCCAAGTGCTCTTTTATCGATAATACTAAAACATTAACTCATTTTATTAGGGTATAATAATACAAGAGTCTTATCTCCCAGAACATAAAGACATCTAGACTACCTAATAGTATGTGTTATATAATGTGTCATTTATCTTCAAGAAAAAAATAATAGTGATGATTTATGAATTGGTAAATTATTACAGATGAAATTGCTCTCTATTTTTAAAAGTTAATTTGTTTACATGCAGCCTTATCTTCTAATGTAAGCCCTATTAGTGAAGAAGTGTATAACTGTCATATAAAACAGAAGGAATGGGTATATACATAAAATAGAAAAGGCATACTGATTTAAGACTTTAAAACTAGCCTTTTGAATGGAATACATTTAATATATATAATTTGACTAGTTTTCAAAAGAGAAAAGAAACAATGACTACTAAAATCATACAACATTTTTATATACATTAGCACAAGCACTTGTACTGAGTTCTAATGGTCCTATAACTATTAGGGGAAAAATAGCTATCAGATTGTGGAGAAAAGATTTTCTGCTAATTTAAGTAGGTATCTCCCATCTACTTGTAAATGGGCATGCTCACCAATTGACTAAAAACTAGACTTACAGAAAATATTAGAAAACTTAACCATATAATCAAGACTTGGTTAATATTACCTTCCTATCATGCTAAAAAAAAAAAAATGTTCTGACTCTAGGAAGAAATTTAGCAAATTACTTAATATCAATATTTGAGCACCTAAACTTGTATTAGTGGAGTGTTTTTAAAACATCTGTCATGTTAGGCATGAATTAAATGTCATAATTACACTATGTTTTCCACAAACAATCCTTATTTCCTCTAAATTACACAAAATATTATAAGCTAAAATTATTAAATTCTTCATTCCTACTAAGAACTTATGAGAATATATTAAATTTATATTATATATTTAAAATATATTTTCCTTTTAAAAAGGAGATATTATAATTTTAATACTATTTAGCATGAAAAAATTGGAAAAGAATCCATCAATAAGCCCATGTATACAAAAGTTTTAATTTCAATCTGTAAACATCACTGAATAGTATCAAATACCACTGCCTATAAGCAAATGACTTCGTCTATTTAATGAGTCTGGAAAATCAGCTACTATAGCCCTAGCTGGTTTGGCTCAGTGGATAGAGCATCAGACTGAGGACCAAAGGGTCCCAGGTTCAATTCAAGTCAAGGGCACTTACTTTCATTGCAGGCTCTTTCAGGAGGCAACTAATGAATGTGTTTCTTTCACATTGATATTTCTCTCTGTCTTTCCCTCTCAAAAAATCAATGAAAAAATATCCTCAGGTGAGGATAAAAAAATCAGCTACTACATAAGGACTCCAGCAAACATGCAAAAGTTTGGCTCCGTGCTGACAGAATTAGTGTGATAAAACTGTGACAAACTAATGACAGCCCATTTCTTCTTAAAATCAACATTTCATGTAATTAATAGCCTATAGCAAAATGTGGTAATTTAAAAACATTTTTATTTATATACTTTACCTATTGTTTTTGTATTTAAACATAATTGTTTCTGGTTTTTTTTATATTCCTGATCTTTCTCTTTGTTTATCAATATCTTTATTTCTTAGTAATTTCTCTAAATTTTCTCCTCTGTTGGTTCTCTTTCTACATTGAAATATAAAAGCAATGGAAGCATTCAAACAAGAACAAATTTTAATTACTGTTTTTGCAAACAGTATTCCCAACTTATTGGCTAAGAGAAAAACACATTATTTAAAGCTTTCTTGTTAGCTGGGTAATGCTTTGCCCCACCAACATGGAGAACTATTTACTTTTAAAACAAAGGTAAGAATATTCTAAATTGAAGATAGAAATTTCCTTTAACAATCTATATTTTCCTATGTTATTGTTTCCTAAATAATCTGAAAGACAATGAGAAAGACATTTTACAGCATAAAATACTTTCACTCTTAAGACAAAATGCTAGTGTTACATGATAATAGCGGGTCAGGAGATAGTATGTCTCCTTGTGTTCCAATGATGAGGTACCATCACCAATGTTACAGCTTACCTAAAAAAATATGGGTTTTAATCTAATTAAGCATTGACATTTAACTTCCAGTTTATAGGAATTACAGAGAATAGAAGTACAAGCTAAATAACCTACATAATAGAAGCCTAAGTGACCATTACAGCTTAATGACTGAAAGAACCGGTCGCTATGATGCACAATGACCACCAGGGGCAGACGCTCCATGCAGGAACTGCCCCCTGGTGATCAGTACACTCCCACAGCAGGAGGGCCACTCAGCCAGAAGCTGGGATTATGGCTGGCAAGGTGCTGGGAGCCTCTCCCACCTCCGCAGCAGTGCTAAAGAGCAGAGATGCCAGCAGTATGGAGCCTGCACTAAGGAGCAGCAAACCAAGCGGGAAGGAGCAAGCAGGAGAGCGGTAAGTAGTGAGGGGTCCCAGACTGCCAGAGGGATGTCCGGCTGCTGGTTTAGGTGTGATCCTTGGGGATCGGGCCAAAGCCAGCAGGCGGACATCTCCTGAGGGCCCCAATCTGTGAGAGGGCACAGGCTGGACTTAGGGACCCCCACCCCAGTGCATGCATTTTGTGCACCGGGCCTTTAGTTAACACACACACACACACACACACACACACACACACATATATATATATATATATATATATATATATATATATGTATATATATGTATGTATGTATATGTATATATATTGAATATATATGAAAGCAAAGAAATAAATGCAGAGGGTGAGACATTCTACAAAACAAATATGCAGTCTCTTCAAGTGAGTGTCATGAATGAACGATTCTTTTAGAATAAAAAAGACTTATGGGACAAAATAACAAAATAAAAAAGTCCAGTCCTAGACCAGATCCTTTTTGGGCCACCAAATAATAAGGAATATTCTTTGGAGACAAGACAATACGTTTAATGTACATTAGCAATAATATTAAGCAATATTATGAATTTTGTTAGGTAAGGATAATTTTTTGGTCTATGTAGAAAATTATGTTATCCTAGAGAAACAAAGTAGTATTTAGGGATAGATAGCTGGTTATCTAAATTACTTTGAAATTGTTTGGCATTTTCACTGTGGTTGTGAGGGCTCTGGGGCTGGTAATGTTCACTTCCTGTTCTGGTTGCTGGTTTCATGGGTCTGTTCAGTCTACAAAAAGTCAGCAAGTTGTACGTACAACTCTGTGCACTTTTTCTACACCATGTAACTCAATGAAAAGCCTGAAATTCATCATTATTAAAAAATAACTAAGTGATTTAATTTTAAAATGCATGGTCTTTGGAACAAACTGCATAGGTATAAATTTTGGCTCTACCTTTGTACTACATCTGACCTTGAGTGTGTTACTAATATCTCTATTTCTTTATCTGTAAAATGTTAGACATAAATAATTATTCTTTTACACCAATAACTCCATTTCTAAAGTAACTTCTGTTTTTCAATTTAGACTATTTTTATTATCCAGTTCAAAACACAGTTCTAATTCCTGATATCTAATATTGGGAAACATTCTGAAATAAATATAGTACAGGAGTTTTAAACTAATATAAATGCCTTTAGTTTTTAAAAGTTGAAAGAAAATTCACAGTATTAACTTAGTTTTAATTCTTACATGCATGTTAAGTGATATGTCTGCTCTAGATAGTTACTTGGAAATGGTACTGATTGCACAGTGCAACTCTAGTTCAAAGTAACATGCCAGAATAGTATACATTACCTTAGCCTGAAGTAGTCTAGAGAACAGAAACTGATATGCATCTATACTGTAGAGTCACAAGTGGAAGTGAGAAAGATATCTGTAAGAAGACTATTCAAAATTGTTTCATCACTCCTGGACCTGCATATATTTTATCAGAAATGGAACTCTAGGAATACCTTTTAGATTATCAGTCCATCAAACAATATTAATGAAGGCATTAAAAACATTCATGTGCTTCAAAAATATTGCTTTATTATTTTAATTAATCATTCTACTGTTTTGTATTTCATTCTTTATTTTTAAATTGTAGTTTTGATGTCACTTGTAGCATATTAAATAGCTTAAATTTAATTATTGCTAACTTACTCCTAAGTATTTTGTATTATATTTCCTGCCACTTATAAATGAATATACAATATTCTGTTTAATGGATATTTTAATAATATAAGCTGATAATTATTTTTGTGTTCTCAAACTTATACAATAATGTTATAGGTAGTGTGTTTAACAACATTTTTAAAAGCAATTAAACTGAAGATTCTAAATCATCCTATCAAGTATGATAAACTAGCCTGGATTAATTGTGCAGTTACAAAGTAGCTCAACAATTAAGCAATTATAAGAATGTTTATAACAGCCGAAACCGGTTTGGCTCAGATAGACAGTCAGCCTGCGGACTGAAAGGTCCCGGGTTCGATTCCGGTCAAGGGCATGTACCTTGGTAGTGGGCACATTCCCAGTAGGGGGTGTGCAAGAGACAGCTGATCCATGATTCTCTCTCATCGATGTTTCTAACTCTCTATCCCTCTCTCTTCCTCTCTGTAAAAAGTCAATAAAATATATTTTTTAAAAGAATGTTTATAACATATTCCTTATTAAAACAGAAATTTATGCTTTCCTGAAAGTTTTTTTTTCCTTATAACTGTTTACATGTAGCCCTGAATGGGTAAGCTCGATTGGCTGAAGTGTCATCTCAGCACACCAAGGTTGTGGGGTTCCTTCCCCAGTCCAGGCACATACAAGAAGCAACCAACAGATGCATATATGAGTGAAACAGCAAGATGATGTTTCTCTCTCTCCCTCCAATAAATAAAAAGACTATTTAAATGTAGCCATTATCCAACTGTATAAATTAACGTAGTTATCTAATAGAGGCTATAAACACAAAACCTAGAAAGAAAGCTCCATTTTATCAGCAAAATCAACCTTACAGTGTATCCTGCTTAGAAACTAGACAGCATTAAACCACAACTTGAAGTTATTGTGTTGCCCTAAAAGTTTTAACTGTAGATATGTACAATCAGAAATAACTTTTCTGATTTTCAGTATTAACAACTTTGAATAAAAAATAGTAAATGAAAATCATAATGATTTTTTTAAATAATGGCTGTATCAACTATGGTATATTTGGCTATAAGTAAAACCTAACTAAAAAATGTTTGAAGCAAATTAGAAACTTTTATTTCTTGTCAAATAACAAAGGTAATACAAAGGTAGCCATTTACTAGATCACTGGCTCAAGAACATAAAACCTGAGGTCTCTGACTTTCTTGGTTTGTTCCAACTATTATGTTTAAGTTCCAGGAAGAATAAGAGTAAGGAAAAGACACAGAGCAAAAGGAAGTCTAAGCTGAGACACTTCCACCTATAAAAACTCTCCTAGATCCCAACCTACAAACTTCCAATTACAGCTTATTAGGCAAAACTATATATCTAATTGCTAGTCCTATCTTCAAGGAAAATTAGTTAAATGGTGTGTATTTGTGTCCAGTTCTTAAGCTGTGAAAATTGCTGCCTTCCACAATTTAGAGGCCTGGCAGTTTAAATGTCTTCTTAAAATATGCCCCTGAGTCTAATTTTATTCCAACAATTTCTTTAAAAGAATTCAGAAGATAATACCAAATATACTCATTGAAAATCATCTAAAAAGAAAAATATATCAGATATAACATAACTTATTTGGCAAAAGGTGTCAATTTTTATGGTTTCTACTGTATTCTTAAAAATCAGTCAATAAAGCAATATATTATGTCTGAATCACACATTAAACTTTAGAATGGTATTTCACAATTTGTAGTACTTTGAACCAATTTTTTTACTTTTGAAACAAATCTCCAGCAAATGGTTTTACTGCTTCCCTCACAAAGATACCTCTAGACATTTCCTCTTATCCCACCCATCTCCAATTCCCCTACAATCAATAGGTAAGAGTATCAATTCTAGAATCAGACTGCCCGAGTTCAAAACGAAGTTCAATTTTAGACAAATTAAATGAGATAACACGTGTAAAATTTTTACTTCATACATTAAAGTATTTTCTTCTTAGTTTTTACCTTTCATTTGGGATACATTCATTAAATGCTTAACTATGTATCAGACATGTGCCAAGCACCCTACAAATAAATGAATCCTGAGTTTGTTTTCTATAGCTATAGAGAAGAAAGCAGAGTAAAAATAAAGTTCTTATAAAGCAATGAAATGATAAATAAGGGATTGAAGATTCTAGAAAAGTTCCTGCCACCTATAACACCCAGATAAGAGTGGCCCTAACTGGTTTGGCTGGTTGGGGGCACATCCCCAGTAGGGAGTGTACAGGAGGCAGCTGATCCACGTTTCTCTCTCATTTCTAACTCTCTATCCCTCTTCTTTCCTCTCTGTAAAAAAGCAATAAAATATATTCTTTTTAAAAAAGAGTGGCCTAAAGGACAAATCCAGAATCAATCTTAATAACTTAGTTACTCAACCTTTTCAGAATTTTGTTTCTTATAATTATAAATTTGGTAATGAAACAGTCATAATCATATTAAAAAGAAATTTTAAAAATTTTATAGAAAACCTTAAGAATATTCAAGATATATTTGGTGGTATTAAAAAATAAGACAAAAAAAAAGTTAGACCAAAATAATTTTATATTGAGGCATGCCACTAAAACACAAAAATGCAAATAAATTGCCATCCTTATTACCAAAACCAAAAATGGAAATATTAACCTGCTCCCCTAAAAAAACAAAAACAAAAAATACTTGGAGAATATTAATTCAGAGGGCTTTGCTGATTATGTAAATGTCTATCATTCTACATGTAATTTCATTCAAACTTCCTCTCTTTTCCCCAATTAACAATCCTGCCAAATGTTTGGACTTGAAAAGGCCACAGCTTTATACACAATTAACAGTCAAATTCTAACACAAATTACATGTCATTCTTATCTCTGTATACACATTGAACTCCTATATCTTGTTGCCAGCAGGCAGTTTGCACGAGGGAATACATCCTGGATTTGTTTAATGTCTAGGAATAACATTTCACACCTAGAAAAGAGATACACTCACTGCCAGCTAAGTGAATGAAATTTGCCATACTCCCTCCTTTTATTTTGTTCAGATAGGCAGTTTAGAATATGATTTTCTTATCCCTTTATCTGTTTTAACAAATATTTTCTTTAAGTATAAGATGCAAAAATAACCTTCATTATCTTTTTAGAAATTCAGGCTAATTACAGAAACTTTTATGTAAAGTACTAGTAAACATAATTTCTAAAATACAAAATGAGGAAATATCATTTGACAAATCATCTATAAGAATAAATATTTCAAATTGGACGGATCCTAGAAAAGTAGATATGTATGATCATTATATCTAGGATTATTTCCCTAGGAAGGGTTTTCTTCGTTAGCAAGTGTACCAGACAATCCTCACTTCAAAATGGTCAAACCTGTCCTAATCTTCTGAAGTGTAGCATGTTATTATTATCAAATACCTCAATAAATACCCATCATTTTATACTAAAAGAGCAACTAAAATATACATTCTATATGTTAATATGTACCAACATTATATTTTAAAGTAATATGAAAGGTACTGTGAAAAGCAGAGTCCACTTAAAATGCAAACATCAAGGTATTAAGGGGGGGAAAACACCTCACGGACAA